>NC_132815.1:9581290-10237354 GCF_048594095.1 Paramormyrops kingsleyae
ATATTTCGAACCGTGTTTGCAATACTTTATGAATGGAGTAAAATGCATTATCTATGTCTTCATAAATTAATAAAATCATGGCCTAAAATATAATGCTACCGATATACCAATGTTATACCTGCAGAATTCAAGAAAATCCTGACAGGCAGAGATATTCTTTTTTTTCTCTTTTTTCCTTTTACACAAATGGCTGCGGCATGAAACATCAACTCGATTTTCTATTTGAAGCGTTTTAACTCAGAATCCAAAAAATCACAATCAGTGTGCTTACATCATCACAAAGGAAATTATTCTGGCCTTCCGCATGTTTTCCTCAAATGGAGGCCTAAATGTAACATCTGATATGTACTATTGTTGTTATTATTAAAATGTGAACTATTCAGTAGATTGTGTCTGACAGTGTTCTTAGCCTAACTAGACTTTTTTAATTCCCTCCACAACCATTTAAACTAAGTTGAACTTCATCTTAGCTAATCATCCAGTTGTCCTTTCTGTCTTCTGTAGCTCCTGTAACAAACATCACCACTTCAATACCTAAAACAACAACTGGTATGTATCAGGCTTCATCAGATTCTGTCTGTGGTTTTCAGATCACTCTGAATCGTTATATTTCAGAATTAAAAAGTTTTTGATTACATTTTATGAAAGGCCATATTTTTCGTGATTTATCAAAATATTCATAACACATAATCATGCATTCAAGAAACATTATAAGCATGGCTATGAATATTTATTAAAAGTCATACAATTTATCCATGTGAATCATGTATTATGAATGCTTTATGAATATATAGTGCATTATAGACTGGAGCTTCGTACTGCAGTCCGTCATAATGCATAATACATTAACTCAGAATGCTTATGATGTGTTATGCCTTTTTACAAATATTTCGAACCGTGTTTGCAATACTTTATGAATGGAGTAAAATGCATTATCTATGTGTTCATAAATTATTAAAATCATTCTGCAGTTCTGTTATTCCCGTGAGACTTATGGGTTGTCGCCAATTTTACTTTGCCATTTTGAATTTTACTAATGTCAAAGGTTGTCTGCAATGTTGAGGGGGGGGGGGCTTGGGGGCTTTACCAGTCGTCAAAATGTCAGTGTGAATCATGGGGGACCCCTGACCCCCATTCACTGCCTGGCAAGTTTAAGGAGACCCCAACTTTTTGTGATTTTTCATGGTACGAGAAAACGTATACCGTCAATATTTAATTTGGCTTCCTTGCCCCCCACCCCCCCAAAAAATAGACCTTTACATTTTTAAGTTGCCCCCCACCCCCAAAATCAAACTGTCTCCTACATGATTGCATGTTTGCATTTCTTAATGACTGGTGATCATGGAAAACAATTTATTGATTTTTCAAAAAAAAAGTTTTAATTCTCAATAATTTACCATTTGCTTTCATCTTTTAAAGATTTTACAATGGAAATGTCATTTAAAATTCTACTCGACTTTGACCAAGATTTGGCTAATACATCAAGTTTAAAATTCAAAAAATTTAAATCAGAAATAGGAGCAGCTGTAAGTATACGTTCTTAAAATACTTCCAACATTCAGATATACAATACACACATTAGCTTAGCTTTATAATTTTTTATGTAATTTATATGTTTTGCCAACTTATATTTTTAAAGAATACTTTCAGCTTATAATTCTGCATATTACTCTGCTATACAACTGAAGAGCAACATGCTATCAGCATAGTATATATCAATTTACTGTATTAAAACTGTTAAACTGTTACTGTCACAAAAAACAGTTTATTAAGTATGCATTTTGATTAACATAAAATTTGTTCTTTTATCCAGCTCACTGAACATTACAAAAATTTTTATGGTTTTGTTCGAATCTATGTCCTTGGCTTCAGGTAAGTTTTCTCCTTTACACATACAGTAGTATATTTAGGTACTCTGCTTGTTTTTGCTGTTCTTTATCATTATTATTAGTAGGAGTGTAGTAGTAATAGTAATATTTTCAACAATAGTACTAATACTATTAGTGCAAATATAGCAGTAGGGGATTTAAGAAAAATAACATTCATTTTCTAAATACTCTAAATACTCATTATTTCTGTAATTTAAGATGATATTCCTGTATTTTGTTTGACAGGAGTGGCAGTGTGATTACAGACTTTGTAGTGGAGACAAACAGTGTGAATTCCACTGAGATTGCCACACTGGACAATAAGGTAGCTGTTGATCTTCAGAACAAGGGTTACAATGTTGACCCACGTTCCTTCAGTGGAGTTATTCAAGGTAGGATGAAAATCACAGGCAGTAAATGGTTTGTCACTGCAGATAGATATACAAAGTTTCACTTGAAACAATTGAAACTGTGTTGACTAAGACTTAGTCACCTTAGATGGTTTTTAGTTTTTAGCTGGTCCATCCACACTGAAATGATAATTTAAAGAAAAGTTGTGAATTATGGGGATCACTGTAATTACAGTGATTTAATTTTGTTATTGATGACAACCAATAAAAAAAATGTATTGTATTTTGCAGTTTAAAATATTTCGTCATAAAAAGTTTCTACCTAGCAAGATAAAAAATGTTATTACAAGTGAAAGGGGTGAACTAAATGTTAGGCTGCCTACCTGACCAGCTGACTGTCATTTATCATTATATTTGCCATTTCAAGAAACATGAGCTAGTCTAGCCAGGCAATGTACAGTAACCCTTAACATCCACAAACTGGACATTTGCGGTTTCGGTTATTCACAGGGTGGCCGTGAACAGTTAAATGGAAATATTTGCTGAAAGATTGCAGAAACTCACAGACGACGCATAAGCTAAAACATTAATGAAAATGATTTGGATCGTATAAAAACATGTAGTATATAAAAATTTGTGATACGTGACATTTGTTGGTATAAGTGCAAACTATGGGTCCTGTAATAACGATCTGAAGTGTATGGTGTGAAGCATATAGTCCAAGTTCATTTAGGGCGTGGCCAAATCCACTTACGCTAGTTTAAAGGGGGGGAAATGGTCGCAGTGCCAGGGGGATGGTTCAAAAGGGTTGTACTTAGTCTCATAATTACTCATTGGTCTGTTTGCGGCATAACATAACAAGGGAGTGTCATCTCCCATTCCCTTTAAAAGCCAACTGCATTTGCACCTTGGCAGATTGAAGTTATAATGGCGGATTTGTCAGGTAGCAGACAAACATTTCTCTGCAGAGGAAATTGATCTACACCTGTGCAAAAGTAAAGCATACAAGCAGCCTGTAATGTTTCTCTTCGTAAAGAACGTAATCTTACTGCAGGCGAGCCTAGCTGTCTTTTGCTGTGGCCATCTCACATCAGTGTCACTCTCTCCAACCCGTTACCTTTCTGTACTGACTTTTTAACCCATCTCTGTATTTGTAGGATTCCACCAAAGCTCCCTGAGCTTTATAATTAGTGACTGTCACACCACTTTCCTATTAAGGACACACACCACATTGAGGGGGAGGGGGTTCCTGGTCTTAACACTTTCTAACTAATGCAGTTAAACCAAATCTACACTCCACATGTCCTTCCCCGTTATGTATGTTCTCCTATTTAAACAGGCATCTAACAGACTTTTGCTTGGCTGAACAGATCATCACACAATAAAATATACATTGTATCTATTAAAACACCAAAATGAAAGGAAGTTTACTGTTGAATATTAAATAAGTTTAATTAAGTTAAATGTCAAAATTAGTAATGAAATAAACAAATTTGCACAACGGGAGCATTAATAGTGTATCCTATGAATCAAGTAAAATCTATGTTAAAAGTGTGTAATAAATAAAGTAATTATAATTATTTGGGCATTCATGACTGTCATGAGCTGGAGTGAAGGCACGTCACGAAAGCAGGAGTAGGGAGACCAGGTATCGGGAAACAAGGGATTTATTGTGGAAAACAATAAAGCGAGGTACACAGACGGACCTCAGACTTTACCAAACTAAACAACGTTAATGACAGGACTAGGGAAACATACTTGAACACGGACTGAAATACACAGGATTGATTGGAAATAACAGGAAACAGCTGGTGACATCGGGGTTTGACACGAGGTTAACAAGGGGGGCGTGGCACACAGGAGGATCGGACGAGCAGGGCGTGACAATGACAATCTGATTAAAGTACAATTATCACAGTAAAAAGTATCGGTCATTTCATATTCAAACATTCACACCTCAAGCATATACTTTCTGTAGCTCAATAATCATCACACCCCCATAGTCTCTTGGGAGCGTAGTGGCTGGAAATGGATGTGGCCACTTCAGCCAGACCTTGTACAGTACTGTACAATTCTACAGTACTGTATAATTCAAATCCACTGTAATACAGTACAGTATTGTGCATAATATTCAATTCAGTTTTATTTATACTGCACATTTTCACAACATTACATTGTATTAAAGCACTTATTGTAATTTGTGCTGCATCTCTGTAGCTAGCTTTTGGCGGTTTATCATAAGCTTAAATGAGTCTATATTTGTCACTGAGAGAAAATGACTTTCTTTTTCCCGTTTTCTATACAAATAGGATTAGGCTCTGATAGCTAGCCAGGAGACCTAACACAAGGCAAAGTAGGATGATCAAAGTAAAGTTAAAAAAAGAGAATTGCTGCAGTTTTAATTTTTTTCCATATGTTGTCATGTTTAAAAAGACCCCAAATGAACACTGTACAGTAAGTGGGCTACTTGATTACTGTAAGCAAATTAATTAAACATTAGTGGTACAGGAATGATTCTGTTCCAAGCTTTTTGATCCATATAAGTGTTTTATAACTATAACTGTGATCACTATAGGCGGTTTCCACTGTGTAAATAAACAGATAAAGCTGGCCTGAGACTGGCCTTGGACCCACTACTACAGCCACTCACCCAACCCATTCTGCTACACAGTGGTCCAGCGAGCAAGGAGGACACACTAGGGACTTTGGAGTAAGACAGAAGAGGGAATGGGATGGCAAGCAACACCTGCTGTCCCTTTATTCTGATTATTCTGATCTTATACCCATATATGGTATCAGATATGCTTGCTTCACGTGTAGCTGATAAGGGGGCCATATGATTTTGGGGGGGGGTCGTTAAACTTTAATAGAACAAAAATACATTATATGTAAATATTAATGTTTTATTTTTAGTTACGTTTTAAGGAATAATAAAGTGTATAGCAGGATGAATGTAAGCTAGCCATACTGTTAGAGGTAGACAGACGCGTACCGGCACTTTCCATATTTTTTAACGCAAAAGTCTCAAACTTTGTTTAACTTTTTAAAGAAAGAAAAGCCAGAACAGGCGGAAGTTAAACAAGTACAAACAACAAACAAACAAATTTATTTTTGTATAGCGCATTATCACAACATTACATCGTCTCAAAGCGCTTTACAGCATCCCCACCCAAAGCCCCCAGTGAGTAAGCCATAGGCGACAGTGGCAAGGAAAAACTCCCTAGAAGGAAGAAACCTTGGGAGGGACCAGACTCAAAGGGGGAGCCCATCCTCCAGGGGCCGGCAGGGAGAGTCAAATACAGTTAAATCTGAAACACAAACGGGGAGCAGGGGGGAGATGACAAGCCGGTGCCAACGCTCCCTCCAATCGCCAGGCAACCAGAAGGCAGGCAGCGGGTCATACATGGAAGATGACACAGGCAGAACGGCGAGCTGGATGCACGGACGTCATTGGTAGTGGCGACGTCACATGTTGCAGGGTGTGCTGGACATCTTGATAGATTGAGGTCTCCAGGCAGCACCCCCCAGGAGGAGTAGAGGAAATAAAATATGCAATTAGTCAGACTATAGGCAGTGCTAACTGTTAGGTGAGTGCAATATGAAGTGCAATGTGCAAGCTCTGGCAGATATGGCTATGGCAGCATAAGTAGGAGGGAGAGGCAGGTGGGAATGCAGGCATGGGGAGTCCCTGAAATGTCAGCACTCCAATTCCACAAGGGGGTGAGAAGCTAGAGTTACAGCACTGACAGCTCAGTTTATCCAAAGCCAATGGCACCGATCCCCCCCCAGCTCTACACCTCACACTATAGGTCTAACTGGGAGTGAGGAGTTAGCTAGAGCTAGAACTAGTATCCCTATAAGCTATAAACATGCCCGAACAAAACACTGTCAAAAGAGCAAATGCTGAGTTTAAACAACCACAAATATTTTAATACAAGTTTTAAAAAACGAGGGAAAAGCCATTATCAGTTTAACAGTTTATTTCAATGTAAATAGAAAAAGTATTTCACCAAACGCAAAGATCCAGCGATAATTTTTTTTAACAAACTGCTGGCATTTTTTCTAACGGTGATGACATGGGCACAGTGCGAGCCGGCGAGACAGAGTAAGCATTGGACTGGGTAACATTCTCGCAACATGATTATGGCAGATTGTACAAGCCTTGCCCCGCTGTCTCTGCCGAGTCGGCTTGGGCAAACACGGCTGTATTTAATGTTCAGGCTCTGGTCAGACAGACATACCATGGGGCTGGGTTGGGTTCAAGCTAACATTTCAGACCTGTGGGGGCTCTATAATAAAGTCTGCCAAGCTCTCCCAACCGAGTCCTTGGGGGGCCCCAGACAGCCCACATTTTTTCTCCCTTCCAGCTCCCAGCCAATGAAGAACACAAAGTACCTGGTACAGTACAGGTGTGTTAGGAGCTGAGAGGGAACAAGAAATGGACTGAGAAACAGTGCAGTAATATTTTACTTATGGCAGGTCAATGCTTGTGTCCAGATGGTTGTTGGTTTGGATCCCATGTCCAACAGAGTAACCATATCACTGTCGACCCTTTGAGCGAGGCCATTAACCCCAGCTACTCCAGGGATGCTGGATGCTGGGGGGTTTGTGCGACGCACCAGCAGCTCTGATTGTTACTGTATGATTGCATGCTAACAGCTTCTCCCCTCCTTATTTCTTTAAGGAAATCTGCCTTTTATAAAGAACTATGATATTATATATCCTGGTACCACTTTGCAGCTGACTTGTGTGGTTCCAGTAACTATGCAAATGGAAACTGGATCATGGTTCGTGAATGGTCTGCCAGTGTCAAACAATGCAAAGTATTCAATCACCAATTCACCTCCCACACTGACTGTTCAGGGCATGAGCAGTGGTGACAATGGTAAGCAGATTACCAACTTATTATTTTTAGGTTAAAATAAATCAACCATGAGTGAGTATTAATGCACAATAAAGAGTGGCAATAGTGATGGTATTATATGATGAGTAATGTGGTATACTCTCTCTCTCACACTCTATCACTCTCTATCTCTCTCTTTGGATTAGGTTTATATTATTTTGTGGGGACCAAATGTCCCTCACAATGTAATAAAAACCAGATTTTTTTGATGTTGTGGGGACCATTTTTTTTGCTTTTGATACATCCAATAACCAATTTCTCAGATTGCATGCACTCAGCATTATCCAAATATTACAAATTTAATTATCACTCATCTATTAAAATCTCGGCAATTTAGATATTTGTTAACAAAGGTATTTGGCAAGACTGACACCTTTTATAGTATGTTACTAATAGGGTGTAATTTATTGAATGCCATAATACTGACAATAAAATATTTGTCATAAAATTAAATATACTCAGTGACAAAAAAGTTAAGCACCCAGACTGAGTGGTGGAAATGAAATGATCTGCACGTGGTGAAAGGTCATGTGACTATATCGCAATGAGTATATTATCAGAGCATAAGGACAACAGAGTTGGCAGTATGGGCACATTGCTGGTCCCATGTCATTAGGGTGTGGCACCCCCCCCCCCCCCCCCCCCCCCGGGCCTGCATACGTGCGGTGATATGTTGCGGAAGGGAGTCGTACAGCTGTTTTATCCTCTCCTGCGGCAAGTCGGCCCGCAGCTGTTGGGACTGGCCCTCAAGATCCTGTAGATTGGGAAGATGGGGGACCTGACTGGCCTCAGGAGGACCTCAAGGTTACCCAGGCAGACCATAGATACAAGTGCTATGCGTGGACAGGCGTTGTCTGATTGAAAAACTGTACCAGGGTGCAGTCTCAGGAGGGGTAAGGCATGCAGACACAGGATGTCACTGACGCTGTGCCGCCAGGGTCCCCCGAATCACTACCAGAGATGACCTGAAGTCATACCCTATGGCATGGGCATTGCCGCCATTAAATCTGAGGGGAGGGGTGTCCCCCTTACATTTCATAATTATTCATTTGGACCCCCACACATTTAACATTAAACATTAGTTCACCCAGCGCTGTTTTCCAGTGTGTCCCACCCCACATTCAAAATGCTTCTGACGCCCCTGCCCTATGGCTCCCCACACCATGATGTCATACCCTATGGCTCCCCACACCATGATGTCATACCCTATGGCTCGCCACACCATGATGTCATACCCTATGGCTCCCCACACCATGATGTCATACCCTATGGCTCCCCACACCATGATGTCATACCCTATGGCTCCCCACACCATGATGCCTGGAGTATCACTGGTGTGTCTCTCCACAACATTGGAAGGATTGGTCCTCTCCCCTCGCCATTGCCATACGCGCACATGACAGTCATCCGTGGTAATGCAGGACCGAGATTCATTGCTGAACATGGTAGGACGCCACTCGTCATGAGTCCATGCCTCCCTGTTACGGCTCCACTGCAAGGGCAGCCATGTCTGTGCTGGTGTTAACAGCAGCCTACGCATGGGACAGTGAACCTGTAGTCCGGCTGTTATCGACTGCGGGATAACACGGGGTGTTGTAGAGAGTCCAATACCTGTGTATGGATGGCATGGGGTTCTGTACTGCTTGGCGCACAATACAACGATTCTCCCTTGTTGTGGTCTGTCTTGGGCACCTGGATTGATGTTCTAACATCGGGCGACTGTAACATCTGCATGCCCCACATGCTGGCCAATTGCACGATACAACCACCCAGCCCCATGCAAACCCACAATGCGACCCCTATCAAACTCTGTCAAGTGCTGGTAATGCCGTCTAATGCCTAATGTCTAGAGGCATCCTCTGTGTCTGGTGACTAGACATGCCAGCTCCTTGCAAATCGAAACAATTACATACCCATCACTGGTCTGCAAGTGTACCAAATTACATCCAAATTGAACCATTACTTCTGGGTGCTTAACTTTTTTTCTCACTGAGTGTTTATCTATATAAATAAATCAGTAAATATGTCAATAATTAATTAATTTTATTTTAAAATAATTCAATAAAAATTATTACATTTCATAATAACGTGTCTTTATGTATAATTTTTATATATTGTATTTCGCAGAAATGTGATTTTTATTAGTCATATAGTTTATTATATTATTTTACATAATGCAAATCTGATTACTTAAATAATTCAAACTATATTTCACAATAAAATTCAGCTTTTCACATTGATGTATTTCTGAATGACGGTTCTTCAATGACCGCTGTCCGGCGAGCAAGCAGGAAGCTGGGAATCACCAAACGAGCAGACAGAGATCCAGAAAGACTGGGTTTTAATAGGGAAAGCACGAGCAACACTAACCACATGGTACAAACATTAGTGACAGATCTGGGAAATGGACGAAGACGTGTACTGATATACACAGAGCAAGCTAAAAATAACATCAAACAGCTGGGAACAATCAGGGTAGAACATGTGGGTAATAAGGGGGCGTGACACACACGAGGATCGGACGAGCTGGGCGTGACGGGTTCTATGAACCAACTTTTTATTTCATGATGCCAGAGCACTCTGTCAATCACTTTGAGGGCGGTGGGACTGAGCCTGTGATTTGCGAATCCTTTGTGATTCATTACTCAGCGTAGCAGATATAGGAAGTAGTTTGAAAAGTCCTGGGAAGGACTCTGTCATGCCAAACCTCTTACCCCTATGAAACGGCATCGGGGTATACTCTGCGAGATAGAAAACATCTCCACATGGCATTTTCCCCTCTAAACACAGTAAACATTCCCGTTTAAAAAAACCCATGTAGACATGTTTTCGCGGAAACACTTTATCCAATCACAAGCTTGATTCCACCGCGCTGACAGTGACTGACAGAGCGCACCATTATTATGAAAAGAAGCATTATGAAATAAAAAGCTGGTTTGGAAACCTGGCCTTCAGGAATACATCAATGTGAAAAGTTGAAATTTATATTTTATAAATGAGCTCCCTGGCTAAGGTGCTTGGTAATACTTTTATCTGCTGTCAACTGTGAATAACGTCTATGTTTTTTGCCATTTTTCTCTTTATAATCTAGGAAATTACACGTTCACGATGACTCAGTCGACCTTGACATTCACCCGCAAGGAATCCATTTCAGTGACAGATGTAATTCCTCCCATTATTCAGCTGAATAAATTAGCAATTAATGTTCAATGTGGAGCAAATGAAAATATCACATTGGAGTGTTGTGTTACATACTACCTAATTAACAACGTTACAGCAAAATGGATGGACGGTCCTGACGAAATATCCTCTGGTAATTTTTATTCTTCAAAATAACTAATTGTTTTATTGTCCTTTGCCAAGTTCCTGTACATTGTCCTACGGATATATAATTTACATAAGCAGTAATTATTTGATATTAGTGTATGCATAATTTTCGTTAAAAGATTAAATTGATTTAATGACCAGTTTGAATATTCGATCTGTTGAACATTGCAGCTGAATATTGTACATTTGATGTTTTTCATTTTACAGTACAGACCACAAGAAACATGCTTTGTGTCAGTGCTGCATACCCAGTACCAAAGCAATGCAATACAAAGGAACTCACATGCCAAGTGATTGTCAAGAAAGCATCTACACCTCAAACACTGACAGATCATGTAAAGCTAATGTTTTTCAGTGGAGGTACGAGGTTAATGAGTGTTTAAAAACAAGCGGTCCTATTCAGTGTGCAGCCCTATTCAAAATGAATTTTCATTTCCTTTGTTAAAAATGCACAATGCAATGCATTTTGTCCATTGGCACCATTTCTGAAAAGTACTTATTATGTAATCCCAATAGAAGCATGTATTTGCTTTTCAGCTTAAAGCATTAATCCAACTTTGTCTTTATTTATTCAAGCACCTGACTGTAAGGACCCCACAACATATGGTCTTGGGAAGAATAGAAATACGTCTACTGTTTCCTGCCCAGCCAATTTTACGGGCAGCAGGACTGCAGTTTGTGAAAATGGGAATTGGACCCTTGTGGAGGACAATTGTGTCTTTAGCATAATAAAGACACTAGAACTGTTTTCTCAGGTAACATCTTTTGAATACTAATCATCCATCCACCCACCTGTTGTCATACTGCTTAGCCAGTATAAGGTGATAGAGTACATTAATCATATATACATTGTGTCATTCTGAAGAACTACAATATGTTTCCACACATCATGCATGATAATACAGTGATAAGGAGAACATGCAGACTCCACACACACAGGGCGTAGGTGTGATTTGATTTCCCAGCCTTGTAGATGTGAAGTAGCAGTACTATCCACTCAGCCACTGTGTCATTTCATATAGGTTAAGCTTACATTATATATTGCATTTGAAAGAAACTATTTATTGGGAAAGAATGTCATGTTTCATCTAAAATTTAGTTTTATGGAACCAATTGCTCTGTTGTTAGACCACTTGATTATCTGCTGTCTGTTATCAAAACATTGTGGTCATTTAAAATACCAAATTTCAATGATAGAAAAAGTCATGTCGTCATCATCAACAAATTCAGTGTGAGTTAGCAATATGTGAGATTGTGTTGTTTTCTACAAATATTACTATTATTACACAATGAATTGGAAGTTACTTACTATTCCAAAGCATTGGTACTTGGTAAGAACATTTGCTTTAAAAAACCTTTCTAATATTCTTCTGCTCATTTTTAATTCTTGTTTACCTGTCCGCAGAGTCTGAGTCCAGCTAATGTATCATCAATTGTGAATGACCTTTGGGTAACCACTACCAATTATACAACAATCATAACGCATTCAAAAGCCACCATTATCTCTATTGTGAACATACTTGGCATAGTTGCAAGTGTTTCACAAAATATAAATGAAACTTCAATGCAGGTATGTTGAAGCAGTAATGTTTTTTGGAGGGGGGGTTGCTTTAGTTATTTGCTTTGTATTGGCTATGCATTGGTAATTTAAGAATTATCACCATGTTACTTTCATAACTTTGTGTAAATATGAAGGAAATTATGTTTATTTAATACAAATATTTCAAGCACTGATTAAAAAAAAACTTTATCAACTATAACCCTAAATACTAAAATTATTACATTTTACCCATTTATTCTGTTATTTATGTATTTATTTATTCATTTGCAGGATGTTTTGGAAACAGTATCAGTTTTAGTATCGGCCCAAGCTAAGGAATCCTGGGCAGGACTCAACAGTAACAACAGAACCCAAAACATAAGTTCTGCTTTACTGGAGTCAATAGAAAACATTACACACAGTATATCAAGCAATTCCTTTATAATTACTACAACAAACATTCAGTTAAACAAAACAACATTAACATTCCCTTTCAATAAAAAATTTAATTCATCTCAAATTTTCATCCCAATTCAAGATCTTCCCAACAACACGACTATCACAACAATCGTCTTTACGACTCTTGACTTTGTCTTACCTAACAGGACCAATGGAAACAGTACGAACAACTCCATCAATGGAATTGTCATGTTAGCCTATATAAAGGAAGCCATTAAAAATGTTTTGCTGACATTTGATAAAACAAACAAAACAAAGGGAAACAACCAGTGTGTTTTTTGGAACTTCAAACTTTTCAAAGGCACCGGAGGCTGGGACTCTACTGGGTGCAAACTGGATTCTGAAACGAATGTCAGTGTCACCTGTTCCTGTAACCACCTGACTTCCTTTTCGATATTAATGTCACCTTACGTACCTGAATACATTGAGGTTGCTCTGAATTACATCACCTACATTGGAGTCAGCATATCAATGGGATGTCTGGTCTTATGCCTTATAATTGAAGCATTTGTGTGGAACATTGTCACTAAGAACAGTACGTCACACATGCGACACGTCGCTATAGTGAACATTGCTCTGTCTCTGCTGATTGCCAACATATGGTTCATCATTGGAGCAGCGGTGTCAAACGTAGGCCAGAGCACACCGAAGAATGCATGCAGTGCTGCAACCTTCTTCATTCACTTCTTTTATCTTGCCTTGTTCTTCTGGATGCTGATCTCAGCTCTCTTCCTCTTCTACCGTACAATGATGGTTTTCTCCCACATGTCAAAGAGCACTATGATGGCCATTGCCTTCTCAGTGGGCTACGGAGCACCACTCATCATTGCTATAATCACCATTGCAGTCACTGCCCCCAAAAATGGCTACTTCAGGCAAGATGATGCATGTTGGTTGAACTGGTACCAGACTAAGGCCCTCCTGGCATTTGTGATTCCAGCCTTGATTATTGTCGCTGTGAACCTGCTCATTCTAATCGTGATTCTGTTTAAACTACTGATGAGGGGTGTTGGTGAGAACCGTCAGTCTGATGAGAAGAATGCTCTGGTGGTCATCGCAAGGTGTGTCGCTGTTTTAACTCCCATCTTTGGCATCACCTGGGGACTTGGCATAGGGACCATGGTGGCACCCGCAAATCCCGGAGTCCACATTGCATTTACAATCTTCAATTCACTTCAGGTATGAGTAAAAATTAAGTAATTCCTGCTGTTTCTGTTTTCTGAAATTTAAATAGTATTTTATTTATAATACATATATAGAACAAAATATACATAACAACAAAAAGATATAAGAACAAAAAATTGTGGATGATGTCTTCCATTCCCTCACTTCCCAGCTGTCAGACCAAGATGAACCACACAATGTTTAATTATAATTAACAAAAGGAGTTTTATTTTAATATTGGGAATCCAGGTATTTGGGGGGTGAGTGAAGCCAAAACAGCAAACCAAAAATGGTAGATGAAAACAAACTCTAAGCAAAACAAAAAGTATTACAGAACCATACTGTAGCTCCCTTTCTAAACAAAAACATGAGAAAAGTTCACTTTAAACAAAAAACATTCACCCCATTAAGTCTCACAAAATGATAAGAAAGAAATACAAGCACACATCACACGCATTGATGCAAACACCTCTGCACCCCAACAGAAGGTGTTGGGTCTGTCAGCAGAGAGCACCCCCCCCCCCCCAAGAAAAAAAATAGCCTTTTTTCCATTATGACAATTCTTTGGATCTACCTTTCATAATTCACTCAGAATTGCAAGGCAAAAGAGAACAATATTGAAATATTTAAATCAGCTGTTATTAGAATAACAAAATATTTCTCAGAATGAAATTATTTTGAAGTTTAGAAGTACATATTGCAAATATAAATTATTCTTTTTGTTTTTTTCAAGGGGTTCTTCATTTTAGTATTTGGGACTCTTTTAGACAGCAAAGTAAGTACTAATATTGTATTTGGAATATTGTTCGCTGTGTATTATTATACATTGTAACGCAAACACATGTCATATTGTACCAGCCACCATCATACATCCCTTTTCTTTGTGCACAGATTCGATCAGCAGTTGTTGGAAGATTTTCATTTTTGCGTTCATTATCTAGCCGAACAAGGGTATGTTCATCTTTGTATTTCGCCTTTCGATTGCAGTTTTCAGCAGACACTTTTTGCATCATTTTTTTCCATTTTCCTTTGAAATGTTCCACAGACACGCAAAACCACTTACACTATGATTTTTTTAATGTGAACTGTACATTTTTTAGAGGATTTAATGTGGCTGTAGCAGATATGATTTTAACCACAAATGACATAATACAGTTTCAGAACAACAACAAGTATTCTTTTTAACTGAGAAATCGTATGACTTTAGGTAAATATGACAAAATTTGCTATTTCCAGTATCAGAGATAAGATAAATGATGTGTGGTTTGTCTCTCTAACAGAGCACAAGTGCTGGTCCATCTTTGTCCTCTTTGGCTGAACGTTTTAGGCGAAGGAGACAAAGTAAGTTAAACTGCTCTGCTTTATTATTTTATAAATGTTTTTACTGAGATATACTCTGCTTCAGGTATGGATCTAGACTGCTCAGGTTGGGGGGCAATTAAAAATTTTGGGTGGGCAGTTTTTCACACAATGGACAGTACTACAGTGCAGTGGTGGCTTGTGACCAGAGACATAGGGGGCAGGGGGTGGGGGTGGTTATGGGTATATTCATATTTTATGTTTGAACTATTTATGAACTCAACATTATGCTCTCTTGATCATCTCTCTAATCAGAAAAAAAGACAAATTATTATTACTTTTATTATTATTATGTGATTTTTCAAGGTGCTTCGGATAGAAGTCTGCTAATGAGACATAAACTTGACAAACATAAACGTATCTACTGGCATATTAAAGGAAAATTTGGAACTCAACCTCATTAACTGGTATATAAGAACATAAGAGCAGAACATGAACAGTAATGCGGAGTGGAAGGATGCTCCTTAAAGATAATTACCAAACCATAAATAAACTGCCTTTGCAAACTGCACAGCGTTGGTGTGAAATGGGCAGGGAAGGTGTAACATTACTGCCTGAACCGATCACAGTAGCGGCCCACTTTGTTCGAAGGCACCGGTTATTCAAAGGCTCTAAGGCTTGAAGGCTTGGTTATACAAGCTAAGGGCAGCTGCAAATGAATTGCTGGTAGCAAGCTTTCATTTGGGAAGCAAAAATTCTTGTATGTTATTTATGGTTGTGTATGACTCATTTAAGTGAATTATAGTAGGTAATCTATCTAAGCAGGCAATTTAATTTGTATTGAGCATTGGTGATAAAACTGTTACATGCAAGTTGTCAACCCTGCACTAATATCAACGTAAGCAATCTGTCAATTGTTAAGTACAGTAGTGCACCCATATCTGCAGGGGAAATGTTCCAAGACCTCCCACGAACATCTGGAACTGTTGATAGCAGCGAATACTATACATTTCTTGTTCTTCGTATACCTATGATAAAGTTTAATTTATAAATTACACTGAGATGGCGGCTACCAAATCAGCAGATATACGGAGGTTCCACTATACACTATATAGTTTTGAGCCAACAGTAATGTTAACCACAGTAGCTAGTTAACTATCTTAGAGTTAACTAAACCAGAACTGGCAAAGATCCTTATGCAACACATTACAGCAAACTACAGCAACAAAATATAAACTTTAACAAGAAGGACCTTTGATAAGAATAAGGCAAAATTCCTCCTCCATTTTCTCAAGCGAGTACAAATGCTCTGCAGAAGAATATCCGATGGGACAAATTAAATAAAGGTGATTGGCAGATGCAGATTGTTTGGGATAAAGTTGACCAATTGGGTGGCCAGAGCAGAAATTTGGGCGGGCATTGCCCACCACTGCCCACTTCTAGATCCGACCGTGCTCTGCTTTCTGATTAGGATGCTTTGTGTCTGCTTTATAAAGATTTGGGAGACTTGAAATATTTTTCGTTATGCTGGTGCTACATGTGGAATTTAATCCGTGTAATTTGCCATTTGGAGTAAAACATCCAATGCTTTTAATTTTTCAGATGTTTCTGCTTCTGATTCTTCAACAAGTCTTAGGGCTTCGGATGCATTAATCAGTGCTTAGCTGCCTGGCTGCTCAACTGATGGTGCGAATTTTTCTCAGAAACAGCTAAATGGTTTTACAAAAAAATTAAATAGAAAAGTAATTATAATAATAATAATAATAATATATTATTATTAATTAGAAATTAATACAGTGTGTATCCCTGAGTGGCGTGTATATTGTTGATTTCTCTGGCTGTGCTGCTGCTAATATTAAGCTGATAGTGGCTGTTAATAATTTTTTTACTCTTTTCATATGGGTCTGATGCATCGAAACCATTCTGTGCCATAAGGGTTGTTGAGTTTGTAACATTCATTATCTCTCCTCCAATTAATATATTTGTTTTTTGGAACGTTGGATGTTTAATACACTTGTAATCTGACTGCCTGTGGTTGCTTTTTAAATACTATTATTTTTCTTTATAAAGGGAAGATTTGGTATTCCAAAAATGTTCACATTAAAATTAGTTTAAAAATTATTTTTAAATAGTTGCCAAAAACTGAGAATTGTCTTATAATCAGAGTCGTCTTTTATTCAGACCAATACAGTAATTTTTTTTGTTTTGTTTTTTTGTCACTTTTAAGTCACTGGATATTTAGATTTATCTCTTTTTCTGTGAACACAAACACTATTTAATCACATGTTTTCAGTAGCAATGTTAGTTTCTCTACATTTTTAATGGAAATATAATGAAACATTTATCAGTAAAGTATAATGAAATATGTATGATTCTGTCAGGCTTATCTCATTGTGGTAATTATTCAGCCTATTTTAATAATGTAATATGGTGTCATTAGAAAAACAATTTTGTGTTTCATATTTTGGGCTATGTAACATTATCTATAATAAAACTGATGAGGGTATTTCTGCGAATTGGTGAAAACCGTGAAGTATTTAGATTAAAATATTTTTAATACTAATAATGGTGGAAAAGTAAAGCAAAAAAAAAACAATGCATTTTCACAAACCATGGGGACCTAAAGATAAATTGTTTGGACATGGTAA
Source organism: Paramormyrops kingsleyae (assembly GCF_048594095.1). NCBI lineage: Eukaryota > Metazoa > Chordata > Actinopteri > Osteoglossiformes > Mormyridae > Paramormyrops > Paramormyrops kingsleyae. Next base: position 9,598,849 of record NC_132815.1, read on the forward strand.
GAAATAACTAAAGGTATATTCAACCTTAGTAATAAATCTATACAACCTCAACATGAAATAGACATTTCTAACTGTTGCTAGACTTTGGGCATATGTTAGCTTAGAGTCCAGGTTTATGTGCTTGGCGTCTCGTAATTACTGTTATAATAACAGCAAAAATAAGAGCGCCTGCCACTCCACCAATCAGAACGCCTGCCATACCTCCACTTATCCGCTGTGTCTCACAGCTCTTGCTAGTGTAGAAAATGGCCTTTCCAGACGCACACCTGAATGGGAAAATACGTCAGGTTTAGCTCTCAGCTGTCCAAAGGCTTCTTTGCTCGAAAAACATTATTAGCAGTGAAAAAATGTGCAATTAGAATAATGTCAAACAGGATAATTAAGATTTTTTTATTATAAATGCCATGTGGAGTTATTCTACATGATAAACAAATAGTGGTAAACTAAGAGAGCTCACCCACTTCACTACAAAATTAATAGGTATGACTGCTGCTGAACATGCCACACAATTAGGCTGTTAGATTACAGCTGTTATCTGAACATGACATTCCCAAATATTTCGTCCAGTCATTTTTAGTTAATTTGCAGTTATTCACTACAACATGGTTTTGTTGTTGACGGCGTATCTACTGTGGCAGCCCGGGGTAGCACGTGCCACCCTAAATCTCTTGCCACCCCTAGTGCCACCCTAGTTTTGCATGTGAAAATACTGTTTATTAAAATACGCTAACATTAATGCTTTGAGCAAGTCTAGCTACAATTAACATTGAATGTGGATTCTAAAATTGAAGAAGAGTAAGGTGAGAAGCCGACGTCCCCCATCCGGCTCTGACAGTTCAAAAGCTGATAACAGCAGCGATTTGGAAGCCATGTATTTGCCATCTGCGGGGGGTCTTGGAGGAAACTCACCACCTGCAATGCTATGGCATTGTCCAGTGCAGCAACAACATAGTAATACTTTGTGTCTTCTTGTGTGATGCCCCGGTTGGCCTGGACTTCACCACACAATGGCATTCTCACGCCAGAACTCCGGCAGCTTTAAAGACATGGCGTTAGAAGACCAGAAGATCAGAATAAGCTTAGCTGTCAGAATTAGCTGTCATACTGAGATATATCTCCTCAAAAATGTATGAAGAGATGTTGGGGCCACCAATGTAGTGAGAAGAGAAAGGATGAAGCAGAATTTCTTCCTCAGTCAGATAACTTGTCAGATTTATGGTAGTTTGAACTACATTTAAGTGGACATAATCAATTTAGCCCAAACTACTTTAAATCCAACAAGTTATCTGGCTAAGCAAGAAATCCTGCTTTGTGAAATACCCCCCAGGAGATGTTTTTTTTGTGGGAGAGAAAACAGGATGTTTTTTATTATATCAGGCAGAAAAAACAAATTCTGGATTCCACCAAGACAAATGTGTCCTGCAGCAGGAAGGAAAATAAAGCTTCAAAATAAAAGCACATCTACCCTGAGAACTGTGACAGACTAACTCACTACAATGCCACATAACATGATGCCTCTTTCTTGAAAATGGTTCGGCCCATAGCTTCCCAACTGGACTGCAGTGGGTTGCACCAGCTAAGTTTCAACCGTAAAGTCGGTTGCAAAGTGCACATTAAATCATACTTTGAAAGTAGCCAGTATTAAACTAACTCTGCGTTCTTTTTCCATTGCACTGCTGCTATTTAGGTTACATTGTTGTTAGTATAGCTACTAAATAAAAAATCTATCACACGGAATGACGATTTCATCATAGACAACCAATCAATATCATTGTCTGATATTACCGGAACCAACTCGCTGTTCCACGTTTGTTGAATTTGGGTTACACATAGCTAGCGATTTGTTTTCTCTGTGTTCATGAGTACACTAAGATTAAGATGAGTTTTATGCCAAAACAAATTTATAAGAAATAATTTATTTGCCATTAATTAAGTTTATGATATTGAATGAAATATCTGACCATGCCCCAGTCAGTGATAGTGTCTTCCCTACCCCTAGACTCCAGAGGGTTAAAACACAGCTATAATGAAACCCGTAATGTGCCATTTACGGTGTGATGCATGAAATGTGTTTGCTAGGTAGCTTGCTAAGTATGATTTAGGGATGCGACAGATCAAAAAGAAAACCCTTGTTTGGCTTGTATCATGGTATTTGAATCACAGATCGGATCATTTTTCGGATCAGGAAAAAAGGGAGATAAATACTTTATTGATCCAGAAAAAGATTTAGAAACTATATAACTTTACTTTCCATTTATTACTTAAAGAACTCAAAGCAAAGAATTTTAGCCCCATTAAAATGAACTCACAACTGTTTTGTCTGGGTTTTCACTGCAACTCTGCATTATGACTTCTCTTTCTCATGATCACAAGGTAAACAAAGTTATTTTTCTTCTAAATCACAAAATAAAAGTTATCCTGAGAAAACAAAAGTTGTATTTAGACACACAAACAGCATTTGTCAAGTGAAAGGGGGAAGCGGATTCCACTAAAAATACGACAGCTAAAGCTATTAAATCTATGCAGGCTTGTTTTTTTAAACTGCATCGCCACCTAAAATAAAAAATTCCCCACGTTACACATGGGGGGAATTTACCCTTGTGAGAAATGATTTCCACGTTAACTTTTAAAAAGTAACAGCAACAGTAAAACTATTTCACACTATCACGGTTAAATTTTGTAGTGGTTCAGATCATGTGCTGAACCAGGGTCAGGGGGCATCCGTACTGATCACGTATCAATTATAGTATTATACGGTCTGCTTACACCACTAGTATGTCTGTCAAATTTGGAGTGGTAAAGTTAGGCATTAATTGTAGATGCTTGATAGTCGTTCTGCTACATGAGATGCTCCAGCTCAAGAAATACAAACAGGGTTCAGATGAAACAAATAACGGCAGGGTAACGTACTGTGGACATCATCTACAGTTTGTAGTGGAAACAATCCTTCAGGAAGAGGAGAGGCTGCAGTGTCTTATGTCTTCAAGTATGGTAAAAACTCTGACCGAGACATCACACCACACATTGATGACTTGATGTGGGTATGTCGCTTGATGCTTGCTGGGGAGTTTGGAGTGGTGTCACTGCAGATGCAGAAGGCCTTGATTCACATCTTCGTGGGTGTGGAGGAAGCAGTACGTATCATTGGGGGTGGAGGTTGTGGCTTGTGTGGTTCATACTGTACGTATCTTCCTCAGATTCTGGAGTATTTTGTCAAGCAAGGTATAGTTATCAAACTGTGGAATTCATTGATGAATGTTCATGTTCTATATACTGTATGGTGCGAAAGGTAGCTGGGTGTAGTTTTGTAATAGGTAGTTGGGTAATTTTTTGTATTGATTTGATGACTCCCTGGAGGGTCTTCTTGTCAGCCACGGAGCAGCTAGCATACCATAGCAGGATGCCACAGGTCAGTATGCTTTCCTTCTTATTAAAAAAAAGTATAAACTTATGAAATATGTTATTTAAATAATAGTTGGTTCAGGATTAATTATTTATCCCTGCAAGTGAAGTGTTACCATATATGGCAAAGGTAGTCAGATTTTAGTGTGGATTCTCTGTATTGTCATTCATTGTAGCACAATCATTAAATGTTTTTGCCTGCTCACTGTTACATGCAAGAGCCTGTAGGTGTGCTCTGCTTGTTTTGCTGTGTGTCTTTTCTTGTGAGCAGGTCCAGGAATGCCAGGCATGATATAAATATGCTCTTCTTTGGTGGCAGCCTATCAATGCACTGGGGAGGAGGAGCTATGGATTCAAAAGTGGGCAATAAGCACAGAGGGAAGAGAGAGACCCTCCTCCATTCTTGTTTTTGCTTCCGAAGGTGTGCTATGTTTAGATGCTGTCTACGGTGAAACTCTGTGCTCCTTGTGTGAATGTGAAGAATTCTCCAAAAAAATCACGAGAGTATTCCTGAACAGCAGACATTTTTATTCCAAAAACGAGCACAAAAACATCATGGCGCAAGTTCTGCCACACAGTCTCTGTACTGAAAAAAATGGAACAAGATGTCTCATATTGGAATCTACTGATGTTATACCAACATATACCAATAGGTGGAGGAAGAGTTCCAGAGAAAACTTGGCTTATTGTATTTTTACTTTTATACCTGTCAATTACTATTGTCAACAGAATGAGAATTAAAAGATGGACTTGTGATGGTCACCAGCTCTCCACGGTCTAGACAGGGAAGTAGAGGCGCGCCCATACATGCCACCACATAGAGTTCCCTATACCAAGATGCCCTAGGTGAGGGGTGAGTGCCAACCCTTGTATTTTTGATATCGGACATGCAAATATACGGTAGGTAGGTTTTGATTTATGGTTTGTTTTTTATTTAGAGAGAGACGACCAAAATGCATGCCATATTTTTCGTCATTTAGAAAATTTAAAAAATGTACAAACTAAATCTACAAACTAATCTACGAAGTAATCCTAAAAATTTGTGACATATCATCTACAGAGGGTTCTGATGAAAAATTATTCAAGGAATTTTGCTAGGGCACATGATATGGCTGCTGTCACTGAGTGAATTTCAATGATGAAGCTGCCAAACAGGAAATATACCCATATCTCAGAAACACTTTTATGCATTTACACCAAACATGGTGAACTGACTCAAGACCTCACCCAAAGGCAGTCCAGAAAATTTGCCCAATTTTACCACTTGCCAAAACAGTGCTTTGTTGGAATGACACCAAACTTGGCACACTTTGTTGCAATTAGGAATACTGGGTATGCACCAAGTTTCATGGGATTTGGCCACTTGGGGCGCTATACTATTAGGAAACATTTCAATCCCCATTGCTCTGGCATAAAAACAGATCTCTAAATTCACTTCCTTCATCTTTGATTTAATCAAAAACACATTTAACCAGCTCTTGCTGGATTTATGTCACAATGGCATTTTGTATATTACCTCTTTGGAGCATTTTCTTTGAGTTGTTAAAGGACAATTACCAGGTTGAAAAATATGGCCACAGTGTACTCACAAAACCTACTAAGGGCCATATCTCTGCAGTGTTTTTGTTCATTGGCATACGACCCAGTAGAAATGCTTACCATGATGCCTGGATGGCACACACTGAGTTTAGGGAAATTTGGCCACTTGGGGGTGCCATACTAAAAAACAGGTATAAACACCAGTATGTCCATGTGTCATGCCCCGCTCCGTCCGCTCCTGATGTGTGCCACACCCACCTCGTTACCTCGTGTTCATCCCTGATTGTTCTCACCTGTTGCCTGTTCCGTTTGCCTAGTCTCTTGTATTTAGTCCGAGTCTCAGTCCGTCTTCCCCAGATCCGTCATTGTATTGTTTCGATGTTTTGTTCCTGTCAGCCTTCCCGCCGTGAATAAACCCCATTTGTCCGTCTTCACGGCTCCAGTCGCCTGCTTTTCGGCTCGCCTATCCCGCGATCGTAACACCATGTATTTAAATTTTAATGACATTTTGTTCCAATGGGCACCACAAGGCACATACCCTACAAGTAAAAGCACATATTGTGACCAGTTTTTTATAGATCATTACCTCATTACATATCAGGTCCTAATTGGGAAATGGACATAACATAGTTCAATGTAAATACAGTAGCATGGTTGTGAATATACAGTTTATAGCACTGTATACATTTTTTTATCTAAACTGTATACAGTTTATAGCTACAAAATATATCAGGATACCTTCTATTATCAGTGTGTTTTATGATTTTTTTGTCAAATTAAATTATTTTATTTAACATTTTATCTTCAAAAAGTCTTTTGCCAAAAAAAGTCTTGAAAAAACTGCAGTCCTCCAACAGTGTTGTCACTTCTTATTAGTGTTGTAGTCAAGACCGCCTAAACCGAGACCAAGACATTACCGAGACCGGAGGGTATCAAGACCAAGACATTGCCGAGACTTGAGGGTACCAAGACCAAGACCAAGTCCAAGACCAAGACCAAGTCACACTAAGGCGAGACCAAGACCAAGACTTGTCGAGACCAAGACCAAGACCAAGACTGAAAACAGACTAGGGCTAGAATCGACATCACATTACCCAGATCAACTGTAGAGAAAAAAGGCATTGCTGTAAAGTGTCATTACTCGTTAAATCAAATTCATGTTATCTTTTCAATTATATTGTCCGTATGTCCATATGTCTCTCATTTAAAATCTCCCAGATTTGTCATAGTTACGAGACCTGATTGAAAATAATATTCTCAGCAATCCTCTCCTATAACCATTTTATCAGACCTCGTCAAGGGAAAGAGATGGGATGTACCAGAAAGATGTTCATATTAAGTCTCTTATACCAGGGACAGAGGCCTCGGGTAAGCTATGAATACAGCTATGTAATGATCTTTTGCTTTGAATTGAAGAGAATGAGCCTCCAGATTGACTTGCACCCCCAAGACCATGCTTTCTAATCAATGTAAAATACCTAATTTATTTGAATTATAACTATGCTATAGACTTCGCGGACATTTTCGGACATTTTTTTGCCGATGTATGATACGATGTGTATGATGTTTGTGGACTGTGAAGCACTGGCAGTGTCCGTGGAGAAAATGTATAAAATGTAACGTTTTTGAAATGGATGCATCTGACTGGTTGCATTTGAATTGAGGCGCGTAATAAATAATGATACTGTTCTGTGAGGATGTGCAGTTTTCTCTTTTTTTCCCCATCCCATTGAGACCGCTATGTCCGAGACCAAGACAAGACCGAGACCTAATAGAGTCGAGACCAAGACAAGACCGAGACCAAATAGAGTCGAGACCAAGACAAGACCGAGACCACAAAAAATTGGTCTCGAGACCAAGACCGGTCTCGAGAACTACAACACTACTTCTTATTGCAATGTCCCAAGAAGGCACACTGCATTTTATGGCACTGCTTACGTGTTTAAGCTTTACAAATTTGTGGTGGGGCAAACGGGTGGCACTAATGCCTAACAAAGTGGAGGTGTCAAGTTCGGGGTGTGTCTGCACTCAATTTGTACCTTGTCTCTGTGTTCATGTAGGTTTCCTCTGGGTATCTAATTTTCTACCACAGTACAAACAGATTTAGGTAGGTTATATTGCCCATAGGTGTGAGTGTAATGCTGGATATCAATATGTCTGGACTGGTGTCTTGATCAGGGGTGGTTCTGATTAGTTCTGATTAATTGTCTACACGGTGGCCCTGTGAAGCTCAGTCTTGTCATTGCTGCTAGCAGCTATATTGATTATCCTTAAAATTTCAGTTGTGTTCCACAAGGTAATAATCCGGTTACATATTGCTCTATAGCCATTACCTGTTCATTATATTATTATTCCTAAAATCCACTGAAGTATTTTGCTCAACATTACCACAGTTAGACTTCCCGTAAATTGTTAGGATGGATGAGGTCCCCACAAACTTCTAGGTTACAGTATTGCTTTGCTATATTGGCCCCTGTTATGATGATTTAATTGCCCGCTAATCTTAATTCTGCTCTTGTACAAATATAATGACAAACTATTTGAGGCAGAAAGTTTTTTTTTGGTGAGTTTGGTGGTTTTTATAAAATATCTGCTGAAAATGTAATGTACAGTATATAACAAGAACAGTTTTTTTTTTATTATTTAACTTGTCATCTCTAAAATTCTTGAAGTGTTAATTATCTTAGAAAATGCATACCTTCCTCCTCTATATCTCTAAACTTGGTCTGGCATTTCCACCTGTAAATATTTACTAACTAATATTATAGCAAGGTTTGAATTTAAACATGTTGTTAATTAAAAAAAAATCTCTAGGTTGTTCAACTGTATATCAGTCAAACATATGCTATGAGGAAACAGTTTAAAATAAACCAGTTTGGGTGGTTCTTGCCAAACTCATATTTCAGATTTCAAGGTAGATTCCCCCCCCCCCCCCCCACATATTTCTGTGCTTTTCACAGCATACAACAGGAGAGATAAGTCAGAAAACATACCGTAGAAAATTAAAATCTAAGCAAAATTATAATTTCATTAATAAACTGGCTGCAGTAACTATGTGTAACTATTAATTGGGTGAGCACATACTTAGAAAGTGATGCTGAGAAAAATGCTTTCAATAGGTGCATTATAGAAATACAAGTAAAATAATTATCCAAGCGAAAACAATAGGGACCCTACTTGGACCCCTAATTAATGGAATGATTCAATTAAAACATGAGTAGGCTACACAGCTTTAAATTACTGGTTTGTTTTACATTACATGCGCAACACAAACACACCAGATCGAATTAGATTCTCACGCTTATTTCTCACTGTCTGATTATGTTTTTGTATCAAAACCCTCTGCTTACAGTACATCAAATTTGGGCATCTTAATTTTTTCATTGTCAGCATGAACAGCACTGAAGCTGCAAAAATGGGACATGCCTGGCCGTTAAAGGGGCCAGATGCAATGGGGATGCCATCCTGTGCGTCCCCAAGTTCCTTAAACGGGCAACACCCGCTGCCAAGGCGCAAACCCCAGCTGCAACCCCCGTGGTTGCTGTGCCGGCAGTAGATGCTCCACCCCCCGTGGTTCCTGTGCTGGCGGTAGATGCTCCGCCCCCAGTCGCCTGCAGGTCCCCCATCTCCAACTCAATGGTCGCCTGTGCCTGCCATGGCTTCTGTTCCTTCTTCCCCTCCGCCAATGTCCCCTTCATCTTCCTCCTCGCCCCCTCCGCCAGTCCCTCCGCCTTCCTCCTCGCCACTTTCAGCACTCCCTCCGGCTCCTCCCTCGCTCTTGCCGAGGGTCCCTCCTGCTCCAGCCTGGTGGTTACCTGCTGCCCCTGTGGCTTCCACCTCTCACCTGCCGGGGTTCCCTCGGGCTCCCCATCCCCGCCCTTTGCCTCCTTGCCCCCTGCCTTCATGCCCCCTACAGTATGTTAGCTCCACTTCCCTCTTTGCCTTTGTTCCCTTTTGGTCCCTTTGTGCCCCCTGTGTTTGCTCCCCACCCCTCTGTACCTGTGTTCACTCCTGGTCCTTTCATTCCTCCAGTTGGTGTTCTCCCTGTGTCGTTTCCCTTGGTGTCCTTGGGTCCTGTGTTTTCGTCTTTGGTGTCTCTGTGTCTATCAGTGTTCCCTGTCATGTGTCAGTTGTTGCTTGAGTAGTTCTCCTTGTGTCTGTTCTGTGTGTTCATGCCCGGAGTGCGCGTCTTTGGGGGGGGGGGGTCCCGTCCTGCCCCGATCGTCCTTTCCTTCCGTGTGCCATGCCCCCTCGTTAACCTCGTGTGGATTCCACGTGTTTACCTGCTGTCTCTTGTAGCTGTCATTAGTCTGGTGTATTTAAGTCTGCGTTTAAGTTTGTTTCCCCTGTCCAGTCATTGTATTGTCAATCTGCGTTTGCTGCCTGTTCGCTTGTCTTCCCTTCAATTAAACCCCGAATTTTCCCGACGCCTGGCGTCCTGCTCCTCTGTCTGCGCTCCATGCGTCGTACCACGTGACACCATCTGCCCTTTCTCTGACTGACTAAAGTGGTCTTGATATTCTATAGATTCTTTTTTTAAAAATCTGAATAACTCAATTAAATAAACAAAGAGGCATTAGCAACACCTGTAATTGGATCTGTCATCTAGATTAATTAATTCAGCAGGTGAGTCAGGAACGTGTGGCATTTGCACATAACAGTTTGTTCTTTTATTTCAGCAATGCATGTATTGCACAATAAGCATGTCAGTCTAATGCTTGTTGCAGCTAGCAAAGTAAATAAATATTTGCATCAGGATGCACTATGGGAAAAACTAACATGTACACATGCACAGTTTAGTCTACTTCTATTCATTTTAGATTCCTGAAGGAAACATCTGTAAAGCTGTCATTATAGCATGCTATTAGCTTTGAACATAGTGCTTAGGGACATAGATTTAACTGTTGTAATGCGGAACACTGCAATTCTTCAGTGGCTTTATATGAACTTTATTTATCATGACATAAAATAAAGAAAAAAACTGAAGTGTTCTCTCTCAAAATCAAGTATCACACTGTCACACAAAAAGAGACGAAGGAATTAATAAAATAGTTCAAACTGAGCAATTGAAAATACTTGGGGATAGGGTTAAAAATACTCAAGTCTATAGTTCCTGGTGATCAGACCTAACAAGGCCAATGGTTTGAGAAACAGGAAAAACAGATGAAGGTGGTGACTTGGCTTTCAAATTCCCCAGATCACAATCCGACTGATCTTTGTGGGATGTGTGGGACAACCAAGTCCGATCCATGGAGGTCCCACCTTGCAGCATACAGCACTTAAAATATCTGCTGCTAATGCCTTGGTTCCAGATACCGCTGGACACCTTAAGAGGACTTTTGGAGCAGATGCCTCAATGAGTGAAAGCTGTTTGACGTAGCACAAGGAGGACCTACACAATATTCAGCAGGTGGAGTAATGTCATGGCTGACCTGTGTATGCACAGCTGAAAGAGAAGCTTGTGCAGGCTTGGACTCTTTCTTTGTTACTCTCCTCTGTTCTCATCTGGCCTTCTTTATTCCATTTCCTTGTCTCCCTTTATACTGTTTTTGGATTATTCTGTATGAATGATGCAGGGATGTATCACAATATACCCATGTAGAGCCTTTGGGGCGACTGTTGTGAAAGGCGCTATATAAAAATAAATTGATTTTTGAGGTGATCTGTCTCAACATTTAATCAATTGCAGTCTGGCACCCATACAATTCCTTTGCAAAGTTTGAAAAAGATAAAAGACCCTAACTTTTTTGAGTTATCATCTTAACAGGAGCAAGTGTCAAAACTGTCCACCCTCTCTAGTGTTGCCTCCTTAATTAATGCAGACTGGTGCGCTCATTAATACAGAATCATTTTGTTAGTTTAGTTTTGATTCTATTAAGTTTTTGTCATGGGATCAGCTGACTAAACTGCTGATTTTCTCGCAATTCTAGCAGTTCGTGCATGCCGACTGGAATCAAACAAGGCGAAAATGAAATCAGGTAGTCATTTTTTATCTCCTGAGGGTCTAACACAAAGCAGACAAGTTGAACCTGTTTTTAACAACTTTGACATAGAGGCTTTCAGGCCAAAAAAAATCCATCATACCTTCCATGATAAGTTTATGTTGTTCCTTCACTAACAGTCCTGATTATCTCTGATGGTCAGATTAGAACAGCATTAGAATAGTGTTGGCATGAGGAAAAGGCACCTAGCTCCAGAATGCTGAGAGCCGCCTGTGCATATCATATGGGAGAGAATCTGTCCCTACAGGTACAAAAGGTCCCTCCCCATTTGAAAACCACCTGAATAGTTCCCAAGCACCCCCAGTGACTTCAGACTAGTGGCACTGGTATTTAGCATTATGAAGACCTTAGAAGGGCTAGTTCTAAACCCCTCAGACTACACGTATAAGACTACCTCGACACTCTATAATTTGCTTACCATGCCTACGTTTGCGTGGAACATACCAGCCTCTATCTAATTCTACAGAGCATACTTGCATTTGGACATTTCAAGCACTATAGTGAAAATTGTCTTCCTTGTTTTTTCCATTATACCTTATATTTTATTAATTAATTTTTATTTTTATTTGTGTTTTACTGGCAGTAGTAGCCCACTGGGTCTTTGAAGCACCTAAAACTGAGCTTGAAGATACTCATCTCTCTTGGGCCAAGAAAGGTTAACTGCAATTATCATCATTATCAAATTATCTGCCATTCTGTTGGTTTATACCATATCAGCCGACCGTCATTCATGTCTCACTTAAATGAGCAATTTGATAGCAATTTGTGGTTCTTCCCTCCTCATCTCACTCTCAGAAGGTACTGACCATGGCTGACCATGAACACCCCTAATGCACTGAACCAGTCTGACCCTAATCATTTAACCCATGCCAAAATCACTCAGATCTTTATCTCTGCCCATTTTTTCTGCATTTATCATGTCAACTATGAGTTACAAATATTACGGTCTAACACAGGGGTCTCCAGACTCGGGTCCTTGAGAGCTAATATCCAATAGGTTTTCTTGGTTAGCATACAACTAAGAAATATATAAATAACAAATGAACAATATGTATTTTGATTAAACAATATGTACTCAAATAATTAAGATTTAAAGTTGCATTGTACTTTGCTAGAACAGGTGTGTGAAAGGCATTCCGGTGAGACATACTGTATGTACAGTATGACAGCAATAATGATGATAGCGTGTCCACAATAATTGTAAATTACAAGCAGAATGTGACTGAATGTATCTGAATTGAAATACACAATGAAATACACAACATTGAAATGCACAATTCACAATGGAGTAGCGTACTGTCCTGTGCAGATACTAATGAAAGTGTGGATGCCCTGAGTGGGGAGCCTTATGACCTGAGGATAAAAGCTCCTCTTGAGTATCTCTGCCATTTGCCTGAGTTTAGCGTACATTTACTGAGGTGGGAGGTGTTTTTAATTATCTTGATCACTCTATTCCTGCAGCGCCTGGTGTCAATGTCCTGCAGGGAGGGTAGATCAGATCTCCAACAGCGATCTGCTGCTTTGATCACTCTCTGCAGGGCTTTGTGGTCTCGGATGGAGCAGTTACCAAACCATGCTGTGATGCTCATGCTCAGGATGCTCTCAACATAAACTGTGTAGAAGGTCTTGAAGATTGCAGAGGTGACTTTAAACCTCTTTTATCCTCAGATGATAAAGTCGCTGCCTTGCCTTAGTCATCTGAGCATTTGTGTGCATGGACCAGGTAAGATCTTCTGTGAGCTGAACCCCAAGTTGCTTGAAGTTGCTCACCTTCTCCAATAGAGCACCATTGATGTAGAGGGGAGAATAGCAGCATTGCTGTTTCCTGCCGTAGTCCACCACCATCTCGTTTGTTTTACTGATGTTCGGCTGGAGGCTGTTAGCCAGGTAAGATATAAAACCTACTGGATAGTAAATCTCCAGAACCAGAGTTGGAGACCCCAGTCTAATACATTGCAATATTTTTACATGATAGTCAAAATTATTCATGTTCATAATGTTTTGCTCATCGGTGTATCACAACTTAAATCTAGCGCCAGTCTCCAAACTCACAGTGTGGGCCAACACCTAGCTAAATTTCATGTTTTCATTTGTTCTTCATTCTTCATAAATGCTTGGCCTATCAGTCCTTCCCAATTAACAAAAAACAATGAACTAGGGGAACTGAGCCACCTGACTACAAAATACATAATCTATGCAGCATTTAAGGACATGTCAGTGGCAACAACAAATGAATGAAAGCCAATTGCTGCCTGAAAACCAGCTGAATAATTCCACTAGCCTGTTTAGAAAATCTACATTTGTAAGCAGGCAAAAGTAGTTTCTGTTGCACTATGATAATATTCACTGAAGCTTGACTACCTTGGCCTTGTATTATTAAATGTGATTTAGCACAACTTCTAAAAAAAGCCAGTCCACAAAATTACAGAAATGTTAGACTTTTGTCTTACAAACACATGGTTTTTAAATATAAATATCTTTAGAACAACTAATTGTAACACCAAGAATGCATTAACTTTTAAAATACAAAACACGGTTTGAATTCTGAGGTACTCTCACCAAACCTTAGTTTTATTCTGATAGCACTGAATGCGCAGACCAAACCAACACTGTACATATATTTTATACATTCATGAGTTACTAAACTTTTTGTGTTTCTTCTGCTTGCCTTCACATGTCATCTGTAGCTTTTGCAAAACTCCCAAAAAGAATCCCATTTAATTTCTTATGCCGACCCCGCGATGTACTGAAACCGCAATGGGGCAAGGAGATGTGTTTAGTTTTACCACTTGTAAATGGAATGTTGATTATCAGGATATACAACCTACTGATAATACAGTAAAATTTGAAGAACATAGTATGTAACAGCCAACTAAAGATGCTGTGAGGTTTAACTTGTGGCTCAGCAAGGATTGGATTTAATATACATTACTAAGGACTGGACACGATTAATATTTAGTGTAATATTCCTTCAAACTGCCAAAGTTCAGGTAAGAAGAATGAGCATAAAAATAAGATGAAGAAACAGTTTAAAATTAACCAGTTTGGACGGTTTCCTGGCAAACACTTATTGTGTTTCAGGAACTTTGGAGCTTTATTTTCACATAATTCACCGTTGCCTTTGGCTTACTCAATGGGGGGTCCTTACGAGGCAGAAATGTAAAGTGCATTGAGACAATGCAATGTTGTGATACTGCGCTATATAAATAAAATTGAATTGAAATTGAATTGAATCTCACTGTTACAGTCACAGGTCTCCTTACTGTGCTCTTCACAGCATGCAGAAGGTGTCATAAGTGAGAAAACTACGTGAAATACAACACAGAGCACAGTGAAGGTAAGAAAAGCTTCTTAACATTATTAGTCTTACCATGTCATCTGAGGCCAACTTGTGCCACCAATTCAGTTTCCAGTCAAAAGGAGAAACATTTAATGCTGCACATGTTCTGGTTTCTGTTACTGATAAATAAATGAAAGCATTCTTTGTTTCCTCTAGGAATATTTACATTTTCCTTCAGATTTCAAGACATAGGGATCTGTAAGGTTATTATTTGTTATTACAATAATCAATAACATAGTCACACTTTATGAATAATGTAGTAGCAGATGCTTACTTAATGCATTAATTAACCAATAACTAAGTGTTAACTGCTTATCCCATGCTTGTTCGGTGATCAATCAAGACAGTTCATGTATTCAATTCAAGCACCATCAGTTACCTACTGTAATAACCGTCAGACTTCGGACATTCGCGAGGTTAGGTTCCAGAACCCGTCTCGAATGAGGAGGATTTGCGGATGTTTGGTAGAGTCACTAAAAATGGTAATATGTGCTTATTTCTATTTTTTTAACTCTAAATATGTCCCCAGTCATGCTCCCAAAACACTTTAATTTCATTTAAAAGTTAGCTTAATAAATTACCTTTAAAAAAACAAATGTTTGACGTAAAAATAGAGTACAGAACGGATATTTGTCACACTAGCATATTTTCAGTACAGTATACAGTGGTACCTCAGAACTCCAATTTAATCCATTCAGAACTCCAGATCGAATCCTAAAAAGTTTGAGTTGTGGTCAAATTTTACCCATTCCATCATAAACATCAATAATGTGTCATTAATGTGCCATTCCATCTATCTCATTACATATCAGACAGCTACATTTTACATTACATATCAGATAGCTACATTTACATTACTCACACATTTAGAATTTTTATCATAAGTGTGTTTTCCTAATGTACTTAAGTAACGTAGCTTCCTAATAGGTACAAGATTATGCATGCATATGACCTTTTCTGCCAAATTTCTTAGCTGAAAGTCCAGTTCCTAATCCACTGTATCATCTGCTTTCTGTTGTTCAGTGAATACAGAAAGGACAGTTGTGTAAGAAAAATTCAGAAAGCAGCTGTCGAGACAAATACCTCGATAAACATTTTTGAGGGGTGTGGTGACCTTATCATTCATTGTATGCTCAAAGTGAAAATGTTTGAGCAAAGATTAATAGAGATAAACACCTATCTTCCTTACTGGACAGAGATTAAGAGGACAACGTACTAATAAAAAAATCAAACATAATGAGAAAACACATTGTTTCTATTTTGATGTAGAGATGGCAATACAAAGGCTGTCATTAATCGCCATCTTGATGGTAATATGCATTTTTGGAACTGAGGAATTCATGGAAAGCCCAGATTATCTTTCCCGGGTAAGTGATCTTTATACTAAAGAATTCTCTTACACTAAAGCATTCATTTTAGAATTATTCCCCAGAGTAATAATTAAATTTTAAATAATAAGTAAGTAAATGTATAAGTGCCACAGTGAGGTCAAGGCAGAGAACAGCCGTTGCCCTGCAGTGCTATTTGAAAACTGACTCTGCCAACTGGAACTGAGGGGTGTGGAAAACTGTGAGCTGTGTCCTGTCAACAGGCAAGTTTCAGCCACAAGCCTGTAGATGAAAGTATAGAATCAAGGATCATTATTTGGTTGGTCAGGCTTTAATTCTTAGATACTCAGAGAATATCATCCTTTGTTTTTGTTTTCTGGAACTACAGTATACAGATGCTATAATCAATGAACAGGCATGTTACTTTCTTGGATGTTTGTTGTATCATCGACACATTCACTAAGGGTTGTTACAGGTGCAGTCATTTGTGTAGGAAAACAGCAACGAAGGAAGTGTGCCTACTTTAACAACTGCCAATCGTCGCAGATCCAGATTCCCCAAACCTCACTTCTTGTCTTTTCCCTGCCCAGAAGTAAATGGTCTTCTGCCAGTGTAGTTTATAGTGTAGAAGTTCAGGGATGGTGTTATTAAATGCTGAGCTAAAGTCTAAAAGCAGTATCCTAACATACCCCAGAGCAGTTGAGGTGTGGAGGGATGTAATGTAGCTGTATTTTGACTGCATCACCCACAGATCTGCTGGCCTAACACTGTTCTTCAGGTAGGCAAGCACCAGTCTTTCAAGAATTTGATGACTACAGAGGCCATAAAACAATAAACATTTTACAAAAAATAGAAAAGATAAAGGGAAGAACAATGCAGTTTTAAAAATGTGTTTCCTTCACTGAACCATTATTTGCATAGGTAACAGTTTCCAAACACTAGGCATTAACAGTTAAGTTTGAGAACAACTAACCCAGTGTGTCTTCCCAGCTCTTCTGATTTGGTACTGAGGGATGTAGGACATTTTTAGTTTGCGTAACTTTGTCCTGTTGAATGGGGGCTACAGACTCAGCTCCCTCTAGACATCTTAACAAACTATGAAGGACCAAATCAGCTACAGTCACAATAGATTCCCATGCCATTGAAGAACCCTGTAATAACCATGATTGGTGAGATTTCTGTGAACCAGCAGCCAATAAATGCAAGATAAACGTACAACATTGGATTGTCATTATATCATTATAAATATATACTGTATAAATATATATTTTAGGTAAGAAACACTGATGCCAGCTTTCCAGCTGTAAAAGTCAGGCACAAAAGAGAAGGTAAGAAAATGTGTAAAGATTGGACATTATGAATGAGCTCCAATGACAATGTGGATGAATGCTCTGTCATGTTTGGTCCATTTCATGCTACCAAATATTGTTCTTTTTTGAGGAACCTTAAAATGAAAACAAACAACAAAACATGTATAGCATGGATGATTATGCTAAAGGAATTTGATGTCATTTCCGACATCTGTAGTTTCTCCCAACCCCCTAAATAAACATCCCAGTCTGTACAATTATTACTCGTATGCAATATTTCTCCTTCATCATTAAATGTAAAGAGAAACCCAGAAACATTGGGAATTCAGAATTTGAGAACATTCTCAACTACACACACATTTAGTTATGTCATTGAATTTCTCTTGTTCAAATACCCACTTTCAGAAAGCCTCAGTATCAACATAATTTTTCTTTGTTACACATGTTCTCCCCACAAAATATTCCTAAACGTAACATATTTATTTCAGCAGGAAATGTCTGATAATGTTCATAGCTAACCTGAACTTCTCTCTTCCCCCCACAACCATTAAACTACCTATAATTTCCTCTTAGCTAATTATCCAGTTGTCCATTCTGTCTTCTGTAGCTCCTGAAACAACCAGCACCACTACAACACCAAGTTCAACAGGTGGTATGTATCATTCTTCATCAGATCCTGTCACTGATTCCCATATAATCTGAATTGCCTACTGCACTCCTTAGTAAATCAGTTTGAGTGATTCATTTAAAGACTCTCTTCACCATATTTTCACCTTTGAAAGAGTCGTCTTGCAAAAGTATATGCAATATGCTCAGTCACAAAATGCTTTCTGAAATTGCTGTCTTCCCCCAGATTTTGAGCTTTGCGAGAGAACTCTTTCAAAGCCATCTGCAATATGCTCGGTCACAATATTACATGTCAATGCCTTTCTACCACTAAACTTTTTCAGCATGTGATGACTGATAATGTTCATAGCTAACCAGAACTTCTCTCTTCCCCCCACAACCATTGAACTACCTAGAATTTCCTCTTAGCTAATTATCCAGTTGTCCATTGTGTCTTCTGTAGCTCCTGAAACAACCAGCGCCACTCCTGAAACAACCAGCACCACTACAACACCAAGTACAACAGTTGGTATGTATCACTCATCATCAGATCCTGTCACTGATTCCCATATCATCTGAATATTTTAAGGCCACATTTGCTAAACAGTGTAAATTAGCGTGAGGACGCAATCAAAATAAAATCTCCAGTCGGACTGGCCAGTTCTACGGGTGATATACTAAAATGTGCAAACTGATGAACAAACCCTGTCAGTTCTTTTAAATAATGAGACACCCAATCTACCAAGGGAAACGCAAAATAAGTCATGTTTTATTTGCCGTTCAATAATGCCGCACTTTGCAGTAAATTTTCTACCACAAAACTTAGTAAATCACATTGAGTGATTCATTTAACTACTTTCCTCCCCAAAATTTTGAGCTTCGAAGAAGAACTCTTGCAAAAGCATACAGTATGCAATATGGTCAGTCCCAAAATTACCTGTGTCAAAACCTTTCCACCACTAATTGTTTACCACACAGCTTAAGTAAATACCGAAAGTTCTTCCATTGTTTTTGTGTCATTTTAACACCAAAAGAGGACTTGTGCTGGTTAATAAATCTTGCCCTAAACAATTATGCAGAATTAAACAACTTTTTCAGATAAGCGGCAATTTACTTTCATTTTCAGGCATGCCTAGCCTGAAATATCCTCTTTTGCCTGTGTCATTTTCTAACTTGTTAAATGATACTTTCTTCTTCCTGTTTTGTGTATCTACTCCTAATGAAGTAAACTCATGTTCTCTGATTCTTTCCCTTATCAGTCTGCTTCATTACATTAATGCAGCATAAATGAGTAGGCTTGCACACAATTTTGATACGATTTTGCATTCCTTCCTTCAATAGTTTATCCCGCACCCCTGCATAAATAACCCGATCTGTCCAATTACAGTATTTCACATTTGCCATATTATTCCTTGCTCATTGAATTAGAAGAAAGTGAAACATTGGGAATGCATAATTTGACAGATATTTGGTTTTGCCTGAATTATCCTCTTTCAGAAAAACTCAGTATCAGCATAGTTTTTATTTCTTATACATGTTCTCCCTCCAAAAACTCCTAAATGTAACATTTTTCACCAGCTAATGTCTAAGAATGATTGGTCAATCCTCGTTCTCATTTAAAGGACCTCAGAACTGGAATAATTTACCATCAGCAATAAAACTGTTAACGAATGTTAGGGTCTTTAACTCCCAGGTGAAAAAATGGCTGAAACAAAAGCAAATCTGTGAACACTGATGTTTCATATTAGTTATATTGCCTAATTTATACCAATTTCTTGAGTGTGAGTGTGTACTGTATGAATGTGTCTGCGTGTGTGTGTGTGACTCGATAATTGCTGTTATTGTCTGTTCTTAAAAGTCT
Organism: Paramormyrops kingsleyae; assembly: GCF_048594095.1. Classification (NCBI taxonomy): domain Eukaryota; kingdom Metazoa; phylum Chordata; class Actinopteri; order Osteoglossiformes; family Mormyridae; genus Paramormyrops; species Paramormyrops kingsleyae. The sequence continues at coordinate 9,618,237 of NC_132815.1, forward strand.
AACCAAGGACTAGGTTTGCAAATTAGCCTTTGGCAAGAAAAACTCCATACAAAACAACGGTTGCATTGTTTTCACATGTAACATTGTCTTTTGTGCTGTTCTTGCTCAATAAATCCAATACATAAATAACCTGAATTTCTCTCTTCCCTCCACAACCATTGAACTACCTAGAATTTCCTCTTACAGTAGCTAATTATAATTTTTATTTTTATAATTTATAATTAATTTTTCAGGTAAGCAGCAATTTAGTTTTATTTACGGGAATGCGTACAACCTGAAATATCCCCTTGTGTGTGTGTGTCATTTTCCAACTTGTAAAACAACACTTTTCTCTTCCTGTCTTCTGTATCTTCTCCCACTGAAATAAACACATGTTCTCTGATTAATTCCCTTTTCAGTCTGTTTCATTTCATTAAGGCAGCATGACTGATCAGGTTTGCGGAATTTGGTTTAATTTCTATTTCTTCCTTCCACCCCACTAAATAAACAACCCAGTGGGTGAGATTATATCTCATTTGCCATATTATTCCTTAATCACTAAATTAAGAAACACTGAAACATGGAGACATTTATTGATAATATTTTAATGTACGGTATATATACATTATATGTGTATATTTTGAGCTTTGCGAGAGAACTCTTTCAAATGCATCTGCAATTATCTTTAACATTTAGAATCTTATTAAGAATCACTGAAACATGGAGACATTTATTGATAATATTTTAAAGTGTATATACATTATACAGTATGTGTATAAATTATCTTTAACATTTAGAATCTTAGTTTTTCATCATTGCATTTCCTATAATAAGAAGAAGATTGGAAATGATTAGGTCCACTAGATGTTCCTTAATCAAATATGAGATGTGACGGCAAACTTAGACTAAAGAGAATTTCAGACCTGAACTGGCTTCCTGTCATCAGTAGCGTGGCACATCAATAACTAGCCTTTGTGTCCTCTGCTGTTTAGAATTCCTCATGACATAATGGAGAAAGTTACTTTTTGGCTTCTGTTTTCAAGTATAATCGATGTTCTGTGTGTGTAACCTTTTCGTGTCGCCCACCATACAGCTCCCAAAATTGAATTGGACTATGACATTAACATTGAGGTGACCGTGTCAGATATCACAGTGATAAATGATCTGAGGAACCTGCTTGCAACAACATCATTCCCATATCCACTGACTGATACCATTGAAGTAACTGGGGTAAACTTAACAACAGGTAAAAGCAATCGCTTGCTGATTGTTTCCTCACCATTTCTTTCACGTTATCTAACGGACATTTTCAGCTATGTCGTTAGGCTGGAGGAAACCTATTCTTCTAGCTGCATTTAACAATAGTTTTGATTGGATACCAAAATACTTCTTTTCATTACCTAAGGAAAAGGATAATTTTGCTGATATGAATAAATTGAATACACCGATTACATCTGACTATGTCATTCTTGCTTCCTCAGTTTGTTCCCCGAATGGTAATGGATTCCAGTGCATGTGTGAAGAGCGGTTTGCCTTGTCGTACGACACCTGTCTTGCGTACACCCCTTGTGATGGCATCATTCAAGGCACATGCAGATGCATCAACGGAATACCGGCCGATGGACAGTTTTGCCATCCACAATCATGTAAGATCACTTATTTATGTATATATAGAAATCTCCTGTAACATTTAGGATCTTTTTATGTTGTCTACATTGCATTTCCTAGAATTACCTCTTAGCTAATCATGCAATTGTCCTTTCTGTCTTCTGTAGCTCCTATGACAACCAGCACCCCTCCAACGCCAAGGACAACAGTTGGTATGTATCAGTCTTCGTCACATCATCTCACTGATTTCCGTATCATCTGAATCTGTACATTTAGGGCCAGATTTGCCAGACAGTGTAAATTAGCATGAAGACACAATCAAAATAAAAGTTCCATTGGGATTGGCCAGTGCTGGCACAAACTATTAGCAAATCTAACCTTAAATTATTGCCAAATAGTGTACACATACGATTCAAGAACTTTTTCAGGTAAGCAGCAATTTAGTTTTATTTACAGGAATGCGTACAACCTGAAATATCCCCTTGTGTGTGTGTCATTTTCTAACTTAAATAACACTTCCCTCTTCCTGTCTTCTGTATCTTCTCCCACTGAAGTAAACACATGTTCTCTCATTCATTCCCTTATCAGTCTGTTTCATTACATTAAGGCAGCATGACTGATCAGGTTTGCGGAATTTGATTTAATTTCTATTTCTTCCACCCCACTAAATAAACAACCCAGTGTGTGAGATTATTTCTCATTTGCCATATTATTCCTTAATCATTAAATTAAGAAACACTGAAACATGGAGACATTTATTGATAATATTTTAAAGTGTATATACATTATATGTGTATAAATTATCTTTAACATTTAGAATCTTAGTTTTTGATCATTGCATTTCCTATAATAAGAAGAAGATTGGAAATGATTAGGCCCACTAGATATTCCTTAATCAAATATGAGATGTGACAGCAAACTTAGACTAAAGAGAATTTCAGACCTGAACTGGCTTCTTGTCATCAGTAGCGTAGCATATCAAAAACTAGCCTCTGTGTCCTCTGCCGTTTAGAATTCCTCATGACATAATGGAGAAAGTTACATATTGGCTTCTGTTTTCAAGTATGATCGACTTTCTGTGTGTCAAACCTTTTCGTGTCTCCCATCATACAGCTCCCAAAATTGAATTGGACTATGACATTAACATTGAGGTGACCGTGTCAGATATCGCAGTGATAAATGATCTGAGGAACCTGCTTGCAACAACACCATTCCCATATCCACTGATTGATATCATTGAAGTAACTGGGGTGAACTTAACAACAGGTAAAAGCAATCGCTTGCAGATTGTTTCCTCACCATTTCTTTCACGTTATCTAACAGACATTTTCAGCTATTTCGTTAGGCTGGAGGAAACCTATTCTTCTAGCTGCATGTAACAATAGTTTTAATTGGATACCAAAATTTGACAAACGTCTTCGTTTCATTACCGAAGGAAAAGGATAATTTTGCTGATATGAATAAATTGAATACACCAATTACATCTGACTATCTCATTCTTGCTTCCTCAGTTTGTTCCCCGAATGGTAATGGATTCCAGTGCATGTGTGAAGAGCGGTTTGCCTTGTCGTACGACACCTGTCTTGCGTACACCCCTTGTGATGGCATCATTCAAAGCACATGCAGATGCATCAACGGAATACCGGTCGATGGACAGTTTTGCCATCCACAACCGCGTAAGAACACTTCTTGCTTACTCCTAATATCTTTCTTTCCAAATGTCAGATCAGAGGGAAATCTTGATAATACTTTGATAATTATGTTAAAAAGTATATATGCTGAAATTTCCCTTAACATTTAGGATCTTTTATGCTTTCTCCTTTTCATTCCCTATAATTAGAAGAAGATTGGAAATGATTAGGTCCACTATATGTTCCTTAATCAAATATGAGATGTGACGGCAGACTTAGACTAAAGAGAATTTCGTACCTGAACTGGCTTCCTGTCATCAGTAGCGTTGCACATCAAAAACTAGCCTCTGTGTCTTCTGCTGCTTAGAATTCCTCATGACATAATGGAGAAAGTTACTTATTGGCTTCTGTTGTCAAGTATGATCGACTTTCTGTTTGTAAAACCTTTTCGTGTCGCCCATCATACAGCTCCCAAAATTGACTTGGACTATGACATTAACATTGAGGTGACCGTGTCAGATATCGCAGTGATAAATGATCTGAGGAACCTGCTTGCAACAACACCATTCTCATATCCTCTGACTAATAGCATTGAAGAAATTGGGGTGAACTTAACAACAGGTAAAAGCAATCGCTAGCAGATTGTTTCCTCACCATTTCTTTCACGTTATCTAACGGACATTTTCAGCTATGTTGTTACAATGAAGAAAACCTATTGTTCTAGCATTTAACAATAATTTTGATGGGATACCAAAATTTGACAAACGTCTTCTATTCATTACGTAAGGAAAAGGATGATTTTGCTGATATGAATAAATTGAATACACCGATTACATCTGACTATCTCATTCTTGCTTCCTCAGTTTGTTACCCGAATGGTAATGGATTCCAGTGCATGTGTGAAGAGCGGTTTGCTTTGTCGTACGACACCTGTCTTGCGTACACCCCTTGTGATGACATCTTTCAAGGGACATGTAGATGCATCAATGGAATACCGAGTGATGGACAGTTTTGCCATCCACAATCATGTAAGATGACTTATTTATGTATATGTAGAAATCTCCTGTAACATTTATGATCTTTTTATGTTTTCTACATTGAATTTCCTCTTAGCTAATCATGCAGTTGTCCTTTCTGTCTTCTGTAGCTCCTATGACAACCAGTACCCCTCCCACGCCAAGGACAACAGTTGGTATGTATCAGTCTTCGTCAGATTCTCTCTGTAATGGCCTGCTTGTCCGATTCTCCTGTGTGCCACGCCCCTCTCATTACCTCGTGTTAATTCCTGATTGTGACCACTTGTTGCCTGTTATTTTCTGCTTGTCTTGTGTATTTAGTCCGCGTTCAAGTATGTTTCCCCAGATCCGTCATTGATGTCTTGCGGCTGTGTTTACTCGTCTTGCCTAAATAAACTATATTTTCTGCCCGTATTCACGGCTCGGTCGCCTGCTTGTTCACTCGTCGACACCCGGACATAACACTCTCACTGATTTCCGTATCATCTGAATCTGTACATTTAGGGCCAGATTTGCCAGACAGTGTCAATTAGCATGAGGACACAATCAAAATAAAAGTTCCAGTGGGATTGGCAAGTGCGGGCACAAACTATTAGCAAATCTAACCTTAAATAATTACCAAATAGTGTACACAACTTTTTCACTTAAGCAGCAATTTAGTTTTATTTACGGGAATGCGTACAACCTGAAATATCCCCATTTGTCATTTTCTAACTTAAATAACATTATATGTGTATAAATTATCTTTAACATTTAGAATCTGAGTTTTCATCATTGCATTTCCTATAATAAGAAGAAGATTGGAAATGATTAGGCCCTCTAGATGTTCCTTAATGAAATATGAGATGTGACGGCAAACTTATTCTAAAGAGAATTTCGTACCTGAACTGGCTTCCTGTCATCAGTAGCGTTGCACATCAATAACTAGCCTTCGTGTCCTCTGCTGTTTAGAATTCCTCATGACACATTGGAGAAAGTTACTTATTGGCGTCTGTCTTCAAGTATGATCCACTTTCTGTGTGTAAAACCTTTTCGTGTCGCCCACCATACAGCTCCCAAAATTGAATTGGACTATGACATTAACATTGAGGTGACCGTGTCAGATATCACAGTGATAAATGATCTGAGGAACCTGCTTGCAACAACACCATTCCCATATCCACTGACTGATACCATTGAAGTAACTGGGGTAAACTTAACAACAGGTAAAAGCAATCGCTTGCAGATTGTTTCCTCGCCATTTCTTTCACGTCATCTAACGGACATTTTCAGCTATGTCGTTAGGCTGGAGGAAACCTATTCTTCTAGCTGCATTTAACAATAATTTTGATGGCATATCAAAATTTGACAAACGTCTTCTTTTCATTACCTAAGGAAAAGGATTATTTTGCTGATATGAATAAATTGAATACACCGATTTCATCTGACTATCTCATTCTTGCTTCCTCAGTTTGTTCCCCGAATGGTAATGGATTCCAGTGCATGTGTGAAGAGCGGTTTGCCTTGTCGTACGACACCTGTCTTGCGTACACCCCTTGTGATGGCATCATTCAAGGCACATGCAGATGCATCAACGGAATACCGGCCGATGGACAGTTTTGCCATCCACAACCACGTAAGAACACTTCTTGCTTACTCCTAATATCTTTCTTTCCAAATGTCAGATCAGAGGGAAATCTTGATAATACTTTAATGTATAATTACATTAAAAAGTATATATGCTGAAATCTCCCGTAACATTTAGGATCTTTTATGTCTTCTACCTTGCGTTTCCTATAATAAGAAGAAGATTGGAAATGATTAGGTCCACTAGATGTTCCTTAATCAAATATGAGATGTGACGGCAAACTTAGACTAAAGAGAGTTTCAGACCTGAACTGGCTTCCTGTCATCAGTAGCGTGGCACATCAATAACTAGCCTTCGTGTCCTCTGCTGTTTAGAATTCCTCATGACACATTGGAGAAAGTTACTTATTGGCGTCCGTCTTCAAGTATGATCGATTTCTGTGTGTAAAACCTTTTCGTGTCGCCCATCATACAGCTCCCAAAATTGATTTGGACTATGACATTAACATTGAGGTGACCGTGTCAGATATCGCAGTGATAAATGGTCTGAGGTACCTGCTTGCAACAGCACCATTCCCATATCCACTGACTAATAGCATTGAAGAAACTGGGGTGAACTTAACAACAGGTAAAAGCAATCGCTTGTAGATTGTATCCTCTCCATTTCTTTCACGTTATCTAACGGACATTTTCAGCCATGTTGTTACGCTGAAGGATTCCTATTCTTCTAGCTGCATTGAACAATAATTTTGATGGGATTTCAAAATTTGACAAACGTCTTCTTTTCATTACCTAAGGAAAAGGATTATTTTGCTGATATGAATAAATTGAATACACCGATTTCATCTGACTACTGTATGTCATTCTTGCTTCCTCAGTTTGTTACCCGAATGGTAATGGATTCCAGTGCATGTGTGAAGAGCGGTTTGCTTTGTCATACGACACCTGTCTTGCGTACACCCCTTGTGATGACATCTTTCAAGGGACATGTAGATGCATCAATGGAATACCGAGTGATGGACAGTTTTGCCATCCACAATCATGTAAGATGACTTATTTATGTATATGTAGAAATCTCCTGTAACATTTATGATCTTTTTATGTTTTCTACATTGAATTTCCTCTTAGCTAATCATGCAGTTGTCCTTTCTGTCTTCTGTAGCTCCTATGACAACCAGTACCCCTCCCACACCAAGGACAACAGTTGGTATGTACTGTATCAGTCTTCGTCAGATTCTCTCTGTAATGGCCTGCTTGTCCGATTCTCCTGTGTGCCACGCCCCTCTCATTACCTCGTGTTAATTCCTGATTGTGACCACTTGTTGCCTGTTATTTTCTGCTTGTCTTGTGTATTTAGTCCGCGTTCAAGTATGTTTCCCCAGATCCGTCATTGATGTCTTGCGGCTGTGTTTACTCGTCTTGCCTAAATAAACTACATTTTCTGCCCGTATTCACGGCTCGGTCGCCTGCTTGTTCACTCGTCGACACCCGGATATAACACTCTCACTGATTTCCGTATCATCTGAATCTGTACATTTAGGGCCAGATTTGCCAGACAGTGTCAATTAGCATGAGGACACAATCAAAATAAAAGTTCCAGTGGGATTGGCAAGTGCTGGCACAAACTATTAGCAAATCTAACCTTAAATAATTACCAAATAGTGTACACAACTTTTTCACATAAGCAGCAATTTAGTTTTATTTACGGGAATGCGTACAACCTGAAATATCCCCATTTGTCATTTTCTAACTTAAATAACATTATATGTGTATAAATTATCTTTAACATTTAGAATCTGAGTTTTTCATCATTGCATTTCCTATAATAAGAAGAAGATTGGAAATGATTAGGCCCTCTAGATGTTCCTTAATGAAATATGAGATGTGACGGCAAACTTATTCTAAAGAGAATTTCGTACCTGAACTGGCTTCCTGTCATCAGTAGCGTTGCACATCAAAAACTAGCCTCTGTGTCCTCTGCTGTTTAGAATTCCTCATGACATAATGGAGAAAGTTACTTATTGGCGTCTGTCTTCAAGTATGATCGACTTTCTGTGTGTAAAACCTATTCGTGTCACCCATCATACAGCTCCCAAAATTGATTTGGACTATGACATTAACATTGAGGTGACCGTGTCAGATATCGCAGTGATAAATGGTCTGAGGTACCTGCTTGCAACAGCACCATTCCCATATCCACTGACTAATAGCATTGAAGAAACTGGGGTGAACTTAACAACAGGTAAAAGCAATCGCTTGAAGATTGTATCCTCTCCATTTCTTTCACGTTATCTAACGGACATTTTCAGCTATGTTGTTACACTGAAGAAAACCTATTGTTCTAGCTGCATTGAACAATAATTTTGATGGGATACCAAAATTTGACAAACGTCTTCTTTTCATTACCTAAGGAAAAGGATGATTTTGCTGATATGAATAAATTGAATACACCGATTTCATCTGACTACTGTATGTCATTCTTGCTTCCTCAGTTTGTTACCCGAATGGTAATGGATTCCAGTGCATGTGTGAAGAGCGGTTTGCTTTGTCGTACGACACCTGTCTTGCGTACACCCCTTGTGATGACATCTTTCAAGGGACATGTAGATGCATCAATGGAATACCGAGTGATGGACAGTTTTGCCATCCACAATCATGTAAGATGACTTATTTATGTATATGTAGAAATCTCCTGTAACATTTATGATCTTTTTATGTTTTCTACATTGAATTTCCTCTTAGCTAATCATGCAGTTGTCCTTTCTGTCTTCTGTAGCTCCTATGACAACCAGTACCCCTCCCACGCCAAGGACAACAGTTGGTATGTATCAGTCTTCGTCAGATTCTCTCTGTAATGGCCTGCTTGTCCGATTCTCCTGTGTGCCACGCCCCTCTCATTACCTTGTGTTAATTCCTGATTGTGACCACTTGTTGCCTGTTATTTTCTGCCTGTCTTGTGTATTTAGTCCGCGTTCAAGTATGTTTCCCCAGATCCGTCATTGATGTCTTGCTTATTCTAAAGAGAATTTCGTACCTGAACTGGCTTCCTGTCATCAGTAGCGTTGCACATCAAAAACTAGCCTCTGTGTCCTCTGCTGTTTAGAATTCCTCATGACATAATGGAGAAAGTTACTTATTGGCGTCTGTCTTCAAGTATGATCGACTTTCTGTGTGTAAAACCTATTCGTGTCGCCCATCATACAGCTCCCAAAATTGATTTGGACTATGACATTAACATTGAGGTGACCGTGTCAGATATCGCAGTGATAAATGGTCTGAGGTACCTGCTTGCAACAGCACCATTCCCATATCCACTGACTAATAGCATTGAAGAAACTGGGGTGAACTTAACAACAGGTAAAAGCAATCGCTTGAAGATTGTATCCTCTCCATTTCTTTCACGTTATCTAACGGACATTTTCAGCTATGTTGTTACACTGAAGAAAACCTATTGTTCTAGCTGCATTGAACAATAATTTTGATGGGATACCAAAATTTGACAAACGTCTTCTTTTCATTACCTAAGGAAAAGGATGATTTTGCTGATATGAATAAATTGAATACACCGATTTCATCTGACTACTGTATGTCATTCTTGCTTCCTCAGTTTGTTACCCGAATGGTAATGGATTCCAGTGCATGTGTGAAGAGCGGTTTGCTTTGTCGTACGACACCTGTCTTGCGTACACCCCTTGTGATGACATCTTTCAAGGGACATGTAGATGCATCAATGGAATACCGAGTGATGGACAGTTTTGCCATCCACAATCATGTAAGATGACTTATTTATGTATATGTAGAAATCTCCTGTAACATTTATGATCTTTTTATGTTTTCTACATTGAATTTCCTCTTAGCTAATCATGCAGTTGTCCTTTCTGTGTTCTGTAGCTCCTATGACAACCAGTACCCCTCCCACGCCAAGGACAACAGTTGGTATGTATCAGTCTTCGTCAGATTCTCTCTGTAATGGCCTGCTTGTCCGATTCTCCTGTGTGCCACGCCCCTCTCATTACCTTGTGTTAATTCCTGATTGTGACCACTTGTTGCCTGTTATTTTCTGCCTGTCTTGTGTATTTAGTCCGCGTTCAAGTATGTTTCCCCAGATCCGTCATTGATGTCTTGCTTATTCTAAAGAGAATTTCGTACCTGAACTGGCTTCCTGTCATCAGTAGCGTTGTACATCAAAAACTAGCCTCTGTGTCCTCTGCTGTTTAGAATTTCTCATGACATAATGGAGAAAGTTACTTATTGGCGTCTGTCTTCAAGTATGATCGACTTTCTGTGTGTAAAACCTATTCGTGTCGCCCATCATACAGCTCCCAAAATTGATTTGGACTATGACATTAACATTGAGGTGACCGTGTCAGATATCGCAGTGATAAATGGTCTGAGGTACCTGCTTGCAACAGCACCATTCCCATATCCACTGACTAATAGCATTGAAGAAACTGGGGTGAACTTAACAACAGGTAAAAGCAATCGCTTGAAGATTGTATCCTCTCCATTTCTTTCACGTTATCTAACGGACATTTTCAGCTATGTTGTTACACTGAAGAAAACCTATTGTTCTAGCTGCATTGAACAATAATTTTGATGGGATACCAAAATTTGACAAACGTCTTCTTTTCATTACCTAAGGAAAAGGATGATTTTGCTGATATGAATAAATTGAATACACCGATTTCATCTGACTACTGTATGTCATTCTTGCTTCCTCAGTTTGTTACCCGAATGGTAATGGATTCCAGTGCATGTGTGAAGAGCGGTTTGCTTTGTCGTACGACACCTGTCTTGCGTACACCCCTTGTGATGACATCTTTCAAGGGACATGTAGATGCATCAATGGAATACCGAGTGATGGACAGTTTTGCCATCCACAATCATGTAAGATGACTTATTTATGTATATGTAGAAATCTCCTGTAACATTTATGATCTTTTTATGTTTTCTACATTGAATTTCCTCTTAGCTAATCATGCAGTTGTCCTTTCTGTCTTCTGTAGCTCCTATGACAACCAGTACCCCTCCCACGCCAAGGACAACAGTTGGTATGTATCAGTCTTCGTCAGATTCTCTCTGTAATGGCCTGCTTGTCCGATTCTCCTGTGTGCCACGCCCCTCTCATTACCTTGTGTTAATTCCTGATTGTGACCACTTGTTGCCTGTTATTTTCTGCCTGTCTTGTGTATTTAGTCCGCGTTCAAGTATGTTTCCCCAGATCCGTCATTGATGTCTTGCGGCTGTGTTTACTCGTCTTGCCTAAATAAACTATATTTTCTGCCCGTATTCACGGCTCGGTCGCCTGCTTGTTCACTCGTCGACACCCGGACATAACACTCTCACTGATTTCCGTATCATCTGAATCTGTACATTTAGGGCCAGATTTGCCAGACAGTGTCAATTAGCATGAGGACACAATCAAAATAAAAGTTCCAGTGGGATTGGCAAGTGCTGGCACGAACTATTAGCAAATCTAACCTTAAATAATTACCAAATAGTGTACACAACTTTTTCACTTAAGCAGCAATTTAGTTTTATTTACGGGAATGCGTACAACCTGAAATATCCCCATTTGTCATTTTCTAACTTAAATAACATTATATGTGTATAAATTATCTTTAACATTTAGAATCTGAGTTTTCATCATTGCATTTTCTATAATAAGAAGAAGATTGGAAATGATTAGGCCCTCTAGATGTTCCTTAATGAAATATGAGATGTGACGGCAAACTTATTCTAAAGAGAATTTCGTACCTGAACTGGCTTCCTGTCATCAGTAGCGTGGCACATCAAAAACTAGCCTCTGTGTCCTCTGCTGTTTAGAATTCCTCATGACATAATGGAGAAAGTTACTTATTGGCGTCTGTCTTCAAGTATGATCGACTTTCTGTGTGTAAAACCTATTCGTGTCGCCCATCATACAGCTCCCAAAATTGATTTGGACTATGACATTAACATTGAGGTGACCGTGTCAGATATCGCAGTGATAATTGGTCTGAGGTACCTGCTTGCAACAGCACCATTCCCATATCCACTGACTAATAGCATTGAAGAAACTGGGGTGAACTTAACAACAGGTAAAAGCAATCGCTTGAAGATTGTATCCTCTCCATTTCTTTCACGTTATCTAACGGACATTTTCAGCCATGTTGTTACGCTGAAGGATTCCTATTCTTCTAGCTGCATTGAACAATAATTTTGATGGGATTCCAAAATTTGACAAACGTCTTCTTTTCATTACCTAAGGAAAAGGATTATTTTGCTGATATGAATAAATTGAATACACCGATTTCATCTGACTACTGTATGTCATTCTTGCTTCCTCAGTTTGTTACCCGAATGGTAATGGATTCCAGTGCATGTGTGAAGAGCGGTTTGCTTTGTCGTACGACACCTGTCTTGCGTACACCCCTTGTGATGACATCTTTCAAGGGACATGTAGATGCATCAATGGAATACCGAGTGATGGACAGTTTTGCCATCCACAATCATGTAAGATGACTTATTTATGTATATGTAGAAATCTCCTGTAACATTTAGGATCTTTTTATGTTTTCTATATTGCATTTCCTAGAATTTCCTCATAGCTAATCATGCAGTTGTCCTCTCTGTCTTCTGTAGCTCCTATGACACCCAGTACCCCTCCAACGCCAAGGACTACAGTTGGTATGTATCAGTCTTCGTCAGATCCTCTCACTGATTCCCGTATCATCTGAATCTGTACATTTAGGGCCAGATTTGCCAGACAGTGTCAATTAGCATGAGGACACAATCAAAATAAAGTTCCAGTGGAATTGGCAAGTGCTGGCACAAACTATTAGCAAATCTAACCTTAAAGAATTACCAAATAGTGTACACATCCAATTCAAGAACTTTTTCACTTAAGCAGCAATTTAGTTTTATTTACGGGAATGCGTACAACCTGAAATATCCCCATTTGTCATTTTCTAACTTAAATAACACTTCCCTCTTCCTGTCTTCTGTATCTTCTCCCACTGAAGTAAACACATGTTCTCTCATTCATTCCCTTATCAGTCTGTTTCATTACATTAAGGCAGCATGACTGATCAGGTTTGCGGAATTTGATTTAATTTCTATTTCTTCCACCCCACTAAATAAACAACCCAGTGTGTGAGATTATTTCTCATTTGCCATATTATTCCTTAATCATTAAATTAAGAAACACTGAAACATGGAGACATTTATTGATAATATTTTAATGTATATATACATTATATGTGTATAAATTATCTTTAACATTTAGAATCTTAGTTTCTTATCATTGCATTTCCTATAATAAGAAGAAGATTGGAAATGAATAGGCCTTCTAGATGTTCCTTAATCAAATATGAGATGTGACGGCATTTAGACTATGGAGAATGGAATACCGTGTGATGGACCGTTTTACCAACCACAGCCTCGTAAGAACGATTCTTGTTTACTTCTAATTTCGTTCTTTCCAGTTGTTGAATCAGAGGCATTTCTGGGTGATTCTCTCATACCTGTAACATTTAGGATCTTTTATGGTTTCAATATTGCATTTCCTATATTAAGAAGAAGATTGGAAATGAATCGGCGTAGACTAAAGAGAATTTCAGGCCTGAATCATGAATCCACCCTGAAATGGCAGAGTAGATTTTTCTCTATGAAGACAGAGGTGCTACACTAAATTAAAACAAAACAGATTTTCTGTACCAAACTCAAATGCCGTTACTTGTGGTATAGCATAGCAAATAACATCTTTTTAACCTCTCTGGTGATACACCTTGAAGCATAGATAATTTCAGAACGTTCAGAGCTAAACTGGCATTTAGGTTAGTACGCACATACACGTATTACTGAGCCCCAAACTAAATGTCTGAGAATGTTCTTAGCGAACCAGACTTTTTCTCTTCTCTCCACATCCATTTAAACTAAGTAGAACTTCATCTTAGCTAGTCATCCACTTGTCCTTTCTGTCATTTCTAGGTCCTGTAACAAACATCACCACTTTAACATCTAATACAACAGCTGGTATGTATCAAGCTTCATCAGATTGTGTCATTCATTTTCAGATCACTCTGAATCAGTGTATTTCATAATTACAAAATACACTTTATGTAGGGCCATGTTTTTAGTAATTTATCATAGTATTCATGACAAATAATAATGACAAATAATAATGCATTCATTATAAACATGGCTATGAATTTTCATCAAAAGGCATACAATATAGCCATGTGAATTATGCATTATGGATCCTTTATGAATATATAGTGCATTATACACTGGAGCTTAATAAGGTAGTCAGTCATAATGTATAATACACATGCTTATGATGTGTTATTCCTTTTTACAAATATTTATAACCATGTTTGCAATGCTTCATGAATGGATTCTAATGCATTATGTTTGTATTTATAAATTATTAAAAACATGGCCTTAAATAAAGTTCTACAAAAATACCAATGTTATGCTTGCAGAATTCAAGAAAATTCTGAGAGGCAGAATTTTTTATTTTTTTTTTACTACGGCATGAAAGATCAACTCGACTTTCTTTGTATTTCAAACTTTTTAAGTTAGAGTCTGAAAAATCACAACCAGTGAACTTTCATTATCCCAAAGGAAATTATTCCTGCCTCTGCATGTTTTCCCCAAACTGAGCCCAACATTTACCAAACAAGAATTACCTAGGATTTCCCCTGAGCTAATTTTCCAGTTCTTGTTTCTGTCTTCTGTACCTTCACCAATAGCAAGACCAACTACAACCACATCAACATCTGGTATGTATGTCATTCTTCACATCCTGTCATTGACTCTAGGATAATTTGTAATATTTACATTTAAGAAATCTAAAAAGTGAAGCATACAGAATTTCAGAATACTCTTAGCTAAACACATATTTAAACTTGTTTGCACACATTTCTGTTCCCTGAAATGTGCATCTGACTTTGTGTCACTTTCAGAAATCCTCAGTATCAGCTTATTGTTAATGTCATCTGCATGTTCTTCCCGAAAAGTACCACTAAATGTCTGAGAATGTTCTTAGCCAGCCAGGCTTTTCCTCTTCCCTCCAAATTCCATTTAACTACCTAGAATTTCCTGCTAATCATTTTAGGATTGGCAGAAATTTTGTTTTGTTTGCAAGAATGTCTATGGGCTGAAATCTCATCTTGCGTCTGTATCACTTTGTGATTTCTTAAACATCTCATTTCAGTATACTTGATGTTATCTCACTGAAATACACACATATTCTCTGATTCTTTCCTTTATTAGTCTCAATCATTATATTTAAGAAGCATGTATGGATAGTCTAGCAGAATTTGCTATAAGTTTTACTCCTTCCTTCTGTAGTTTTTCCCATGAAATTCCAAATGTCAGTATGTATCATTATTCATCATGTGCAATATTTTATCGTTATTAAGCCATAAAATTTTAAGAAAGTGAAATATTGGGTATAAAGGATTTAAGAACATTTTCAGCTAAACTGACTTTTCGTTTTGTTTGTTATTTTTATTTCCTGAAATATCCCCTTGGCTTTGTATTACTTTCAGAAAGTCTCAGTATCAGCTTATTGTTCATAATTGATCATAATGATCAATGTCTTCTGTATGTTCTCCCCAATGTAAGAAAAACATTTAACCTGTAAAAAATGTTCTAAACATAAATTAAAGTTTATTTTAAAAATTCTAAAATTAAATTTTCTGCCATTCGAATGACAAAAAAGACATTGAATGAACAATGAACAATAGTTTTGTTGAAACGTTTTCATTGTGTAATCAGTTTTGTTTTACCTGTGAGACTTCTGGGTTGTGGCCATTTTTGCTGTACCCAGGAAATGTCAAAGGTTGTCTGTGATGTTGGGGGGGCTTGGGGGGTTTCCCAGGTGGCAAAATGTCAAAATTAATCATGGGGGAGGCCTGCCCCCCTTTCACTGCCTGGCATGTTTAAGAAGACCCCAGCTTTTTTGTAGTTTTTCATGGGACGGCAAAACATATACCACTAATATTTAATTTGGCTTCATTGCCCCCACCCCCCCAAAAAATAGACCTTTAAATTTTTAAGTTGCCCCCCACCCCCAATATCAAACTCTCTCCTTCACGATTGCATGCATGCATTTCTTAATGACTGGTGATCATGGAAAACAATTTCTTGATCAAAAAGAAAAAGTTTTAATTCTCAGTAATTTACAATTTGCTTTCATCTTTTAAAGATTTTACATTGGAGATGTCATTTAAAATTCTACTCGCCTTTGACCAACATTTGGCTAATTCATCAAGCTCAATGTTCAAAACATTTAAATCAGACATAGAACCAACTGTAAGTATATGTTCTTAAATACTTCCAACATTCAGATATATACAATACACACATTACCTTAAATATATTTTTTATGTAATTTATATGTTGTGCCAACTTATATTTTTAAAGCAAATCTATCAGTTTATAATTCTGTGTATTACTCTGCTATACAACTGATGATCAGCATGTTATCAGCATAGTACATATCAATTTACTGTTTGAAGAAACTGGAAAAAAGCAGTTTCTTAAGCAGGCATTTTGTTTAGCATGAAATTTGTTCTTTTTCCCAGCTCACTAAAAATTACGGAAATTTAAATGGTTTTGTTGAGGTCTATGTCCTTGGCTTCAGGTAAGTTCTCTCTTTAAAACACAATATATTTACATATTCTGCTTGTTTTTTTCTCTTCCTTATCATAATTATTGGTAATAGTGTAATAGTAATACTCTCAATAGTAATACTTATATTATTAGGGCAAATATAGCAGTATTGAATTTAAGAAGAATAACATACATTTTATAAATACTCAAGACACATTATTACTCATTATTTCTGTTAGACAATATTCCTGTATTTTATTTGACAGGAATGGCAGTGTGGTTACAGATTTTGTACTGAAGGCAAACAGTGTGAATTCCACTGCAATTGCCACACTGAACAGTAAGGTTGCAGTGGATCTTCAGGCCCAGGGTTACAATGTTGACCCAACTTCCTTCAGTGGAGTTATTCAAGGTAGGGTTAAAATCACAGGCACTAAATGGTGTGTCACTGCAGACAGATAAACAAAGTTTCACTTGAAACTGTGTTGACTAAGGTGAACACTTTGCATTAGTCATTTTTTCCATTTAGCTGGTCGATCCACACTAAAATAATAATTAAAATAATGTTGTGAATTATGGGGATCACTGTAATTATAGTGAGTTAATTTCATTATTGATCACAGCCAATAAAAATGTATTTTATTTTGCAGTTGGAAGTATAAAATATTTCCTCTTAAAAAGTTTCTACCCAGCAAAACAAAAAAAGTTATTACAATGGGAAAGGGGTGAAGTCAATGTTAGGCTGCCTCCCTGACCAGCTGACTGTCATTTACAGTATCAGTCATTTGCCATTTCAAGAAACATGAACTAGTCTAGCCAGGCAATGTACAGTAACCCTTCACATGCACAAACTGGACATTTGCGGTTTCAGTTATTCATGGGGTGGCTGTGAACAGTTAAACGGAAATATTTCTGGAGCTTGTTGAAAGATTGCAGAAACTCGTAGACGACGCATGAGCTAAAAACATTACTGAAAATGATCTGGATGTAGTATTTGGATAGTATATTTGGATATAGTATATAAAAATTAGTGATACGTAATATTTGTTGGTATAACTACAAACTATGGGTTATGTAATAGCGATCTGAAGTGCACGGGTGTGAAGCGTATCGTCTGAGCTCATTTAGTGCACGGCCAAATCCACTTACGCTAGTTCAGAGGTTGGCAACCTTTTTAAAGCAACAAGACATTTTATCCTAAATGTCTGACACAAGATTTACAAAGAGACACAATGGATAGAGAAGAGGATTTGAGATACCATTTTTTAATGCTATATCGATACATATGCATTTAACACAAAAACAAAATTTACAGGTACTTACAAAAAATTAAGAAAAACAATTTTGGGGCGGGGAGGGGGGCTCTGAGCTTTAAATCACTCGGCCGTGTAACAGCGCAAAGGTGACTAATATCACAATATCGTTTAGTTCTGTAGCAATAGTCTTCACCCTCACCCCTTCTTTCTGAGTAAAGTTCTCGTCCGCCCTTCACTCTCCACTTCAGTACTGGTAACTGTGCTGGCTGAGCAGTGCAAAATGTACTCATCATTCCAAACTGGAAAATCTGGGACTTCCTTCTTGATTGGGCAATTTAGGAACTTCCGTGAGAAGTAGCAGACTGGGTGGTTGTGCCCATTATCATCTTCCTGTAAAATAATTGCCCCCATTCCAAAAGCACTGGCATCCACTTCTAACTTAAACGGTTTGTCAAACCTTGTCACTGCTAACATTGGCGAGCTACTAAAAAGAGCTTTCACTGAGGTGAACCCAGTCTGACAATCTGGGGACCATTCAAATGATGCGTTCTTACCAAGCAAGTAAGTGAGGGGCAAAACCACATCAGAGAAATTTCTACAGAAGCATTGGTAGTACCTGGCCAGGCCTAAGAAACTTTATTTCTTTCTACTTGGTCGGACGAGTCGAAACCGTCAGAGAGCTAATAGGGTCAGGCCTGTTGCGGATCAAGGCTGGTGTGGTGCTGAGGCATCACCGGCTGCATGGTGGCACTTGGGTTCCAGTTTGAGGCGGCCTATCCAGGTAGGTACATGGAACGTCTTGTCTCTTCGGCAAGATGACCATCTGCTGTCGGGGGAGCTTTGTAAACTCCACATTTCGGTGCCAGCACTCTGAGGTATGCAGACTAGGGAATGGCCAGATCTCTGTAGCTGGGTATACCCATTTTTGGTCTGGTCTGTCTGATGGCTGCCATAATCAGGGAGTAGCTGTTGCTGTAGTAGATTAGCTCCTCCCGATGGTGTCTGATGTCACTCCATTCAACGAGCGTATTATGAGACTCAGGCTAAGGCACTCCTTGGATGTCTTGGCTGTTGTCTCAGTATATGCTCTGACCGCAGTGTGTGATGTCTCATTGAGGAAGACATTTTACTCATAACTTTGCTCGGTGGTTGATGGGTGCCCATGAGGTGACACTCCTCTGCTCATGGGTGACTTCAATGCGACCACTGGCACTGACAGAGCTGGCTATGAGGATTGTGTCAGTCCCCATGTGTCTGGAGACCAGGGTGAAAGTGGCTTCATGTTCCTTAACTTTGCAAAAGGTCAGGGGCCGTGGGTCATTGGATCCTGCTTCCAACACCCTGAGCTGCATCATTGAACTTGGTACTCTAATACTGGTGGTGTGGTGAAGGAGATCAATCATGTCCTCGTGGGTAGATGCTAAAGGCTCCTGCAAAACTGCAGGGTATACAGAAGTGCACAGTTTGTAAATTCTGACCATAGACTTGTTGTTGCTACTCTGAAGATTCAACTTAGATATAGTAGGCTACCACCTACTACAAGAATGAGGCTGGACTTAACCAGGCTCCAAGATGAAGCTGTTTCTGATGAGTTTGCACGCAGTTTGTGTGAGGAACTTGCAGACTTGGGTGCAACTGCTGACACTATTGTGATGTGGAAGACCTTCCGTGATAAGACCATGATGGTTGTCGATGGGTTGTGTTGGTGTTGCCAGTGTTCCCAACAGGAGGTGTTTCGTCTCGCAGGGGACGCTGGATATTATCGAGAGGAGTTGCAGGGCACAACTTAGTGGCAACTCTAGTCTGTACCGGAAACTGAGGAGGACGGCTGTGAAGCCTCAGAGGGCAGATAAGGAGGCATTTGTTAGACGAACCTGTGAGCAGGTCACACAGCATCTGTGGTCTATTGACCCACATCCTGCTTACAGAGGAATCGAAGCATTACACACATCTGAATCTGTTCTTCAGAGACTTGCAGTCAGGGTGGGTGATGGAATGCTCCTTACAGATAACAGTGCCGTTGTGACCCCCTGGGCCGAATGTTTTGAGCAGTTGTTTAAAGCTCTTTGCGTAGTTCATATCTTTCTCCCTTGCGTGTATTTTATAGTATGCTGCAGTATACAGTGTTTTGGTAGTATTTTCAAACAAAATGTTGATTTCTTGTTAACATATAAGCCTACTGTATACATATGTATTTGAGTTATTATAGGCTGATTTGAGATGTTCTGCAGCTTAACTACAGAAAGCTGTAGGGTTTAGTTCTAAAAATATTGCATTACAAAATAAATGCAATTAAAAATGGTTGCGGTACAATCTTATATTGCTTGTGTTTTCTGAGCCAATACCACAGTCTGACTGGCCCCATCATAGCTGTTAATAAATTTTATGGCCCGACTGCAGACTGAAGTTGCTCATTCCTGATTTAGGTCTTTGGGCTCAGGCTGAGAAATTCCATTAATGTTCAGGCTCAGGTCAGACAGACATACCACAGGGCTGGGCTGGGTTCAAGCTGACATTTCAGACCTGTGGGGGCTCTAGAATAAAGTCTGACAATGTCTCCCAACCGAGTCCTTGGGGGGCCCCAGACAGCCCACATTTTTGCTACCTTCCAGCTCCCAGCCAATGAAGAACACAAAGTACCTGGTACAGTACAGGTGTGTTAGGAGCTGAGAGGGAACAAGAAATGGACTGAGAAACATTGCAGTAATATTTTACTTATGGCAGGTCAATGCTTGTGTCCAGATGGTTGTTAGTTTGGATCCCATGTCCAACAGAGTAACCATATCACCGTCGAACCTTTGCGCAAGACTATTAACCCCAGCTACTCCAGGGATGCTGGATGCTGGGGGGTTTGTGCGACGCACCAGCAGATCTGATTGTTACTGTATGATTGCATGCTAACAGCTTCTCCCCTCCTTATTTCTTTAAGGAAATCAGCCTTTTATAAAGAACTATGATATTATATATCCTGGTACCACTTTGCAGCTGACTTGTGTGGTTCCAGTAACTATGCAAATGGGAACTGGGTCATGGTCCGTGAATGGTCTGCCGGTGTCAAACAATGCAAAGTATTCAATCACCAATTCACCTCCCACACTGACTGTTCAGGACATGAGCGGTGGAGACAATGGTAAGCAGATAACCAACTTATTATTTTTAGGTTAAAATAAATCAACCACAAGTGAACTCGTATTAATGCACATTAAAGAGTATTAATAGTAATGGTATTAAATGGTGAGTAATGTGGTATACTGTGTGTGTCTGAGGGTGAACCAAAATGTTCCCCACAGTCTAATAAAAACTTGATTTTTGGATGCATTTTTCGAGTCCCGCAAAGATCTATGAATGCAATTAAAAAAGTAAAAATGGTCTCGAATTTTGTTTGGTGTTATGATTAGAGTTTTCCCCAAAGAAGAGAATGGAGAGTCCCCACAAAGATATAATTACAAGCCTTTGTGTGTGTGTGTGTGTGTGTGTATGTATGTATAGGTTAATGTTGCTGTGATACATTCAATACTTTATTTCTCATATTGTATGCACTCAGTTTTGTCCAAAAATTACAAAATTAATTATCACTCATCTCTGAAAATCATTTAGATTTTTGTTAACAAAGGTATTTAGGAGGACTGACACCTTTTATAGTATGTATAGTAATAGGATGTTTCATTTTTCACTCTCTGAGCATGGTAAACATTCCCATTTTAAAAAAAACGTGTAGGCAGGCCTTTTTTATATTGTGTCAACACAGTACAAATGTACATGTGAAAAAAGGCCTTTCAGTACCAAAATACACCTAGGCTTATACTGATCTATTCAAGGGTTCAGTCTGTATTAGATTGGTTGCCATCTGATATTTCAACTTTTAATCATAACCACTGTAACTCTAAATTTGGGAAAATTTTCAACTATTGTTTTCACGAGAACACTTTACCTAGTCACAAGCTTGATTCCACCCACCCGAGTGATTGATAGAGTGCACCATTATTATCAAAAGAAGCATTATGAAATAAAAAACTGGTTTGCAAACCTGGCATTCAGGAATACATCGATGTGAAAAGTTATGTGGTAATACTTTTATCTGCTGTCAGTTGTGAATAATATCCATGTTTTTTGCCGTTGTTTTTCTCTTTATAATCTAGGAATATACATGTTCACAATGACTCAGTCGTTCTTGACATTCACCCATGAGGAATCCATTTC
This sequence comes from Paramormyrops kingsleyae, assembly GCF_048594095.1. Lineage (NCBI taxonomy): Eukaryota > Metazoa > Chordata > Actinopteri > Osteoglossiformes > Mormyridae > Paramormyrops > Paramormyrops kingsleyae. The sequence goes on from NC_132815.1 coordinate 9,640,095, forward strand.
AGTGACAGATGTTGTTCCTCCCATTATTCAGCTGAACATGTTAGCAACTAATGTTCCATGTGGAGCAAATGAAAATATCCCATTGGAGTGTTGTGTTACATACTACCTAATTAAAAACGTTACAGCAAAATGGATGGACGGTTCTGTTGAAATACCCTCTGGTAATTTTTATTACTTAAAATAAATGTCTAATTGTTTTATTGTCCTTAGCAAAGTTCCTGTACATTGTCCGACGGATATATAATTTACATAGGCAGTAATTATTTGATATTAGTGTATGCATAATTTTCTTTAAAAGAATACATTTATTTAATATCCAGTTTGAATACTCGATCTGTTGAACATTGCAGCTGAATATTGTACATTTGATGTTTTTCATTTTACAGTACAGACCACAACAAACATGCTATGTGTCAGTGCTGCATACCCAGTACCAAATCAATGCAATACAAAGGAACTCACATGCCAAGTGATTGTCAAGAAAATATCTACAACTCAAACATTGACAAAAAATGTAACGCTAATGTTTTTCAGTGGAGGTATGATAATAAGGTGGCCTTATTCATATGAAACCATATTGATACTGAATTTTGATTCCCCTTGTTAGAAATGCACAATGCAATGAATTTTGTCCATTAGCACCATTTCTGAAAAGTACTTATTATGTAATCCCAATAGAAGCATGTGTTTGCTTTTCAGCTTAAAGCATTAATCCAACTTTGTCTTTATTTATTCAAGCACCTGACTGTAAGGACCCCACAACATATGGTCTTGGGAAGAATGGAAATACATCTACTGTTTCCTGCCCAGCCAATTTTACAGGCAGCAGGACTGCAGTTTGTGAAAATGGGACTTGGACCCTTGTGGAGGACAATTGTGTCTTTAGCATAATAAAGACACTAGAACTGTTTTCTCAGGTAACATCTTTTGAATACTAATCATCCATCCACCCACCTGTTGTCATACTGCTTAGCCAGTATAAGGTGATACAGTACATTAATCATATATACATTGTGACATTCTGAAGAACTACAATATGTTTCCACACATCATGCATGATAATACAGTGATAAGGAGAACATGCAGACTCCACACACACAGGGCGTAGGTGTGATTTGATTTCCCAGCCCTGTAGATGTGAAGTAGCAGTACTATCCACTCAGCCACCGTGTCATTTCATATAGGTTAAGCTTACATTATGTATTGCATTTCAAGGAAACCATTTATAGGGAAAGAACTTGATGTTTTGTCAAAAATTCAGTTTTAAGGAACTAATTGCTCTATTGTTTGACCACTTGATTATCTGTTGCCTGTTATCAAAACATTGTGGTCATTTAAAATTCCAAATTTCAATGAGGATGAAGTCATGTCATCATTATCAACAAATTCAGTGTGAGTTAGCAATGTGAGTCTGTGTTGTTTTCTATAAATCTTACTATTTGAACACACTCCATTAATTGGAAGCTATCGACTATTCCAAAGCATTGGTACTTGGTATGAACATTTGCTTTTAAAAAATCTTTCTAATATTCTTCTGCTCATTTTTAATTCTTGTTTACCTGTCCACAGAGTCTGAGTCCAGCTAATGTATCATCATTTGTGAATGACCTTTGGGTAACCACTACCAATTATACAACAATCATAACACAGTCACCAGCCACCATTATCTCTATTGTGAACATACTTCGCAAAGTTGCAAGTGTTTCACAAAATATAAGCAAAACTTCAATGCAGGTATGTTGAAGCAGCAATGTTTTTTGGAGGGGGGTTGCTTTAGTTATTTGCTTTGTATTGGCTATGCATTGGTAATTTAAGAATTAGCACCATGTTACTTTCATAACTTTGTGTAAATATGAAGGAAATTATGTTTATTTAATACAATTATGATTTAATGCACTGATTAAAAAAAACAGTTTATCAACTATAACATCTGAACTTGAGACCAAGAAAAAAATCCATGACTTAATATAATTATTATACTTTACCCGTTTATTCTGTTATTTATTTATTTACTTGCAGGATGTTTTGGAAACAGTATCAGTTTTAGTATCAGCCCAAGCTAAGGAATCCTGGGCAGGACTGAACAGTAACAACAGAACCCAAAACACAAGTTCTGCTTTACTGGAGTCAATAGAAAACATTACACACAGCCTATCAAGCAATTCCTTTACAATTATTACAACAAACATTCAGTTAAACAAAACAACATTAACATTCCCTTTCAATGAAGCCATGAATTCATCTCAGATACTTATCCCAAGTCAAGGTCTTTCCAGCAACATGGCTATCACAACAATCGTCTTTACGACTCTTGACTTTGTCTTACCTAACAGGACCACTGGAAACAGTACGAACAACTCCATCAATGGAATTGTCTTGTTAGCCTATGTAAATGAAACCATTAATAATGTTTCACTGACATTTGATAAAACAAACAAAACAAAGGGAAACAACCAGTGTGTTTTTTGGAACTTCAAAATTTTTGAAGGCACCGGAGGCTGGGACTCTACTGGATGCAAACTGGATTCTGAAACGAATGTCAGTGTCACCTGTTCCTGTAACCACCTGACTTCCTTTTCGATATTAATGTCACCTTACGTACCTGAATACATTGAGGTTGCTCTGAATTACATCACCTACATTGGAGTCAGCATATCAATGGGATGTCTGGTCTTATGCCTTATAATTGAAGCATTTGTGTGGAGCGTTGTCACTAAGAACAGCACGTCACACATGCGACACGTCGCTATAGTGAACATTGCTCTGTCTCTGCTTATTGCTAACATATGGTTCATCATTGGAGCAGCGGTGTCAAACGTAGGCCAGAGCACACCGAAGAATGCATGCAGTGCTGCAACCTTCTTCATTCACTTCTTTTATCTTGCCTTGTTCTTCTGGATGCTGGTCTCAGCTCTCTTGCTCTTCTACTGCACCGTGATGGTTTTCTCCCGCATGTCCCACATGTCAAAGAGCACTATGATGGCCATCGCCTTCTCAGTGGGCTACGGGGCACCACTCATCATTGCCATAATCACCATTGCAGTCACTGCCCCCAAAAATGGCTACTTCAGGCAAGATGATGCATGTTGGTTGAACTGGTACCAGACTAAGGCCCTCCTGGCATTTGTGATTCCAGCCTTGATCATCGTCGTTGTGAACCTGCTCATTCTAATTGTGGTTCTGTTTAAAACACTGATGAGGGGTGTTGGTGAGAACCGTCAGTCTGATGAGAAGAATGCTCTGGTGGTCATCGCAAGGTGTGTCGCTGTTTTAACTCCCATCTTTGGCATCACCTGGGGACTTGGCATAGGGACCATGGTGGCACCCGCAAATCCCGGAGTCCACATTGCATTTACAATCTTCAATTCACTTCAGGTATGAGTAAAAATTAAGTAATTCCTGCTGTTTCTGTTTTCTAAAATTAAAATAGTATTTTATTTATAATACATATATAGAACAAAATATACATAACAACAAAAAGATATAAGAACAAAAAATTGTGGATGATGTCTTCCATTCCCTCACTTCCCAGCTGTCAGACCAAGATGAACCACACAATGTTTAATTATAATTAACAAAAGGAGTTTTATTTTAATATTGGGAATCCAGGTATTTGGGGGGTGAGTGAAGCCAAAACAGCAAACCAAAAATGGTATATGAAAACAAACTCTCTAAGCAAAACAAAAAGTATTACACAACCATACAGTAGCTCCCTTTCTAAACAAAAACATGAGAAAAGTTCACTTTAAACAAAAAACATTCACCCCATTAAGTCTCACAAAATGGTAAGAAAGAAATACAAGCACACATCACATATATTGATGCAAACACCTCTGCACCCCAACAGGAAGTGTTGGGTCTGTCAGCAGATAGCACCCCCCCCCCCCAAGAAAAAAAGCACCATTTTTTCATTATAACAATTCTATGGATCTACCTTTCATAATTCATTCATAATTGCAAGGGAAAAGAGAACATTATTGATATACTGAAATCAAAAAATATTTCTCAGAATGAAATAATTTTAAACTTTAGAAGTACATATTGCAAATATCAATTATTCTTTTTGCTTTTTTTTCAAGGGGTTCTTCATTTTAGTATTTGGGACTCTTTTAGACAGCAAAGTAAGTACTAATATTGTATTTGGAATATTGTTGGCTGTGTATTATTATACATTGTAACGCAAACACATGTTATATTGTACCAGCCACCATCATACATCCCTTTTCTTTGTGCACAGATTCGATCAGCAGTTGTTGGAAGATTTTCATTTTTGCGTTCATTATCTAGCCGAACAAGGGTATGTTCATCTTTGTATTTCGCCTTTCGATTGCAGTTTTCAGCAGACACTTTTTGCATCATTTTTTTCCATTTTCATTTGAAACACGCAAAACCACTTAGACTATGATTTTTTTTTTCATTTAAACAGTACATATTTTCAGGTGATTTTATATGCCTGTAGCAGATATGTTTTTAACCATAAATGACATAATACATTTTCAGAACAACAACAAGTATTCTATTTCACTGAGAAATTGTATTACTTTAGGTAAATATGACAAAAGTATCAGAGATAAGATAAATGATGTGTGGTTTGTCTCTCTAACAGAGCACAAGTGCTGGTCCATCTTTGTCCTCTTTGGCTGAACGTATTAAACGAAGGAGGCAAAGTAAGTTAAATTGCTCTGCTTTATTATTTTCCAAATGTTTTTACTGAGATATACTCTGCTTCAGGCATTGATCTAGACTGCTCAGGTTGGGGGGTAATTAGAAATTTTGGGTGGGCAGCTTTTCACACAATGGACAGTACTACGGTGCAGTGGCGGCTTGTGACCAGTGAAATGGGGGGTGGTTATGGGTATATTCATGTTTTATGTTGGAACAATTTATGAACTCGACATTATGCTCTCATGATCATCTCTCTAATCAGAAAAAAAGACAAATTATTATTAATATTATTATTATTGTTCTGCCACACAAGACACAAACAGGGAGTTCCGGGCAACCAGGTTTATTGGAAAAGACAAAAAGGAGAGTCGTGAGCTGTTCCATGGTCGCGTTCAGTAGCCGTCAAAGCCGTGCGCCAAGTGCTGAGTCGTGAGCTGTTCCAGGGTCGCGTTCAGTAGCCGTCCAAGCCGTGCGCCAAGTGCTGAGTCGTGAGCTGTTCCAGGGTCGCGTTCAGTAGCCGTCCAAGCCGTGCGCCAAGTGCTGAGTCGTGAGCTGTTCCAGGGTCGCGTTCAGTAGCCGTCCAAGCCGTGCGGCAAGTGCTGAGATCGTGGTCGAGAAACGGGAAGCCGAAGGTCGAAAAGCCGGGGAGTCAATCCAAGGACGTGGACAAACACTGGGGGAATCACATGAGGACCTACGGGAAGAGCGGAAAGGCAGGAAGGCAGGCTGGAGAGGTGGGAGGCTCAGGAAGGGCAAGATGGACCGAACGTAACTGTGGGAAAGACACAAAAATGAAGCGCTCGGTACGTGCATGGCAATATTACCTCGCACTGGGCTAATGCCCAAGTGCAGCTTAAAGGCTATTCTCCACCTAGAGCGCAGTCACCCAGGTACGTGCTTTCCCACATAGTAGGGATATCACAAAGTGAACCTGATCTCGATCCGTGGGGAACTGGTCAGGATGATGTTCTATGTACAGCCCACACTGCATCAAAAAAGCCCTACATTGGTCCGGGTTGCCATCATACCTGTTAGGTAGAGCCACTGCTATGGGAGGGCGTGGGGGCGAAGTAGGCAGTGGAGTCGCAGCCGCGGTGGTCAGCTGAAGTTGTCTAACCACATAGGTCAGCCGGGAAATCTGAGCCTGTGCCTGCTGGAGCTTGAACATCCTGCGGCTCCATTGTTACAGCGAGGTACTCTGTAATGCCACACAAGATACAAACAGAGAGTTCCAGGCAACCTGGTTTATTGGAAAAGGCAAAAAGGAGAGCCGTGAGTTAGTCCGAGGACGTGGACAAACACTGGGGGAATCACATGAGGACCTACGGGAAGGGCAGGAGGGCAGGCAGGAGGCGCGGGAGGCTCAGGAAGGGCAAGAAGGACCGAACGTAACTGCGGGAAAGACACAAAGATGAAGCGCTCAGTACGTGCATGGCAACATTACGTAACTATCTTACAGTTAACTAAACCAGAACTGGCAAAGATCCTTATGCAACACAACATTACAGCAAACTACAGCAACAAAATATAAACTTTAACAAGAAGGACCTTTGATAAGAATAAGGCAAAATTCCTCCTCCATTTTCTCAAGCGAGTATAAATGCTCTGCAGAAGAATATCCGATGGGACAAATTAAATAAAGGTGATTGGCAAATGCAGATGGTGTGGGATAAAGTTGACCAATTGGGTGGCCAGAGCAGAAATTTGGGCGGGCATTGCCCACCACTGCCCACTTCTAGATCCGACCGTGCTCTGCTTTCTGATTAGGATGCTTTGTGTCTGCTTTATAAAGATTTGGGAGACTTGAAATATTTTTCGTTATGCTGGTGCTACATGTGGAATTTAATCCGTGTAATTTGCCATTTGGAGTAAAACATCCAATGCTTTTAATTTTTCAGATGTTTCTGCTTCTGATTCTTCAACAAGTCTTAGGGCTTCGGATGCATTAATCAGTGCTTAGCTGCCTGGTTGCTCAACTGATGGTGCGAATTTTTCTCAGAAACAGCTAAATGGTTTTACAAAAAAATTAAATAGAAAAGTAATTATAATAATAATATATTATTATTAATTAGAAATTAATACAGTGTGTATCCCTGAGTGGCGTGTATATTGTTGATTTCTCTGACTGTGCTGCTGCTAATATTAAGCTTATAGTGGCTGTTAATAATTTTTTTACTCTTTTCATATGGGTCTGATGCATCGAAACCATTCTGTGCCATAAGGGTTGTTGAGTTTGTAATATTCATTATCCCTCCTCCAAATAATATATTTGTTTTTTGGAACGTTGGATGTTTAAAACACTTGTAATCTGACTGCCTGTGGTTGCTTTTTAAATACTATTATTTTTCTTTATAAAGGGAAGATTTAGTATTCCAGAAATGTTCACATTAAAATTAGTTTAAAAATTATTTATGCCAAAAAAGTGACAATCAGAGTCGTCTTTTATTCAGGCCAATACGGTAATTTTTTTATTTTTGGTTTTTTGGTTAAATACAGGTTTTGGTTCACTTGAGTCACTGGATATTCAGATTTATCTCTCTTTTTTTCTGTGAACACAAACACTGTATTTAATCACTTATGTTTTCAGTAGCAATATTAGTCTCTCTCCATTTTTAATGGAAGTATAATGAAATATGTATTCTGTCAGGTTTATCTCATTGTGGTAATTATTCAGCCTATTTTAATAATGTAATATGGTGTCAATAATATAATCAATTTTGTGTATCATATTTTGGGCTGTGTAACATTATCTATAATAAAACTATTACAATGTGTCTGAATGTTTCTTTTCAGATTTCTAAATGAATAAGGGGGAAATCTGAAAAAGGTAGTTTTAGTTTCTAAAAATGTACCACTTTATGTGTTACTTATTACATGTTATGAAGGCAAAAATCAATTAAATGTTTTTTGTCAAAGAAAGTACCCATAGAATTATACAGTGATGCATGATATAGCCCATTAACCCATTTTGTCAGAACTTTTATGCACTGCACTGTCCAAATATCTGAATACATGAATAAGATGAGGGTATTTAGATTAAAATATTAATACTAATAATGCTGGAAAAGTAAAGCAAATTAAAATACCAAATTTACAATTTTTGTGACGCATACAGTTTGTAAACAACGCATTTTCACAAACCATGGGGACCTAAAGATAAATTGTTTGGACATGGTAACCAACCTTAGTAATAAACCTATACAACCTCAACATGAAATAGACATTTCTAACGGTTGCTAGACTTTGGGCATATGTTAGCTTTGTCATGGACCCGGACGGGTTTGGTGCGGGAACGTGGCATGACACAGGCACAAAAAAGGTGGACGACCCACTAGTAGCTCCGAGAATAACAAATGGGGTTTATTTAACGATACTAAACACACAAGAAAGGACTAACAAAAACAAAGGACCACGGGGGGTCAAAAGTAAACAAAGACTACAACAAAAACAGGGCAGGTAACATCTAGCAGCAACAACAAAGAACCACTGGGGAACTGAACAGAAGCAGGAACTAAAATACTAAGGGGTAACGAGACTAATACAGGACAGGTGAGGCTAATTAACAAAGACCAGGAAAACGAGGCACAGGTGAAAATAAAAAACTCAAAGGAACTAAAAACAGGGAAACTAAGAACTATCCAAGGAAACAGAAACTAACACTGGGAATTACAGACAGGTAAAGACACAAGCAGGGGCACAAGGAACAAAACCAAAAACCAAATACAAAATCACCAGATTAAAAAACTAGAAAAATTCAAATGAAACACTAGGGAGCAAAATACAGAAACAGAGGAGGCAGGATTCGAACACAAGACAAGGATCACAGGCAACGACATGCTCAACGCATTGAGCCACATGGCCAGACAGGTAACAGGGGAGAACCAGCAGCGCCTGCTGGCCAAACAGGGAAGGGACACAGAGTGGGACAACCGAGGCTGACCCTGACAAGCTCCAGTCCAGGTTTATGTGCTTGGCGTCTAATAATAACAGCAAAAACAAAAGCGCCTGCCACTCCACCAATCAGAACGCCTGCCATACCTCCACTTATCCGCTGTGTCTCACACCTCTTGCTAGTGTAGAAAATGGCCTTTCCAGACGCACACCTGAATGGGAAAATACGTCAGGTTTAGCTCTCAGCTGTCCAAAAGCTTCATTGCTCGAAAAACATTATTAGCAGTGAAAAAATTAAGAATCGCTGCAATTAGAATAATGTCAAATAGGATAATTAAGATTTTTTTATTATAAATGCCATGCGGAGTTATTCTACATGATAAACAAATAGTGGTAAACTAAGTGAGCACACCCACTTCACTACAAAATTAATAGGTATGACTGGAGGACGTTCTTAAGGAGATGGCAACAAACATTAATGACAGATCTGGGGAACACTAACTCAGACACAGGATACGCAGAAAATAACAGGCAACAGGTGATCACAATCGGGGTAGCACACGTAGGTAATGAGGGGGCGTGGCACACACGAGGATCGGACGAGCCGGGCGTGACAGGCTTTGCTTTTCCCACCCCATTTGATCTGCATGCCACACTAAGAACATTTCTCTAGAGCCGCCCCTGGGTATGAATGGCTTTTATTCAAATTTTTGTTACTGACTGGAGTGTGGAAACTTAGTTGACATTACCTTTGTAAAAGCTCATTTGTAAGAGTCAGTTTGGTTCTGTGGTTTGCTGCAAAGGAAGGTGCAATCAGAAATGCAGCAGATAGTTTGACTGAGGAGGAGGACTCCGCAGCTCAGGGTTATTGCTTCTTATTAAAAAAAGTATAAAGTTATGAAATATATTATTTAAGTAATAGTTGGTTCAGGATTAATCGAGAGCATAATATTATATTATTTGCGTCCCCGCAAGTGAAGTGTTACCATATATGGCAAAGGTAGTCAGATTTTAGTGTGGATTCTCTGTATTGTCATTCATTGTAGCACAATCATTAAATCTTTTTGCCTGCTCACTGTTACATGCAAGAGCCTGTAGGTGTGCTCTGCTTGTGATGCTGTGATTCTTTTCTTGTGAGCAGGTCCAGGAATGCCGGGCATGATATAAATATGCTCTCCTTTGGTGGCAGCCTATCAATGCACTGGGGAGGAGGAGCTATGGATTCAAAAGGGGGCGAGAAGCACAGAGGGAAGAATGAGACCCTCCACCATTCTTGTTAGATGTTGTCTGCAGTGAAACACTGCGCTCCTTGTGTGAATGAGCATTAAAAGATGGACTTGTGATGGTCACCAGCTCTCCACGGTCTAGACAGGGAAGTAGAGGCGCGCCCATACTGTACATGCCACCACATAGAGTTCCCTATGCCAAGACGCCCTAGGCGAGGGGTGAGTGCCAACCCTTGTACTTTTGATTTCAGCCATGCAAACATACGGTAGGTAAGTTTTGATTTATGGTTTGTTTTTTATTTAGAGAGAGACCAAAATGCATGCCATATTTTTCGTCATTTTCAAAATTTTGAAAAATCTACTTTTTCAAACTAATCCTACAGCATTGATGCTATCACCAACAAATTTGGTACATATCATCTACAGAGGGTCCTGATAAAAAATTATTCAAGGAATTTTGCCAGGGCATATGATACGGCTGCTGACATTGAATGAATTTCAATGATGAAGCTGCCAAACAGGAAATATACCCATATCTCAGAAACACTTTTATGTATCTACACCAAACTTGGTGGACTGACTCAAGACCTCACCCAAAGGGAGTCCAGAAAAATTTGCCCAAATTTTACCACTTCGGGGTACTATTATTAAAAAAAAACCTACCAAACAGGAAATAAGCCCATATCTCAGCAGTAATCTTGAGTTTTTCGAAAAGACTACTTTTGTGGACTAGTCCAAGATCATTCATAGTATAATTGTCAACCATCCAGAGAGGATTCAGTCCAAAAGTTGTCAAAAGAATTGCGATGGATTGTTTGATATAGCCACAGTGATCAAATGAAATTTGATGGTAAAAGATGCCAAAACAGGAAGTGAGTCATGTCTCAGCAGTGCTTTGTTGGAATGACACCAAACTTGGTACACTTTGTCGCAATTAGGAATACTGGGTATGCACCAAGTTTCATGGGATTTGGCCACTTGGGGCGCTATACTATTAGGAAACATTTCAATCCCCATTGCTCTGGCATAAAAACAGATCTTTAAATTCACTTCCTTCATCTTTGATTTAATCAAAAACACATTTAACCATCTCTTGCTAGATTTATGTCACAATGGCATTTTGCATATTACCTCTTTGGACCATTTTCTTTGAGTTGTTAAAGGATAATTATCAGGTTGAAAAATATGGCCACAGTGTACCCACAAAACATACTAAGGGCCATATCTCTGCAGTGTTTCTGTTCATTGGCATACGACCCAGTAGGAATGATTACCATGATGCCTGGATGGCACACACTGAGTTTAATGAAATTTGGCCACTTGGGGGTGCCATACTAAAAAACAGGTATAAACACCAGTATGTCCATATACTTAAATGTTGATGACATTCTGTTCCAATGGGCACAGACCTTACAAGTGAAAGCACATATTCTGACCGATATCTTGTGGATCATTACATCATTACATATGATATTTTTACAGTTATTGTTTTTTATTTAACTTGCCATCTCTAATTAAAGTGTTAATTATCATAGAAAATGCATACCTTCTCCTTCTAGATCTCTAAACTTGGTCTGGCCTTTCCACCTGTAAATATTTCTAATATTATAGCAATGTTGAATTTTAACATGTTGTTCAACTGTATATCAGTCAAACATAAACTATGAGGAAGTTTAAAATAAACCAGTTTGGATGGTTTTTGGCAAACCCGTATTTCAGATTTCAAGGTAGATTTTTTCCCCGCATCATTTTTTCCCCAGAACATATTTCTGTGCTTTTCACATCCTACAACAGGAGAGATAAGTCAGAACACACTGTACAAAATGAAAATTTAAGCAACTACAATTTAGACAAAATTCTAATTTCATTAAAAACAAACTGACTACACTGCAAAAAATGGCTGTGAAATGTAAGATTAATTGTTTCTGTTTTGAGGCAAGTTGGCCTAAAACTAGCAAAATTATCTGTCAGTGCAGTAAGAAAATTGTACTTTTATTTCCTAAAATAAGATGATATGCCTAAATGCAATTAAATTAAATCTTATTCATAAGGTGTGTTTTAGTCAGTTTGATAATGAAATTAGAATTTTGTGTAAATATAATAACATTATACTTGCTTAAATTTAATTTTTTTGCAGTGCAGTAACTATGTGTTAGTAACTAACTATTAATTGGGTGAGCATATACTTAGAAAGCGATGCTGAGAAAAATGCTTTCAATAGGTGCATGCTTTTCTGAAATACAATCATCATAGAAATTAAAAGTAAAATGAAAGTAAAATAATTATCCGAGGGAAAACAATAGGTACCCCTAATTAATGGAATGATTCGATTAAAGCATTAGTATGCTACACAGCTTTACATTACTGGTTTGTTTTACATTACTTGCGCAACACAAACACACCCGCTAGAACATCTCCATAGCGGGAAAGCACATACGTAAAATCCCTAGAGTTTCCTGTGTTGTCAGAGTTTTCTCTCCCATCGTGTCCCTACCTGCAACCCTGAATAGGACAAGACGTTACAGAAGATGGGTGGATTGATGGATCGGGTACATAAATGACAACTCCTGTCAACCCAAGAATTAACTCGCATCAATCAGCCTTTTCAGAGTCTCATGCTTATTCCTCACTGTCTCGTTATGTTTTTGTGTCAGAAGCCTCTGGTTACATCAAATTTGGGCATCTTAAGACGACAGAAAATTCACTAATACATCCGTTTTGGACATCTTAACCATTTAAATATGGGAGGTATTTCCTTGCAAAAAGAAAATGATAATGATAAAATTGTAATCTCCACTTTGCACTTTAGTTTTCACAATCTATGTGCAATAATCCTGCCAAAATGCATGAGTCATTTGTGAAAAATTAAAAAACAAAATAAAAAAAAATACAGTTTGTCTTTTCTTAACCCTTTTGTCTTTTTCTCAAATCGTGGTGTTTCACTGCAATGCTTGAAAAGGAAAGGTTAATTGTGAAAAGAAAAAACAATCTATGCCTCTTTCTTTTACTTCACAAAATGCTTAATACCTGCTAAAAGTAAAATTCAGTGTCTACTTCTTACACATTTTCTTTTCTGCAGGCTTGCAGGCACATATCCCTGCCAAAATAAAAAAGAAAACTCTCAATAGATAAATCAATAGCAACGTCCCAGTTTGGATTTTAATTTTCAGCATGAACAGCACTGATGCTGCAAAAATGAAAGGCCACAGTCGAATGAGCCCTGGCTCCATCTGCTGCCCTTTGATGTTTCATTTCCCACTTTGACTTTTCATTTTCAAGTTCACAACATGGATATATACATAAATTGGAGTGGGGCAGTGGGCGGGGCTAATACTACTAAAATTGATAATACAGTAGGAGTCATGGAATGCACCTTCTAGCAAGAAACAGTGAGGAGCTGACTGAGAATTATATTACTAAGATGCAAAGTCATCTTCGATGGGATTGTAGACATTGAAGCTGTCAATGACATAGAAATAAATGCTGTTGTATGGCAAAATTTATGCAAAGTAGTACATCGCTTATGTTCCGGACCAGGGCCAATGCAAGGTTGGTCTCGACTAAGCATCGTCTGGACGCGCTCTGTGAAGTAAAGGCGCAAGAAATAGCAGATCTCTTTGGAGTTTCTCAAAGGATGAATAGGCAAACAATGCAAGAGTTTGGTTTCGGGTAACTATTAAAACAAAAACAAACAAACCTGAGTGGTATGATGTAACAGAAGGAATGGAATGATGCACGGCATACTGGCCAAAGAATGCAGCTGTAACTGCAGCCTGAGGATTCAAATGTTGGTTTACCTCCCTGGACGACTCTCAGATCTACTGTAAAAGGCTTTGAGAAAACATACTCGCTAATACATTTTTCTCGGAAACATGCGGCATTTGCACATACCAGTTTGTTCTTTTATCTGGATAATGGATGGATGGATATATGATCATATAAATATCTTTCAAGTCTCTCTCTCTCTGTCTCGCTCACATAGTGTTAATTTTCACAGCATGTTTCGATTTAGGTTTAGCCTTAGTCCTTTGACGAAAACACAGCTTAGTTTTACTTATGTTTTAGTCACCTGATTTTTTGTTGTTTAATCTAGTTTGTCGACAAAAATAATGGGATATTTAGTCAACTAAGTCTACTTTAGATATAGTCAACTAAACAGTACATGCAATCAAATGAAACTAAAAGTTCGTAAGATACACATGCATGTACATGCGCACACAGTTTAGTCTACTTCTATTAACTCAAGATTCCCGAAGGAAACATCTGTAAAGCTGTCATTATAGCATTATTTCTTCTTAAAATAGCTAAGAAGACTACACAGGCTTTTAAAATGGGAACTTTTCATCTGGGTGCATGCAATGTTCAATTTCGTTGTGCACTGTGTAGTGCTTGATTACTCCCCCATCCTTTGGATGTTGCAAGTCAAGTTCCGCTCTGTTACACAGTCTGTGTTGCTATAACATCTGCTTTTTCGATCTGTAGACAGGCCTTTCTCCCTTTTTGAATGTGAAAATACTTGGGGATAGGCTTAAAAATACTGAAGTTCCTGGTGATCAGACCTATCAATGCCAATGGTTTGAGGAACATGAAAAACAGATGAAGGTGTTGACTTGGCTTTCAAATTCTCCAGATCTCAATCTGATCAAGCATCCGTGGGACGTCTTGGACAACCAAGTCCAATCCATGGAGGTCCCACCTTACAATGTACAGGACTTAAAAGATCTGCTACTAACATCTTGGTTCCAAAAACCACAGGACATCTTTAGAGGACTTGTGGAGCAGATGCTTCAATGGGTTAGAGCTGTTTGAGCATGACAAGGGGGACCTACACAATATTCGGCAGGTGGTTTTAATGTTATGGCTGACCTGTGTATGCACAGTTGAGAGAGAAGCTTGTGCAGGCTCAAGGCTATTTTCTTTGTTCCTCTCCTCTGTTGTAATCTGGCTTTATTCCATTTCCTGGTCTCCCTTTACACTGTTTTTGAATTATTCTGTATAAATGATGCAGGAATGTATCAGAATACACCCATGTAGAGCACCTTGGTTCGACTGTTGTGAAAGGCACTATATAAAAATAAATTGAATTTTGAGTTGATCTGTCTTAAAAAATAGTCAGTTGCAGTCTGGCACCCATACAATTCCTTTGCAAAGTTTGAAAGAGATTTCATAAAACTTATTCAGTTATCATCGTAACAGGATGAAGTGTCAAAACTGTCCACTCTGTCCAGTGTTGCCCCCTTAATTAATGCAGACTGGTGAATGGTTGTTAGTTTAGTTGTGATTCAATTAAGTTGTTGTCATGAGATCAGCTGACTAAACTGCTGATTTTCTAGCAGTTCTAGCAGTTTTTGCATGCCGACTGGAATCAACAAGTTGAAACCAAAATCAGGTGGGATAGCCTTTTCTGTTATCTCCTGGACGGTGTAACACAAAGCATGTTACTGGGAAAGAACAAATCTGCTCTCTAGATATTGAACTGTTCTTCCTCCTAACTGGAAATCAGCAGAAGGCAGACATGTTTAACCTGTTTTAACAAAAAAAAATCACAGTCAAGAATCCATCTTTCACAATAAGTTTCACAATAAGTACCTTTCACAATAAGTTTATGTTGTTCCTTCACTAACAGTCCTCCTTATCTCTGATGGTCAGATTATAACAGAGTTAGAATAGCGTTGGCATGATGAAAAGGTAGCTGACTCCGGAATGCTGTGAGCCTGTACATACAGTATCAGATGGGAGAGTTTTTTCAGAATCTGTCCCTACAGGTACAAAAGGTCCCTCCCAATTTGAAAACCATCTGAATAGTTCCCAAGCACCCCCAGTGACTTCAGACTAGTGGCACTGGTATTTAGCATTATAAAGACCTTAGAAGGGCTAGTTCTAAACCCCTCAGACTACACGTATAAGACTTCCTTGACACATTGTTTTCTTACCGTGAATAAATTCTTCATCTTCGATAGTACCCTCTCCTTTCAGTCCCATGTTAATAATATCACCCGGTCTGCATATGTCCATCGCCGTAATATCAACCGTCTTCGCCCCTCCCTCACCCCCCAGGCTGCTGCTATTCTTGTTCATAGTCTCGTTCCGTCTCGATTGGATTATTGTAATTCCCTCCTCCTTGGTCTTCCCCAAAAAAACCCTTCACAAATTACAACTCGGCCGCTCTGATTATTACCAGGACACCACCCCTCCACAGCATTACACCCACCTTGCTGCAGCTTCACTGGCTCCCGGTCAAGTTTCGTATTGAATCCAAAACCCTTCTCTTAACGTTCAAGGCCATTCACAACCTGGCACCTCCGTGCCTGCATGATCTCCTTCACATTGCTACCCCCTCCCGCACCCTCAGATCATCTTCTATTCACTTGGCTGTTCCTTCTGCCCATCTTACCACCATGGGGTACAGGGCCTTAAGTCGTTCTGCTCCACGGCTCTGAGATTCACTCCTACCAGATATCAGAAACATCAACTCACTTTCACTTTTTAAATCTGCTCTCAAAACCCATCTTTTCAAAGTAGCATTTTCTCTCTAATTTTCTATTTTATTTATTTAATTATTGTTATTATTATTACAATAATTTTTATGAAACTTATTTTATTCTATATTCTCTGTATTTTGTGGCTTTATGCTTTATTGTACGGTGTCCTTGGGTGCTAGAAAGGTGCCTTTTAAATAAAATGTATTATTATTATTATTATTATTAAATTGGTGTGGAACATTTGGCCATGTCAAGCACTATAGTGAAAATTGCCATCCTTGATTTTTCCATTATACTTTTTAATTTATTTTTATTTTTATTTGTGTTTTACTGGCAGCAGTAGCCCACTGGGTCTTTGAAGCACCTATAACTGAGCTTGAAGATCCTTATCTCTCCTGGGCCAAGTCATCATCATTAAAATTAGCTGCCATTTTCAAAGTCAAAGTCACTCAGATCTTTATCCCTGCCCATTTCTTCTGCATTCTTCATGTCAACTATGAGTAACAAATATTAGCTTATGGTCTAACACAGGGGTCTCCAGCTCTGATCATGAGATCCAATATCCAGTAGGTTTTCCATTCTACCTGGCTCCTGATGAGCCACAACCGTTCCTGGTATTTACCGGAAAACAGGTGTGTTTCATCAGAAGCCATGATTCAAAAAGTTTATTTGTCACTTGAATAGTGTTAATTATAATGTTTTGCTCATCGGTGTATACACAACTTAAATCTAACGCCACACTCCAAACTCACAGTGTGGGCCAACACCTAGCTAAAATTAGAGTCTTCATTTCTTCATAAATGCTTGGCCTATCAGTCCTACCCAATTAACAAAAAATTATGAACTAGGGGAACTGAGCCACCTGACTACAAACTTCATCATCTATGCAGCATTTAAGGACATGTCAGTGGCAACAACAAATGAATGAAAGCCAATTGCTGCCTGAAAACCAGCTGAATAATTCCACTAGCCTGTTTAGAAAATCTACATTTGTAAGCAGGCAAAAGTAGTTCCTGTAGCACTATGATAATATTCACTGAAGCCTGACTACCTTGGCCTTGTATTATTAAATGTGATTTAGCACAACTTCTAAAAAAATTCAGTCCACAAAATTACAGAAATATTAGTCTTTTGTCTTACAAACACATGTTTTTTAAATATAAATATCTTTAGAACAACTAATTGCAACACCAAGAATGCATTAACTTTTAAAATATAAAACACGGTTTGAATTCTGAGGTACAATCACCAAACCTTACTTTTATTTTGATAGCACTGAATACACAGACCAAACCAGCACTGTACATCTATTTTATACATTAATGAGTTACTAAACTTTTTGTGTGTCTTCTACTGGCCTTCGCAGGTCATCTGTGGCTTTTGCAAGACTCCCAATAAATTCCCATCTAATTTCTTATGCCGACCCCACGATGTACTGAAATTGTGATGGGGCAAGTCACGAGGCGGAAGGGCCGACTGTATTACATTTACAATTCATTAAACACAGGTTAAGAGTGGAATGCCACAGTACTGACTCAGGAGTTTTTGAAGTTTTACCACTTGTAAATGGAATGTTGATCATCTGGTTATACAACCTACTGATAATACAGTAAAATTTGAAGGACATAGTATGTAACAGTTAACTAACTTGTGATTGGATTGGATTTAATATATATTACTAAGGACTGTACATGATTAATGTTTAGCGTAATTTTCCTTAAAACTGCCAATCTTCAGGTAAGAAGAATGAGTATAATAATATGATGAAGAAACAATTTAAAATAGACCAGTTTGGCTGGTTTCTTGGCATAAACTGATCGTGTTTCAGGAAGTTCAGAGTTTTTTTTCTCATGTCAGTCACAGGTCTCCTTATTGTGCTCCTCACAGCATGCAGAAGGTGATATATGCTCATAAGTGAGAAAACTACGTGAAGGAGAACACAGTGCAGGTAAGAAAAGCTTCTTAACATCATTAGTCTTCATCAACATACCATGTCATCTGAGGCCAACTTGTGCCACCAATTCAGTTTCCAGTCAAAAGGAGAAACATTTAATGCTGCACATGTTCTGGTTTCTGTTATGATGTAATAAATAAACGAAAGCATTCTGTGTTTCCTCTAAGAATATTTACATTTTCCTTCAGATTTTAAGACAGGGAACAGTCTGCTCATTTTGAATTTTTATTACAATAATCAGTAACATTTTACATTAACTGCACCTTCATAATGTATTCAAAGAAAATTTATAAGTACCATGTAAGTATACTTTAACATCCAAACATACTTAACAGCTTAAACGTACATAATAACAGACATTATTTGATTATAAAATTATAAGGTTTGTTATAATCATATAATATTTTCGATCAATATATATCTAAGGTGTTTAGGAATGTTAGGGTGCTAAGGTGCACATACATGTTGCTTATGAATGTTTTATGAATGCATTATAAACGCATTATGAAGGTGGAGTTAATGTAAAGTGTTACCCAGTAACCTGTTTTTGCTATTATTTTTGACCATATACTAATAATAAAATAGTTATACCAGAAATAAAACAGTAAGAATAATAAAAAGATGTTTCAAGGAAAGTAATGAACAAAGAAAAATCAGACTAGTAACTTGAGTAATGAATTTATGGTTAGCATAATGAAAATTAAAAAAATATGCAAAAATAGAAGGCAGCAAAGCGGTCATGGTTAAAATCTGTCTGAATAATGAAAATGAGAGATCAAAACTGATATTGAGGCAGTTAAGTAATTATAGATGATGACACTTGTGCCAGTGGTTGATGAGTGCCTACTGTTGTAATGAGTAGTGGTGATTTTAGACCATTCCAGCAGGGGCAGGTGTTCAGATGCAGATGCAATCAGATGCATTTCACTTTAATGTCCTCCAAGAATGACTTACAATAGATTTCTTCTTTAAACTGTCTCGCTTCCGCAAGCTTGATTATTTTTTTCTGTTAACTTTGCGCGCTGAAGCGACTCGACCACCCAGCCGACGCGCGTTAAGAGTCTGTCAAGAAAATGTGCTGGCGTTTGTGTTTCGCCTGTTCCCAGCACACAGAATTTTCACCGGAAATATATTCGCCATATAAATGTAAATAATAATAATAATAATAATAATGATAGTAATACTAATAATACATTTATTTCAGACCAAGTAGAATACATATTTAGGGGGGCCACGGGATAAGGTGGGGTGGGGGCATGCATGTTGTCATGGGAGCACTGCCCCCCTGCCCCTCCAGAACCGCCCCTGGTCGTGAGCAGTTATTTTTTCCACTTGGTCCCATCCTCGCAGGTTTAATTTTAAAGGCACGGTCAAGTGCTATATAGCTGGCTTATACAGTTTACCCAGTGTGAGAAGTTGCCTTAATGTGCATTTATTGAGTGTACGATCTCCCCAGTATTTCCTGATTGCTTGTACGTATCTCCTTCTGTGTTCTTTGTGTGTGCAATTCATGATCCTACAGTAGCCCTGAAAGGCCAGAGCATGTCAACATGATGCAAAAACATTAGGAAAACACAACATCATTAAGAAAATGCTAAAACAAAAAGACAATACAAAACCATCAAGACAAAACATTTTTTTTGCATTGTGTGAATGTTGACGTGCTCGGGGCTTTCAGGGCCACCGTATGATCCCCTGTGCGTCTGGTTCATACTTCACGTGAAACTGGGCTCACCATAGTGCTGGACCGTCCGTGACGCTGAATTTTCATACTTCTACCGCCAACCCACCAGGCGATCGTGCACTTTAACGTCAGGCTTGGGGTAGCGCTGTAGTGCAAAGCTGCTATTAGAAGTCATACTTGTCAAGTGTGGCAATAAGAATTTTAACAAAATCTTAATGTGCATTTATTGACTGTACGATCTCCCAGGTCTTTACCGATTGCTCGTATCTCCTGCATTCTTCTTTTATGTGTGCGGTTCCTGATCCCCTGTGTGATATTGCTTCCAAAACCAAATGAAATAAAATAAACATAAATGATAAAAACTTTCCTTTACTGTTTTAAAATACTATTTAGCTAAAGTACTGATTTGGTTATCTTTGGACCTCTTGTGCAATGAACCATAACCATAGAAATAGCCAATGGCAGTTCATCGTGACATTTTGTAGTAGCTAGCTAAGTCCTACAAATTTATATGTATCCCTAGAAATAAAATTACGAAAACCTGAACTAAAATATACAATGCTCACAGAAAGTCTTTGGATGCTTCCTTAATTCCTTAATAAAACATGTTGAAAATTTATTGGTTTCATAACAAAAATTCATTGACAAGCAATGTTTAATATATCTGCACGTCTTCCACACAGACATTTTCTTTTTATTAAGTGTAATAATTGCTTTGATTGACTCATTAAGGTCTATTCTTCCCATTTTGCTATAAATTGCAATTGTAGTCATGGGCTCCCAAAGGGATACTAAACACAAATTGGTGTCTCATTTTATTGCAAAGATGGTACTAATGAAAAGCACCAAATGAGACTGTCAATGAAGTTTTTTTAACAGTCTTTAAATTGATTAACATCTTTAAAATAAAAACTAATGAAAGCACACCTAAAACTAAGCTAGATGTCAAATGAAAATAAAAAGTACAGTGGTGCCTGTGGTTCACGAACGCTGTGGTGTACGAAGAATTTGGTTCACGACCAAAGATTTGTGAAAAAAATGCATTGGTTCGTGTACAAAATTTGGTTGATGAACAGATTCCTCGACCAGATTCCTTTTTTCATACTAGTGCAGCACCGGCGGGGCGCATGTCCCAGCATGCCCCATGTGCAATTGTAAATAGAAGGACCACAACAGGCAACCAACAAGCAGCAAACCCAAATAGACAGACAGGAAACACAAGGTTGTAAGACATCGAAATGCAAGATGCCCACATGGTGGAAGATTTACACACGCTAAATACACGTGAGGATCGGACTGGGTACACACAAGACACGGGCAAACACACGCGCGACAAAAGGGAAACGCAACCATTAACATTAACGACAACAACAATACAAGGGTTAATCTGTAAACTCTGATGTGCCAGAGCTCATAAAGAGAACAGGCAGGGTTGGTATCTGCTCAAAGGTTTTCTCCATTGGCACTGTACTCACTCACACTGCAGTGTGCAGTTAGTTAGCAGTCATTCATAATGACAAGCATAATTGTTAAATGAAGGAGCAACAATCACCTTCAAGAAGAATGACAGTCACATGACCACCAAAGTCGGTAGCAGGTTTGACATCCACGAGAGTGGAAATTTATATTACTTGTCTACTGTTGAAGAAAATGTTGACCAATGTAAAGGGTGTCATGACATACAATCCTGGCATGAAATTGGGGGCCATTGTAATTATGAGGATGTACAAAGGCTACAAGGTGTAGTGAAAGGTTTGGAAATTAAAGGGAGTGCAGTTAAACCAACACAGTTATGTGAAGTGTGCACCCAAGGAAAATTTACACAGACAAGGAGTAGGGAACCAGACAGAAAGGCAAAGAAACCTTTAGAACTGGTCCATACTGACCTTGCCGGTCCCATGCCAACTCCAAGTATGGAAGGATACAGATATATCTTTCACAGATGACTACTCAGGAACTATGATGGTGTATTTTTTAAGTTTAAAAGTGATACAATGCAAGCTACAGAAAAGTTTTTAGCAGACATAGCACCTTTTGGAGATGTCAAATGTATCCGTTCAGACAACGGAACTGAGTTTACAAAGGCTGGCGGACTCTGTATCATATGAATAGATGCTTATTGTTGGAGAGTCAGTTACCCAACAAACTCTGGGACTATGCTATGCAGACAGCAGCAAATGTGCGAAACAGGTGTTACAGTAGGCGCACAAAGAAAACGCCATATGAGCTGTTTACAGGAAAAGAACCAGAGGTGTCCAAGCTGCAGAAATTTGGTTCAATGTGTTTTGTTTACAAGCAAGAAAAAGGGAAGTCAGACTCCTAGTGTGAGGAAGGTGTTTTTATTGGCTACGATAGAAACAGTCCAGCTTACCTAGTGTACTGTACTACCCAGGCACAGAGAAAGTCCAAAGACACCGGTTGGTGAAGTTCACGACCAAAACATCCAAAGAAAAAGAAACACAAACATTGGATTCGTACATAGTACAGGAAGATAAGATATTACGTCCAAAAACAGACAAAGAGGAAGATGATGTTAATGAAAGTGTACAGCATATATCAAAAGAGAGTGAGCAAAGCGACATTTCTGTGAACTTACCTGAGACACCTCAATGCCCACAACAAGCTGTCGTCACTGAGACAGTGATCAAAAGAAATCCACCAAGAACGAAGAGAAAGCCACCTTATTTACAGGATTTTGAGACAGAAAATATGGAGGATAAACTACAAACCTGTGTGGACTCTTGTTATACGGCAGTTTGTGACATACCTCAAACCTACCAGGAAGCTACTGTATGTCATCAGCCAAGTCACAACAGTGGGAAAAGGCCATGGATGAGGAAATGCAGTCACTGGAAGAGAATGAGACCTTCAGTCTCACCTGCTTGCCACCAAGTAAACAGGCAGTGGGGGGCAGATGGGTCTATGCACTCAAACGTGACAGTGATGGTCTGGAAGAATATAAAGCGAGATTTGTGGCGAAAGGTTACAGTCAGAAACCAGGAACTGACCATGAGGAGACATTCTGACCAGCGTCAGAATCATCATGCAAACGGCAGCACAAGAGGGTTTAATCTTACATCAGATGAATGTTAAGACCGCTTATCTGCATGCACCCAGCGATCGAGATATAAATGTTGAGCAACCAGAAGGTTACGAACAAAAGACAAATAACGGAAGGAGACTTGTATGTAAACTGCGGTAATCTATTTATGGTCTGAGACAGTCGGTTCGGAATTGGAATACCATGTTACATACATGTTTGATCCAAAATGACTTTGTACAGAACTCTGCAGATTACTGCGTATACACAAAAGAAAAACATGATGGAAAAGTAATTTTACTGACGTGGGCTGATGATCTGATTATAGCAGCAAGTAATGAGAATGTACTGAAGAGTGTGAAGAGAATACTCACAGACAAGTTCAAAATGAAAGACATGGGAAAGTTAAAATATTTCCTAGGTATAGATTTTGAACAAACCAAAGGTGAAGTTAAAATGTCACAGAAGAAATATGTGAACAAAGTATTGCAGAAGTTTAGAATGCAAGATTGTAAGCCTAGAGAAACCCCATGTCAGCCAAAACTAGAGTACACAGAAAATGATGAAAAATTAAAAGAGCCCGGAGAATACAGACAAGCAGTGGGGAGTTTAATTTACTTGTCCACATGCATGTACAGTACACGACCAGATATTAATTTTGTGGTCAGTAAACTGTCTCAGCATTTTGCTGAACCTACAATGGAACATTGGAACACAGTGAAACATGTGTTGAGATACCTCAAACGTATAGCTGAACAGGAGTTACAGGTACACTTCAGAAGAAATGACACTGAAAAACTGGGTCTGAGAATGTACTGTGATGCTGACTGGGCATCAGACACAAAAGACAGACGCAGTACAACAGGATATTGTGCCAGTCTAAGTAAAGGAAGTTTTTGTGGAAGTGTCTCGAGTACGCAGAGGATGCAACCCTCGACATGTAAGTACATTTATTTACAGTTTACACTTTTATTCTATAGATTTTTATAATTCCGTGATTCAGCAAATTATAATTAACATCTGCTTTGGTAACAATTGTATTGTGGTACATAGGGAAAAGTTCCGCATCGCCTTTGTCAAGCTTTGCGTGTGCAAAGTAATGCAGCGCTTTTGGCTTTTACTTGGACAAAGTTATGCGGGGCTTTGTTTGGGCAAAGTTATGCGGGGCACTTGTCGGCTTTGTTTAGGCAAAGTTATGTTCGGTACTTGTCGGCTTTTTTTGGGCAAAGTTATGCGGGGCATTTGTCGGGCTTTGTTTGGGCAAAATTATGCGGAGTTAGGGTTAGGGTTAGAAACAAAATTAGTGTAATGCATTTAGAAAGAAAGACGCTATCCCAAAAAACACTGCTAGTTACACTGTGGCCAGTTTGGATAGGTTTTGGATAGGTCTTGGATATATTTGGCATAAGTCGTGTGAATAAAATATAGATTTTCCTCCAAATGTGTGGTGATGTTGTGTGACAAAATGTTTCTTATGACCCATAAGTGTTAATGCATTTAGAAAGAGACGCTATCCCAAAAAACACTGCTAGTTAAACTGTGGCCATTTTGGATAGGTTTTGGATATGAAAGGCTCCCAGTTGCACCATTTGTTCTTTCCTCCGTAAAACCTGTTCATGTCAAATGACATGAAATTGGGCACACATGTAGAAAACAAGTTAGGGAACCACATTTTTAAAATTGGACCTAATCCATCATGTACTTCTTTAAAATATTTGCAAAAATCCAAGACACAAAGACAGGTTTTTGTATTTTTCCAGCTGTTTTTGTTATATTCGCCTGTCCATAAATTATACACAGTTATTCATTTTGGTTATTGAGCTTCCAACAAAATGTCAATCTTGTTATCTTATCTTATCTTCCTGTACTATGTACGAATCCAGTGTTTGTGTTTCTTTTTCTTTGGATGTTTTGGTCGTGAACTTCACCAACCGGTGTCTTTGGACTTTCTCTGTGCCTGGGTAGTACAGTACACTAGGTAAGCTGGACTGTTTCTATCGTAGACAATAAAAACACCTTCCTCACACTAGGAGTCTGACTTCCCTTTTTCTTGCTTGATTGTAAAGGGGTCAGCTTTGATTTTAGGTATCAGGCATGTGTCTGTGACTTTTGCATCTGAAATTATAAGGTAATTATTCCAAAGAGAGGAGGAATGCCCTCATGCAATGGGCCCCTGGTGCATTCCATAGAGTTAATTACCTGGAAAACGAGGAAACAACCAACAGTAGTGTTATCCACTTGTGAAGCAGAATACATTGCCTTAGCATCAGGGATACAAGAATGTACTTACTTGGAACAGCTACTGAGAGGTATGGACAGTTACCATTATGCACAAACAAAAGTGTATGAAGACAACCAGGGTACTGTTGCGCTAGCCAGAAACCCAGTGAACAGGCAGCGCTGCAAGCACATCGACATCAAGTACCACTTCATCAGGGAAGCTGTAAATAGTGGAAAATTAATCTTGGACTATTGTCCTACAGATCGAATGATTGCTGATGTGATGACAAAGCCTTCTACAAAGATAAAGTTAAAAGTGTTTGTTAAAGAAATGTTTGGTATTTCAAATGCATATACTGTGATTTGTATAATTAAAGTAAAAAATAGAATTTACTTTATTCATTTGTTTAGATGCCATAGAAGTTACAGAGCCAAGAGCGAGTGGGGGTGTTAAATGTTGCCAATAGATGGCGCCCTTACTCTTTATACTATATAAGTTTTACGTAGGGCTCTTCTTTGTGAGTAGTACTATAAAAAAGGAGAGAGACACGGTTGATCGTGGTGCGGCAAGTTAAAAGTGAATACTACCGAATTATCAGAGAATAATACAGATGTTGTTTGAGAAGTTTGTTAAGTTGCTCTAAATAAAACACACCCAGGAAAAAAGTTCAAGAAATTGTGGATTAATTCATCCTTTGAAACAGGGTTGGGGCCATTCCAGAATGCATTGATCAATTCCAGTCCAAATCAGGAAATGGAACTGGAGTTGGAACTTAAATCTCCCTGAAATTCAAATTCAACTCCAATTCTGTTCCCCGTAGTTTTTTTCCCAATCCCAGCTCCAGTTCCATTTCCTGATTTGGACTTAATCCGTTCAGAACTCCAGATCGAATCCTAAAAAGTTGTGATCGAATTTTCCCCATATGAAATAATGGAAAACCAATCAATTGGTTCCCGGTCCCAAAAAATTACACCTAAATATGTTTTCTGTAGCATTTAAACACAAAATGAACCGGATAAAACAAGAAGAGCCTATACTGTACTAAACACATCTAAGCACATTTATCAAAACAGCAATTTGTAAAGTAAGAAAATTAAATGTATCCAAACAATGTGTAAAGTTAAAAATAAACAATGATCGTCTGCTCCTTCCGTGTGCCACGCCCCCTCGTTAACCCCGTGTGTGATCAGCTGTTTCTGGTTGTTGGCATTAGTCCTCTATATTTAGTCCACGTTTCAGTTTGTTTCCCCAGTCCAGTCATTGTATTGTCCGTCTGCGTTTTGCCTGCCTTACCTGTAATTAAACCCCGTATTCCCCGATACCCTGACGTCTGCGCCTTTGTCTCCGTTCCGTCCCCGCTCGGCACGACATTATTATTATAATTAAATGTATTAATGGTTTATTATTAATATTAAAATAATTAATAAGAAAAGTTTATTTTAAAATGTATTTTATTATATAATAATTACTGTTACTGTCTATCATTGTCTAAATGTATTTTTACTGTCTAAATATATGTATTCAGTTAGTGTAAACATGCACGATGCTATCACAGCGAATGCGAGGCTGAGACTGAAGCGTTACGCTTTGTTTCTGCTGAGACATGCCGCGTGACTCATTTCCCCGCATGTACAAGTTATCTTAGGTCGGCGTTCACGGGTTCAGATCGAGCACTAGGGATTTTTTTTTCTAACTGGTTGGTTCCACTTTTAAGAAATTCGCGTTCTAATGAGTTTGAGAACTGAGGTACCACTGTACTGCCTGCCCACCCTCCCTCACAATGAGGCATGGTCATTCGCACTAAACGCGAATTCGAACTGCTTTCAGTGCAGTGCACCCATGTGGTTCACGAGTCACACATCTTCTATCATGCTGATACTGAATGCTCTAGCTCTCGCTCTGACTCGTGACACTATTAATAACACGTTCAAATTGAATTAATAATGTACCTAACCAGCAGAAATTTTCAACTACAGATTTTTTTTAATTAAAAAGTAAATATTTCACTTCAAATTTTATTTTTAGCTCTTTAAAAAATTTTCCGAGGTCCGGACCTCGGTGACTCATATCTGGCTATGACTCTGATTGGTAGTGCTCCCCAGATGAAGACATATCCATTCAAAATGAACTCACAATGACAAGCAGGCATAGGACAACACAAGGTGGTCGAGTTGGAGTAATCCAATTGAGTGTGAGACCTACCAACAAAAAGATGGACGATCAAAATCTTCCCAGCATCTTTCACATTCATTTTTAAAGGGCCCCCTTGCTCAGTATCGTTTCCCAGCCATCCCTGTGCCCTCTGAAGCTGTCCAACAGTGTTATACCGCCAGGGCAGCTAGGAGATGGAGTACATTAAGTAGCTGCTACAAGAGGACAACACAGGAAAATTAATTTCTGCTTAGTGAGGGGAAAGAATATTCGCATATTGATTCAGATAATACGTTTTGTAATATTTATAGACTTTTAGCTAAGACCAAGGCAAGATCAACACAAAATGGACTCAAGTCTGAGACAAGGCCGAGATCAGATCGAGCGGTCATGAGACCAAGACCGGATCTCGAGAACTACAACTCTGGTACTGATGTTGGGTGATCAGGTCCCTTTCCGTAAGCTTATGTGGCTACCATTTCGCAGCTGAACTTGCTCCCAGATGGTTCCACTTCACAATCACTTCACTTGCAGTTGACTCTAATATGACAGAAATTAAGAGATCCAACTTATTGGAAAGGTGTCCAGTGGTGTTCAGTGAGTGTGCCAGGTTGACTAACCTGTTCTGTATGACCAACCATTCTGCTGCCATTGTTTGACACTGAAGAATGCATGGCTGTGTGCTTAATTATACACCGGCGTGTCAGGAATGGGTGTGGCTTATGTGGCCTGTTCCTGTACTTAACATGGGTGGCCCTATATTTTTGTCCAT
Organism: Paramormyrops kingsleyae; assembly: GCF_048594095.1. NCBI lineage: Eukaryota > Metazoa > Chordata > Actinopteri > Osteoglossiformes > Mormyridae > Paramormyrops > Paramormyrops kingsleyae. The sequence goes on from NC_132815.1 coordinate 9,668,181, forward strand.
TTATTGTATATCAAGTGCCACATCTGTATATAAAAAATGTGGATTGTTGAAGGCAATACATATTTAACTTTAATCACATAGCAGATATTAAGATGTACAAGTCAAGCGAACTCAAGCTCAATTTTTCTATAATTCCATCTGCCTCATTACATATCAGACAGATACATTTTACATTACTCACACATTAAGAATTTTTATCATAAGTATGTTTTCTTGATATACTAATGTAACACACCTTCATGATAGATAAAATAAGCCTATGCATGCATATGACCTTTTTTGCCACATTTTTAGCTGAAAGTCCAGTTCCTGATTGTCACAACTTGGAGCAGGGAAGCAGGAGCAGGGAGATGAGTAATTGTGGAATGAGGGGTTTATTCGGGAAAACAACAAGGCGAGCCACAAAAACGGTGACTTCGATGACAGGACTAGGGAAACGAATGTAGATGCAGACTGAAATACAGAAAATTAATCAGACAGGACTAGAAACAGCTGGTAACATGGGGATTCCACATGTGGTTAACGAGGGGGCATGGCACACAGGAGGATTGGGCGAACAGGGTATGACACTGATCCACTGTATCATCTGCTTCCTGTTGTTCAGTGAACACAGAAAAAACAGTTGTGTAAGAAATATTCAGGAAGCAGATGTCAAGACAAATACCTTGATAAATGTTGATCATTCTAGGATCACAGGGAAAATGTTTGAGCAAAGATTCATACAGATAAACACCTATCTTCCTTACTGGACAGGAATTAAGAGGACAACAAATACTGCTAAAAAATATCAAACATAATGAGAAAACAGTACTAAAGAAAACTGTTCTGGGAATTATAATTTTATTTTACTTCAAAGTGACCAAGTTTTGAAAAAAAACTAAAACAATTTGTTTCTGTTTTGATCTAGAGATGGTAATACAACAGCTGTCATTAATCACCATCTTGGTGGTAATATGCAACATTTTTGGAACTGAGGAATTCATGGAAAGCCCAGAATATTTTTCCCGGGTAAGTGATCTTTACACTAAAGAATTCTCTTACACTAAATGCATTAATTTTAGAATTATTTCTCTAAGTAATAATTAAATTTAAAATAAGAAGTAAGTAAATGTGTGAGTGTTGCACTGCCACAGTGAGATCAGGGCAGAGAACAGACGCTGCCCTGCAGTGCTATTTGAAAACTGACTCTGCCAGCTGGAACTGAGGGGTGTGGAAAACTGTGAGCTGTGTCCTGTCCACAGTCAAGTTTCAGCCACAAGCCTGTAGATGAAAGTAAAGAATCAAGGATCATTATTTTGTTGGTCAGGCTTTAAATCTTAGATACTCAGAGAATATCATCCTTTCTTTTTGTTTTCTGGTACTATACAGATGTTGTAATATGTCAGTGCTTCATAGGGAACTCGCTGACACTAGTGATATTTAATACTATATTAATTGGCTGAGTGGGTGATCTCCAGAGTAAAGGATTCAATTATTTCCCTCAGGTTCATCGACAAAGGATCATCCTTTGTTTTTGTTTTCTAGTACCATACAGATAAATTATAAGATAGGATTATAATCAATGAACAGACATGTTACTTTTCTTTTCATACTATTTGTACACTCAATGAATTGTTAGTTACTGACTATTCCAAAACATTGGTACTTGGTATCTTGGTATGAACGTCCATCCATCCATCAACATCTGCTTATCCGAGGTCGGGTCGCGGGGGCAGCAGTCTCAGTAGGGAAACCCAGACTTCCCTCTCCCCGGCCACTTCCTCCAGCTCCTCTGGGGGAATCCCGAGGCATTCCCAGGCTAACCGAGAGACATAGTCCCTCCAGCGTGTCCTGGGTCTTCCCCGGGGCCTCCTCCCAGTGGGACATGCCTGGAACACCTCACCAGGGAGGCGTCCAGGAGGCATCCTAAGCAGATGCCCGAGCCACCTCATCCGGCTCCTCTCAATGCGGAGGAGCAGTGGCTCTACTCTGAGTCTCTCCCGAATGACTGAGCTCCTCACCCACGCCCAGCCACCCTGCGGAGAAAACTCATTTCGGCCGCTTGCACTCGCGGACTCATTCTTTCGGTCACTACCCACAGCTCATGACCATAGGTGAGGGTAGGAACGTAGATCGACTAGTAAATCGAGAGCTTTGCCTTTTGGCTCAGCTCCTTCTTCACCACGACAGACCGATGCAGCGCCCGCATTACTGCTGATGCCGCACCGATCCGCCTGTCGATCTCCCGCTCCATCCTTCCCTCACTCGTGAACAAGACCCCGAGATACTTAAACTCATCCACGACCAGGAGAGAGCACTCCACCCTTTTCCGGCTGAGGACCATGGTCTCGGATTTGGAGGTGCTGATTTTCATTCCAGCCGCTTCACACTCGGCTGCGAACTGCTCCAGTGAGAGCTGAAGGTCACGGTTTGATGAGGCCAACAGAACCACATCATCTGCAAAAAGCAGAGACCTAATCCTGAGGTCACCAAACCGGACACCCTCAACACCCTGGCTGCGCCTAGAAATTCTGTCCATAAAGGTTATGAACAGAATCAGTGATAAAGGGCAGCCCTGGCGGAGTCTAACCCTCACCAGGAACGAGTCCGTCTTACTGGCGGCAATGCGGGCCAAGCTCTGACACCGGTTGTACAGGGACCGAACAGCCCTTATAAGGCAGCCTGGCACCTTATAATCCCGGAGTACTCCCCACAGGACTTCCCGAGGGACGCGGTCGAATGCCTTCTCCAAGTCCACAAAGCACATGTAGACTGGTTGGGCAAACTCTCACGCACCCTCCAGGACCCTGCCGAGAGTATAGAGCTGGTCCACTGTTCCACGGCCGGGGTGAAAACCACACTGCTCCTCCTGAATCCGAGGTTCGACTATCCGAGGGACCCTCCTCTCCAGCACCCCCGAATAGACCTTACCAGGGAGGCTGAGGAGTGTGATCTCCCTATAGCTGGAACACACCCTCCGGTCCCCCTTCTTGAAGAGGGGGACCACCACCCCGGTCTGCCAATCCAGAGGCACCGCCCCCGATGTCCACGCGATGCTGTAGATGCATGTCAACCAAGACAGCCCCGCTACATCCAGAGCCTTGAGGAACTCCGGGCAGATCTCATCCACCCCCGGGGCCCGGCCACCGAGGAGCTTTTTAACCACCTCAGCGACCTCTGCCCCAGAGATAGGTGAGTCCACGCCCAAGTCCCCAGACTCTGCTTCCTCATTGGAAGGCGTGTCAGTGGGATTGAGGGGGTCATGGAAGTATTCCTTCCACCGACCCACAACTACCTGAGCTGAGGTCAGCAGTGCACCATCCCCACCATAAACAGTGTTGATGCTGCACCGCTTTCCCGCCCTGAGACGCTGGATAGTGGACCAGAATCTCCTCGAAGCCATCCGGAAGTTGTTCTCCATGGCCTCGCCAAACTCCTCCCATACCCCAGTTTTTGCCTCAGGGACCGCCGAAGCCGCGTTCCGCTTGGCCCGTCGGTACTCATCAGCTGCTTCTGCTGTCCCACAGGCCAAAAAGGCCCGATAGGACTCCATCTTCAGCTTGACGGCATCCCTCACCGCCGGTGTTCACCAGCGGGTTCGGGGATTGCCGCCGCGACAAGCACCGACCACCTTACGGCCACAGCTCTGGTCAGCCACCTCGACAATGGAGGCGCGGAACATGGCCTATTTGGACTCTATGTCCCCCGCCTCCCCTGGGACATGGGCGAAGTTCTGCCGGAGGTAGGAGTTGAAACTCCCCCTGACAGGGGATTCCACCAGACGTTCCCAGCAGACCCGCACTATACGCTTGGGTCTACCAGGTCTGACCGGCTTCCTCCCCCACCAGCGGAGCCAACCCACCACCAGGTGGCGATCGGTTGACAGCTCCGCCCCTCTCCTCACCCGAGTGTCCAATACATGCGGCCGCAAGTCTGATGACACGACCACAAAGTCGATCATCGAACTGCGGCCTAGGGTGTCCTGGGGCCTCGTCCACCGCGGTAAACCCCAAAGTACAGGCACCCAGCCAGCGGGTAATAAGTATGCCCACCCCAGCTTGGCGCCTCTCCCCGTGAGCAACTCCAGAGTGGAAGAGGGTCCAACCCCCTTCGAGGAGACTGGTTCCAGAGCCCAGGCCATGTGTCAAGGTGAGCCAGACTACATCTAGTTCGGAACTTCACAGCCTCGCGCACCAGCTCAGGCTCCTTCCCCACCAGAGAGGTGACATTCCAGAGCTAGCTTCTGCAGCCGAGGATCGGATCGCCAAGGTCCCCGCCTTCGGCCACCGCCCAACTCACACTGCACCCAACCACTATAGCCCCTTCTACAGGTGGTGAGCCCATTGGAGGGGGAACCCACGTGCCTTGTTCGGTCTGTGCCCAACCAGGCCCCATGGGTGCAGGCCTGGCCACCAGGTGCTCGCCATCGAGCCCCACCCCGAGGCCTGGCTCCAGGGGGGGCCCCGGTGACCCGCGTCTGGGCAAGGGAAATCGTGGAACCAATATTTTATTCATCATTGGGGGTCTTGTGAGCCGCACTTCGTCTGGTTCCTCACCCAGGACCTGTTTGCCTTGGGTGACCCTACCAGGGGCATAAAGCCCCGGGCAACTTAGCTCCTGGGATCATTGGAACACGCAAACCCCTCCACCATGATAAGGCTCCAGGAGAGGTAATCAATGAACAGACATGTTAATTTCTTGGATGTCTGTTGTATCTTCAATACATTCACTAAGGGTTGTTACAGGTGCAGTCATTTGTGTAGGAGAACAGCAACGAAGGGAGTGTGCCTACTTTGACGACTGCCGATTGTCACAGATCCAGATTCCCCAAACCTCACTTGTTGATTTTTCACTGCCCAGAAGTAAATGGTCTTCTGCCAGTTGGAGTTAGTGTAGTTTATAGTGTAGAAGTTCAGGGATGGTGTTATTAAATGCTGAGCTAAAATCTAAAAGCAGTATCCTAACATACCCCAGAGCAGTTGAGGTGTGGAGGGATGTAATGTAGCTGTATTTTGACTGCATCACCCACAGATCTGCTGGCCTAACACTGTTCTTCAGGTAGGCAAGCACTAGTCTTTCAAAAATTTGATGACTACAGAGGCCATAAAAATAAGCATTATACAAAAAATAGAAAAGATAAAGGGAAGAACAATGCAGTTTAAAAAATGTGTGTTTCCTTCATTGAACCATTATTTGCATAGGTAACAGTTTCCAAACACTAGGCATTAAGAGTTAACTTTGAGGAAAAACTAACCCAGTATGTCTTCCCAGCTCTTCTGATTTGGTACTGAGGGATGTAGGACATTTTTAGTTTGCATAACTTTGTCCAGTTGAGTGGGGGCTACAGACATCTTAATAAACTATGAAGGACCAAATCAGCTACAGTCACAATAGATTCCATTGAAGAACCCTGTAATAACCATGATTGGTGAGATTTCTGTGAACCAGCAGCCAATAAATGCAACATAAATGTACAACATTGGATTATCATTATATCATTATAAATATATATAAATATATATTTCAGGTAAGAAACATTAATACCAGCTATCCAGCTGTAAAAGTCAGGCACAAAAGAGACGGTAAGGAAATGTTTGAGTGAACATTATGAATGAGCTCCAATGACGATGTGGATGAATGCTCTGTCATGTTTGGTCCATTTCATGCTACCAAATACTGTTCTATTCTGAGAAACCATAAATGAAAACAAACAACAAAACTGGAGCATGAATGATGAACTCTTGCAAATGCATCTGCAATATGCTCGGTCACAATATTACATGTCAATGTCTTTCTACCACTAAACTTTTTCAGCATGTGATGACTGATAATGTTCATAGCTAACCTGAACTTCTTTCTTCCCCTCACAACCATTGAACTACCAAGAATTTCCTCTTAGCTAATTTTCCAGTTGTCCTTTCTGTCTTCAGTAGCTCCTGTGACAACCAGTAGCCCTGCAGCACCAAGTACAACAGTTGGTATGTATCACTCTTCATCAGATCCTGTCACTGATTCCCATGACATCTGAATCTGTACCTTTACATCCAGATTTTCTAAACACTGAAGGTTAGAGTGAGGATGCAATCAAAATAAAAGCTTCAGTGGGAATGGCCAGTACTACGCATGTCCTACTAAAATGCACAATCTGATGGAGACAGACACAGGCAGTTCATTTTAATAATGAGACGCCCAATCTACCAAGGGAAATGCAAAATAAGTCATGTTTTATTTGGCGTTCAATAATGGCGCACTTTGCAGTAAATTGCCTACTGCAAACCTTAGTAAATCAGATTGCGTGATTCATTTGAATACACTCTTCCCCATATTTTGAGCTTTGAAAGAGTCGTCTTACAAATGTATATGCAATATGCTCAGTCACAGAATGCTTTCTGAAATTGCTGTATTCCCCCAGATTTTCAGCTTTGCGAGGGAACTCTTTCAAATGCATCTGCAATATGCTGGGTTAAAATATTACATGTCAATGCCTTTCTACCACTAAACTTTTTCAGCATGTGATGACTGATAATGTTCATAGCTAACCAGAACTTCTCTCTTCCCCCCACAACCATTGAACTACCTAGAATTTCCTCTTAGCTAATTATCCAGTTGTCCGTTCTGTCTTCTGTAGCTCCTGAAACAACCAGCACCACTGCTGAAACAACCAGCACCACTACAGCACCAAGTACAACAGTTGGTATGTATCATTCTTCATCAAATCCTGTCACTGATTCCCATAACATCTGAATTGCCTACTGCAAACCTTAGTAAATCAGGTTGAGTGATTCATTTAAAGACTCTCTTCACCATATTTTCAGCTTTGAAAGAGTTGTCTTGCAAATGTATATGCAATATGCTCAGTCACAAAATGCTTTCTGAAATTGCTCTCTTCCCCCAGATTTTCAGCTTTGCGAGTGAACTCTTTCAAATGCATCTGCAATATGCTCGGTCAAAATATTACATGTCAATGCCTTTCTACCACTAAACTTTTTCAGCATGTGATGACTGATAATGTTCATAGCTAGCCAGAACTTCTCTCTTCCCCCCACAACCATTGAACTACCTAGAATTTCCTCTTAGCTAATTATCCAGTTGTCCATTCTGTCTTCTGTAGCTCCTGAAACAACCAGCACCACTGCTGAAACAACCAGCACCGCTACAACACCAAGTACAACAGTTGGTATGTATCATTCTTCATCAGATCCTGTCACTGATTCCCATAACATCTGAATTGCCTACTGCACTCCTTAGTAAATCAGGTTGAGTGATTCATTTAAAGACTCTCTTCACCATACTGTATTTTCAGCTTTGAAAGAGCTGTCTTGCAAATGTATATGCAATATGCTCAGTGACAAAATGCTTTCTGAAATTACTCTTTTCCCCCAGATTTTGAGCTTTGCGAGAGAATTCTTTGAAATACATCTGCAATATGCTCGGTCAAAATATTATATGTCAATGCCTTTCTACCACTAAACTTTTTCAGCAGGTGATGACTGATAATGTTCATAGCTAACCAGAACATCTCTCTTCCCCCCACAACCATTGAACTACCTAGAATTTCCTCATAGCTAATTATCCAGTTGTCCATTCTTTCTTCTGTAGCTCCTGAAACAACCAGCACCACTCCTGAAACAACCAGCACCGCTACAACACCAAGTACAACAGTTGGTATGTATCATTCTTCATCAGATCCTGTCACTGATTCCCATAACATCTGAATTGCCTACTGCAAACCTTAGTAAATCAGGTTGAGTGATTCATTTAAAGACTCTCTTCACCATACTGTATTTTCAGCTTTGAAAGAGCTGTCTTGCAAATGTATATGCAATATGCTCAGTAACAAAATGCTTTCTGAAATTACTCTTTTCCCCCAGATTTTGAGCTTTGCGAGAGAATTCTTTGAAATACATCTGCAATATGCTCGGTCAAAATATTACATGTCAATGCCTTTCTACCACTAAACTTTTTCAGCAGGTGATGACTGATAATGTTCATAGCTAACCAGAACATCTCTCTTCCCCCCACAACCATTGAACTACCTAGAATTTCCTCATAGCTAATTATCCAGTTGTCCATTCTGTCTTCTGTAGCTACTGAAACAACCAGCGCAACTCCTGAAACAACCAGCACCACTACAACCCCAAGTACAACAATTGGTATGTACCATTCTTCATCAGATCCTGTCACTGATTCCCATAACATCTGAATTGCCTACTGCACACCTTAGTAAATCAGGTTGAGTGATTCATTTAAAGACTCTCTTCACCATAATTTCAGCTTTGAAAGAGTTGTCTTGCAAATGTACATGCAATATGCTCAGTCACAAAATGTTTTCTGAAATTGCGCTCTTCCCCCAGATTTTGAGCTTTGCGAGAGAACTCTTTCAAATGCATCTGCAATATGCTCGGTCAAAATATTACATGTCAATGCCTTTCTACCACTAAACTTTTTCAGCATGTGATGACTGATAATGTTCATAGCTAACCAGAACATCTCTCTTCCCCCCACAACCATTGAACTACCCAGAATTTCCTCTTAGCTGATTATCCAGTTGTCCATTCTGTCTTCTGTAGCTCCTGAAACAACCAGCACCACTCCTGAAACAACCAGCACCGCTACAACACCAAGTACAACAGTTGGTATGTATCATTCTTCATCAGATCCTGTCACTGATTCCCATAACATCTGAATTGCCTACTGCAAACCTTAGTAAATCAGGTTGAGTGATTCATTAAAAGACTCTCTTCACCATAATTTCAGCTTTGAAAGAGTTGTCTTGCAAATGTACATGCAATATGCTTACTCACAAAATGTTTTCTGAAATTGAGCTATTCCCCCAGATTTTGAGCTTTGCGAGAGAATTCTTTTGAAATACATCTGCAATATGCTCGGTCAAAATATTATATGTCAATGCCTTTCTACCACTAAACTTTTTCAGCAGGTGATGACTGATAATGTTCATAGCTAACCAGAACATCTCTCTTCCCCCCACAACCATTGAACTACCTAGAATTTCCTCATAGCTAATTATCCAGTTGTCCATTCTGTCTTCTGTAGCTACTGAAACAACCAGCGCAACTCCTGAAACAACCAGCACCACTACAACCCCAAGTACAACAATTGGTATGTATCATTCTTCATCAGATCCTGTCACTGATTCCCATAACATCTGAATTGCCTACTGCACACCTTAGTAAATCAGGTTGAGTGATTCATTTAAAGACTCTCTTCACCATAATTTCAGCTTTGAAAGAGTTGTCTTGCAAATGTACATGCAATATGCTCAGTCACAAAATGTTTTCTGAAATTGCGCTCTTCCCCCAGATTTTGAGCTTTGCGAGAGAACTCTTTAAAATGCATCTGCAATATGCTCGGTCAAAATATTACATGTCAATGCCTTTCTACCACTAAACTTTTTCAGCATGTGATGACTGATAATGTTCATAGCTAACCAGAACTTCTCTATTCCCCCCACAACCATTGAACTACCTAGAATTTCCTCTTAGCTAATTATCCAGTTTTCCATTCTTTCTTCTGTAGCTCCTGAAACAACCAGCACCACTCCGGAAACAACCAGCACCGCTACAACCCCAAGTACAACAATCGGTATGTATCATTCTTCATCAGATCCTGTCACTGATTCCCATAACATCTGAAGTGCCTACTGCAAACCTTAGTAAATCAAGTTGAGTGATTCATTTAAAGACTCTCTTCACCATATTTTCAGCTTTGAAAGAGCTGTCTTGCAAATGTATATGCAATATGCTCAGTCACAAAATGCTTTCTGAAATTGCTCTCTTCCCCCAGATTTTGAGCTTTGCGAGAGAATTCTTTTGAAATACATCTGCAATATGCTCGGTCAAAATATTTTATGTCAATGCCTTTCTACCACTAAACTTTTTCAGCAGGTGATGACTGATAATGTTCATAGCTAACCAGAACATCTCTCTTCCCCCCACAACCATTGAACTACCTAGAATTTCCTCATAGCTAATTATCCAGTTGTCCATTCTGTCTTCTGTAGCTACTGAAACAACCAGCGCAACTCCTGAAACAACCAGCACCACTACAACCCCAAGTACAACAATTGGTATGTATCATTCTTCATCAGATCCTGTCACTGATTCCCATAACATCTGAATTGCCTACTGCACACCTTAGTAAATCAGGTTGAGTGATTCATTTAAAGACTCTCTTCACCATAATTTCAGCTTTGAAAGAGTTGTCTTGCAAATGTACATGCAATATGCTCAGTCACAAAATGTTTTCTGAAATTGCGCTCTTCCCCCAGATTTTGAGCTTTGCGAGAGAACTCTTTAAAATGCATCTGCAATATGCTCGGTCAAAATATTACATGTCAATGCCTTTCTACCACTAAACTTTTTCAGCATGTGATGACTGATAATGTTCATAGCTAACCAGAACTTCTCTATTCCCCCCACAACCATTGAACTACCTAGAATTTCCTCTTAGCTAATTATCCAGTTTTCGATTCTTTCTTCTGTAGCTCCTGAAACAACCAGCACCACTCCGGAAACAACCAGCACCGCTACAACCCCAAGTACAACAATCGGTATGTATCATTCTTCATCAGATCCTGTCACTGATTCCCATAACATCTGAAGTGCCTACTGCAAACCTTAGTAAATCAAGTTGAGTGATTCATTTAAAGACTCTCTTCACCATATTTTCAGCTTTGAAAGAGTTGTCTTGCAAATGTATATGCAATATGCTCAGTCACAAAATGCTTTCTGAAATTGCTCTCTTCCCCCAGATTTTGAGCTTTGCGAGAGAACTTTTTCAAATGCATCTGCAATATGCTTGGTCAAAATATTACATGTCAATGCCTTTCTACCACTAAACTTTTTCAGCATGTGATGACTGATAACGTTCATAGCTAACCTGAACTTCTCTCTTCCCCCCACAACCATTGAACTACCTAGAATTTCCTCTTTGCTAATCATCCAGTTATCCTTTCTGTCTTCTGTAGCTCTTGTGAGAACCAGCACCACTCCTGAAACAACCAGCACCACTACAACACCAAGTACAACACGTGGTATGTATCACTCATCATCAGATCCTGTCACTGATTCCCATAACATCTGAATTGCCTACTGCAAACCTTAGTAAATCAAGTTGAGTGATTCATTTAAAGACTCTCTTCACCATATTTTCAGCTTTGAAAGAGCTGTCTTGCAAATGTATATGCAATATGCTCAGTCACAAAATGCTTTCTGAAATTGCTCTCTTCCCCCAGATTTTGAGCTTTGCGAGAGAACTTTTTCAAATGCATCTGCAATATGCTTGGTCAAAATATTACATGTCAATGCCTTTCTACCACTAAACTTTTTCAGCAGGTGATGACTGATAATGTTCATAGCTAACCTGAACTTCTGTCTTCCCCCCATAACCATTGAACTACCTAGAATTTCCTCTTAGCTAATTATCCAGTTGTCCATTCTGTCTTCTGTAGCTCCTGAAACATCCAGCACCACTACAACACCAAGTACAACACGTGGTATGTATCATTCTTCATCAGATCCTGTCACTGATTCCCATAACATATGAATTGCCTACTGCAAACCTTAGTAAATCAGGTTGAGTGATTCATTTAAAGACTCTCTTCACCATATTTTCAGCTTTGAAAGAGTTGTCTTGCAAATGTATATGCAATATGCTCAGTCACAAAATGCTTTCTGAAATTGCTCTCTTCCCCCAGATTTTGAGCTTTGCGAGAGAACTCTTTCAAATGCATCTGCAATATGCTCGGTCAAAATATTACATGTCAATGCCTTTCTACCACTAAACTTTTTCAGCATGTGATGACTGATAATGTTCATAGCTAACCAGAACTTCTCTCTTCCCCCCACAACCATTGAACTACCTAGAATTTCCTCTTAGCTAATTATCCAGTTGTCCATTCTGTCTTCTGTAGCTCCTGAAACAACCAGCACCACTCCTGAAACAACCAGCACCGCTACAACACCAAGTACAACAGTTGGTATGTATCATTCTTCATCAGATCCTGTCAATGATTCCCATAACATCTGAATTGCCTACTGCACTCCTTAGTAAATCAGGTTGAGTGATTCATTTAAAGACTCTCTTCACCATATTTTCAGCTTTGAAAGAGTTGTCTTGCAAATGTATATGCAATATGCTCAGTCACAAAATGCTTTCTGAAATTGCTCTCTTCCCCCAGATCTTGAGCTTTGCGAGAGAACTCTTTCAAATGCATCTGCAATATGCTCGGTCATAATATTACATGTCAATGCCTTTCTACCACTAAACTTTTTCAGCATGTGATGACTGATAATGTTCATAGCTAACCAGAACTTCTCTCTTCCCCCCACAACCATTGAACTACCTAGAATTTCCTCTTAGCTAATTATCCAGTTGTCCATTCTGTCTTCTGTAGCTCCTGAAACAACCAGCACCACTACAACACCAAGTACAACAGTTGGTATGTATCATTCTTCATCAGATCCTGTCACTGATTCCCATAACATCTGAATTGCCTACTGCACTCCTTAGTAAATCAGGTTGTGATTCATTTAAAGACTCTCTTCACCATAATTTCAGCTTTGAAAGAGTTGTCTTGCAAATGTTTATGCAATATGCTCAGTGACAAAATGCTTTCTGAAATTGCTCTCTACACCCAGATTTTGAGCTTTGCGAGAGAACTCTTTCAAATGCATCTGCAATATGCTCGGTCAAAATATTACATGTCAATGCCTTTCTACCACTAAACGTTTTCAGCATGTGATGACTGATAATGTTCATAGCTAACCTGAACTTCTCTCTTCCCCCCACAACCATTGAACTACCTACAATTTCCTCTTAGCTAATTATCCAGTTTTCCATTCTTTCTTCTGTAGCTCCTGAAACAACCAGCACCACTCCTGAAACAACCAGCACCACAACAACACCAAGTACAACAGTTGGTATGTATCATTCTTCATCAGATCCTGTCACTGATTCCCATAACATCTGAATTGCCTACTGCACTCCTTAGTAAATCAGGTTGAGTGATTCATTTAAAGACTCTCTTCACCATAATTTCAGCTTTGAAAGAGTTGTCTTGCAAATGTATATGCAATATGCTCAGTGACAAAATGCTTTTTGAAATTACTCTCTTCCCCCAGATTTTGAGCTTTGCGAGAGAACTCTTTCAAATGCATCTGCAATATGCTCGGTCAAGATATTATATGTCAATGCCTATCTACCACTAAACTTTTTCAGCATGTGATGACTGATAATGTTCATAGCTAACCAGAACTTCTCTCTTCCCCCCACAACCATTGAACTACCTAGAATTTCCTCTTAGCTGATTATCCAATTGTCCATTCTGTCTTCTGTAGCTCCTGAAACAACCAGCACCACTCCTGAAACAACCAGCACCGCTATAACACCAAGTACAACAGTTGGTATGTATCATTCTTCATCAGATCCTGTCAATGATTCCCATAACATCTGAATTGCCTACTGCACTCCTTAGTAAATCAGGTTGAGTGATTCATGTAAAGACTCTCTTCACCATAATTTCAGCTTTGAAAGAGTTGTCTTGCAAATGTACATGCAATATGCTTAGTCACAAAATGTTTTCTGAAATTGCGCTGTTCCCCCAGATTTTGAGCTTTGCGAGAGAACTCTTTCAAATGCATCTGCAATATGCTCGGTCAAAATATTACATGTCAATGCCTTTCTACCACTAAACGTTTTCAGCATGTGATGACTGATAATGTTCATAGCTAACCTGAACTTCTCTCTTCCCCCCACAACCATTGAACTACCTACAATTTCCTCTTAGCTAATTATCCAGTTTTCCATTCTTTCTTCTGTAGCTCCTGAAACAACCAGCACCACTCCTGAAACAACCAGCACCGCTACAACACCAAGTACAACAGTTGGTATGTATCATTTTTCATCAGATCCTGTCACTGATTCCCATAACATCTGAATTGCCTACTGCACTCCTTAGTAAATCAGGTTGAGTGATTCATTTAAAGACTCTCTTCACCATAATTTCAGCTTTGAAAGAGTTGTCTTGCAAATGTATATGCAATATGCTCAGTGACAAAATGCTTTTTGAAATTACTCTCTTCCCCCAGATTTTGAGCTTTGCGAGAGAACTCTTTCAAATGCATCTGCAATATGCTCGGTCAAAATATTATATGTCAATGCCTTTCTACCACTAAACTTTTTCAGCAGGTGATGACTGATAATGTTCATAGCTAACCTGAACTTCTCTCTTCCCCCCATAACCATTGAACTACCTAGAATTTCTTCTTAGCTAATTATCCAGTTTTCCATTCTTTCTTCTGTAGCTCCTGAAACATCCAGCACCACTACAACACCAAGTACAACAGTTGGTATGTATCATTCTTCATCAGATCCTGTCAATGATTCCCATAACATCTGAATTGCCTACTGCACTCCTTAGTAAATCAGGTTGAGTGATTCATTTAAAGACTCTCTTCACCATAATTTCAGCTTTGAAAGAGTTGTCTTGCAAATGTACATGCAATATGCTTAGTCACAAAATGTTTTCTGAAATTGCGCTGTTCCCCAGATTTTGAGCTTTGCGAGAGAACTCTTTCAAATGCATCTGCAATATGCTCGGTCAAAATATTATATGTCAATGCCTTTCTACCACTAAACTTTTTCAGCATGTGATGACTGATAATGTTCATAGCTAACCTGAACTTCTCTCTTCCCCCCATAACCATTGAACTACCTAGAATTTCCTCTTAGCTAATTATCCAGTTGTCCATTCTGTCTTCTGTAGCTCCTGAAACATCCAGCACCACTACAACACCAAGTACAACAGTTGGTATGTATCATTCTTCATCAGATCCTGTCACTGATTCCCATAACATCTGAATTGCCTACTGCAAACCTTAGTAAATCAGGTTGAGTGATTCATTTAAAGACTCTCTTCACCATATTTTCAGCTTTGAAAGAGTTGTCTTGCAAATGTATATGCAATATGCTCAGTCACAAAATGCTTAATGAAATTGCGCTCTTCCCCCAGATTTTGCGCTTTGCGAAAGAATTCTTTCAAATGCATCTGCAATATGATTGGTCAAAATATTACACGTCAATGCCTTTCTACCACTAAACTTTTTCAGCATGTGATGACTGATAATATTCATAGCTAACCAGAACTTCTCTTTTCGCCTCACAACCATTAAACTACCTCGACTTTCCTCTTACCTAATCATCCAGTTATCCTTTCTGTCTTCTGTAGCTCTTGTGAGAACCAGCACCACTCCTGAAACAACCAGCACCACTACAACACCAAGTACAACAGTTGGTATGTATCAGTCTTCATCAGATCCTGTCACTGATTCCCATAACATCTGAATTGCCTACTGCAAACCTTAGTAAATCAGGTTGAGTGATTCATTTAAAGACTCTCTTCACCATAATTTCAGTTTTGAAAGAGTTGTCTTGCAAATGTACATGCAATATGCTCAGTCACAAAATGCTTTCTGAAATTGTGCTCTTCCCCCAGATTTTGAGCTTTGCGACAGAACTCTTTCAAATGCATCTGCAATATGCTCGGTCAAAATATTACATGTCAATGCCTTTCTACCACTAAACTTTTTCAGCATGTGATGACTGATAATGTTCATAGCTAACCTGAACTTCTCTCTTCCCCCCACAACTATTGAACTACCTAGAATTTCCTCTTAGCTAATCATCCAGTTATCCTTTCTGTCTTCTGTAGCTCTTGTGAGAACCAGCACCACTCCTGAAACAACCAGCACCACTACAACACCAAGTACAACAGTTGGTATGTATCATTCTTCATCAGATCCTGTCACTGAATCCCGTAACATCTGAATTGCCTACTGCAAACCTTAGTAAATCAGGTTGAGTGATTCATTTAAAGACTCTCTTCACCATATTTTCAGCTTTGAAAGAGTTGTATTGCAAATGTGTATGCAATATGCTCAGTGACAAAATGCTTTCTGAAATTGTGCTCTTCCCCCAGATTTTGAGCTTTGCGAGAGAACTCTTTCAAATGCATCTGCAATATGCTCGGTCAAAATATTACATGTCAATGCCTTTCTACCACTAAACTTTTTCAGCATGTGATGACTGATAATGTTCATAGCTAACCAGAACTTCTCTCTTCCCCCCACAACCATTGAACTACAGTACCTAGAATTTCCTCATAGCTAATTATCCAGTTGTCCATTGTGTCTTCTGTAGCTACTGAAACAACCAGCACCACTCCTGAAACAACCAGCACCACTACAACACCAAGTACAACAATTGGTATGTATCATTCTTCATCAGATCCTGTCACTTATTCCCATAACATCTGAATTACCTATTGCAAACCTTAGTAAATCAGGTTGAGTGATTCATTTAAAGACTCTCTTAACAATATTTTGAGCTTTGAAAGAGCTGTCTTGCAAATGTACAGTATATGCAATATGCTCAGTCACAAAATGCTTTCTGAAATTGCTCTCTTCCCCCAGATTTTGAGCTTTGCGAGAGAACTCTTTCAAATGCATCTGCAATATGCTCGGTCAAAATATTACATGTCAATGCCTTTCTACCACTAAACTTTTTCAGCATGTGATGACTGATAATGTTCATAGCTAACCTGAACTTCTCTCTTCCCCCCACAACCATTGAACTACCTAGAATTTCCTCTTAGCTAATTATCCAGTTGTCCATTCTGTCTTCTGTAGCTCCTGAAACAACCAGCACCACTCCTGAAACAACCAGCACCACTACAACACCAAGTACAACAGTTGGTATGTATCATTCTTCATCAGATCCTGTCACTGATTCCCATAACATCTGAATTGGCTACTGCACTCCTTAGTAAATCAGGTTGAGTGATTCATTTAAAGACTCTCTTCACCATAATTTCAGCTTTGAAAGAGTTGTATTGCAAATGTATATGCAATATGCTCAGTGACAAAATGCTTTCTGAAATTGCTCTCTTCCCCCAGATTTTGAGCTTTGCGAGAGAACTCTTTCAAATGCATCTACAATATGCTCGGTCAAAATATTACATGTCAATGCCTTTCTACCACTAAACGTTTTCAGCATGTGATGACTGATAATGTTCATAGCTAACCTAAACTTCTCTCTTCCCCCCATAACCATTGAACTACCTAGATTTTCCTCTTAGCTAATTATCCAGTTGTCCATTCTGTCTTCTGTAGCTCCTGAAACAACCAGCACCACTACAACACCAAGTACAACAGTTGGTATGTATCATTCTTCATCAGATCCTGTCACTGATTCCCATAACATCTGAATTGCCTACTGCACTCCTTAGTAAATCAGGTTGAGTGATTCATTTAAAGACTCTCTTCACCATAATTTCAGCTTTGAAAGAGTTGTCTTGCAAATGTTTATGCAATATGCTCAGTGACAAAATGCTTTCTGAAATTGCTCTCTTCCCCCAGATTTTGAGCTTTGCGAGAGAACTCTTTCAAATGCATCTGCGATATGCTCGGTCAAAATATTACATGTCAATGCCTTTCTACCACTAAACTTATTCAGCATGTGATGAATGATAATGTTCATAGCTAACCAGAACTTCTCTCTTCCCCCCACAACCATTGAACTACCTAGAATTTCCTCTTACCTAATCATCCAGTTATCCTTTCTGTCTTCTGTAGCTCTTGTGAGAACCAGCACCACTCCTGAAACAACCAGCACCACTACAACACCAAGTACAACAGTTGGTATGTATCATTGCTCATCAGATCCTGTCAATGATTCCCATAACATCTGAATTGCCTACTGCACTCCTTAGTAAATCAGGTTGAGTGATTCATTTAAACACTCTCTTCACCATACTGTATTTTCAGCTTTGAAAGAGCTGTCTTGCAAATGTATATGCAATATGCTCAGTGACAAAATGCTTTCTGAAATTACTCTTTTCCCCCAGATTTTGAGCTTTGCGAGAGAATTCTTTGAAATACATCTGCAATATGCTCAGTCAAAATATTACATGTCAATGCCTTTCTACCACTAAACTTTTTCAGCATGTGATGACTGATAATGTTCATAGCTAACCAGAACTTCTCTCTTCCCCCCACAACCATTGAACTACAGTACCTAGAATTTCCTCATAGCTAATTATCCAGTTGTCCATTGTGTCTTCTGTAGCTACTGAAACAACCAGCACCACTCCTGAAACAACCAGCACCACTACAACACCAAGTACAACAATTGGTATGTATCATTCTTCATCAGATCCTGTCAATGATTCCCATAACATCTGAATTGCCTACTGCACTCCTTAGTAAATCAGGTTGAGTGATTCATTTAAACACTCTCTTCACCATACTGTATTTTCAGCTTTGAAAGAGCTGTCTTGCAAATGTACATGCAATATGCTCAGTGACAAAATGCTTTCTGAAATTACTCTTTTCCCCCAGATTTTGAGCTTTGCGAGAGAATTCTTTGAAATACATCTGCAATATGCTCAGTCAAAATATTACATGTCAATGCCTTTCTACCACTAAACTTTTTCAGCATGTGATGACTGATAATGTTCATAGCTAACCAGAACTTCTCTCTTCCCCCCACAACCATTGAACTACCTAGAATTTCCTCATAGCTAATTATCCAGTTGTCCATTGTGTCTTCTGTAGCTACTGAAACAACCAGCACCACTCCTGAAACAACCAGCACCACTACAACACCAAGTACAACAGTAGGTATGTATCATTCTTCATCAGATCCTGTCACTGATTTCCATAACATCTGAATTACCTACTGCAAACCTTAGTAAATCAGGTTGAGTGATTCATTAAAAGACTCTCTTCACCATATTTTCAGCTTTGAAAGAGTTGTCTTGCAAATGTGTATGCAATATGCTCAGTCACAAAATGCTTTCTGAAATTGCACTCTTCCCCCAGATTTTGAGCTTTGGGACAGAACTCTTTCAAATGCATCTGCAATATGCTCGGTCAAAATATTACATGTCAATGCCTTTCTACCACTAAACTTTTTCAGCATGTGATGACTGATAATGTTCATAGCTAACCAGAACTTCTCTCTTCCCCCCACAACCATTGAACTACCTAGAATTTCCCCTTAGCTAATTATCCAGTTGTCCATTCTGTCTTCTGTAGCTCCTGAAACAACCAGCACCACTCCTGAAACAACCAGCATCACTACAACACCAAGTACAACAGTTGGTATGTATCATTCTTCATCAGATCCTGTCACTGATTCCCATAACATCTGAATTGCCTACTACAAACCTTAGTAAATCAGGTTGAGTGATTCATTTAAAGACTCTCTTCACCATATTTTCAGCTTTGAAAGAGTTGTCTTGCAAATGTATATGCAATATGCTCAGTCACAAAATGCTTAATGAAATTGCGCTCTTCCCCCAGATTTTGCGCTTTGCGAAAGAACTCTTTCAAATGCATCTGCAATATGATCGGTCAAGATATTACACGTCAATACCTTTCTACCACTAAACTTTTTCAGCATGTGATGACTGATAATGTTCATAGCTAACCAGAACTTCTCTCTTCACCTCACAACCATTAAACTACCTCGACTTTCCTCTTAGCTAATCATCCAGTTATCCTTTCTGTCTTCTGTAGCTCTTGTGAGAACCAGCACCACTCCTGAAACAACCAGCACCACTACAACACCAAGTACAACAGTTGGTATGTATCATTCTTCATCAGATCCTGTCACTGATTCCCATAACAT
This sequence comes from Paramormyrops kingsleyae, assembly GCF_048594095.1. Lineage (NCBI taxonomy): Eukaryota > Metazoa > Chordata > Actinopteri > Osteoglossiformes > Mormyridae > Paramormyrops > Paramormyrops kingsleyae. Next base: position 9,687,870 of record NC_132815.1, read on the forward strand.
CTGAATTGCCTACTGCAAACCTTAGTAAATCAGGTTGTGATTCATTTAAAGACTCTCTTCACCATAATTTCAGCTTTGAAAGTGTTGTCTTGCAAATGTACATGCAATATGCTCAGTCACAAAATGCTTTCTGAAATTGCGCACTTCCCCCAGATTTTGAGCTTTGCGAGAGAACTCTTTCAATTGCATCTGCAATATGCTCGGACAAAATATTACATGTCAATGCCTTTCTACCACTAAACTTTTTCAGCATGTGCTGACTGATAATGTTCATAGCTAACCAGAACTTCTCTCTTCCCCCCACAACCATTGAACTACCTAGAATTTCCTCTTAGCTGATTATCCAGTTGTCCATTCTGTCTTCTGTAGCTCCTGAAACAACCAGCACCACTCCTGAAATAACCAGCACCGCTACAACACCAAGTACAACAGTTGGTATGTATCAGTCTTCATCAGATCCTGTCACTGATTCCCATAACATCTGAATTGCCTACTGCAAACCTTAGTAAATCAGGTTGAGTGATTCATTTAAAGACTCTCTTCACCATAATTTCAGTTTTGAAAGAGTTGTCTTGCAAATGTACATGCAATATGCTCAGTCACAAAATGCTTTCTGAAATTGTGCTCTTCCCCCAGATTTTGAGCTTTGCGAGAGAACTCTTTCAAATGCATCTGCAATATGCTCGGTCAAAATATTACATGTCAATGCCTTTCTACCACTAAACTTTTTCAGCATGTGATGACTGATAATGTTCATAGCTAACCAGAACTTCTCTCTTCCCCCCACAACCATTGAACTACCTAGAATTTCCCCTTAGCTAATTATCCAGTTGTCCATTCTGTCTTCTGTAGCTACTGAAACAACCAGCACCACTCCTGAAACAACCAGCATCACTACAACACCAAGTACAACAGTTGGTATGTATCATTCTTCATCAGATCCTGTCACTGATTCCCATAACATCTGAATTGCCTACTGCAAACCTTAGTAAATCAGGTTGAGTGATTAATTTAATGACTCTCTTCACAATATTTTCAGCTTTGAAAGAGCTGTCTTGCAAATGTATATGCAATATGCTCAGTCACAAAATGCTTAATGAAATTGTGCTCTTCCCCCAGATTTTGCGCTTTGCGAGAGAACTCTTTCAAATGCATCTGCAATATGCTCTGTCAAAATATTTCATGTCAATGCCTTTCTACCACTAATCTTTTTCAGCATGTTATGACTGATAATGTTCATAGCTAACCAGAACTTCTCTCTTCCCCCCAAAACCATTGAACTACCTAGAATTTCCTCTTAGCTGATTATCCAGTTGTCCATTCTGTCTTCTGTAGCTCCTGAAACAACCAGCACCACTCCTGAAACAACCAGCACCGCTACAACACCAAGTACAACAGTTGGTATGTATCAGTCTTCATCAGATCCTGTCACTGATTCCCATAACATCTGAATTGCCTACTGCAAACCTTAGTAAATCAGGTTGAGTGATTCATTTAAAGACTCTCTTCACCATAATTTCAGTTTTGAAAGAGTTGTCTTGCAAATGTACATGCAATATGTTCAGTCACAAAATGCTTTCTGATATTGTGCTCTTCCCCCAGATTTTGAGCTTTGCGAGAGAACTCTTTCAAATGCATCTGCAATATGCTCGGTCAAAATATTACATGTCAATGCCTTTCTACCACTAAACTTTTTCAGCATGTGATGACTGATAATGTTCATAGCTAACCTGAACTTCTCTCTTCCCCCCACAACCATTAAACTACCTCGAATTTCCTCATAGCTAATTATCCAGTTGTCCATTGTGTCTTCTGTAGCTACTGAAACAACCAGCACCACTCCTGAAACAACCAGCACCACTACAACACCAAGTACAACAGTTGGTATGTATCATTCTTCATCAGATCCTTTCACTGATTCCCATAACATCTGAATTACCTACTGCAAACCTTAGTAAATCAGGTTGAGTGATTAATTTAAAGACTCTCTTCACAATATTTTCAGCTTTGAAAGAGCTGTCTTGCAAATGTATATGCAATATGCTGTCACAAAATGCTTTCTGAAATTGCTCTCTTCCCCCAGATTTTGAGTTTTGCGAGAGAACTCTTTCAAATGCATCTGCAATATGCTCTGTCAAAATATTACATGTCAATGCCTTTCTACCACTAATCTTTTTCAGCATGTGATGACTGATAATGTTCATAGCTAACCAGAACTTCTCTCTTCCCCCCACAACCATTGAACTACCCAGAATTTCCTCTTAGCTGATTATCCAGTTGTCCATTCTGTCTTCTGTAGCTCCTGAAACAACCAGCACCACTCCTGAAACAACCAGCACCGCTACAACACCAAGTACAACAGTTGGTATGTATCAGTCTTCATCAGATCCTGTCACTGATTCCCATAACATCTGAATTGCCTACTGCAAACCTTAGTAAATCAGGTTGAGTGATTCATTTAAAGACCCTCTTCACCATAATTTCAGTTTTGAAAGAGTTGTCTTGCAAATGTACATGCAATATGCTCAGTCACAAAATGCTTTCTGAAATTGTGCTCTTCCCCCAGATTTTGAGCTTTGCGACAGAACTCTTTCAAATGCATCTGCAATATGCTCGGTCAAAATATTACATGTCAATGCCTTTCTACCACTAAACTTTTTCAGCATGTGATGACTGATAATGTTCATAGCTAACCTGAACTTCTCTCTTACCCCCACAACCATTGAACTACCTAGAATTTCCTCTTAGCTAATCATCCAGTTATCCTTTCTGTCTTCTGTAGCTCTTGTGAGAACCAGCACCACTCCTGAAACAACCAGCACCACTACATCACCAAGTACAACAGTTGGTATGTATCATTCTTCATCAGATCCTGTCACTGATTCCCATAACATCTGAATTGCCTACTGCAAACCTTAGTAAATCAGGTTGAGTGATTCATTCAAAGACTCTCTTCACCATAATTTCAGTTTTGAAAGAGTTGTCTTGCAAATGTACATGCAATATGCTCAGTCACAAAATGCTTTCTGAAATTGTGCTCTTCCCCCAGATTTTGAGCTTTGCGAGAGAACTCTTTCAAATGCATCTGCAATATGCTCGGTCAAAATATTACATGTCAATGCCTTTCTACCACTAAACTTTTTCAGCATGTGATGACTGATAATGTTCATAGCTAACCTGAACTTCTCTCTTCCCCCCACAACCATTGAACTACCTAGAATTTCCTCATAGCTAATTATCCAGTTGTCCATTGTGTCTTCTGTAGCTACTGAAACAACCAGCACCACTCCTGAAACAACCAGCACCACTACAACACCAAGTACAAAAGTTGGTATGTATCATTCTTCATCAGATCCTTTCACTGATTCCCATAACATCTGAATTACCTACTGCAAACCTTAGTAAATCAGGTTGAGTGATTAATTTAAAGACTCTCTTCACAATATTTTCAGCTTTGAAAGAGCTGTCTTGCAAATGTATATGCAATATGCTCAGTCACAAAATGCTTTCTGAAATTGCTCTCTTCCCCCAGATTTTGAGCTTTGCGAGAGAACTCTTTCAAATGCATCTGCAATATGCTCTGTCAAAATATTACATGTCAATGCCTTTCTACCACTAATCTTTTTCAGCATGTGATGACTGATAATGTTCATAGCTAACCAGAACTTCTCTCTTCCCCCCACAACCATTGAACTACCCAGAATTTCCTCTTAGCTGATTATCCAGTTGTCCATTCTGTCTTCTGTAGCTCCTGAAACAACCAGCACCACTCCTGAAACAACCAGCACCGCTACAACACCAAGTACAACAGTTGGTATGTATCAGTCTTCATCAGATCCTGTCACTGATTCCCATAACATCTGAATTGCCTACTGCAAACCTTAGTAAATCAGGTTGAGTGATTCATTTAAAGACTCTCTTCACCATAATTTCAGTTTTGAAAGAGTTGTCTTGCAAATGTACATGCAATATGCTCAGTCACAAAATGCTTTCTGAAATTGTGCTCTTCCCCCAGATTTTGAGCTTTGCGACAGAACTCTTTCAAATGCATCTGCAATATGCTCGGTCAAAATATTACATGTCAATGCCTTTCTACCACTAAACTTTTTCAGCATGTGATGACTGATAATGTTCATAGCTAACCTGAACTTCTCTCTTACCCCCACAACCATTGAACTACCTAGAATTTCCTCTTAGCTAATCATCCAGTTATCCTTTCTGTCTTCTGTAGCTCTTGTGAGAACCAGCACCACTCCTGAAACAACCAGCACCACTACAACACCAAGTACAACAGTTGGTATGTATCATTCTTCATCAGATCCTGTCACTGATTCCCATAACATCTGAATTGCCTACTGCAAACCTTAGTAAATCAGGTTGAGTGATTCATTTAAAGACTCTCTTCACCATAATTTCAGTTTTGAAAGACTTGTCTTGCAAATGTACATGCAATATGCTCAGTCACAAAATGCTTTCTGAAATTGTGCTCTTCCCCCAGATTTTGAGCTTTGCGAGAGAACTCTTTCAAATGCATCTGCAATATGCTCGGTCAAAATATTACATGTCAATGCCTTTCTACCACTAAACTTTTTCAGCATGTGATGACTGATAATGTTCATAGCTAACCTGAACTTCTCTCTTCCCCCCACAACCATTGAACTACCTAGAATTTCCCCTTAGCTAATCATCCAGTTATCCTTTCTGTCTTCTGTAGCTCTTGTGAGAACCAGCACCACTCCTGAAACAACCAGCACCACTACAACACCAAGTACAACAGTTGGTATGTATCATTCTTCATCAGATCCTGTCACTGATTCCCATAACATCTGAATTGCCTACTGCAAACCTTAGTAAATCAGGTTGAGTGATTCATTTAAAGACTCTCTTCACCATATTTTCAGCTTTGAAAAAGTTGTCTTGCAAATGTGTATGCAATATGCTCAGTCACAAAATGCTTTCTGAAATTGCACTCTTCCCCCAGATTTTGAGCTTTGCGACAGAACTCTTTCAAATGCATCTGCAATATGCTCGGTCAAAATATTACATGTCAATGCCTTTCTACCACTAATCTTTTTCAGCATGTGATGACTGATAATGTTCATAGCTAACCAGAACTTCTCTCTTCCCCCCACAACCATTGAACTACCTAGAATTTCCCCTTAGCTAATTATCCAGTTGTCCATTCTGTCTTCTGTAGCTACTGAAACAACCAGCACCACTCCTGAAACAACCAGCATCACTACAACACCAAGTACAACAGTTGGTATGTATCATTCTTCATCAGATCCTTTCACTGATTCCCATAACATCTGAATTACCTACTGCAAACCTTAGTAAATCAGGTTGAGTGATTAATTTAATGACTCTCTTCACAATATTTTCAGCTTTGAAAGAGCTGTCTTGCAAATGTATATGCAATATGCTCAGTCACAAAATGCTTAATGAAATTGTGCTCTTCCCCCAGATTTTGCGCTTTGCGAGAGAACTCTTTCAAATGCATCTGCAATATGCTCTGTCAAAATATTTCATGTCAATGCCTTTCTACCACTAATCTTTTTCAGCATGTGATGACTGATAATGTTCATAGCTAACCAGAACTTCTCTCTTCCCCCCAAAACCATTGAACTACCTAGAATTTCCTCTTAGCTGATTATCCAGTTGTCCATTCTGTCTTCTGTAGCTCCTGAAACAACCAGCACCACTCCTGAAACAACCAGCACCGCTACAACACCAAGTACAACAGTTGGTATGTATCAGTCTTCATCAGATCCTGTCACTGATTCCCATAACATCTGAATTGCCTACTGCAAACCTTAGTAAATCAGGTTGAGTGATTCATTTAAAGACTCTCTTCACCATAATTTCAGTTTTGAAAGAGTTGTCTTGCAAATGTACATGCAATATGCTCAGTCACAAAATGCTTTCTGAAATTGTGCTCTTCCCCCAGATTTTGAGCTTTGCGAGAGAACTCTTTCAAATGCATCTGCAATATGCTCGGTCAAAATATTACATGTCAATGCCTTTCTACCACTAAACTTTTTCAGCATGTGATGACTGATAATGTTCATAGCTAACCTGAACTTCTCTCTTCCCCCCACAACCATTAAACTACCCCGAATTTCCTCATAGCTAATTATCCAGTTGTCCATTGTGTCTTCTGTAGCTACTGAAACAACCAGCACCACTCCTGAAACAACCAGCACCACTACAACACCAAGTACAACAGTTGGTATGTATCATTCTTCATCAGATCCTTTCACTGATTCCCATAACATCTGAATTACCTACTGCAAACCTTAGTAAATCAGGTTGAGTGATTAATTTAAAGACTCTCTTCACAATATTTTCAGCTTTGAAAGAGCTGTCTTGCAAATGTATATGCAATATGCTGTCACAAAATGCTTTCTGAAATTGCTCTCTTCCCCCAGATTTTGAGTTTTGCGAGAGAACTCTTTCAAATGCATCTGCAATATGCTCTGTCAAAATATTACATGTCAATGCCTTTCTACCACTAATCTTTTTCAGCATGTGATGACTGATAATGTTCATAGCTAACCAGAACTTCTCTCTTCCCCCCACAACCATTGAACTACCCAGAATTTCCTCTTAGCTGATTATCCAGTTGTCCATTCTGTCTTCTGTAGCTCCTGAAACAACCAGCACCACTCCTGAAACAACCAGCACCGCTACAACACCAAGTACAACAGTTGGTATGTATCAGTCTTCATCAGATCCTGTCACTGATTCCCATAACATCTGAATTGCCTACTGCAAACCTTAGTAAATCAGGTTGAGTGATTCATTTAAAGACCTTCTTCACCATAATTTCAGTTTTGAAAGAGTTGTCTTGCAAATGTACATGCAATATGCTCAGTCACAAAATGCTTTCTGAAATTGTGCTCTTCCCCCAGATTTTGAGCTTTGCGACAGAACTCTTTCAAATGCATCTGCAATATGCTCGGTCAAAATATTACATGTCAATGCCTTTCTACCACTAAACTTTTTCAGCATGTGATGACTGATAATGTTCATAGCTAACCTGAACTTCTCTCTTACCCCCACAACCATTGAACTACCTAGAATTTCCTCTTAGCTAATCATCCAGTTATCCTTTCTGTCTTCTGTAGCTCTTGTGAGAACCAGCACCACTCCTGAAACAACCAGCACCACTACATCACCAAGTACAACAGATGGTATGTATCATTCTTCATCAGATCCTGTCACTGATTCCCATAACATCTGAATTGCCTACTGCAAACCTTAGTAAATCAGGTTGAGTGATTCATTCAAAGACTCTCTTCACCATAATTTCAGTTTTGAAAGAGTTGTCTTGCAAATGTACATGCAATATGCTCAGTCACAAAATGCTTTCTGAAATTGTGCTCTTCCCCCAGATTTTGAGCTTTGCGAGAGAACTCTTTCAAATGCATCTGCAATATGCTCGGTCAAAATATTACATGTCAATGCCTTTCTACCACTAAACTTTTTCAGCATGTGATGACTGATAATGTTCATAGCTAACCTGAACTTCTCTCTTCCCCCCACAACCATTGAACTACCTAGAATTTCCTCATAGCTAATTATCCAGTTGTCCATTGTGTCTTCTGTAGCTACTGAAACAACCAGCACCACTCCTGAAACAACCAGCACCACTACAACACCAAGTACAAAAGTTGGTATGTATCATTCTTCATCAGATCCTTTCACTGATTCCCATAACATCTGAATTACCTACTGCAAACCTTAGTAAATCAGGTTGAGTGATTAATTTAACCCCCTGGGCCCTGAGGCCTTTTTTCCACTTTCGAGGTAGTCTGACATGCCTTGACATTTTAAAATATTTCACCTATCTAAAAAACATTTATCCCAAAGTGATACATTTGCTTTTATTCAGCACAAACTCAGCACCAATAATCTGAGACCTCTTAGAATGTTATTATTCTAATTTTTGTTAAAATCAACTTTAAACATATACTTTTCAAAAACCTATTTTCAGACATGCTGAGAAATTGTAAAAAATCACATTATAGACATTTCTAGGTAAGACTTTTGAGCTCTGAAGCTTATAGACACAGGGGTTGGCTACACATAGGTGAAAGTGACATTCAGAAATTTTATATGGTTTGATTACTAAAGTGTTAGAACTTTGGAGTGACACTCTTTTTCTCAAAGTCAGTGGTCTTCACAATGAATATTGATGAGATAGGTGTCCTCACACCTGTAGTAGTTTGCATACTGTCAATGGCCCATCAGTCTGGAATGTCACTGCACCCCACACCCATCACTTTGGAAAGGCAGTTTGAAACGCAAGAAAAGTAGCAACAATAAAATCCCTTTCACAGTTTATTGATAGATGGAATGAAAAATGAAAAACTGTGACTATATAAATATAGAAAGCGATAAATATGATGCAGTGACTATTATTGACGCTCTGGGGACGAGGGCATCATCGACCGCGTATCTTTCTCGTGTATTTCAGTTTATATCTCGCTGAAATCATTATGTAGAATCGTGAAAAAAACACTGACTAAATCCGTTATCTGTCTTCTTTTCAAAACTTCCATTGTCAGAAGTATTAAAGTTTTTAAAATTAGGTTAAATAGGCAAAAAAGCAAATCGTGTCACCTTTCTTGGTTTTACTTGCGTCGGGAGCGTTTGGGATCGCTCTCAGCGGAAGATCGCTATTCACGTTCTAAATACGCTGCGTTTGAATCGGCGACCACGTGATTGCAGGCACACAGGCTTAGCCCACTGAGCTATGAACACAGGTATGAGCTTCGCTGCTGAAAGTGGCAACACTGGCGCAAAGCTTCAGCGGCAGAGACGTATCCGTGTGCTATATTGTAGCCGATCAGTGTAAACACTACCCAGACATGTGCTCTTGTTTATTTCGGTCACAATGGGCGTATTCACATATTTCTTTACCCAATACTAACTGTCGGATTATCATGTTATTATCATGCGAATAGCGCGATTTGCAAGTGGGTGGGCGATCAGAGCCGCTTCGAGACGCAGACGCTTAAGTCAGTCACTCTTGTTCTTTCAATTCGTATCACGAAGCTGTAAAAATATATTTAGTTTCTACCTATATATATTTGAAAAGTAGACCGTCCAAGGTTTCTGAGAGTATTTTTAAAATGTGTATATGACAAAAACTCGCGGAGTTATTTAAACGGTTTTGCGAAATTTCTGTCAGATCCCGCCGGCGGGATGGCCGGTTCCAAGGGGTTAAAGACTCTCTTCACAATATTTTCAGCTTTGAAAGAGCTGTCTTGCAAATGTATATGCAATATGCTCAGTCACAAAATGCTTAATGAAATTGTGCTCTTCCCCCAGATTTTGCGCTTTGCGAGAGAACTCTTTCAAATGCATCTGCAATATGCTCTGTCAAAATATTTCATGTCAATGCCTTTCTACCACTAATCTTTTTCAGCATGTGATGACTGATAATGTTCATAGCTAACCAGAACTTCTCTCTTCCCCCCACAACCATTGAACTACCTAGAATTTCCTCTTAGCTGATTATCCAGTTGTCCATTCTGTCTTCTGTAGCTACTGAAACAACCAGCACCACTCCTGAAACAACCAGCACCGCTACAACACCAAGTACAACAGTTGGTATGTATCATTCTTCATCAGATCCTTTCACTGATTCCCATAACATCTGAATTACCTACTGCAAACCTTAGTAAATCAGGTTGAGTGATTAATTTAAAGACTCTCTTCACAATATTTTCAGCTTTGAAAGAGCTGTCTTGCAAATGTATATGCAATATGCTCAGTCACAAAATGCTTTCTGAAATTGCTCTCTTCCCCCAGATTTTGAGCTTTGCGAGAGAACTCTTTCAAATGCATCTGCAATATGCTCTGTCAAAATATTACATGTCAATGCCTTTCTACCACTAATCTTTTTCAGCATGTGATGACTGATAATGTTCATAGCTAACCAGAACTTCTCTCTTCCCCCCACAACCATTGAACTACCCAGAATTTCCTCTTAGCTGATTATCCAGTTGTCCATTCTGTCTTCTGTAGCTCCTGAAACAACCAGCACCACTCCTGAAACAACCAGCACCGCTACAACACCAAGTACAACAGTTGGTATGTATCAGTCTTCATCAGATCCTGTCACTGATTCCCATAACATCTGAATTGCCTACTGCAAACCTTAGTAAATCAGGTTGAGTGATTCATTTAAAGACTCTCTTCACCATAATTTCAGTTTTGAAAGAGTTGTCTTGCAAATGTACATGCAATATGCTCAGTCACAAAATGCTTTCTGAAATTGTGTTCTTCCCCCAGATTTTGAGCTTTGCGAGAGAACTCTTTCAAATGCATCTGCAATATGCTCGGTCAAAATATTACATGTCAATGCCTTTCTACCACTAAACTTTTTCAGCATGTGATGACTGATAATGTTCATAGCTAACCTGAACTTCTCTCTTCCCCCCACAACCATTGAACTACCTAGAATTTCCTCTTAGCTAATCATCCAGTTATCCTTTCTGTCTTCTGTAGCTCTTGTGAGAACCAGCACCACTCCTGAAACAACCAGCACCACTACAACACCAAGTACAACAGTTGGTATGTATCATTCTTCATCAGATCCTGTCACTGATTCCCATAACATCTGAATTGCCTACTGCAAACCTTAGTAAATCAGGTTGAGTGATTCATTTAAAGACTCTCTTCACCATATTTTCAGCTTTGAAAGAGTTGTCTTGCAAATGTGTAAGCAATATGCTCAGTCACAAAATGCTTTCTGAAATTGCACTCTTCCCCCAGATTTTGAGCTTTGCGACAGAACTCTTTCAAATGCATCTGCAATATGCTCGGTCAAAATATTACATGTCAATGCCTTTCTACCACTAAACTTTTTCAGCATGTGATGACTGATAATGTTCATAGCTAACCAGAACTTCTCTCTTACCCCCACAACCATTGAACTACCTAGAATTTCCTCTTAGCTAATCATCCAGTTATCCTTTCTGTCTTCTGTAGCTCATGTGAGAACCAGCACCACTCCTGAAACAACCAGCACCACTACAACACCAAGTACAACAGTTGGTATGTATCATTCTTCATCAGATCCTGTCACTGATTCCCATAACATCTGAATTGCCTACTGCAAACCTTAGTAAATCAGGTTGAGTGATTCATTTAAAGACTCTCTTCACCATATTTTCAGCTTTGAAAGAGTTGTCTTGCAAAGGTGTATGCAATATGTTCAGTCATAAAATGCTTTCTGAAATTGCACTCTTCCCCCAAATTTTGAGCTTTGCGACAGAACTCTTTCAAATGCATCTGCAATATGCTCGGTCAAAATATTACATGTCAATGCCTTTCTACCACTAAACTTTTTCAGCATGTGATGACTGATAATGTTCATAGCTAACCAGAACTTCTCTCTTGCCCCCACAACCATTGAACTACCTAGAATTTCCTCTTAGCTAATCATCCAGTTATCCTTTCTGTCTTCTGTAGCTCTTGTGAGAACCAGCACCACTCCTGAAACAACCAGCACCACTACAACACCAAGTACTACAGTTGGTATGTATCATTCTTCATCAGATCCTGTCACTGATTCCCATAACATCTGAATTGCCTACTGCAAACCTTAGTAAATCAGGTTGAGTGATTCATTTAAAGACTCTCTTCACCATAATTTCAGCTTTGAAAGTGTTGTCTTGCAAATGTACATGCAATATGCTCAGTCACAAAATGCTTTCTGAAATTGTGCTCTTCCCCCAGATTTTGAGCTTTGCGACAGAACTCTTTCAAATGCATCTGCAATATGCTCGGTCAAAATATTACATGTCAATGCCTTTCTACCACTAAACTTTTTCAGCATGTGATGACTGATAATGTTCATAGCTAACCTGAACTTCTCTCTTCCCCCCACAACCATTGAACTACCTAGAATTTCCTCTTAGCTAATCATCCAGTTATCCTTTCTGTCTTCTGTAGCTCTTGTGAGAACCAGCACCACTCCTGAAACAACCAGCACCACTACAACACCAAGTACAACAGTTGGTATGTATCATTCTTCATCAGATCCTGTCACTGATTCCCATAACATCTGAATTGCCTACTGCAAACCTTAGTAAATCAGGTTGAGTGATTCATTTAAAGACTCTCTTCACCATATTTTCAGCTTTGAAAGAGTTGTCTTGCAAATGTGTATGCAATATGTTCAGTCATAAAATGCTTTCTGAAATTGCACTCTTCCCCCAGATTTTGAGCTTTGCGAAAGAACTCTTTCAAATGCATCTGCAATATGATCGGTCAAAATATTACACGTCAATGCCTTTCTACCACTAAACTTTTTCAGCATGTGATGACTGATAATGTTCATAGCTAACCAGAACTTCTCTCTTCGCCTCACAACCATTAAACTACCTCGACTTTCCTCTTAGCTAATCATCCAGTTATCCTTTCTGTCTTCTGTAGTTCTTGTGAGAACCAGCACCACTCCTGAAACAACCAGCACCACTACAACACCAAGTACAACAGTTGGTGTGTATCATTCTTCATCAGATCCTGTCACTGATTCCCATAACATCTGAATTGCCTACTGCAAACCTTAGTAAATCAGGTTGAGTGATTCATTTACAGACTCTCTTCACCATATTATCAGCTTTGAAAGAGTCGTCTTGCAAATGTGTATGCAATATGCTCAGTCACAAAATGCTTTCTGAAATTGCACTCTTCCCCCAGATTTTGAGCTTTGCGAGAGAACTCTTTCAAATGCATCTGCAATATGCTCGGTCAAAATATTACATGTCAATGCCTTTCTACCACTAAACTTTTTCAGCATGTGATGACTGATAATGTTCATAGCTAACCAGAACTTCTCTCTTCCCCCCACAACCATTGAACTACCTAAAATTTCCTCATAGCTAATTATCCAGTTGTCCATTGTGTCTTCTGTAGCTACTGAAACAACCAGCACCACTACAGCACCAAGTACAACAGTTGGTGTGTATCATTCTTCATCAGATCCTGTCACTGATTCCCATAACATCTGAATTGCCTACTGCAAACCTTAGTAAATCAGGTTGAGTGATTCATTTAAAGACTCTCTTCACCATAATTTCAGTTTTGAAAGAGTTGTCTTGCAAATGTACATGCAATATGCTCAGTCACAAAATGCTTTCTGAAATTGTGCTCTACCCCCAGATTTTGAGCTTTGCGAGAGAACTCTTTCAAATGCATCTGCAATGTGCTCGGTCAAAATATTACATGTCAATGCCTTTCTACCACTAAACTTTTTCAGCATGTGATGACTGATAATGTTCATAGCTAACCTGAACTTCTCTCTTCCCCCCACAACCATTGAACTACCTAGAATTTCCTCTTAGCTAATCATCCAGTTATCCTTTCTGTCTTCTGTAGCTCTTGTGAGAACCAGCACCACTCCTGAAACAACCAGCACCACTACAACACCAAGTACAACAGTTGGTATGTATCATTCTTCATCAGATCCTGTCACTGATTCCCATAACATCTGAATTGCCTACTGCAAACCTTAGTAAATCAGGTTGAGTGATTCATTTAAAGACTCTCTTCACCATGATTTCAGCTTTGAAAGTGTTGTCTTGCAAATGTACATGCAATATGCTCAGTCACAAAATGCTTTCTGAAATTGTGCTCTTCCCCCAGATTTTGAGCTTTGCGAGAGAACTCTTTCAAATGCATCTGCAATATGCTCGGTCAAAATATTACATGTCAATGCCTTTCTACCACTAAACTTTTTCAGCATGTGATGACTGATAACGTTCATAGCTAACCTGAACTTCTCTCTTCCCCCCACAACCATTGAACTACCTAGAATTTCCTCTTAGCTAATCATCCAGTTATCCTTTCTGTCTTCTGTAGCTCTTGTGAGAACCAGCACCACTCCTGAAACAACCAGCACCACTACAACACCAAGTACAACAGTTGGTATGTATCATTCTTCATCAGATCCTGTCACTGATTCCCATAACATCTGAATTGCCTACTGCAAACCTTAGTAAATCAGGTTGAGTGATTCATTTAAAGACTCTCTTCACCATATTTTCAGCTTTGAAAGAGTTGTCTTGCAAATGTGTATGCAATATGTTCAGTCATAAAATGCTTTCTGAAATTGCACTCTTCCCCCAGATTTTGAGCTTTGCGACAGAACTCTTTCAAATGCATCTGCAATATGCTCGGTCAAAATATTACATGTCAATGCCTTTCTACCACTAAACTTTTTCAGCATGTGATGACTGATAATGTTCATAGCTAACCAGAACTTCTCTCTTACCCCCACAACCATTGAACTACCTAGAATTTCCTCTTAGGTAATCATCCAGTTATCCTTTCTGTCTTCTGTAGCTCTTGTGAGAACCAGCACCACTCCTGAAACAACCAGCACCACTACAACACCAAGTACAACAGTTGGTATGTATCATTCTTCATCAGATCCTGTCACTGATTCCCATAACATCTGAATTGCCTACTGCAAACCTTAGTAAATCAGGTTGAGTGATTCATTTAAAGACTCTCTTCACCATATTTTCAGCTTTGAAAGAGTTGTCTTGCAAATGTGTATGCAATATGTTCAGTCATAAAATGCTTTCTGAAATTGCACTCTTCCCCCAGATTTTGAGCTTTGCGACAGAACTCTTTCAAATGCATCTGCAATATGCTCGTTCAAAATATTACATGTCAATGCCTTTCTACCACTAAACTTTTTCAGCATGTGATGACTGATAATGTTCATAGCTAACCAGAACTTCTCTCTTCCCCCCACAACCATTGAACTACCTAGAATTTCCTCTTAGCTAATCATCCAGTTATCCTTTCTGTCTTCTGTAGCTCTTGTGAGAACCAGCACCACTCCTGAAACAACCAGCACCACTACAACACCAAGTACAACAGTTGGTATGTATCATTCTTCATCAGATCCTGTCACTGATTCCCATAACATCTGAATTGCCTACTGCAAACCTTAGTAAATCAGGTTGAGTGATTCATTTAAAGACTCTCTTCACCATATTTTCAGCTTTGAAAGAGTTGTCTTGCAAATGTGTATGCAATATGTTCAGTCATAAAATGCTTTCTGAAATTGCACTCTTCCCCCAGATTTTGAGCTTTGCGACAGAACTCTTTCAAATGCATCTGCAATATGCTCGGTCAAAATATTACATGTCAATGCCTTTCTACCACTAAACTTTTTCAGCATGTGATGACTGATAATGTTCATAGCTAACCAGAACTTCTCTCTTACCCCCACAACCATTGAACTACCTAGAATTTCCTCTTAGGTAATCATCCAGTTATCCTTTCTGTCTTCTGTAGCTCTTGTGAGAACCAGCACCACTCCTGAAACAACCAGCACCACTACAACACCAAGTACAACAGTTGGTATGTATCATTCTTCATCAGATCCTGTCACTGATTCCCATAACATCTGAATTGCCTACTGCAAACCTTAGTAAATCAGGTTGAGTGATTCATTTAAAGACTCTCTTCACCATATTTTCAGCTTTGAAAGAGTTGTCTTGCAAATGTGTATGCAATATGTTCAGTCATAAAATGCTTTCTGAAATTGCACTCTTCCCCCAGATTTTGAGCTTTGCGACAGAACTCTTTCAAATGCATCTGCAATATGCTCGTTCAAAATATTACATGTCAATGCCTTTCTACCACTAAACTTTTTCAGCATGTGATGACTGATAATGTTCATAGCTAACCAGAACTTCTCTCTTACCCCCACAACCATTGAACTACCTAGAATTTCCTCTTAGCTAATCATCCAGTTATCCTTTCTGTCTTCTGTAGCTCTTGTGAGAACCAGCACCACTCCTGAAACAACCAGCACCACTACAACACCAAGTACAACAGTTGGTATGTATCATTCTTCATCAGATCCTGTCACTGATTCCCATAACATCTGAATTGCCTACTGCAAACCTTAGTAAATCAGGTTGAGTGATTCATTTAAAGACTCTCTTCACCATATTTTCAGCTTTGAAAGAGTTGTCTTGCAAATGTGTATGCAATATGTTCAGTCATAAAATGCTTTCTGAAATTGCACTCTTCCCCCAGATTTTGAGCTTTGCGACAGAACTCTTTCAAATGTATCTGCAATATGCTCGGTCAAAATATTACATGTCAATGCCTTTCTACCACTAAACTTTTTCAGCATGTGATGACTGATAATGTTCATAGCTAACCAGAACTTCTCTCTTACCCCCACAACCATTGAACTACCTAGAATTTCCTCTTTGCTAATCATCCAGTTATCCTTTCTGTCTTCTGTAGCTCTTGTGAGAACCAGCACCACTCCTGAAACAACCAGCACCACTACAACACCAAGTACAACAGTTGGTATGTATCATTCTTCATCAGATCCTGTCACTGATTCCCATAACATCTGAGTTGCCTACTGCAAACCTTAGTAAATCAGGTTGAGTGATTCATTTAAAGACTCTCTTCACCATAATTTCAGCTTTGAAAGTGTTGTCTTGCAAATGTACATGCAATATGCTCAGTCACAAAATGCTTTCTGAAATTGTGCTCTTCCCCCAGATTTTGAGCTTTGCGAGAGAACTCTTTCAAATGCATCTGCAATGTGCTCGGTCAAAATATTACATGTCAATGCCTTTCTACCACTAAACTTTTTCAGCATGTGATGACTGATAATGTTCATAGCTAACCTGAACTTCTCTCTTCCCCCCACAACCATTGAACTACCTAGAATTTCCTCTTAGCTAATCATCCAGTTATCCTTTCTGTCTTCTGTAGCTCTTGTGAGAACCAGCACCACTCCTGAAACAACCAGCACCACTACAACACCAAGTACAACAGTTGGTATGTATCATTCTTCATCAGATCCTGTCACTGATTCCCATAACATCTGAATTGCCTACTGCAAACCTTAGTAAATCAGGTTGAGTGATTCATTTAAAGACTCTCTTCACCATATTTTCAGCTTTGAAAGAGTTGTCTTGCAAATGTGTATGCAATATGTTCAGTCATAAAATGCTTTCTTAAATTGCACTCTTCCCCCAGATTTTGAGCTTTGCGACAGAACTCTTTCAAATGCATCTGCAATATGCTCGGTCAAAATATTACATGTCAATGCCTTTCTACCACTAAACTTTTTCAGCATGTGATGACTGATAATGTTCATAGCTAACCAGAACTTCTCTCTTACCCCCACAACCATTGAACTACCTAGAATTTCCGCTTAGCTAATCATCCAGTTATCCTTTCTGTCTTCTGTAGCTCTTGTGAGAACCAGCACCACTCCTGAAACAACCAGCACCACTACAACACCAAGTACAACAGTTGGTATGTATCATTCTTCATCAGATCCTGTCACTGATTCCCATAACATCTGAATTGCCTACTGCAAACCTTAGTAAATCAGGTTGAGTGATTCATTTAAAGACTCTCTTGACCATATTTTCAGCTTTGAAAGAGTTGTCTTGCAAATGTATATGCAATATGCTCAGTCACAAAATGCTTAATGAAATTGCGCTCTTCCCCCAGATTTTGAGCTTTGCGAGAGAACTCTTTCAAATGCATCTGCAATATGCTCGGTCAAAATATTACATGTCAATGCCTTTCTACCAGTAAACTTTTTCAGCATGTGATGACTGATAATGTTCATAGCTAACCTGAACTTGTCTCTTCCCCCCACAACCATTGAACTACCTAGAATTTCCTCTTAGCTAATCATCCAGTTCTCCTTTCTCTCTTCTGTAGCTCCTGTGACAACCAGCACCACTACAACACCAAGTACAACAGGTAGTATGTATCATTCTTCCACAGATCCTGTCACTGATTCCCATAACATCTGAATCTGTCCCTTTAAAGGCCAGATTTTCGAAACAGTGGCGATTAGAGTGAGGACGCAATCAAAATAAAAGCTCCAGTGGGAATGGCCAGTACTACACATGTCCTACTAAAATGCACAATCTGATGGAGACAGACACAGGCAGCTCATTTAAATAATGAGATGCCCAATCTACTAAGGGAAACGCAAAATAAGTCATGTTTTATTTGGCGTTCAATAATGGCGCATTTTGCAGTAAATTGCCTATCGCAAACCTTAGTAAATCAGGTTGCATTATTCATTTAACGACACTCTTCACCATATTTTGAGCTTTGAAAGAGTCGTCTTGCAAATGTATATGCAATATGCTCAGTCACAAAATGCTTTCTGAAATTGCTCTCTTGCCCCAGATTTTGAGCTTTGCGACAGAACTCTTGCAAATGGATCTGCAATATGCTCAGTCACAATATTACATGTCAATGCCTTTCTACCACTAAACGTTTTCAGCATGTGATGACTGATAATGTTCATAGCTATCCTGAACTTCTCTCTTCCCCCCACAACCATTGAACTACTTAGAATTCCCATAACATCTGTAATGGCATTAAACTAACTCGAATTTCCTCTTAGCTAATCATCCAGTTCTCCTTTCTCTCTTCTGTAGCTCCTGTGACAACCAGCACCACTACAACACCAAGTACAACAGGTAGTATGTATCATTCTTCCACAGATCCTGTCACTGATTCCCATAACATCTGAATCTGTCCCTTTAAAGGCCAGATTTTCGAAACAGTGGCGATTAGAGTGAGGACGCAATCAAAATAAAAGCTCCAGTGGGAATGGCCAGTACTACACATGTCCTACTAAAATGCACAATCTGATGGAGACAGACACAGGCAGCTCATTTAAATAATGAGATGCCCAATCTACTAAGGGAAACGCAAAATAAGTCATGTTTTATTTGGCGTTCAATAATGGCGCATTTTGCAGTAAATTGCCTATCGCAAACCTTAGTAAATCAGGTTGCATTATTCATTTAACGACACTCTTCACCATATTTTGAGCTTTGAAAGAGTCGTCTTGCAAATGTATATGCAATATGCTCAGTCACAAAATGCTTTCTGAAATTGCTCTCTTGCCCCAGATTTTGAGCTTTGCGACAGAACTCTTGCAAATGGATCTGCAATATGCTCAGTCACAATATTACATGTCAATGCCTTTCTACCACTAAACGTTTTCAGCATGTGATGACTGATAATGTTCATAGCTATCCTGAACTTCTCTCTTCCCCCCACAACCATTGAACTACTTAGAATTCCCATAACATCTGTAATGGCATTAAACTAACTCGAATTTCCTCTTAGCTAATCATCCAGTTCTCCTTTCTCTCTTCTGTAGCTCCTGTGACAACCAGCACCACTACAACACCAAGTACAACACGTGGTATGTATCATTCTTCCTCAGATCCTGTCACTGATTCCCATAACATCTGAATCTGTCCCTTTAATTAACTCTCTGGGGTCGAGTATGTCGTCGGCGACATCGCGTACTTTTCGCGTCTATTTCAGTTTATATTTCGCTGAAATCTTAATGTAGAATAATGAAAAAAACGCTGGATAAATCCGTAATCTGTCTTCTTTTCAAAACGTCCATTGTCGGAAGTATTAAAGTTTTTTTAATTAGGTTAAATCGGCAAAAAAGTAAACCTTGTCATCTTACTTTGTTTTACCTGCATCGGGGGCGTGTATACCGCTCTTACCTGAAGATCGCTATTCACATTCTAAATAGCCGCATTAGCGCGTATTCAAATCGCATTTGCATGGTAATTTGATTAACAGCGCAACGGTGAAACGCGATCCAGATACATCCCCTTCATCGCCATAAAAGGGGGTTGGGGACGTGGCCAGGTGACAATGGCTCATTCATACACATGAAAGTTGCTACATATTCAATGAAAGGAGCCAGAAATAGTTACATGAGTTAGGTTTTTCTTATTTATTTATCCAAATGAATGTTGCAACCACACCATTTAGTCATCTTCATGTAGCCAAGACTTTGGTGATCAGATATCTGGGATCAAAACAAACTGCCAGCATTGCTTACTATGTACTTTTATAATGTTTCTGCAAATGTTCCAAACTGCATTTTGCAATGTCTATATTTTGATGTCAAATTTCAAACTTAACAAAAATCTGACATATTTACAATATATATTAAAATAAAGATGAGTGTGATGGCAAAACAAATATATAAGAAATAATTTATTTGTCATGAATTAAGTTTATGATATTTGAAGAAATGTGTGATCATGCCCCAGTCAGTGAAAGTGTGTTTCCTACCCCTAGGCTCCAGAGGGTTAAAGGCCAGATTTTCGAAACAGTGGCGATTAGAGTGAGGACGCAATCAAAATAAAAGCTCCAGTGGGAATGGCCAGTACTACACATGTCCTACTCAAATGCACAATCTGATGGAGACAGATGCAGGCAGTTCATTTAAATAATGAGACGCCCATTCTACCAAGGGAAATGCAAAATAAGTCATGTTTTATTTGGCGTTCAGTAATGGCACATTTTGCAGCAAATTGGCTACCGCAAACATTAGTAAATCAGGTTGCGTGATTCATTTGAATACTCTCTTCCCCATATTTTGAGCTTTGAAAGAGTCGTCTTGCAAATGTATGTGCAATATGTTCAGTCACAAAATTACATGTCAATGCCTTTCCTACACTAACTGTTCACGGTGCCCCTTCAGTAAATCTCGATAGCTCTTGCATTGTTTTTGTGCCAAACAACCAATCCAACCAAGGGTTTGTTCAGCAGGTACAGTTTTTGAAAACATTTTTTTTCAGCAAGTAATACCAAAAGAGGGTCTGTGCTGGCACAAACCATTAAGTAATCTCACCCTAAACAATGATCAAATAATGTGCATGCGGAATTCACTAACTTTTTCAGAAAAGCAGCAATTTAGGTTTATTTGCAGCAATGACTACAGGGACCTGGAATATCCCCTTGTGTTTGTGTTATTTTGTGACTTGTTAAATAACACTTTCTTCTTCCTCTCTTCTGTATCTTCTCCCACTGAAGTAAACTCATGTTCTCTGATTCATTCCCTTATCAGTCTGTTTCATTATATTAATACAGCATGAATGAGTAGGCTTGCAGAATTTGATACATTTTTATTCCTTCCCTCCCTAGTTTCTTCCACCCCCCTCTGTAAACTACCCAGTCTTTCCAATTGTTTCACATTTGCCATATTATTTCTTAGTCATTGAATTAAAGGAAAGTGAAACATTGGATATGGAGAATTTGAGAACATTCTCATCTAAAAAGACATTTGATTTGTCTATGAATTCCTCCTGCATGAAATATCCTCTTGACTTGTATCAGCACAATTTTTTTATGTTTTTTTCTTCCACCAAAATACTCCTAAATGTAACACATTTTTTCAGCAGGTAATGTCTGATAATGTTCATAGCTAACCTGAAATTCCCTCTTCCCTCCGCAACCATTGAACTACCTAGAATTTCCTCTTAGCTAATCTTCCAGTTGTCCTTTGTCTTCTGTAGCTCCAGTGACAACCAGAACCACTCCAAAAGCTAAGACAACAGTTGGTATGTATCAGTCTTCATCAGATCCTGTGTTTGATTCCCAGATCATCTGAGTCAGTACATTTAGGGCCAGATTTGCTAAACAGTGTACAGTAGTCTGCGGACGCAATCAAAATAAAAACTCCAGTGTGATTGGCCAGTTCTCTGCATGCTCTAAAATGTGTAAACTGATGAAGGCAGTTCAGTTAAATAATGACACACACATTCTACCAAGGGAAACGCAAAATAAGTCATTTTTTATTTGGCGCTCCATAATAGCGCACTTTGCAGTAAATTGCCTACTGCATACCTTCGTAAATCACATTGCGAGATTGATTTTAAATACTCTCTTCCCCCAAATTTTGAGCTTTGAAAGAAAATTCTTGCAAATGCATATACAATATGTTCAGTCCCAAAATGACCTGTGTCAATACGTTTCCAACACTAATTTTTCACGGCGCAGCTTCAGTAAGTCCCGAAAATTCTTGCATTGTTTTTGCACCAGTCGAGGGTTTGTTCAGCAGGTACAGTTTTTGAAAACATTTTTTTTCAGCAAGTAACATCTGATAATATTCATTGCTCACCTGAATTTCTCTCTTCCCTCCGCAACCATTGAACTACCTAGAATTTCCTTTTAGCTAATCATCCAATGGTCCTTTCTGTCTTCTGTAGGTTTTGTTAGAAACACCACTCCAAAAGCTAAGCCAACAACTGGTATGTATCCATCTTCAGCAGATTCTATGATTGATTGGCAGATCATCTGAATCAGTACATTTAGGGCCAGATTTATTAAGCAGGGCAAGTTAGCATGAGAATGCAATTAAAAAAGAAGCGCCTGTTGAATTTCTATGGGAGATCTACTATATATGCACAAACCTATGAATACAGGCACAAGCAGTTCATTGAAATAATGACACTTCCATTCTACCAAGGGAAACGCAAAGTAAGTCATGCTTTTTTTGGGATTAATTGTGGAATTTACAGTAAATTGCCTACCGCAAAGCTTAGTAAATCATGTTGCGTGATTCATTTAAATACTCTTTTTCCCCAAACTTTGTGCTTTGCATGAGAACTCCTACAAATCCCTATGCAGTTTGGTCAGTCACAAAATTAACCATGTCAACACCTTTCCACCACTAAATTTTCACTACGCAGCTTAAGTAAATCCCGAAAATTCTTGCATCATTTTTCTGTCATTTTAACACCAAAAGAGGGTCTGTGCTGGCATAAACCATTAAGTAATCTCACCCTAAACAATGATCAAATAATGTGTATGCGGAATTCACTAACTTTTTCAGAAAAGCAGCAATTTAGGTTTATTTGCAGCAATGGCTACAGGGGCCTGGAATATCCCCTTGTGTTTGTGTTATTTTGTGACTTGTTAAATAACACTTTCTTCTTCCTGTCTTCTGTATCTTCTCCCACTGAAGTAAACTCATGTTCTCTGATTCATTCCCTTATCAGTCTGTTTCATTATATTAATACAGCATGAATGAGTAGGCTTGCAGAATTTGATACATTTTTATTCCTTCCCTCCCTAGTTTCTTCCACCCCCCTCTGTAAACTACCCGGTCATTCCAATTGTTTCACATTTGCCATATTATTCCTTAGTCATTGAATTAAAGGAAAGTGAAACATTGGATATGCAGAATTTGGGAACATTCTCATCTAAAAAGATATTTCATTTGTCTATGAATTCCTCCTGCATGAAATATCCTCTTGACTTGTATCAGCGCAATTTTATGTTTTTTTTCTTCCACCAAAATACTCCTAAATGTAACACATTTTTTCAGCAGGTAATGTCTGATAATGTTCATAGCTAACCTGAAATTCCCTCTTCCCTCCACAACCATTGAACTACCTAGAATTTCCTCTTAGCTAATCTTCCAGTTGTCCTTTGTCTTCTGTAGCTCCAGTGACAACCAGAACCACTCCAAAAGCTAAGACAACAGTTGGTATGTATCAGTCTTCATCAGATCCTGTGTTTGATTCCCAGATCATCTGAATCAGTACACTTAGGGCCAGATTTGCTAAACAGTGTACAGTAGTCTGCGGACGCAATCAAAATAAAAACTCCAGTGGGATTTCCCAGTTCTGTGGGTGATCTACTAAAATGCACAAACTGATTGAGACAGACACAGGCAGCTACTATCTAGACTTCTTCTATTCCCAACAGAACTACCTAGAATTTCCTTCTCGCTAATCATACAGTTATCCTTTTTGTCTTTGTATATTGTAAAACAAATAACGTCACTTGATATCATTTTTCTTCCTTCCTTTAGGAGTTTTGCCCTCCACCACAAGTCCAAATCCTGGTATGTACCATTATTCTCCTTGAGTTTTCGTTTTAATTTTAGCTTTTTAGTTATTTGTTTTTATATAAACCACTGCAGTCTCAGGAGTGATTCAATGTTACATTTCATTGCATGTAGTACATGTTTAACTGTTTAATGTGACAAATAAGCTTCTTGAACCTTTCGAAAAACACAATGAATGAGCAACAGGGTTTGTTTAAATGTATCTCTGTTTTACCCATGAGATTCTTGGTTTTTGGCCAGTTTTGCCATGACAGCAAATGATACAGGTTATCTGCAATCTCTGGGGGAATTCCTCTCCCAGTCAGCAAAATGTCATAGTGTATCATGGGGGACCCTTTCCCTGCCTGGCAAGTTTAAGGAGACCCCAATTCTTTGTAATTTTTCAGGTTTTACCGTTAGGTTAAACTTAACGCAGGGATGTAAGTCGCTCTGGCTAAGGGCGTCTGCCAAATGCTGTAAATGTAAATGTAAGTGTAAATGATTTAGGAACCATGAGGGACAGGGGGACATGTACCCGCAACATTTAATTTGCCTTTCTTGCCCCCCCACCTCCCAAAAAATAGACATTTAAATTTTTAAGGTGCTCCCCACCCCAAACATCAAACTCTATCTACTCTGATTACATGTATGCATTTCCTAATGGTAGCTGATCACGCAAAACAATTTCTTGATTTTTTTTTTAAGTATTTATTCTCAATTAATTACCATTTGTCTTTCATCCTTTTAAAGCATTTACCCTGAAAATGTTGTTTAAAATTCTACGTGACTTTAACCAAGATTTGGCTAATTCTTCAAGCTCAATGTTCAACATATTTAAATCAGACATGGAAGCAACTGTAAGTATATGTTCTTAAATAGTTCCAACATTCAGATATATACAATACACACATTACCTTAAATATAATTTTTGGTGTAATTTATATTTTATCCATTTTTAAGCAAACCTATCAGTTTATAATTCTGTGTATTACTCTGCTATACAACTGAAGAGCAGCATGTTATCAACAAAGTACATATCAATTTACTGTTTGAAGAGGCTGCCAAAAGCAGTTTACTAAGCAGGCATTTTAATTAACATAAGATTTGTTCTTTTACCCAGCTCACTGCAAATTACAAAAAATTAAATGGTTTTGTTAGAGTCTATGTCCTTGGCTTCAGGTAAGTTTTCTCCTTAAAACACAATATATTTAGGTAGGCTGCTTGTTTTTGCTGTTCTTTATCATTATTATTAGTAGAATAGTAGTAGTAATAGTCTCAATAGTAGTTGAAAATACTAATACTATTAGTGCAAATATAGCAGTAGGCGATTTAAGAAAAATAACATACATTTTTATAAATACTCAAAACACATTATTATTTCTGTAATTTAGACGATATTCCTATATGTTGTTTGACAGGAGTGGCAGTGTGATTACAGACTTTGTACTGGAGGCAAACAGTGTGAATTCCACTGCAATTGCCACACTGAACAGTCAGGTTGCAGTGGATCTTCAGGCCCAGGGTTACAGTGTTGACCGAAGTTCCTTCGGTGGAGTTGTTCAAGGTAGGATGAAAATCACAGGCACTAAATGGTTTGTCACTGCAGACAGATATACCAAGTTTCACTTGAAGTAATTGGAACTTTGTTGACTAAGGTGAAGACTTAGGCTCTATCTAACGCCCTAAGCCTGTCTCTATCTGACAATCTAAAGCAAAGCATAAAGCCAAGATGCAAGAAACATTTATGGGCATGTCCAAATCCATTTTGCTATTTTGATGGCAGAAAAAAGACTCTGTGTTAGCACAAGGCACAGAACAGTTGTCATAATTCTCTTAATTATTCAGAGGTATGTTGTGTCCAGATGGTTGTTGGTTTAGATCCCATGTCCAACAGAGTAACCATATCACTGTCGACCCTTTGAGCAAGACTATTAACCCCAGCTACTCCAGGGATGCTGGATGCTGGGGGGTTTGTGCGACGCACCAGCAGCTCTGATTGTTACTGTATGATTGCATGCTAACAGCTTCTCCCCTCCTTATTTCTTTAAGGAAATCAGCCTTTTATAAAGAACTATGATATTATATATCCTGGTTCCACTTTGCAGCTGACTTGTGTGGTTCCAGTAACTATGCAAATGGGAACTGGGTCATGGTCCGTGAATGGTCTGCCGGTGTCAAACAATGCAAAGTATTCAATCACCAATTCACCTCCCACACTGACTGTTCAGGACATGAGCGGTGGTGACAATGGTAAGCAGATAACCAACTTATTATTTTTAGGTTAAAATAAATCAGTGAGTCATCAGTGAGTATTAATGTACAATAAAGAGTGGCAATAGTGATGGTATTAAATGGTGACTAACCCGGTATACTCTGTCTACCAAAACTTTTCATTTACTTTTATGTTGCTGTGAAACATCCAATAACCCATTTTCCAGATTGCATGGGCTCAGCTATGGAGGATGAAACGTGACATAATCATAAATAAATCAATCAATAGAAAAATGTATTTACATATTTTTTCATTCCAAAGATTTATAGAAAAAAAAATTATATTCCAAAGATTTATAGAAAAATAAATGTATTTATTTATTAGATTCCAAAAATTTATCTAAAATTGTATTTTATTCTAAAGATTTTTTATTATTGTTTTTTTTTTCTTTTTTTTATTCATCTCTTTGTAAATGAGTTGGGCAGCCCTAATCCTTTCTCTAAGGCACTACTGGCCAGCAGACTAAGCTGATCTGCACTCCATGACCTTGGCCTTGTTTGGATGAGTAGAAGTTTTAGCTGACATGTTAGTAATGCTAAGTTCGCACTGCATGACTTTCCAAGTCGTGAGATTTCTATACCGTTCATATTTATGGTGCCAAAACTATGTCAATATGTGCACTGTTCATGTTGATGAACATGTTAAAAGGTAATGGAGCAGAGATCAGCAAAGTCCCCCCTGGGCAATAGTGCTTTAGAAAAAAGGCTTAAGGCTGCCCAACTCATTTACATACAGATGTGGAATTAAACTGGAATAAAAAAACACAATTAAAAAAAAATCTTTGGAATAATAAAAACATTTCAAAATAAATTTATGTTTCTATAAATCTTTGGAATTGGAAATTAAATAAATTTATATCTCTATTCATTTTTTATTTACGATTATGTCACGTTTCATCCTCCTTACTCAGCTTTATCCAAGTACTACAAATTTAATTATCGGTCATTTCTGAAAATCTAAAAATTTTGTTGACAGGTGTTTAGCAAAACTGATAACTTTTATAGTATGTTAGTAATAGGATGTAATATATGGAATGCCATAATACTTAAAGTGAAATATTTAAATATATATCTTTGTAAATAAATGAGCAAATATTTCAATAATTTTATTGTTTTATTTTTAAATAATTAAATAAAAGGTATCACATTTCATAATATTGTATACTATAAGTGTGTCTACTATGTATAATCATTAAATTGTATTTTGCAATAATTTTGTGATTTTCATTAGATATTATATTTCAACTTAATTAATTAAACTATATTTCACAATAAAGTTCAGCTTTTTACATTGATGTATTTCTGAATGACGGTTCTATAAACCAGCTGTTTATTTCATGATGCCAGAGCGCTCTGTCAATCACTTTGAGGTTGGTGGGACTGAGCCTGTGATTTGCTAATCCTTTGTGATTCATTACTCAGCATAGCAGATATAGGAAGTGGTTTGAAAAGTCCTGGGAAGCTGTAGAGGATGTAAAGGAAGTCAGTAGTTGGATGTGTAGAATAGCGGAGCAAATGTAGTTTGTTTCCAGCGACGGAAAAGTAAGGAATTGACCGGATTGTCAGAGAACCTACTCCCAGGAGTTGCTTCCAAGGAGATAATCCGGACAGCGCCCCAAGTTACCGGAGAAGCTTGGGGTTTCCTCTGGCATCAAATAAGCACCAAGTCACCGCTCCCGAGCACCGAAACAGGCCTGCAACCGTTTTCCCCTGTTTTCCATTCTTTTGACTTATTTCATGGACATAGAGCGACATGTTTATTT
The DNA here is from genome assembly GCF_048594095.1 of Paramormyrops kingsleyae. Classification (NCBI taxonomy): domain Eukaryota; kingdom Metazoa; phylum Chordata; class Actinopteri; order Osteoglossiformes; family Mormyridae; genus Paramormyrops; species Paramormyrops kingsleyae. The sequence goes on from NC_132815.1 coordinate 9,715,599, forward strand.
TTGTGTTTTGTAAATACTCAGTTATTTGAACTCATTGGGGTTGGGATATGTATATATATTGCTTTGGTTGATTTAATATATCTATTGTTAATGAAAAATCCAGGGAGTTTGCATTCGATCGATTGGTAATTGTGTTTCTTACGGTTTTGGATGGTACGCAGGGTGATGTAAACGACGAGCCGGTGTGGAACGTACTCAGGGCCCCTCTCTTAATCGCAGTATCCGGGGAAAGGGTGCTACATTTAATATGACTGTTTGCAGTTACAATAAGCTGCACTTACCTCTAGATGTGTCCTGTTTAGACAACATCTTTACAGTCGGTAAACACGCACTGCATTGCATAGTTAAATTTGTGCCTTTGTTCTGTAATATATCGGAATTTTTTTTTATATTTCCAGCAATGGAATACATTCCTTTTCTTGTCTGCCATTGCCTGCAACAGAAACTCAGACCGCTCCGGCAAGTTAATTAGCAGAATTGGCTGCAAATGTAGACGCGACAGGATAAACAATCATAAGTATTGAATAGTTTCAAACTTTCGGCTATGGAGGGAAATAGCAAAGGAGGATGTTTTGAAAAGCAATAAAAATACTGTTATTAAAGATATTAGCAAGGTTTTGCATGCAGTCTTATGATGTACTGTAACTAAATTGTAATCATGAATATTTCCATAAGTAACTGTAATTTAATTACACTTTTACTACTCTAGAGTTACTCTAGTACTGTAACTGTAACGGATTATAATAAAAAAAATATTGTAATTACATGTAACGGCGTTATGTAATGTAACTCCTTACTCCCCAACACTAGCCGTCGGGGTATACTGTACGAGATAGAAAACATCTCCACATGGCATTTTTCACCCTCTAGACATGGTAAACATTCCCGTTTAAAAAAACCCAAGGAGACATGCATTTTCTATACCACGTCTACATGGTACAAATGTACATGTTAAAAAAGGTCTTTCAGTACCAAGATATACCCAGACTAATACTGATCTATTCAAGGGTTCAGTCTGTACTGCATTATATTGGTTGCCATCTGATAATATTTCAAATTTTAATCTTAACCAATGAAACTCCAAATTTGTGTAAATTTAAACTGTTTTCGCGGAAACACTTTATCCAATCACAAGCTCGAATATTCCACCCCCCTGACAGTGACTGACAGAGCGCACCATTATTATGAAAATAAGCATTATGAAATAAAAAGCTGATTTGGAAACCCGGCCTTCAGGAATACATCAATGTGAAAAGTTAAAATTTATATTTTATAAATGAGCTCCCTGGCTAAGGTGCTTGGTAATACTTTTATCTGCTGTTGATTGTGAATAATATCCGTGTTTTTTGACATTGTTTTTCTCTTTATAATCTAGGAATATACACGTTCACAATGACTCAGTCGTTCTTGACATTCACCCACGAGGAATCCATTTCAGTGACAGATGTCATTCCTCCCATTATTCAGCTGAATAAATTAGCAATTAATGTTCGATGTGGAGCAAATGAAAATATCCCATTGGAGTGTTGTGTTACATACTACCTAATTAACAACGTTACAGCAAAATGGATGGACGGTTCTGTTGAAATACCCTCTGGTAATTTTTACAATTTCAAATAAATATATATTTGTTTTATTGTCCCTTGGCAAGTTCCTGTACATTGCTCTATGGACATGTAATTTACATGGGCATCAATATTATTTTACATTATTGTATGCATAAATTTCTTTAAAAGATGTTTAAACTGATTTAATATCCAGGTACTCTGCATGTAAAGCTGGTCTGCATCTGGATAATAAATTTTCAATAAGATTATCCTTTTAAACAGTAACAAATAAACTCAATGTAAAAAAAGACATTGTGTCACTCAAAGTTTAAAAATGTATGTAAATGTGACAAAAGTATTTGTTTGAATATTTGATATGTTTAATATTGCAGTTGAATATTGTACATTTGATGTTTTTCGTTTTACAGTACAGACCACAACAAACATGCTTTGTGTCAGTGCTGCATACCCAGTACCAAAGCAATGTAATACAAAGGAACTCACATGCCAAGTGATTGTCAAGAAAGCATCTACAACTCAAACATTGACAGATAATGTAACGCTAATGTTTTTCAGTGGAGGTACGAGGTTAATGAGTGTTTTAAGACAAGCGGCCCTATTCAGAATGCAGCCCTATTCAAAATGAATTTTCATTCCCTTTGTTAAAAATGCACAATACAATGCATTTTGTCCATTGGCTGCATTTGTAAAAAATTATGTAATCCCAGTGGAAACATGACTTTGCTTCACTAATCTTAAAACATTAATCCAACTTTAAGCATCTTAAAGCCCTAATCCATCTTCACATGTATTTATTCCAGTGCCTGACTGTAATGACCCAACATACGGTACTGGTATGAATGGAAATATATCAACTGTACTTTGCCCAGCCAATTTTACAGGCAACAGGACTGCAATTTGTGCAAAGCCAAATTGGAACATTCAGGAGGACAACTGTGTCTTCAGCGCAGTAAATACATTGGCGTTGTTTTCTCAGGTACTGTAGCACATTTTGAATACTAATCATTCATCCACCCACCTGTTGTCATACTGCTTAGCCAGTATAAGGTGATAGAGTACATTAATCATATGTACATTGTGTCATTCTGAAGAACTACAATATGTTTCCACACATCATGCATGATAATACAGTGATAAGGAGAACATGCAGACTCCATACACACAGGGCGTAGATGTGATTTGATTTCCTAGCCCTGTAGATGTGAAGTAGCAGTACTATCCACTCAGCCACTGTGTCATTTCATATAGGTTAAGTTTACATTATATATTGCATTTCAAGGAAACTAATTATAGGGAAAGAATCTGATGTTTTGTCTAAAATTCATTTTAAAGGAAATAATTGCTATATTGTTAGTTCACTGACTTTTCTGTTATCTGTTATCAATTTTAAAAATGGTCATTTAAAATTCCAAGTTTAAGTTATGGAAACATTATAATGTCGCCGTTATCAACAGATTAAGTTAAATTAAGCAATATGTGAGTCTGTGTTTTTTTCTACAAATCATACTGTTTGTACACTCAATGAATTGGTAGTTACTGACTATTCCAAAACATTGGTACTTGGTATCTTGGTATGAACATCCATCCATCCATCCATCCATTAGCTTCCGCTTATCCGAGGTCGGGTCGCGGGGGCAGCAGTCTCAGTAGGGAAACTCAGACTTCCCTCTCCCCGGCCACTTCTTCCAGCTCCTCTGGGGGAATCCCGAGGCGTTCCCAGGCCAGCGGAGAGACATAGTCCCTCCAGCGTGTCCTGGGTCTTCCCCAGGGCCTCCTCCCAGTGGGACATGCCCAGAACACCTTACCAGGGAGGCGTCCAGGAGGCGTCCTAAGCAGATGCCCGGCTCTACTCTGAGTCCCTCCCGAATACCGAGCTCCTCACCATATCTCTAAGGGAGAGCCCAGCCACCCTGCGGAGAAAACTCATTTCGGCCGCTTGCACTCACGATCTCGTTCTTTCGGTCACTACCCACAGCTCGTGACCATAGGTGAGGGTAGGAATGTAGATCGACTGGTAAATCAAGAGCTTTGCCTTTTGGCTCAGCTCCTTCTTCACCAGGACAGACCGATGCAGCGCCCGCATCACTGCTGACGCCGCACCAATCCGCCTATCGATCTCCCGTTCCATCCTTCCCTCACTCGTGAACAAGACCCCAAGATACTTAAACTCCTCCACTTGGGGAAGGACCTAACCCAGAGAGAGCACTCCACCCTTTTCCGGCAGAGGACCATGGTCTCGGATTTGGAGGTGCTGATTTTCATTCCAGCCGCTTCACACTCGGCTGCGAACTGCTCCAGTGAGAGCCGAAGGTCATGGTCTGATGAGGCCAACAGAACCACATCATCTGCAAAAAGCAGAGACCTAATCCTGAGGTCACCAATCCGGACACCCTCAACGCCCTGGCTGCGCCTAGAAATTCTGTCCATAAAAGTTATGAACAGAATTGGTGATAAAGGGCAGCCCTGGCGGAGTCCAACCCTCACCGGGAACGAGTCCGACTTACTGCCGGCAATGCGGACCAAGCTCTGACACCGGTTGTACAGGGACCGAACAGCCCTTATAAGGCAGCCCGGCACCCCATACTCCCGGAGCACTTCCCACAGGACTCCCCGAGGGACGCGGTCGAATGATACAAAGCACATGTAGACTGGTTGGGCAAACTCCCACGCACCCTCAAGGACCCTGCCGAGAGTATAGAGCTGGTCCACTGTTCCACAGCCAGGGCGAAAACCACACTGCTCCTCCTGAATCCGAGGATCGACTATCCGACGGACCCTCCTCTCCAGCACCCCCGAATAGACCTTACCAGGGAGGCTGAGGAGTGTCCCTCCGGTCCCCCTTCTTGAAGAGGGGGACCACCACCCCGTTCTGCCAATCCAGAGGCACCGCCCCCGATGTCCATGCGATGCTGCAGATGCATGTCAACCAAGACAGCCCCGCAACATCCAGAGGCTTGAGGAACTCCGGGTGGATCTCATCCACCCCCGAGGCCTGGCCACTGAGGAGCTTTTTAACCACCTCAGCAACCTCTGCCCCAGAGATAGGCGAGTCCACATCCAAGTCCCCAGACTCTGCTTCCTCATTGGAAGGCGTGTCGGTGGGATTGAGGAGGTCTTCGAAGTATTCCCTCCATCGACCCACAACATCCCAAGCTGAGGTCAACAGTGCACCATCCCCACCATAAACAGTATTGATGCTGCACTGCTTTCCCGCTCTGAGACGCCGGATGGTGGACCAGGATCTCTTCGAAGCCATCCGGAAGTCGTTCTCCATGGCCTCGCTAAACTCCTCCCATACCCGAGTTTTTGCCTCAGCGACCGCCAAAGCCGCGTTCCGCTTGGCCCGCCGATACTTATCAGCTGCTTCCGGAGTCCCACAGGCCAAAATGGCCTGATAGGACTCCATGTTCAGCTTGACGGCATCCCTCACCGCCGGTGTCCACCAGCGGGTTCGGGGATTGCCACCTCGACAAGCACCGACCGCCTTACTGCCACAGCTCCGGTCAGCCGCCTCGACAATGGAGGCGCGGAACATGGCCCATTCGGACTCAATGTCCCCCACCTCCCCCGGGACATGGGCAAAGTTCTGCCGGGGGTAGGAGTTGAAACTCCCCCTGACAGGGGATTCCGCCAGAAGTTCCCAGCAGACCCGCAATATACGCTTGGGTTTACCAGGTCTGACCGGCTTCCTCCCCCACCAGCGGAGCCAACTCACCACCAGGTGGTGATCGGTTGACAGCTCCGCCCCTCTCCTCACCTGAGTGTCCAATACATGCGGCCGCAAGTCCGATGACACGACCACAAAGTCGATCATCGAACTGCGGCCTAGGGTGTCCTGGTGCCAAGTGCACATATGGACACCTTTATGCTTGAACATGGTGCTCATTATGGACAATCCGTGACGAGCACAGAAGTCCAATAACAAAACACCACTCGGCTTCCGATCGGGGGGGCTTTCCTCCCAATCACGCCCCTCCAGGTCTCACTGTCATTGCCCACGTGAGCATTGAAGTCCCCCAGCAGAACAAGAGAGTCCCCGGGAGGAGCGCTCTCCAACACCCCTTCCAAGGACTCCAAAAAGGGTGGGTATTCTGAACTGCCGTTTGGCGCATCAGGACCCATCCCCCCACCCGAAGATGAAGGGAGGCTACCCTCTCGTCCACCGCGGTAAACCCCAATGTACAGGCGCCCAGCCAGGGGGCAATAAGTATGCCCACACCAGCTCGGCGCCTCTCCCCGTGAGCAACTCCAGAGTGGAAGAGGGTCCAACCCCCTTCGAGGAGACTGGTTCCAGAGCTCAGGCCATGCGTCGAGGTGAGCCCAACTACATCTAGTCGGAACTTCACTGCCTCGCGCACCAGCTCAGGCTCCTTCCCCACCAGAGATGACATTCCATGTCCCTAGAGCTAGCTTCTGCAGCCGAGGATCAGACCGCCAAGGTCCCCGCCTTCGGCCACTGTCCAACTCGCACTGCACCCGACCCCTATGGCCCCTCCTACAGGTGGTGAGCCCATTGGAGGGGGGACCCACGTGCCTTGTTCGGGCTGTGCCCGACCAGGCCCCATGGGTGCAGGCCTGGCCACCAGGCGCTCGCCATCAAGGCCCATCCCCAGGCCTGGCTCCAGGGGGGGCCCCGGTGACCCACATCCGGGCAAGGGAAATCGTGGATCCATGTTATAACTCATCATAAGGGGTCTTGTGAGCCGCACTTCGTCTGGTTCCTTACCCAGGACCTGTTTGCCTTTGGTGACTCTACCAGTGGCATAAAGCCCCAGGCAACTTAGCTCCTGGGATCATTGGAACATGCAAACCCCTCCACCACGATAAGGTGTCGGCTCCAGGAGAGGGGTATGAACATTTGTCTAAAAAAATCTGTCTTAAATTCTTCTGTTCATTTTTAATTCTTGTTTACCTGTCCACAGAATCTGAGTCCAGCTAGTGTATCATCATTTGTGAATGACCTTAAGACAACCACTACCAGTTATAAATCAGACATAACACAGTCATCAGCCACCATTTCCTCTATTGTGAACATACTTGGCATAGTTGCAAGTGTTTCACAAAATATAAGCGAAACTTCAATGCAGGTATGTTGAAACAGCAATGTTTTTTTGGAGGGGGGGGGGCATCATATTGGGATGTAAGTTTAGACTGTCTTAGTTATTTGGTTTGTAATGGCTACGCCGCATTATTAATTTTATAATTAGCACCATGTTACTTTCATATATGGTCTGTTGTGTAAATATGAAGGAAATGATGTTTATTTAATACAAATAGGATTTCAAACCCTGATAAAAAAAATACTGTGCTTAACTATAACATAAAAAATCCAGGAAAAAAGTAGTATACCCTACATCTTAAAGTCATGTACTTAACATATGTATTTACACATGTATGTATTTAACATAATTATTGGATTTTACCCATACATTCAGGGTGTTTTGGAGACCGTATCAATTTTGGTGTCACCTGAAACTCAGCAATCCTGGACAGGACTGAACAGTAACAACAGATCCCAAAGCACAAGCTCTGCTTTACTGGAATCAATAGAAAACATTACACACAGTCTATCAAGCAATTCCTTTACAATTAATACAACAAACATTCAGTTAATCAAAACAACATTAACAGGCCCTTTCAATGAACCCATGATTTCATCTCAGATATTCATCCCAAATCAAGGTCTTCCCAACAACACGAGTATCACAACAATCGTCTTTAAGACTCTTCAGTTTGTCTTACCTAACAGGACCACTGGAAACAGTACGGACAGCTCCATCAATGGAGTTGTCATGTTAGCCTATGTAAACGAAACCATTAATAATGTTTCACTGACATTTGATAAAACAAACAAAACAAAGGTAAACAGCCAGTGTGTTTTTTGGAACTTTGAAGGCATCGGAGGCTGGGACTCTACTGGATGTGAACTGCAATCTGAAACAAATGACAGGGTCACCTGTTCCTGTAACCACCTGACTTCCTTTTCCATATTAATGTCACCTTTTGTACCTAAATCCATTGAGGTTCTTTTGAATTACATCACGTATATTGGAGTCAGCATATCAATGGGATGCCTGGTCTTATGCCTTATAATTGAAGCATTTGTGTGGAGCGTTGTCACTAAGAACAGCACGTCACACATGCGACACGTCGCTATAGTGAACATTGCTCTGTCTCTGCTGATTGCTGACATATGGTTCATAATTGGAGCAGCAGTGTCAGGCCAGAGCGCACCAAAGAATGCATGCAGTGCTGCAACCTTCTTCATTCACTTCTTTTACCTTGCCTTGTTCTTCTGGATGCTGATCTCAGCTCTCTTCCTCTTCTACCGTACCATGATGGTTTTCTCCCACATGTCAAAGAGCACTATGATGGCCATTGCCTTCTCAGTGGGCTACGGGGCACCACTCATCATTGCCATAATCACCATTGCAGTCACTGCCCCCAAAAATGGCTACTTTGGGCAAGATGGCGTATGTTGGTTGAACTGGTACCAGACTAAGGCCCTCCTGGCATTTGTGATTCCGGCCTTGATCATCGTCGTTGTGAACCTGCTCATTCTAATCGTGATTGTGGTTAAACTACTGATGAGGGGTGTTGGTGAGAACCATCAGTCTGAGGAGAAGAATGCTCTGGTGGTCATCGCAAGGTGTGTCGGTGTTTTGACTCCCATCTTTGGCATCACCTGGGGACTTGGCATAGGGACCATGGTGGCACCTGATAATCTTGGAATCCAGATTGTATTTACAATCTTCAATGCCTTTCAGGTATGTGGAAATAGTAATTGATACCTGCAATTATTGATTTCTGACATTACATTTAAATGGTATGAACTTTACAAAAATCAGCAAAAACAATGGAACTTTTTTTAGTTAGAAGCTAAGTCATTAACTGAAATATTTATACAAATCCATCTTTTTTTTCATATGCATCCTATAAATACTAACAATAATTTTTAAAACTTATTTTAAGGGCTGCTTCATTTTAGTGTTTGGGACGCTTATAGACAGCAGAGTAAGTACTTACATTTCTGTATTTGGAATACTATTGGAAATTTGAGCTTTATTATACATTGGCATGTATGACACACACATGATAGAGCCCTTTTCTTTATGGACAGATTCGATCAGCTGTTGCTGGAAGATTTTCATTTTTGCCTTTGCTGTCTTCCCGAACAAAGGTAACACCATCATTGCATTTCGAGTGTAATGTTCACTTGTCCCATTTTAAGTGTTTCTTAGACACGCAAAATCACATTCTTTAATACTGTACTCACTTCGTATGGCTGGAGGAGATATACTCAGAACAAAACCAAGTGCTCTATTATACTTGATTTAGAAATTGGATTACTCTAAGTTAATGTTACAAAATTTGCAATTTCAAGTATCAGAGACAAGATAAATTATGTGTGGTTTGTCTCTCTAACAGAGCACAAATGCTGGTCCATCTTTGTCCTCTCTGGCTGACCGTATTAGGCGAAGGGGAAAGAGTAAGTTAAATTGCTACATTCTAATAATCTATGTAATAATGTTACTGAGATTTACTCCATAGTCTGATTGGGATGCTTTGTGTCTGTATGATAATGATGTAGAAGATATCCCTTCTTATGTCCAGTTTACACCAGTGTTTAATGAAAGAAAATCACACAGGTTGAGTGGTTTCTAGCAAACATTTTATTTGTTATGCTGGTGCCACATGTGAACTTTAATCTGTGTAATTGGCCGTTTGCAGTAACATCCAATGCTCTTTATTTTTCAGACTTTTATAATGTTTCTGAGGCTTCAACAAATCTGAGTGCTTCTGATGCATTTATCACTTCATAGCTGCCTGGCTGCTCAACTGAAGCTGTGAATATTTCTCAGAGACAGATATGTGGTTTTACAAAAGAATAATAAATTGATTCTTCTCAATTTACATGTTTTTTTCCATGGTTTTCAAGGGTGCGTGGGAACCCTGCTAATAAATTATTACAACAAATATGTAAGTAAATAAAAGGATTTGTTTTATATTTTAATTTTTTCCCATCAGCTCTTAATTAATTAGCATTTTTTTGTCACTTTCGAGTCTTTGGATATTTATAAATTTATCTTTTTTTTTTTACAAACACTGTATTCAATCACTTATGCTTCCAGCTGCAATGTTAGTCTCTCTCCATTTTTTAAGGAAATTCTGCAAGAACAGTCCTGATGAAGTATAATGAAATATGTTTATCTCATTGTGGTAATTGATCAGCATATTTTCATAGTGAAATATGGTGTCAATAATATAATCAATTTTCTGTTTCATATTTTTGGCTGTGTAATGCTATGCATAATAAAATTATTACCATTCAAGTGTCTGAATGTCTCTTTTCAGATTTCTAAATGAATAAGGAGACAAATTCGAGATCTGAAAGCATCATTAATGTGTAGAATTTGTTAGTTTTCGAGGCTCCAAATAATAACATTACCATTTATAAAATGATTTTTATTATATGTTATGATGGCAAAAATTTATTATAATTTTTGTCAAAGAAAGTACCCGTGGATGTCAGGTAGGCAGCGGGAGAAGGACGAGCCGAATGCAGGGTGCATCAGGGTGAACCCCTTGCATGGGTGTTTGCAGGGAAAAGGTAAGATCACACACGCAGACAGAGAACAGAGACTGAACAGGGAGCACAGGACTAAGAGACACTAATATACATAACTAACAGAGGAGTAAATACAAGGCAGCTGTGGTTAGTTAACAAGAGGGCAGGAACAAGAGGTAAGACTAATAAGTTTCAGGCGCGGCTGAGTAGAAGCCATGCCCGAGGAACACGCAGGGAACAGACAAGCAAGGCGGGGCTGGACGTGACAATAGAATTCATATAAAGATGCACTGTACCTGTCCAAATATGCTGAGAAGGCAAATAATGTCTGAATACATGAATATTAGGGAATGAAATCAAATGAAATTATGAGGATATTTCTGCAAATTGATGAAAACCATGAAATATTTAGATGTATATATGGTAATAATGGTAGTAATGCAAATAAAAACACCAAATTCACCATTTTTGTGAAGAATACAGCTTGAAAGCAACATATTTTTATTACAAACCATTGTGACCTGACAATAAATTGTTTGAACATGGAAAAAAAAAACTGATTCAACCTTAGTGTCAGAAGCTTATTAATAAATCTATACAACCGCAACATGAAATAGACATTTCTAACTGTTGCTAGACTTTGGGCATATGTTAGTTTATAATCCAGGTTTATGTGTTATAATTACAGCAAAAACAAGAGCACCTGCCACTTCACCAATCAGAACGCCTGGCCACACGGAGTTTGGGCGTTTAAGCAAAGCTTCTGTCAGAAATGCTGGGTCTTTCCTGGATCTTCTTGACCTTCCCAGTAGATTTCAGACTGAACTGGGCTTCAGACCTAGTTAAGTGTCTCAAGCAGATTTTTTTTTCCACATTCCCCTCACTTTAGATTGAGGTTGTAGGGAGCCGCCCACTGGTCTAATGATGGAATTCAAGGCTATGAATGTGCATATGTCCTTCCGAGCGCTCCAGCAAAGTTACGTACCCTTCTGGGTAAAACCAAATTATATCTGACCCCAATTTAACTAAAAACTTTTGAGTCATGATTTCGAGTCTGGTATTCAGATTACTCCTGCGCTTTCCTCAGTATTGCCGAACTCCCATTTATCCCGAACGATGGAATACACAGGATTCGCCTAGGCCAATAGGGCGATCCGCAGATCTGTTACATAGGGCTTGGTTCAGAGGTTGAGGGATCGCTGTAACTAACACATTGTCAGCTTAGATGATGAAGTTGGAGTGCAGCAGGCATTCGTCCGCTGAGGCGCACAATGACATGAAAAACATTTGCTTTGCAGCTTGAGACAATGGTCAGCATCCAAACAGCTCCTTCAATATTTCGGAGTTTGGGCAAGAAACTGGATTGTGGCCACTCGTAGACCTGTTTCAGGTGCTTCCACTGAACATGGATTTGCTTGGGACTCATTTTAAATCCAGCATCTTCCAGCTGTTTCGCCACTTGTTTAAACAGGTCTCCATTACGTATTTTTTGACCATCCATGTATTTCAGAATATAATCCTTTCAGCTGACACAGCATGAACTCTAGTTCTTCGTCAGTCCAAAAATGAATGGGTTTGGATTTTGTCATTTTGTTGATGAATGGTTATTCTCCGTTGGCTTCTTTATCTTCTGTGTACACTGTAAAAAAAAATGTTCAGCCAACTCAAAAATTCAAGGCAACATGCTGCAATACATTTTTGAGTTAAGTCAACTCAGTTACAAAAGTTCAACAAACCTATAGACAGAGGTTCAGCTAACTTTGACTTAAGACTTAAGGCAACACTAATACAAGTTAGATTAACCTAGGTACAAAGTTTCAATAAACTTAGATTGTTAAATTGTCAACACTATTTTGCAAGTTTGATTAACATAGGTGCAGAGGTTTAGTCAACTTTGTTTGAGGAGTCAAATTAAATTTAAATAAACCTGCCTTGTTTAGGTGACATTTTAAGAGTTAATGTTTTCATTAACTTTTTTAAATAGCAAGATTCAACTGTAATATTTCAAGTTGCCTTCTTTAGAGTACTAAAAAACTTATATTACCATTGGAACCTGTTTTATGTTTGGTTAATATATTTTTTTCAAGTCAGTTCAACTTAAAGTACTCAATCTAATACATTAGATTTTTGCAATTTAAACCAATAAAACTGCTCATGCTCAACTAATGAATATAATTTGAAACAACTAAATAACCCAAAAGCCAGTTTACTGCAACAGTCCACTTTATTAAAACGCATTGTTACATCCTTGCATAAATAGCTATAAACAAGATACAGTGGCCAGAAACAGTAACTTTTGTCTTTAGACCACAACTTGGGATGGAAGAACAAATCAAATCACTTTTCTCATTTAATATTCAGATTTTCATTAAGCTTAATTTTTAGAAACCCACCACGAGCAAGGATGGTATGGCACTGATATTAGTCTGTACCACATTTTATTGCTAGTTCTTCTGGGTTGATGTATGCTAATTGGTCTGAGTAGTATAGTTCATACTGTATGTATTAGATTAGATTAGATTAGATAGTACTTTACTAATCCCTCGGGAAGGTCAGCAATACACCGACACATTACAGTTACAAGAATTAAAATTTGGGTGGTGGAGGAAAAAAAAAAATAGGATGAGTATATGCATCCCCAAAGAAATATTATTATTATGCTTTGCAGCACATTCTGTTAAAGTCAATATATCAATTGTAGAGGTACATATGGTCTGGATGCATTTCCTAGAGAGTCTAGGCTGAGAATAGAAGCAAAGCAGTTCATTTTCCATAGCATTTTCTGATGCCTTCTCTAAACCATAGAGGCTACTCCATCTCACCAAGTCACTGGCAAGCACACAAAAGCCATTTCTGTGGTTTTTTGTTCTCTTGCTCTATTCATCACAATCACGGTGGATTAAGAAAAAAGAATCTGTTAAGTCAAAGAAAGTACTGTATCATGCTATGCAAATATACATCCAGCACCATTGGTCTACAGGGGAGTGCGCAGTACCGGGAGCTGCACAGAAAAGGGCATCACAACTGTCCTGATACCTTTCTGCATATACTAATCATCCAAGGGCAGGACCCACAATCAAATGCACTGCTACAACATTAAAATATATACCACTCTGGAGACACGTCCAGTACGTCTCCTAGACTTTTTTTCTCTGACTTGACATCAACATGCTATAAAACTGCATATCAGGAAAAAAAAACACCACAACCACAGCTCTCTAATCTCCAAGATCAGTCAGAACTGACTAGCTTAACTCAAAAATGTATTGCAGCATGTTGCCTTGAATTTTTGAGTTGGCTGAACATTTTTTTTTACAGTGTACCAGCTTCTTCTGTTATTTCCAGGGCAATGTACAGAATGTACAGAGCAACTAGGCCAGTTTGGGTCCAATTGAACATATACATGCAGGAGTAAATCAACTCCGCATTATCTGGCTGTGACTTTGAGAAAGCCGATTTAGTACGATTTCAGTAGGACTAACGCATGCCAGACTTTTAAAATATGTAAGTCAGACTAACACAACAATTCAATTTTTTCCAACATCACATACTGACTGACATCTGAGAGACTGGCTACTCTGCAATCTTCTCCATCAGCCTAGCAACTACTGATAATACAGTAAAGGTTCAAGAACATAATATTTAACAGTCAACTAAAAATGTGCGATTTATCTTGTGACTCAGCAAGGATTAGATTTAATATATATTACTAAGGACATGACATGATTAATTAATGCATGCATCCATCCATCCATCCATCCAGGATAGAGGTAGAACTATGAAACTTAATTATGGAACTAAGAGACTAACAATGAAACTAGGAGACAGAATCTAGCACTAGGAAGATAAAAAAGACACGTAATACATAATGACTAAGGCCCAATGCAAATACCAAAACAGTAAACATGAAGGAAAGCCAGCCTCAAACTCACAGGTCCACAGGCTCTCAAGCACACTCAGCCCACTGGGCTATGCGGCATTCTGAGGAACAGGGAAATACACAAGGATAGAAGGATTGTATTATGGAGAGGGGAAAAGGCAAATTGGCCAGCCACACCTGCTGGCCAAACGAAGAGGAAGAGGGGCCGGGGTCAGACAGGAACTCTCCATGACAAAACCAGTTTGGATGGGTTCTTGGCATACAGTTTTTGTTTTGAATATTTTTTTTCTGTCATTCACATCTCTCTGTTACAATGTCACATGTCTGCTTCCTGTGCTCTTCACAGCTTGCAGCAGGTGTCATACTGTAAGTGAGATTACAGTGCAGTACAGTACATCAAGAGCACAGGAAAGGTAAGAAAAGCTTCTTAACATCATTATTCTTCATCAACATACCATGTCATCTGAGGCCAACCTGTGCCACCAATTCAGTTTCCAGTTAAAAGGAGAAACATTTAATGCTGCACATGTTCTGGTTTCTGTTACTGATGTGATAAATAAATGAAAGCATTCTGTGTTTCCTTTAGGAATATTTACATTTTCCTTTAAATTACAAGACATAGGGAACAGTCAGCTAATTCTGAATTTTTATTACAACAATCGGTAACATTTTACACTAATTACACCTTCATAATGCATTCACAGAACATTCACAAGCAGCTTGTATATAAGTACTGTATACCTTTACATCCAAAAATACTTAACAGCTTAAATGTATCATACATTATTTGATTATACGATTATAATGTTTGTTATATAATGTTTGCTATTAATATATACACTCACCTAAAGGATTATTAGGAACACATATTCAATTTCTCATTAATGCAATTTTCTAATCAACCAATCACATGGCAGTTGCTTCAATGCATTTAGGGGTGTGGTCCTGGTCAAGACAATCTCCTGAACTCCAAACTGAATGTCAGAATGGGAAAGAAAGGTGATTTAAGCAATTTTGAGCGTGGCATGGTTGTTCGTGCCAGACGGGCCGGTCTGAGTATTTCACAATCTGCTCAGTTACTGGGATTTTCACGCACAACCATTTCTAGGGTTTACAAAGAATGGTGTGCAAAGGGAAAAACATCCAGTATGCGGCAGTCCTGTGGGCGAAAATGCCTTGTTGATGCTAGAGGTCAGAGGCGAATGGGCCGACTGATTCAAGCTGATAGAAGAGCAACTTTGACTGAAATAACCACTCGTTATAACCGAGGTATGCAGCAAAGCATTTGTGAAGCCACAACACGCACAACCTTGAGGCGGATGGGCTACAACAGCAGAAGACCCCACTGGGTACCACTCATCTGCACTACAAAAAGGAAAAAGAGGCTACAATTTGCACGAGCTCACCAAAATTGGACAGTTGAAGACTGGAAAAATGTTGCCTGGTCTGATGAGTCTCGATTTCTGTTGAGACATTCAAATGGTAGAGTCAGAATTTGGCGTAAACAGAATGAGAACATGGATCCATCATGCCTTGTTACCACTGTGCAGGCTGGTGGTGGTGGTGTAATGGTGTGGGGGATGTTTTCTTGGCACACTTTAGGCCCCTTAGTGCCAATTGGGCATCGTTTAAATGCCACAGCCTATCTGAGCATTGTTTCTGACCATGTCCATCCCTTTATGACCACCATGTACCCATCCTCTGATGGCTACTTCCAGCAGGATAATGCACCATGTCACAAAGTTCGAATCATTTCAAATTGGTTTCTTGAACATGACAATGAGTTCACTGTACTAAAATGGCCCCCACAGTCACCAGATCTCAACCCAACAGAGCATTTTTGGGATGTGGTGGAACGGGAGCTTCGTGCCCTGGATGTGCATCCCACAAATCTCCATCAACTGCAAGATGCTATCCTATCAATATGGGCCAACATTTCTAAAGAATGCTTTCAGCACCTTGTTGAATCAATGCCACGTAGAATTAAGGCAGTTCTGAAGGCGAAAGGGGGTCAAACACCGTATTAGTATGGTGTTCCTAATAATCCTTTAGGTGAGTGTATATTTAAGCTGTTAAGGAATGTTAGGGTGTTATGGTGCACATACTGTATGTGCTGCTTATGAATGTTCTATGAATGCATTATAAAGGCATTAGGAAGGTGCAATTAATGTAAAGTTTACCTAGTAACCTGTTTTTGCTATTATTTTTGACCACACACTAATAAAAAAAATAGTTATACCAGTAATAAAATAGTAAGAATGGGAATATGTTTCAGTGAAAGTTATCAAGTGTACCCAGTGTGAGAAATTGCCTTACTGTACATTTATTGAGTGTACGATCTCCCTAGTCTTTCCTGATTGCTTGTACGTATCTCCTTCTATGTTCCTCTTTGTGTGTGCAATTCCTGATCCTATAGGAGCCCTGAAAGCCCAGAGCACGTCAACATTAACATGATGCAAAAACATTAGGAAAACACATCATTAAGAAAACGCAAAAAGAATGATACCAAACCATCTCGACAAAACATTTTTTTGCGTTGTGTTAATGTTGACGTGCTCGGGGCTTTCAGGGCCACCATATGATCCCCTGTGCGTCTGGTTCATACTTCACGTGAAACTGGGCACACCATAGTGCTGGACCGTCCGTGACGCTGAATTTTCATTCTTCTACCGCCAACCCACCAGGCAATCGTGCACTTTAACGTCAGGCTTGGGGTAGCGCTGTAGTGCAAAGCTGCTGTTAGAAGTCATGCTCGTGAAGTGTGGCAATAAAAATTTTAAACAAAACTATCCATGCAATATATACATGCAGTACACAAAGCAGGGATATTATCGTTAAACATTTCCATAAAAATAAAAAAATAAGACACAGATGAAAACAATAAATATTGCTTCCAAAATAAACTGAAATAAAATAAATACATTACTGTTTAAAAATATTGTTCAGCTAAATTAATGATTTGTTTATCTTTGGACCTCTTGTGCACTGCACTATAGCTATAGAAATAGCAAACAGCATTACACTGTGATATTTTGTACTACTGTAGCTAGCTAAATCCTTCAAGTTTCAGACATACAATTATGGAAACCTAAACTAAAATATACAGTGCTCACAGTGTTTGGATGCGTAATTCTGTAAAAATGTTGCAAATTTATTGGCACATATCTTCCACACAGACACTTTCTTTTTAAGTGTTGTGTTATTACTTTTAAAAGGTAAAAAGTGATAATAAACATACAAAACAATATCTAACAAATTTTAAATCACATTTTTCATCAAAATGACTAATCAATTTGAATAACGTCAGTGAGTAATATACATAATGCTACAGTGTTGTCATTGCGTAATGATGCCATCATGCAAATCCAAACCAATACAGAATGACTGTATTGGTTTGGATTTGTCATGAAGAAAATCCCGGCGAGAGCCCCGATGAATATACTTTCGGCGAGGGAGGAATGCGACGCATTCGCATGCACACGCGTCTGTGTGAAGATGAAGCGCAGCCGGCAGGTAGAGCAGCCAGAAGAAAACGAAGTTGGAGGAGCTCGTCAGCTGTACACTGGTAAAGTCCAAAACCGGGTTGAAGGACCAACGACAGGAGAGTCCAGACAAATACGAACAGTACACAGATCCTACCAGACAACATCGCAGAGGAAGACGCCGGAAAACCAAATAGAAAAATAGAAAAAGATACCGGAGAGCAGCGGCAGCAAATCACGCCAGCATTCACTCAACCCGGAAGTCTTAAGTCTTCTGATAATTAATAAAATGAAAGAAACCCAACCTTGAACCTACCCAGAGTAGCCTAGCCTACACTTATATTTAACATCTTTCATACTATTGTCTTTACTCCAGACGCTATAGCAGGTTACTGGTTTGGAATGCTTTTACGGATAGTGATCATTGTTTTGTCTTACCGAATGCGATACTTCCTGCCCACCCTCCTTCACAATCATGCATGGTTTGCATGCAATGCAAATTCGAGCTGCTTTCAGTGAAGTGCGCCCATGTGGTTCATGAGTCGCGTATCCTCTATCATGCTGATACTGAATGCTCTAGTGCTCTCTCTCTCACAGCAGACACTATTAATACCACTATTAATAGCATTTTTATTAAGGTAAATATCCATCCATCCATCCATTATCTCCCGCTTATCCAAGGTCGGGTCGCGGGGGCAGGGAAAGCCAGACTTTCCTCTCCCCGGCCAGACTTTCCTCTCCCCGGCCACTTCATCCAGCTCCTCTGGAGGAATCCCGAGGCGTTCCCAGGCCAGCCGAGAGACATAGTCCCTCCAGCATGTCCTGCGTCTTCCCCGGGGCCTCCTCCCAGTGGGACATGCCCGGAACACCTCACCACGGAGGCGTCCAGGAGGCATCCTAATCAGATGCTACTGATGAGCCACACCTGCTCCTGGTATTTACCTGAGAACTAGTGTGGCTCATCAGAAGCCAGGTAGGATAGAAAACTTACTGGATAGTAGCTCTCCAGGACCGGAGTTGGAGACCCCTGTTCTATGATCACAGTCAAAATATTTGAGCAAAGATTCATACAGATAAACACCTATCTTCCTAACTGGACAGAGATTAAGAGGACAACAAATACTGCTAAAAAAAATATCAAACATGATGAGAAAGCAGTACTAAAGAAATCTGTTCTGTGAATTTTAATTTAATTTGACTTCAAAATGACTAAGTTTAGAAAAAAATGTAAAACAATTTGTTTCTATTTTGATCTAGAGATGGCAATACAACACCTGTCATTAATCACCATCTTGATGGTAATATGCATTTTTGGAACTGAGGAATTCATGGAAAGCCCAGATTATCTTTCCCAGGTAAGTGATCTTTACACTAAAGAATTCTCTTACACTAAATCTTTCATGTATGACCCACTGCTTTCCATGTATGACCCGCTGCCTGCCTTCTGGTTGCCTGGCGATTGGAGGGAGTGTTGGCACCTTGTCATCTCCCCCCTGCTCCCCGTTTGTGTCTCAAATTTTACTGTATTTGACTCTCCCTGCCGGCCCCTGGAGGATGGGCTCCCCCTTTGAGTCTGGTCCCTCCCAAGGTTTTAACTCCTTCTCTGGAGTTTTTCCTTGCCACTGTCACCTATGGCTTACTCACTGGGGGCTTTGGGTGGGGATGCTGTAAAACACTTTGAGACAATGTAATATTGTGATAATGCGCTATACAAAAATTAAATTTTTTGTTGTAAATGCATTCATTTTAGAATTATTCCTCAGAGTAATAATTAAACTTTAAATAAGAAGTAAGTAAATGTGTAAGTGTTGCACTGCCACAGTGAGGTCAAGGCAGAGAACAGCCATTGCCCTGCAGTGCTATTTGAAAACTGACTCTGCCAACTGGAACTGAGGCATGTGGAAAACTGTGAGCTGTGTCCTGTCCACAGTCAAGTTTCTGCCACAAGCATGTAGATGAAAGTATAGAATCGAGGATCATTATTTTGTTGGTCAGGCTTTAATTCTTAGATACTCAGAGAATATCCTCCTTTCTTTTTGTTTTCTGGTACTATACAGTTGTTGTAATATGTCAGTGCTTCATAGGGAACTCGCTGACACTAGTGACATTTAATACTATATTAATTGCCTAAGTGGGTGATCTCCAGAGTAAAGGATTCAGTTATTTCCCTCAGGTTCATCAACAGAGGATCTTCCTTTGTTTTTGTTTTCGGGTACTATACAGATGTTATAATCAATGAACAGACATGTTACTTTCTTGGATGCTTGTTGTATCATCGATACATTCACTAAGGGTTGTTACAGGTGCAGTCATTTGTGTAGGTGAACAGCAACAAAGGAAGTGTGCCTACTTTGACGACTGCCAATCGTCGCAGATCCAGATTCCCCAAACCTCACTTCTTGTCTTTTTCCTGTGCAGAAGTTAGTGGTCTTCTGACAGACAGAGTTAGGGTAATTTATAGTGTAGAAGTTCAGGGATGGTGTTATTAAATGCTGAGCTAAAGTCTAAAAGCAGTATCCTAACATACCCCAGAGCAGTTGAGGTGTTGAGGGATGTAATGTAGCTGTATTTTGACTGCATCACCCACAGATCTGCTGGCCTAACACTGTTCTTCAGGTAGCCAAGCACTAGTCTTTCAAGAATTTCATGACTACAGAGGCCATAAAACAATAAACATTTTACAAAAAATAGAAAAGATGCAGTTTTAAAAATGTGTTTCCTTCACTGAACCATTATTTGCATAGGTAACAGTTTCCAAACACTAGGCATTAAGAGTTAACTTTGAGAAAAACTAACCCAGTATGTCTTCCCAGCTCTTCTGATTTGGTACTGAGGGATGTAGGACATTTTTAGTTTGCGTAACTTTGTCCAGTTGAATGGGGGCTACAGACTCAGCTCCCTCTAGACATCTTAACAAACTATGAAGGACCAAATCAGCTACAGTCACAATAGATTCCCATGCCATTGAAGAACCCTGTAATAACCATGATTGGTGAGATTTCTGTGAACCAGCAGCCAGTATCTGCAAGATAAATGTATAACATTGGATTATCATTATATCATTATAAATATATATAAATATATATTTTAGGTAAGAAACATTGATGCCAGCTATCCAGCTGTAAAAGTCAGGCACAAAAGAGAAGGTAAGGGAATATGTAACAATTGAACATTATGAATGAACTCCAAAGACAACATGGATGAATGCTCTGTCATGTTTCGTCCATTTCATGCTACCAAATACTGCTCTATTCTGAGAAACCTTAAAATGAAAACAAACAACGAAACTGGAGCATGAATGATTATGCTAAAATAATAATAATTGTTATTGTATTTCTCTTGCTCAAATATCCGCTTTCAGAAAGCCTCAGTATCAGCATAATTTTTCTTTGTTACACATGTTCTGTCCCCAAAATACTCCTAAATGTAACATATATTTTTTTCAGCAGGTAATGTCTGAATTTTTAAATATTTTTTAATATTTAATATACTTCTTTTTAATATTTACTTTGGGATATTTTTTTCCCCTCAACATCTCCAGTTCCTATTTTTAACAGCATCTACTGTATGAATGTGTTCTCCTTTTGCTTTAAATTTTCAACCTAGGTTTGCCTTAAAAATATCAAATATCATGACCTTAAAGGACATTTTTAGTACAATACAGAAAGTAATACAAGGTGAACATTCTGTTCCTTGTAGTATGGCACCTGGATCTATACATATTAAATTATTAATAGCTGTTTAGAAGACATGCAGAACATGTAACATGATGCAGGTAACACTGTTGTGTACTCTGCTCCACTAATACTTTGTTTGTCCCCCTTGGCCTGACTGTACTGCTGCCTGTATTGACTTCATTGTCCCCTTCCTTGGACTGTCCTTGCTGTCCTTGTCCCTGATTGGTTTTCGAAGTCTTGAGTGACGTTGTGGTTCTACTGTGGTTCGACAGTGCTGGGCTGTCAGGTCGATTGCAACCAGGTGCTGGTCGCACCAGAGGGATCCTTTTCGTCCCCCTGCTACCCCGGAGTTTACCCCAATAACCAGGCATGCAGGTGGACACTGCAGGCCCCAGCCGGGTTTGTCGTGCAAATAACCTTCCTCGACATTGAGTTGGAGAAGGTGTCGGGGTGCATCTATGACCAGCTCGTAGTCAACACCGGCAGCAACAATGTTTCGTTCTGCGGTTTAACTGCCAAGGGACTAAGCCTCAGCTCCACGGGGAACTTCATGGAGGTGTCCTTCACCACGGATGATAGCATTCAAGGAAGAGGCTTCAATATCAGTTACAGGCAAGGTATGCTGACAGTATGCAATCGCCTCTTTTAAGATATTTATTACTGTTTATTTTTGTTCTCATTGTTTATAATTATTACGCCCCTGGTCTTGGTCAGGTGGCCATAACAGGTAACTTGGTTTGTTACGTGAAAATATTTCAGATTGATTCATTTTAAAATTTGATATGTTTTTATTCAGCTAACCTGAACTTTTCTCTATCTCCCACAACCATTGAACTGCATAGAATTTCCTCCTAGCTAATCATCCAATTGTCTATACTAAATAGTGGAGATAAGAGTGAGGACGCAATCAAAATAAAAGCTCCAGTGGGAATGGCCAGTACTACACATGTCCTACTAAAATGCACAATCTGATGGAGACAGACGCAGGCAGTTCATTTAAATAATGAGACGCCCATTTTACCAAGGGAAATGCAAAATAAGTCATGTTTTATTTGGCGTTCAATAATGGCGCACTTTGCAGTAAATTGCCTACCGCAAACCTTAGTAAATCAGGTTGTGTGATTCAATTAAAGACTCTCTTCCCCATATTTTGAGCTTTGCGAGAAAACTCTTGCAAATGCATATACAATATGCTCGGTCACAATATTACATGTCAATGCTTTTCTACCACTAAACTTTTTCAGCATGTGATGTCTAACAATGTTCATAGCTAACCTGAACTTCTCTCTTCCCCCCACAACCATTAAACTACCTCGAATTTCCTCTTAGCTAATCATCCAGTTCTCCTTTCTGTCTTCTGTAGCTCCTGTGACAACCAGCACCACTACAACACCAAGTACAACACGTGGTATGTATCACTCATCATTAGAGTTTAGATTCTCTGCCCGAGGCCGAGCCCAGACTTGACCCGAGCCGACCCGTGGGCCGGGTCGGGCCGATATTTCCTGCCACTATCTTCGGGCCGGGCCGGGCCGGGCTGGGCGGGGCCATGATCAAGCATTTGTGTGTGTTTTTTTTTTTTTTAAATCATTACTTAATTAGCCTAATTGGGTGGAGAGCTATGCCATAATTATAAATGTAGCTCCCTCCCGTAAGACACGAGCACAAGAGTCCTTTGCATTTAACTGAGCCGACGGTTTATTCGAAAGACAGTGGCTTCGTTATTATCACCATCATGGCAGACGTGAGAACTAAATACAGATACGGAAACACAAAATCAAGCACATTTACTTACAATATTAGCTAACAAACATTGAAATTCAAATGAAATATAAACATAAATAACAATAAAGACAGCTTAGAGAATTCATATACAGTTAACACGAACCTCAGTTAGCATTTACATGGCTAAATACAACAAACTTAACTAAAACTCAATTTACACATACCTCGTTGGCTGCTTACGGAAGGATTTAACCTTTTTCTTAACCCTTTACTTAAAGTTCGATGCCGAGCACACAAACTGGTTCCAGCAGCAAGCGAACTGGATAAGTGAAAACGTGCTTTTCTTCTAAACGTGTCTCAATAATTGCGGACATCAGAACAACAGTTCCGCTATTACCTATTTTGTTTAAAAATATTCTAAAACTTATCATATTTATTAAATATGCCATCCAAAGTTAATTACTTGTTCATTTTCTGTGTTTATCATTGTTCACGTTTTTTTTTCATTCGGATCTATTTGCGATCCATTCTGAATAAACAAACAATGCAGTTTACATGCTTCGTCCTTGTTGCATTTTTCATTAAGATAAATCTAAACTAATTTCTGTAGTTCAAACAACTTAGAATTGTAGTTGAGAACGTCTGTTACAACGGCTCACGTATTAAAAAATAGTCGGGTTTAAATCGGGCTCGGACTCATAATTACAGTTAATGTGTCGGACCGGGTCGGGCTCGGACACAAGGTGCACGGGCTCGGGTAGGATCGGGTTTAATTTTTTGGGCCCGATCTAAGCTCTACTCATCATCAGATCCTGTCACTGATTCCCATAACATCTGAATTGCCTACTGCAAAACTTAGTAAATCAGGTTGAGTGATTCATTTAAAGACTCTCTTCACCATATTTTCAGCTTTGAAAGAGCTGTCTTGCAAATGTATATGCAATATGCTCAGTCACAAAATGCTTTCTGAAATTGTTCTCTTCCCCCAGATTTTGATCTTTGCGAGAGAACTCTTTCAAATGCATCTGCAATATGCTCGGACAAAATATTACATGTCAATGCCTTTCTACCACTAAACTTTTTCAGCATGTGATGACTGATAATGTTCATTACTTACCTGATCTTCTCTCTTCCCCGCACAACCATTGAACTATCTAGAATTTCCTCTTAGCTAATTATCCAGTTGTCCATTGTGTCTCCTGTAGCTCCTGAAACAACCAGCACAATTACTGAAACAACCAGCACCACTACAACACCAAGTACAACAGTTGGTATGTATCTTTCTTCATCAAATCCTGTCACTGATTCCCATAACATCTGAATTGCCTACTGCAAACCTTAGTAAATCAGGTTGAGTGATTCATTTAAAGACTCTCTTCACCATATTTTGAGCTTTGAAAGAGTTGTCTTGCAAATGTACATGCAATATGCTCAGTCACAAAATGCTTTCTGAAATTGCTCTCTTTCCTCAGATTTTGAGCTTTGCGACAGAACTCTTGCAAATGCCTCTGCAATATGCTCAGTCATAATATTACATGTCAATGCCTTTCTACCACTAAACTTTTTCAGCATGTGATGACTGATAATGTTCATAGCTAACCTGAACTTCTCTCTTCCCCCCACAACCATTAAACTACCTCGGATTTCCACTTAGCTAATCATCCAGTTCTCCTTTCTGTCTTCTGTAGCTCTTGTGACAACCAGCACCACTACAGCACCAAGTTCAACAGGTGGTATGTATCACTCATCATCAGATCCTGTCACTGATTCCCATAACATCTGAATTGCCTACTGCAAAACTTAGTAAATCAGGTTGAGTGATTCATTTAAAGACTCTCTTCCCCATATTTTGAGCTTTGAAAGCGTCGTCTTGCAAAAGTATATGCAATATGCTCAGTCACAAAATGCTTTCTGAAATTGCTCTCTTTCCTCAGATTTTGAGCTTTGCGACAGAACTCTTGCAAATGCGTCTGCAATATGCTCAGTCATAATATTACATGTCAATGCCTTTCTACCACTAAACTTTTTCAGCATGTGATGACTGATAATGTTCATAGCTAACCTGAACTTCTCTCTTCCCCCCACAACCATTAAACTACCTCGGATTTCCTCTTAGCTAATCATCCAGTTCTCCTTTCTGTCTTCTGTAGCTCCTGTGACAACCAGCACCACTACAACACCAAGTTCAACAGGTGGTATGTATCATTCTTCCTCAGATCCTGTCACTGATTCCCATAACATCTGAATCTGTCCCTTTAAGGCCAGATATACTAAATAGTGGAGATTAGAGTGAGGACGCAATCAAAATAAAAGCTCCAGTGGGAATGGCCAGTACTACACATGTCCTACTAAAATGCACAATCTGATGGAGACAGACGCAGGCAGTTCATTTAAATAATGAGACGCCCATTCTACCAAAGGAAATGCAAAATAAGTCATGTTTTATTTGGCGTTCAATAATGGCGCACTTTGCAGTAAATTGCCTACCGCAAACCTTAGTAAATTAGGTTGTGTGATTCAATTAAAGACTCTCTTCCCCATATTTTGAGCTTTGCGAGAGAACTCTTGCAAATGCATATACAATATGCTCGGTCACAATATTACATGTCAATGCCTTTCTACCACTAAACTTTTTCAGCATGTGATGTCTAACAATGTTCATAGCTAACCTGAACTTCTCTCTTCCCCCCACAACCATTAAACTACCTCGAATTTCCTCTTAGCTAATCATCCAGTTCTCCTTTCTGTCTTCTGTAGCTCCTGTGACAACCAGCACCACTACAACACCAAGTACAACACGTGGTATGTATCACTCATCATTAGAGTTTAGATTCTCTGCCCGAGGCCGAGCCCAGACTTGACCCGAGCCGACCCGTGGGCCGGGTCGGGCCGATATTTCCTGCCACTATCTTCGGGCCGGGCCGGGCCGGGCTGGGCGGGGCCATGATCAAGCATTTGTGTGTGTTTTTTTATTTTTTAAATCATTACTTAATTAGCCTAATTGGGTGGAGAGCTATGCCATAATTATAAATGTAGCTCCCTCCCGTAAGACACGAGCACAAGAGTCCTTTGCATTTAACTGAGCCGACGGTTTATTCGAAAGACAGTGGCTTCGTTATTATCACCATCATGGCAGACGTGAGAACTAAATACAGATACGGAAACACAAAATCAAGCACATTTACTTACAATATTAGCTAACAAACATTGAAATTCAAATGAAATATAAACATAAATAACAATAAAGACAGCTTAGAGAATTCATATACAGTTAACACGAACCTCAGTTAGCATTTACATGGCTAAATACAACAAACTTAACTAAAACTCAATTTACACATACCTCGTTGGCTGCTTACGGAAGGATTTAACCTTTTTCTTAACCCTTTACTTAAAGTTCGATGCCGAGCACACAAACTGGTTCCAGCAGCAAGCGAACTGGATAAGTGAAAACGTGCTTTTCTTCTAAACGTGTCTCAATAATTGCGGACATCAGAACAACAGTTCCGCTATTACCTATTTTGTTTAAAAATATTCTAAAACTTATCATATTTATTAAATATGCCATCCAAAGTTAATTACTTGTTCATTTTCTGTGTTTATCATTGTTCACGTTTTTTTTTCATTCGGATCTATTTGCGATCCATTCTGAATAAACAAACAATGCAGTTTACATGCTTCGTCCTTGTTGCATTTTTCATTAAGATAAATCTAAACTAATTTCTGTAGTTCAAACAACTTAGAATTGTAGTTGAGAACGTCTGTTACAACGGCTCACGTATTAAAAAATAGTCGGGTTTAAATCGGGCTCGGACTCATAATTACAGTTAATGTGTCGGACCGGGTCGGGCTCGGACACAAGGTGCACGGGCTCGGGTAGGATCGGGTTTAATTTTTTGGGCCCGATCTAAGCTCTACTCATCATCAGATCCTGTCACTGATTCCCATAACATCTGAATTGCCTACTGCAAAACTTAGTAAATCAGGTTGAGTGATTCATTTAAAGACTCTCTTCACCATATTTTCAGCTTTGAAAGAGCTGTCTTGCAAATGTATATGCAATATGCTCAGTCACAAAATGCTTTCTGAAATTGTTCTCTTCCCCCAGATTTTGATCTTTGCGAGAGAACTCTTTCAAATGCATCTGCAATATGCTCGGACAAAATATTACATGTCAATGCCTTTCTACCACTAAACTTTTTCAGCATGTGATGACTGATAATGTTCATTACTTACCTGATCTTCTCTCTTCCCCGCACAACCATTGAACTATCTAGAATTTCCTCTTAGCTAATTATCCAGTTGTCCATTGTGTCTCCTGTAGCTCCTGAAACAACCAGCACAATTACTGAAACAACCAGCACCACTACAACACCAAGTACAACAGTTGGTATGTATCTTTCTTCATCAAATCCTGTCACTGATTCCCATAACATCTGAATTGCCTACTGCAAACCTTAGTAAATCAGGTTGAGTGATTCATTTAAAGACTCTCTTCACCATATTTTGAGCTTTGAAAGAGTTGTCTTGCAAATGTACATGCAATATGCTCAGTCACAAAATGCTTTCTGAAATTGCTCTCTTTCCTCAGATTTTGAGCTTTGCGACAGAACTCTTGCAAATGCCTCTGCAATATGCTCAGTCATAATATTACATGTCAATGCCTTTCTACCACTAAACTTTTTCAGCATGTGATGACTGATAATGTTCATAGCTAACCTGAACTTCTCTCTTCCCCCCACAACCATTAAACTACCTCGAATTTCCTCTTAGCTAATCATCCAGTTCTCCTTTCTGTCTTCTGTAGCTCTTGTGACAACCAGCACCACTACAACACCAAGTTCAACAGGTGGTATGTATCATTCTTCCTCAGATCCTGTCACTGATTCCCATAACATCTGAATCTGTCCCTTTAAGGCCAGATATACTAAATAGTGGAGATTAGAGTGAGGACGCAATCAAAATAAAAGCTCCAGTGGGAATGGCCAGTACTACACATGTCCTACTAAAATGCACAATCTGATGGAGACAGACGCAGGCAGTTCATTTAAATAATGAGACGCCCATTCTACCAAGGGAAATGCAAAATAAGTCATATTTTATTTGGCGTTCAATAATGGCGCACTTTGCAGTAAATTGCCTACCGCAAACCTTAGTAAATCAGGTTGTGTGATTCAATTAAAGACTCTCTTCCCCATATTTTGAGCTTTGAAAGAGAACTCTTGCAAATGCATATACAATATGCTCGGTCACAATATTACATGTCAATGCCTTTCTACCACTAAACTTTTTCAGCATGTGATGTCTGACAATGTTCATAGCTAACCTGAATTTCTCTCTTCCCCTCACAACCATTAAACTACCTCGAATTTCCTCTTAGCTAATCATCCAGTTCTCCTTTCTGTCTTCTGTAGCTCCTGTGACAACCAGCACCACTACAACACCAAGTACAACACGTGGTATGTATCATTCTTCCTCAGATCCTGTCACTGATTCCCATAACATCTGAATTGCCTACTGCAAAACTTAGTAAATCAGGTTGAGTGATTCATTTAAAGACTCTCTTCGCCATATTTTCAGCTTTGAAAGAGCTGTCTTGCAAATGTATATGCAATATGCTCAGTCACAAAATGCCTTCTGAAATTGCTCTCGTCCCCCAGATTTTGATCTTTGCGAGAGAACTCTTTCAAATGCATCTGCAATATGCTCGGACAAAATATTACATGTCAATGCCTTTCTACCACTAAACTTTTTCAGCATGTGATGACTGATAATGTTCATTACTTACCTGATCTTCTCTCTTCCCCGCACAACCATTGAACTATCTAGAATTTCCTCTTAGCTAATTATCCAGTTGTCCATTGTGTCTCCTGTAGCTCCTGAAACAACCAGCACAATTACTGAAACAACCAGTACCACTACAACACCAAGTACAACAGTTGGTATGTATCACTCTTCATCAAATCCTGTCACTGATTCCCATAACATCTGAATTGCCTACTGCAAAACTTAGTAAATCAGGTTGAGTGATTCATTTAATGACTCTCTTCACCATATTTTCAGCTTTGAAAGAGCTGTCTTACAAATGTATATGCAATATGCTCAGTCACAAAATGCTTTCTGAAATTGCTCTCTTCCCCCAGATTTTGATCTTTGCGAGAGAACTCTTTCAAATGCATCTGCAATATGCTCGGACAAAATATTACATGTCAATGCCTTTCTACCACTAAACTTTTTCAGCATGTGATGACTGATAATGTTCATTACTTACCTGATCTTCTCTCTTCCCCCCACAACCATTAAACTACCTCGAATTTCCTCTTAGCTAATCATCCAGTTCTCCTTTCTGTCTTCTGTAGCTCCTGTGACAACCAGCACCACTACAGCACCAAGTTCAACAGGTGGTATGTACTGTATCATTCTTCCTCAGATCCTGTCACTGATTCCCATAACATCTGTATCTGTCCCTTTAAGGCCAGATATACTAAATAGTGGAGATTAGAGTGAGGACGCAATCAAAATAAAAGCTCCAGTGGGAATGGCCAGTACTATACATGTCCTACTAAAATGCACAATCTGATGGAGACAGACGCAGGCAGTTCATTTAAATAATGAGACGCCCATTCTACCAAGGGAAATGCAAAATAAGTCATGTTTTATTTGGCATTCAATAATGGCGCACTTTGCAGTAAATTGCCTACCGCAAACCTTAGTAAATCAGGTTGTGTGATTCAATTAAAGACTCTCTTCCCCATATTTTGAGCTTTGCGAGAGAACTCTTGCAAATGCATATACAATATGCTCGGTCACAATATTACATGTCAATGCCTTTCTACCACTAAACTTTTTCAGCATGTGATGTCTAACAATGTTCATAGCTAACCTGAACTTCTCTCTTCCCCCCACAACCATTAAACTACCTCGAATTTCCTCTTAGCTAATCATCCAGTTCTCCTTTCTGTCTTCTGTAGCTCCTGTGACAACCAGCACCACTACAACACCAAGTACAACACGTGGTATGTATCACTCATCATCAGATCCTGTCACTGATTCCCATAACATCTGAATTGCCTACTGCAAAACTTAGTAAATCAGGTTGAGTGATTCATTTAAAGACTCTCTTCACCATATTTTCAGCTTTGAAAGAGCTGTCTTACAAATGTATATGCAATATGCTCAGTCACAAAATGCTTTCTGAAATTGCTCTCGTCCCCCAGATTTTGAGCTTTGCGAGAGAACTCTTTCAATTGCATCTGCAATATGCTCGGACAAAATATTACATGTCAATGCCTTTCTACCACTAAACTTTTTCAGCATGTGATGACTGATAATGTTCATTACTTACCTGATCTTCTCTCTTCCCCCCACAACCATTGAACTATCTAGAATTTCCTCTTAGCTAATTATCCAGTTGTCCATTTGATGCTAAAGATTCAAATGGCCTAATTGTCGGGGTTTGTTATAGGGCACCTAATGTAGCTGTAGAGGAAAGCAGAATATTATATGATGATATCAGGATTATGAGTAATAAAAATGATGTGGTGGTTATGGGTGATTTTAATTTACCTGGGATACAGTGGGACACAGTCTCTGGCTCTTCTGTAAATGAACTTGAGATGGTGGAATTAGTACAGGATTGTTTTTTTACTCAGTTTGTTAATACTCCTACCAGGGGAGAAGCCCTTCTTGATCTCGTTTTTTGTAATAACCAGGATAGGATTGGAAAATTAGAGGTTTTAGACCCATTGTACGGTAGTGATCATAACATGGTTAAATTTGAGGTTAATTTTAGTGTCCGAAGAGCAAAGTCTAAATTAAAAGTATACAATGTTAGGAAGGCTAACTTTAATGGTATGAGACGGAAATTAGAAACTGTAAACTGGACAGAGTTAAATAGCAAAACAGTTGAAGAGGCATGGGAATTTTTCAAAAGCACATTGTTGCAAGTGCAAGAGGACTTCATACCTGTTTCCAGCAAAACTAAATCTAGGAAACGACAACCAAGGTGGTTTACTAAGGAAATTAAGAATAAAGTCAGGAGGAAAAGGGCTCTGTTCCACAACTGGAAAATAACTAATGATTTCAAAATCAAGCAGGAGTATCTAAGTCTACAGGCAGAGTTAAAAAATGACATTAGGCTATCAAAGAGGGATGTAGAAAGAAAAATTGCATTGGAGGCTAAGCATGACAGTAAAGGTTTCTTCCAATATTTTAACTCTAAGAGAGCACTAAAAGCTGAAATCACTAATTTGCAGGATAGTAAGGGCCTTATAATTGATAATGAAATTGATATGGTAAACGAGTTTAATGATTATTTTTCAAGGGTGTTCACAATAGAGAACACAAGTAACTTACCACCAATTAATACGAATACAGCATCGTCTTTAACCAATATATGTATAACTGAGGTTGATGTGACACTAAGCCTAGCTAAACTCAAAATAAATAAATCGCAGGGGCCTGATGGCATCTTACCTTTAGTCTTGAAAGAGATGAGGGATATTATTAGCCAACCTTTGACTTTAATATTCCAGAAATCGTTATCTGCGGGTGTGGTACCATCAGATTGGAAGCATGCTAATATAACACCCATATTCAAAAAAGGGGATAGAAGTAATCCAGCAAACTATAGGCCAATCAGTTTAACTAGCATTACTGGAAAAATAATGGAAGCTATAATTCAAGTGAAAATGGTAGATTACCTAGATGCAAATAACATTATAAAGGATAGCCAACATGGATTTAGGAGAGGTAGATCCTGCTTAACGAATCTGCTTGAGTTCTTTGAGGAAGCTACAAGTGAAATTGATCACAAAAAGGCCTACGATGTGATTTACTTAGATTTCCAGAAAGCCTTTGATGTTGTCCCCCACAAACGGCTCTTGTTAAAGCTTAAAGCTGCAGGAATTTTAGGAACTGTGGCAGCTTGGATCAAAAACTGGCTAACTGATAGGAAGCAGAGAGTAGTTATTAGAGGCACTATGTCACAGTGGGCCTCCGTTTATAGTGGGGTACCGCAGGGTTCAATTTTAGGACCACTATTGTTCCTAATTTACATTAATGATATTGACACGAATACATATAGTAAACTGGTTAAATTTGCAGACGACACTAAGGTGGGCGGGGTAGCAGATACTAATCTAGCAGCAGAGAGGCTTCAACGGGATCTGGATTTAATTAGCGAATGGGCTGATACTTGGCAGATGAAATTTAACACAGATAAATGTAAGGTAATCCATGCAGGGAACAGAAATATACAGTACAGATATTTTATGGGTTCCACTGAAATAAAGGTAGCTGATTACGAGAAAGATCTCGGTATGTATGTTGATGCTTCCATGTCCCACTCTCGCCAATGTGGGGAAGCAATAAAAAAGGCGAACAGAATGTTGGGTTATATCTCTAGATGTGTGGAGTTTAAGTCAAGGGAGGTGATGTTACACTTATATAATTCCTTGGTAAGACCCCACCTAGAATACTGTGTGCAGGTTTGGTCACCATACCTCAAGAAGGACATTGCTGCCTTAGAAAAGGTGCAACGAAGAGCTACGAGAATGATTCCTGGTCTTAGAGGAATGTCTTACGAGGAGAGGTTAGCGGAACTGAATCTGTTCAGCCTTGAGCAAAGGACACTAAGGGGGGATATGATTCAGGTCTATAAGATTCTAACGGGTCTGGATGCTGTTCAGCCAAATAACTATTTCAATATTAGTCTAAATACTAGAACTCGTGGCCATAAGTGGAAATTAGCGGGAGAACATTTTAAAACAAATTTGAGGAAGCACTTCTTTACACAGCGTGTAGTCAGAGTATGGAATAGTCTTCCTGCTATTGTAGTGGAAGCTAAAACCATGGGTTCCTTTAAATCAGAGCTAGATAAGATTTTAACAACTCTGAGATATTAGCTAAGTTCTCCCCAAACGAGCTTGATGGGCCGAATGGCCTCCTCTCGTTTGTAAATTTCTTATGTTCTTATGTTCTTATGTGTCTCCTGTAGCTCCTGAAACAACCAGCACAATTACTGAAACAACCAGCACCACTACAACACCAAGTACAACACGTGGTATGTATCACTCTTCATCAGATCCTGTCACTGATTCCCATAACATCTGAATTGCCTACTGCAAAACTTAGTAAATCAGGTTGAGTGATTCATTTAAAGACTCTCTTCACCATATTTTCAGCTTTGAAAGAGCTGTCTTGCAAATGTATATGCAATATGCTCAGTCACAAAATGCTTTCTGAAATTGCTCTCTTCCCCCAGATTTTGATCTTTGCGAGAGAACTCTTTCAAATGCATCTGCAATATGCTCGGACAAAATATTACATGTCAATGCCTTTCTACCACTAAACTTTTTCAGCATGTGATGACTGATAATGTTCATTACTTACCTGATCTTCTCTCTTCCCCTCACAACCATTGAACTATCTAGAATTTCCTCTTAGCTAATTATCCAGTTGTCCATTGTGTCTCCTGTAGCTCCTGAAACAACCAGCACAATTACTGAAACAACCAGCACCACTACAACACCAAGTACAACACGTGGTATGTATCACTCTTCATCAGATCCTGTCACTGATTCCCATAACATCTGAATTGCCTACTGCAAAACTTAGTAAATCAGGTTGAGTGATTCATTTAAAGACTCTCTTCACCATATTTTCAGCTTTGAAAGAGCTGTCTTGCAAATGTATATGCAATATGCTCAGTCACAAAATGCTTTCTGAAATTGCTCTCTTCCCCCAGATTTTGATCTTTGCGAGAGAACTCTTTCAAATGCATCTGCAATATGCTCGGACAAAATATTACATGTCAATGCCTTTCTACCACTAAACTTTTTCAGCATGTGATGACTGATAATGTTCATTACTTACCTGATCTTCTCTCTTCCCCCCACAACCATTAAACTACCTCGAATTTCCTCTTAGCTAATCATCCAGTTCTCCTTTCTGTCTTCTGTAGCTCCTGTGACAACCAGCACCACTACAACACCAAGTACAACACGTGGTATGTATCACTCATCATCAGATCCTGTCATTGATTCCCATAACATCTGAATTGCCTACTGCAAAACTTAGTAAATCAGGTTGAGTGATTCATTTAAAGACTCTCTTCACCATATTTTCAGCTTTGAAAGAGCTGTCTTGCAAATGTATATGCAATATGCTCAGTCACAAAATGCTTTCTGAAATTGCTCTCTTCCCCCAGATTTTGATCTTTGCGAGAGAACTCTTTCAAATGCATCTGCAATATGCTCGGACAAAATATTACATGTCAATGCCTTTCTACCACTAAACTTTTTCAGCATGTGATGACTGATAATGTTCATTACTTACCTGATCTTCTCTCTTCCCCTCACAACCATTGAACTATCTAGAATTTCCTCTTAGCTAATTATCCAGTTGTCCATTGTGTCTCCTGTAGCTCCTGAAACAACCAGCACAATTACTGAAACAACCAGCACCACTACAACACCAAGTACAACACGTGGTATGTATCACTCTTCATCAGATCCTGTCACTGATTCCCATAACATCTGAATTGCCTACTGCAAAACTTAGTAAATCAGGTTGAGTGATTCATTTAAAGACTCTCTTCACCATATTTTCAGCTTTGAAAGAGCTGTCTTGCAAATGTATATGCAATATGCTCAGTCACAAAATGCTTTCTGAAATTGCTCTCTTCCCCCAGATTTTGATCTTTGCGAGAGAACTCTTTCAAATGCATCTGCAATATGCTCGGACAAAATATTACATGTCAATGCCTTTCTACCACTAAACTTTTTCAGCATGTGATGACTGATAATGTTCATTACTTACCTGATCTTCTCTCTTCCCCCCACAACCATTAAACTACCTCGAATTTCCTCTTAGCTAATCATCCAGTTCTCCTTTCTGTCTTCTGTAGCTCCTGTGACAACCAGCACCACTACAACACCAAGTACAACACGTGGTATGTATCACTCATCATCAGATCCTGTCATTGATTCCCATAACATCTGAATTGCCTACTGCAAAACTTAGTAAATCAGGTTGAGTGATTCATTTAAAGACTCTCTTCACCATATTTTCAGCTTTGAAAGAGCTGTCTTGCAAATGTATATGCAATATGCTCAGTCACAAAATGCTTTCTGAAATTGCTCTCTTCCCCCAGATTTTGATCTTTGCGAGAGAACTCTTTCAAATGCATCTGCAATATGCTCGGACAAAATATTACATGTCAATGCCTTTCTACCACTAAACTTTTTCAGCATGTGATGACTGATAATGTTCATTACTTACCTGATCTTCTCTCTTCCCCCCACAACCATTAAACTACCTCGAATTTCCTCTTAGCTAATCATCCAGTTCTCCTTTCTGTCTTCTGTAGCTCCTGTGACAACCAGCACCACTACAACACCAAGTACAACACGTGGTATGTATCACTCATCATCAGATCCTGTCACTGATTCCCATAACATCTGAATTGCCTACTGCAAAACTTAGTAAATCAGGTTGAGTGATTCATTTAAAGACTCTCTTCACCATATTTTCAGCTTTGAAAGAGCTGTCTTACAAATGTATATGCAATATGCTCAGTCACAAAATGCTTTCTGAAATTGCTCTCGTCCCCCAGATTTTGAGCTTTGCGAGAGAACTCTTTCAATTGCATCTGCAATATGCTCGGACAAAATATTACATGTCAATGCCTTTCTACAGTACCACTAAACTTTTTCAGCATGTGATGACTGATAATGTTCATTACTTACCTGATCTTCTCTCTTCCCCCCACAACCATTGAACTATCTAGAATTTCCACTTAGCTAATTATCCAGTTGTCCATTGTGTCTCCTGTAGCTCCTGAAACAACCAGCACAATTACTGAAACAACCAGCACCACTACAACACCAAGTACAACAGTTGGTATGTATCACTCTTCATCAAATCCTGTCACTGATTCCCATAACATCTGAATTGCCTACTGCAAAACTTAGTAAATCAGGTTGAGTGATTCATTTAATGACTCTCTTCACCATATTTTCAGCTTTGAAAGAGCTGTCTTACAAATGTATATGCAATATGCTCAGTCACAAAATGCTTTCTGAAATTGCTCTCTTCCCCCAGATTTTGATCTTTGCGAGAGAACTCTTTCAAATGCATCTGCAATATGCTCGGACAAAATATTACATGTCAATGCCTTTCTACCACTAAACTTTTTCAGCATGTGATGACTGATAATGTTCATTACTTACCTGATCTTCTCTCTTCCCCCCACAACCATTAAACTACCTCGAATTTCCTCTTAGCTAATCATCCAGTTCTCCTTTCTGTCTTCTGTAGCTCCTGTGACAACCAGCACCACTACAGCACCAAGTTCAACAGGTGGTATGTACTGTATCATTCTTCCTCAGATCCTGTCACTGATTCCCATAACATCTGTATCTGTCCCTTTAAGGCCAGATATACTAAATAGTGGAGATTAGAGTGAGGACGCAATCAAAATAAAAGCTCCAGTGGGAATGGCCAGTACTATACATGTCCTACTAAAATGCACAATCTGATGGAGACAGACGCAGGCAGTTCATTTAAATAATGAGACGCCCATTCTACCAAGGGAAATGCAAAATAAGTCATGTTTTATTTGGCATTCAATAATGGCGCACTTTGCAGTAAATTGCCTACCGCAAACCTTAGTAAATCAGGTTGTGTGATTCAATTAAAGACTCTCTTCCCCATATTTTGAGCTTTGCGAGAGAACTCTTGCAAATGCATATACAATATGCTCGGTCACAATATTACATGTCAATGCCTTTCTACCACTAAACTTTTTCAGCATGTGATGTCTAACAATGTTCATAGCTAACCTGAACTTCTCTCTTCCCCCCACAACCATTAAACTACCTCGAATTTCCTCTTAGCTAATCATCCAGTTCTCCTTTCTGTCTTCTGTAGCTCCTGTGACAACCAGCACCACTACAACACCAAGTACAACACGTGGTATGTATCACTCATCATCAGATCCTGTCACTGATTCCCATAACATCTGAATTGCCTACTGCAAAACTTAGTAAATCAGGTTGAGTGATTCATTTAAAGACTCTCTTCACCATATTTTCAGCTTTGAAAGAGCTGTCTTACAAATGTATATGCAATATGCTCAGTCACAAAATGCTTTCTGAAATTGCTCTCGTCCCCCAGATTTTGAGCTTTGCGAGAGAACTCTTTCAATTGCATCTGCAATATGCTCGGACAAAATATTACATGTCAATGCCTTTCTACAGTACCACTAAACTTTTTCAGCATGTGATGACTGATAATGTTCATTACTTACCTGATCTTCTCTCTTCCCCCCACAACCATTGAACTATCTAGAATTTCCACTTAGCTAATTATCCAGTTGTCCATTGTGTCTCCTGTAGCTCCTGAAACAACCAGCACAATTACTGAAACAACCAGCACCACTACAACACCAAGTACAACAGTTGGTATGTATCATTCTTCATCAAATCCTGTCACTGATTCCCATAACATCTGAATTGCCTACTGCAAACCTTAGTAAATCAGGTTGAGTGATTCATTTAAAGACTCTCTTCACCATATTTTGAGCTTTGAAAGCGTCGTCTTGCAAAAGTATATGCAATATGCTCAGTCACAAAATGCTTTCTGAAATTGCTCTCTTTCCTCAGATGTTGAGCTTTGCGAGAAAACTCTTTCAAATGCATCTGCAATATGCTCGGACAAAATATTACATGTCAATGCCTTTCTACAGTACCACTAAACTTTTTCAGCATGTGATGACTGATAATGTTCATTACTTACCTGATCTTCTCTCTTCCCCCCACAACCATTGAACTATCTAGAATTTCCACTTAGCTAATTATCCAGTTGTCCATTGTGTCTCCTGTAGCTCCTGAAACAACCAGCACAATTACTGAAACAACCAGCACCACTACAACACCAAGTACAACAGTTGGTATGTATCATTCTTCATCAGATCCTGTCACTGATTCCCATAACATCTGAATTGCCTACTGCAAACCTTAGTAAATCAGGTTGAGTGATTCATTTAAAGACTCTCTTCACCATATTTTCAGCTTTGAAAGAGCTGTCTTGCAAATGTATATGCAATATGCTCAGTCACAAAATGCTTTCTGAAATTGCTCTCTTCCCCCAGATTTTGATCTTTGCGAGAGAACTCTTTCAAATGCATCTGCAATATGCTCGGACAAAATATTACATGTCAATGCCTTTCTACCACTAAACTTTTTCAGCATGTGATGACTGATAATGTTCATTACTTACCTGATCTTCTCTCTTCCCCTCACAACCATTGAACTATCTAGAATTTCCTCTTAGCTAATTATCCAGTTGTCCATTGTGTCTCCTGTAGCTCCTGAAACAACCAGCACAATTACTGAAACAACCAGCACCACTACAACACCAAGTACAACACGTGGTATGTATCACTCTTCATCAGATCCTGTCACTGATTCCCATAACATCTGAATTGCCTACTGCAAAACTTAGTAAATCAGGTTGAGTGATTCATTTAAAGACTCTCTTCACCATATTTTCAGCTTTGAAAGAGCTGTCTTGCAAATGTATATGCAATATGCTCAGTCACAAAATGCTTTCTGAAATTGCTCTCTTCCCCCAGATTTTGATCTTTGCGAGAGAACTCTTTCAAATGCATCTGCAATATGCTCGGACAAAATATTACATGTCAATGCCTTTCTACCACTAAACTTTTTCAGCATGTGATGACTGATAATGTTCATTACTTACCTGATCTTCTCTCTTCCCCCCACAACCATTAAACTACCTCGAATTTCCTCTTAGCTAATCATCCAGTTCTCCTTTCTGTCTTCTGTAGCTCCTGTGACAACCAGCACCACTACAACACCAAGTACAACACGTGGTATGTATCACTCATCATCAGATCCTGTCACTGATTCCCATAACATCTGAATTGCCTACTGCAAAACTTAGTAAATCAGGTTGAGTGATTCATTTAAAGACTCTCTTCACCATATTTTCAGCTTTGAAAGAGCTGTCTTACAAATGTATATGCAATATGCTCAGTCACAAAATGCTTTCTGAAATTGCTCTCGTCCCCCAGATTTTGAGCTTTGCGAGAGAACTCTTTCAATTGCATCTGCAATATGCTCGGACAAAATATTACATGTCAATGCCTTTCTACAGTACCACTAAACTTTTTCAGCATGTGATGACTGATAATGTTCATTACTTACCTGATCTTCTCTCTTCCCCCCACAACCATTGAACTATCTAGAATTTCCTCTTAGCTAATTATCCAGTTGTCCATTGTGTCTCCTGTAGCTCCTGAAACAACCAGCACAATTACTGAAACAACCAGCACCACTACAACACCAAGTACAACACGTGGTATGTATCACTCTTCATCAGATCCTGTCACTGATTCCCATAACATCTGAATTGCCTACTGCAAAACTTAGTAAATCAGGTTGAGTGATTCATTTAAAGACTCTCTTCACCATATTTTGAGCTTTGAAAGCGTCGTCTTGCAAAAGTATATGCAATATGCTCAGTCACAAAATGCTTTCTGAAATTGCTCTCTTTCCTCAGATTTTGAGCTTTGCGACAGAGCTCTTGCAAATGCATATGCAATATGCTCAGTCATAATATTACATGTCAATGCCTGTCTACCACTAAACGATTTCAGCATGTGATGACTGATAATGTTCATAGCTAACCTGAACTTCTCTCTTCCCCCCACAACCATTAAACTACCTCGAATTTCCTCTTAGCTAATCATCCAGTTCTCCTTTCTGTCTTCTGTAGCTCCTGTGACAACCAGCACCACTACAGCACCAAGTTCAACAGGTGGTATGTATCACTCATCATCAGATCCTGTCACTGATTCCCATAACATCTGAATCTGTCCCTTTAAGGCCAGATATACTAAATAGTGGAGATTAGAGTGAGGACGCAATCAAAATAAAAGCTCCAGTGGGAATGGCCAGTACTACACATGTCCTACTAAAATGCACAATCTGATGGAGACAGACACAGGCAATTCATTTAAATAATGAGACGCCCAATCTACCAAGGGAAACGAAAAATAAGTCATGTTTTATTTGGCGTTCAATAATGGCGCACTTTGCAGTAAATTGCCTACCGCAAACGTTAGTAAATCAGGTTGTGTGATTCAATTAAAGACTCTCTTCCCCATATTTTGAGCTTTGAAAGACAACTCTTGCAAATGCATATACAATATGCTCGGTCACAATATTACATGTCAATGCTTTTCTACCATTAAACTTTTTCAGCATGTGATGTCTAACAATGTTCATAGCTAACCTGAACTTCTCTCTTCCCCCCACAACCATTAAACTACCTCGAATTTCCTCTTAGCTAATCATCCAGTTCTCCTTTCTGTCTTCTGTAGCTCCTGTGACAACCAGCACCACTACAACACCAAGTTCAACAGGTGGTATAATGTTCATAGCTAACCTGAACTTCTCTCTTCCCCCCACAACCATTAAACTACCTCGAATTTCCTCTTAGCTAATCATCCAGTTCTCCTTTCTGTCTTCTGTAGCTCCTGTGACAACCAGCACCACTACAACACCAAGTTCAACAGTTGGTATGTATCATTCTTCATCAGATCCTGTCACTGATTCCCATAACATCTGAATTGCCTACTGCAAAACTTAGTAAATCAGGTTGAGTGATTCATTTAAAGACTCTCTTCACCATATTTTCAGCTTTGAAAGAGCTGTCTTGCAAATGTATATGCAATATGCTCAGTCACAAAATGCTTTCTGAAATTGCTCTCTTCCCCCAGATTTTGATCTTTGCGAGAAAACTCTTTCAAATGCATCTGCAATATGCTCGGACAAAATATTACATGTCAATGCCTTTCTACCACTAAACTTTTTCAGCATGTGATGACTGATAATGTTCATTACTTACCTGATCTCCTCTCTTCCCCCCACAACCATTAAACTACCTCGAATTTCCTCTTAGCTAATCATCCAGTTCTCCTTTCTGTCTTCTGTAGCTCCTGTGACAACCAGCACCACTACAACACCAAGTACAACACGTGGTATGTATCACTCATCATCAGATCCTGTCACTGATTCCCATAACATCTGAATTGCCTACTGCAAAACTTAGTAAATCAGGTTGAGTGATTCATTTAAAGACTCTCTTCACCATATTTTCAGCTTTGAAAGAGCTGTCTTACAAATGTATATGCAATATGCTCAGTCACAAAATGCTTTCTGAAATTGCTCTCGTCCCCCAGATTTTGAGCTTTGCGAGAGAACTCTTTCAATTGCATCTGCAATATGCTCGGACAAAATATTACATGTCAATGCCTTTCTACCACTAAACTTTTTCAGCATGTGATGACTGATAATGTTCATTACTTACCTGATCTTCTCTCTTCCCCCCACAACCATTAAACTACCTCGAATTTCCTCTTAGCTAATCATCCAGTTCTCCTTTCTGTCTTCTGTAGCTCCTGTGACAACCAGCACCACTACAACACCAAGTACAACACGTGGTATGTATCACTCATCATCAGATCCTGTCACTGATTCCCATAACATCTGAATTGCCTACTGCAAAACTTAGTAAATCAGGTTGAGTGATTCATTTAAAGACTCTCTTCACCATATTTTCAGCTTTGAAAGAGCTGTCTTACAAATGTATATGCAATATGCTCAGTCACAAAATGCTTTCTGAAATTGCTCTCGTCCCCCAGATTTTGAGCTTTGCGAGAGAACTCTTTCAATTGCATCTGCAATATGCTCGGACAAAATATTACATGTCAATGCCTTTCTACAGTACCACTAAACTTTTTCAGCATGTGATGACTGATAATGTTCATTACTTACCTGATCTTCTCTCTTCCCCCCACAACCATTGAACTATCTAGAATTTCCTCTTAGCTAATTATCCAGTTGTCCATTGTGTCTCCTGTAGCTCCTGAAACAACCAGCACAATTACTGAAACAACCAGCACCACTACAACACCAAGTACAACACGTGGTATGTATCACTCTTCATCAGATCCTGTCACTGATTCCCATAACATCTGAATTGCCTACTGCAAAACTTAGTAAATCAGGTTGAGTGATTCATTTAAAGACTCTCTTCACCATATTTTGAGCTTTGAAAGCGTCGTCTTGCAAAAGTATATGCAATATGCTCAGTCACAAAATGCTTTCTGAAATTGCTCTCTTTCCTCAGATTTTGAGCTTTGCGACAGAGCTCTTGCAAATGCATATGCAATATGCTCAGTCATAATATTACATGTCAATGCCTGTCTACCACTAAACGATTTCAGCATGTGATGACTGATAATGTTCATAGCTAACCTGAACTTCTCTCTTCCCCCCACAACCATTAAACTACCTCGAATTTCCTCTTAGCTAATCATCCAGTTCTCCTTTCTGTCTTCTGTAGCTCCTGTGACAACCAGCACCACTACAGCACCAAGTTCAACAGGTGGTATGTATCACTCATCATCAGATCCTGTCACTGATTCCCATAACATCTGAATCTGTCCCTTTAAGGCCAGATATACTAAATAGTGGAGATTAGAGTGAGGACGCAATCAAAATAAAAGCTCCAGTGGGAATGGCCAGTACTACACATGTCCTACTAAAATGCACAATCTGATGGAGACAGACACAGGCAATTCATTTAAATAATGAGACGCCCAATCTACCAAGGGAAACGAAAAATAAGTCATGTTTTATTTGGCGTTCAATAATGGCGCACTTTGCAGTAAATTGCCTACCGCAAACGTTAGTAAATCAGGTTGTGTGATTCAATTAAAGACTCTCTTCCCCATATTTTGAGCTTTGAAAGACAACTCTTGCAAATGCATATACAATATGCTCGGTCACAATATTACATGTCAATGCTTTTCTACCATTAAACTTTTTCAGC
The DNA here is from genome assembly GCF_048594095.1 of Paramormyrops kingsleyae. Classification (NCBI taxonomy): domain Eukaryota; kingdom Metazoa; phylum Chordata; class Actinopteri; order Osteoglossiformes; family Mormyridae; genus Paramormyrops; species Paramormyrops kingsleyae. The sequence goes on from NC_132815.1 coordinate 9,758,426, forward strand.
ATGTGATGTCTAACAATGTTCATAGCTAACCTGAACTTCTCTCTTCCCCCCACAACCATTAAACTACCTCGAATTTCCTCTTAGCTAATCATCCAGTTCTCCTTTCTGTCTTCTGTAGCTCCTGTGACAACCAGCACCACTACAACACCAAGTTCAACAGGTGGTATAATGTTCATAGCTAACCTGAACTTCTCTCTTCCCCCCACAACCATTAAACTACCTCGAATTTCCTCTTAGCTAATCATCCAGTTCTCCTTTCTGTCTTCTGTAGCTCCTGTGACAACCAGCACCACTACAACACCAAGTTCAACAGTTGGTATGTATCATTCTTCATCAGATCCTGTCACTGATTCCCATAACATCTGAATTGCCTACTGCAAAACTTAGTAAATCAGGTTGAGTGATTCATTTAAAGACTCTCTTCACCATATTTTCAGCTTTGAAAGAGCTGTCTTGCAAATGTATATGCAATATGCTCAGTCACAAAATGCTTTCTGAAATTGCTCTCTTCCCCCAGATTTTGATCTTTGCGAGAAAACTCTTTCAAATGCATCTGCAATATGCTCGGACAAAATATTACATGTCAATGCCTTTCTACCACTAAACTTTTTCAGCATGTGATGACTGATAATGTTCATTACTTACCTGATCTCCTCTCTTCCCCCCACAACCATTAAACTACCTCGAATTTCCTCTTAGCTAATCATCCAGTTCTCCTTTCTGTCTTCTGTAGCTCCTGTGACAACCAGCACCACTACAACACCAAGTACAACACGTGGTATGTATCACTCATCATCAGATCCTGTCACTGATTCCCATAACATCTGAATTGCCTACTGCAAAACTTAGTAAATCAGGTTGAGTGATTCATTTAAAGACTCTCTTCACCATATTTTCAGCTTTGAAAGAGCTGTCTTACAAATGTATATGCAATATGCTCAGTCACAAAATGCTTTCTGAAATTGCTCTCGTCCCCCAGATTTTGAGCTTTGCGAGAGAACTCTTTCAATTGCATCTGCAATATGCTCGGACAAAATATTACATGTCAATGCCTTTCTACCACTAAACTTTTTCAGCATGTGATGACTGATAATGTTCATTACTTACCTGATCTTCTCTCTTCCCCCCACAACCATTAAACTACCTCGAATTTCCTCTTAGCTAATCATCCAGTTCTCCTTTCTGTCTTCTGTAGCTCCTGTGACAACCAGCACCACTACAACACCAAGTACAACACGTGGTATGTATCACTCATCATCAGATCCTGTCACTGATTCCCATAACATCTGAATTGCCTACTGCAAAACTTAGTAAATCAGGTTGAGTGATTCATTTAAAGACTCTCTTCACCATATTTTCAGCTTTGAAAGCGTCGTCTTGCAAATGTATATGCAATATGCTCAGTCACAAAATGCTTTCTGAAATTGCTCTCTTTCCTCAGATTTTGAGCTTTGCGACAGAACTCTTGCAAATGCATCTGCAATATGCTCAGTCATAATATTACATGTCAATGCCTTTCTACCACTAAACTTTTTCAGCATGTGATGACTGATAATGGTCATAGCTAACCTGAACTTCTCTCTTCCCCCCACAACCATTAAACTACCTCGGATTTCCTCTTAGCTAATCATCCAGTTCTCCTTTCTGTCTTCTGTAGCTCCTGTGACAACCAGCACCACTACAGCACCAAGTTCAACAGTTGGTATGTATCATTCTTCCTCAGATCCTGTCACTGATTCCCATAACATCTGAATTGCCTACTGCAAACCTTAGTAAATCAGGTAGAGTGATTCATTTAAAGACTCTCTTCACCATATTTTGAGCTTTGAAAGCGTCGTCTTGCAAAAGTATATGCAATATGCTCAGTCACAAAATGCTTTCTGAAATTGCTCTCTTTCCTCAGATTTTGAGCTTTGCGACAGAACTCTTGCAAATGCCTCTGCAATATGCTCAGTCATAATATTACATGTCAATGCCTTTCTACCACTAAACTTTTTCAGCATGTGATGACTGATAATGTTCATAGCTAACCTGAACTTCTCTATTCCCCCCACAACCATTAAACTACCTCGAATTTCCTCTTAGCTAATCATCCAGTTCTCCTTTCTGTCTTCTGTAGCTCCTGTGACAACCAGCACCACTACAACACCAAGTTCAACAGGTGGTATGTATCATTCTTCATCAAATCCTGTCACTGAATCCCATAACATCTGAATTGCCTACTGCAAACCTTAGTAAATCAGGTTGAGTGATTCATTTAATGACTCTCTTCACCATATTTTGAGCTTTGAAAGCGTCGTCTTGCAAAAGTATATGCAGTATGCTCAGTCACAAAATGCTTTCTGAAATTGCTCTCTTTCCTCAGATTTTGAGCTTTGCGACAGAACTCTTGCAAATGCATCTGCAATATGCTCAGTCATAATATTACATGTCAATGCCTTTCTACCACTATACGTTTTCAGCATGTGATGACTGATAATGTTCATAGCTAACCTGAACTTCTCTCTTCCCCCCACAACCATTAAACTACCTCGAATTTCCTCTTAGCTAATCATCCAGTTCTCCTTTCTGTCTTCTGTAGCTCCTGTGACAACCAGCACCACTACAACACCAAGTTCAACACGTGGTATGTACAGTATCATTCTTCCTCAGATCCTGTCACTGATTCCCATAACATCTGAATCTGTCCCTTTAAAGGCCAGATTTTCTAAGCAGTGGAGATTAGAGTGAGGATACAATCAAAATAAAAGCTTCAGTGGAAATGGCCAGTACAACGCATGTCCTACTATTAGTCACAATCTGATGGAGACAGACGCAAGCAGTTCATTTAAATAATGAGACGCCCAATCTACTAAGGGAAACACAAAATAAGTCATGTCTTATTTGGCGTTCAATAATGCCGCACTTTGCAGTAAATTGCCTACCGCAAACCTTAGTAAATCAGGTTGTGTGATTCAATTAAAGACTCTCTTCCCCATATTTTGAGCTTTGAAAGAGAACTCTTGCAAATGCATATACAATATGCTCGGTCACAATATTACATGTCAATGCCTTTCTACCACTAAACTTTTTCAGCATGTGATGTCTGACAATGTTCATAGCTAACCTGAACTTCTCTCTTCCCCCCACAACCATTAAACTACCTAGAATTTCCTCTTAGCTAATCATCCAGTTGTCCTTTCTGTCTTCTGTAGCTCCTGTGACAACCAGCACCACTACAACACCAAGTACAACAGGTGGTATGTATCACTCATCATCAGATCCTGTCACTGATTCCCATAACATCTGAATCTGTCCCTTTAAGGCCAGATATACTAAATAGTGGAGATTAGAGTGAGGACGCAATCAAAATAAAAGCTCCAGTGGGAATGGCCAGTACTACTCATGTCCTACTAAAATGCACAATCTGATGGAGACAGACACAGGCAGTTCATTTAAATAATGAGACGCCCAATCTACCAAGGGAAACGAAAAATAAGTCATGTTTTATTTGGCGTTCAATAATGGCGCACTTTGCAGTAAATTGCCTACCGCAAACGTTAGTAAATCAGGTTGTGTGATTCAATTAAAGACTCTCTTCCCCATATTTTGAGCTTTGAAAGACAACTCTTGCAAATGCATATACAATATGCTCGGTCACAATATTACATGTCAATGCCTTTCTACCACTAAACGTTTTCAGCATGTGATGACTGATAATGTTCATAGCTAAACTGAACTTCTCTCTTCCCCCCACAACCATTAAACTACCTCGAATTTCCTCTTAGCTAATCATCCAGTTCTCCTTTCTGTCTTCTGTAGCTCCTGTGACAACCAGCACCACTACAACACCAAGTACAACACGTGGTATGTATCACTCATCATCAGATCCTGTCACTGATTCCCATAACATCTGAATTGCCTACTGCAAAACTTAGTAAATAAGGTTGAGTGATTCATTTAAAGACTCTCTTCACCATATTTTCAGCTTTGAAAGAGCTGTCTTACAAATGTATATGCAATATGCTCAGTCACAAAATGCTTTCTGAAATTGTTCTCATTCCCGAGATTTCGAGCTTTGCGACAGAACTCTTTCAATTGCATCTGCAATATGCTTGGACAAAATATTACATGTCAATGCCTTTCTACCACTAAACTTTTTCAGCATGTGATGACTGATAATGTTCATTACTTACCTGATCTTCTCTCTTCCCCCCACAACCATTGAACTATCTAGCATTTCCACTTAGCTAATTATCCAGTTGTCCATTGTGTCTCCTGTAGCTCCTGAAACAACCAGCACAATTACTAAAACTACCAGCACCACTACAACACCAAGTACAACACGTGGTATGTATCACTCATCATCAAATCCTGTCACTGATTCCCATAACATCTGAATTGCCTACTGCAAACCTTAGTAAATCAGGTTGAGTGATTCATTTAATGACTCTCTTCACCATATTTTGAGCTTTGAAAGCATCGTCTTGCAAAAGTATATGCAGTATGCTCAGTCACAAAATGCTTTCTGAAATTGCTCTCTTTCCTCAGATTTTGAGCTTTGCGACAGAACTCTTGCAAATGCATATGCAATATGCTCAGTCATAATATTACATGTCAATGCCTTTCTACCACTAAACGTTTTCAGCATGTGATGACTGATAATGTTCATAGCTAACCTGAACTTCTCTCTTCCCCCCACAACCATTAAACTACCTCGAATTTCCTCTTAGCTAATCATCCAGTTCTCCTTTCTGTCTTCTGTAGCTCCTGTGACAACCAGCACCACTACAACACCAAGTTCAACAGGTGGTATAATGTTCATAGCTAACCTGAACTTCTCTCTTCCCCCCACAACCATTAAACTACCTCGAATTTCCTCTTAGCTAATCATCCAGTTCTCCTTTCTGTCTTCTGTAGCTCCTGTGACAACCAGCACCACTACAGCACCAAGTTCAACAGGTGGTATGTATCATTCTTCCTCAGATCCTGTCACTGATTCCCATAACATCTGAATCTGTCCCTTTAAAGGCCAGATTTTCTAAACAGTGGAGATTAGAGTGAGGATACAATCAAAATAAAAGCTTCAGTGGAAATGGCCAGTACAACGCATGTCCTACTATTAGTCACAATCTGATGGAGACAGACGCAAGCAGTTCATTTAAATAATGAGACGCCCAATCTACTAAGGGAAACACAAAATAAGTCATGTCTTATTTGGTGTTCAATAATGGCGCACTTTGCAGTAAATTGCCTACTGCAAACCTTAGTAAATCTGGTTGTGTGATTCAATTAAAGACTCTCTTCCCCATATTTTGAGCTTTGCGAGAGAACTCTTGCAAATGCATATACAATATGCTCGGTCACAATATTACATGTCAATGCCTTTCTACCACTAAACTTTTTCAGCATATGATGTCTGATAATGTTCATAGCTAACCGGAACTTCTCTCTTCCCCCCACAACCATTGACCTACCTAGAATTTCCTCTTAGCTAATCATCCAGTTGTCCTTTCTGTATTGTGTAGCTCCTGTGACAACCAGCACCACTACAACACCAAGTACAACAGGTGGTATGTATCACTCATCATCAGATCCTGTCACTGATTCCCATAACATCTGAATCTGTCCCTTTAAGGCCAGATATACTAAATAGTGGAGATTAAAGTGAGGACGCAATCAAAATAAAAGCTCCAGTGGGAATGGCCAGTACTACACATGTCCTACTAAAATGCACAATCTGATGGAGACAGACACAGGCAATTCATTTAAATAATGAGACGCCCAATCTACCAAGGGAAACGAAAAATAAGTCATGTTTTATTTGGCGTTCAATAATGGCGCACTTTGCAGTAAATTGCCTACCGCAAACGTTAGTAAATCAGGTTGTGTGATTCAATTAAAGACTCTCTTCCCCATATTTTGAGCTTTGAAAGACAACTCTTGCAAATGCATATACAATATGCTCGGTCACAATATTACATGTCAATGCCTTTCTACCACTAAACGTTTTCAGCATGTGATGACTGATAATGTTCATAGCTAACCTGAACTTCTCTCTTCCCCCCACAACCATTAAACTACCTCGAATTTCCTCTTAGCTAATCATCCAGTTCTCCTTTCTGTCTTCTGTAGCTCCTGTCACAACCAGCACCACTACAACACCAAGTTCAACAGGTGGTATAATGTTCATAGCTAACCTGAACTTCTCTCTTCCCCCCACAACCATTAAACTACCTCGAATTTCCTCTTAGCTAATCATCCAGTTCTCATTTCTGTCTTCTGTAGCTCCTGTGACAACCAGCACCACTACAACACCAAGTTCAACAGGTGGTATGTATCATTCTTCCTCAGATCCTGTCACTGATTCCCATAACATCTGAATCTGTCCCTTTAAAGGCCAGATTTTCTAAACAGTGGAGATTAGAGTGAGGATACAATCAAAATAAAAGCTTCAGTGGAAATGGCCAGTACAACGCATGTCCTACTATTAGTCACAATCTGATGGAGACAGACGCAAGCAGTTCATTTAAATAATGAGACGCCCAATCTACTAAGGGAAACACAAAATAAGTCATGTCTTATTTGGTGTTCAATACTGGCGCACTTTGCAGTAAATTGCCTACTGCAAACCTTAGTAAATCTGGTTGTGTGATTCAATTAAAGACTCTCTTCCCCATATTTTGAGCTTTGCGAGAGAACTCTTGCAAATGCATATACAATATGCTCGGTCACAATATTACATGTCAATGCCTTTCTACCACTAAACTTTTTCAGCATATGATGTCTGATAATGTTCATAGCTAACCGGAACTTCTCTCTTCCCCCCACAACCATTGACCTACCTAGAATTTCCTCTTAGCTAATCATCCAGTTGTCCTTTCTGTATTGTGTAGCTCCTGTGACAACCAGCACCACTACAACACCAAGTACAACAGGTGGTATGTATCACTCATCATCAGATCCTGTCACTGATTCCCATAACATCTGAATCTGTCCCTTTAAGGCCAGATATACTAAATAGTGGAGATTAAAGTGAGGACGCAATCAAAATAAAAGCTCCAGTGGGAATGGCCAGTACTACACATGTCCTACTAAAATGCACAATCTGATGGAGACAGACACAGGCAATTCATTTAAATAATGAGACGCCCAATCTACCAAGGGAAACGAAAAATAAGTCATGTTTTATTTGGCGTTCAATAATGGCGCACTTTGCAGTAAATTGCCTACCGCAAACGTTAGTAAATCAGGTTGTGTGATTCAATTAAAGACTCTCTTCCCCATATTTTGAGCTTTGAAAGACAACTCTTGCAAATGCATATACAATATGCTCGGTCACAATATTACATGTCAATGCCTTTCTACCACTAAACGTTTTCAGCATGTGATGACTGATAATGTTCATAGCTAACCTGAACTTCTCTCTTCCCCCCACAACCATTAAACTACCTCGAATTTCCTCTTAGCTAATCATCCAGTTCTCCTTTCTGTCTTCTGTAGCTCCTGTCACAACCAGCACCACTACAACACCAAGTTCAACAGGTGGTATAATGTTCATAGCTAACCTGAACTTCTCTCTTCCCCCCACAACCATTAAACTACCTCGAATTTCCTCTTAGCTAATCATCCAGTTCTCATTTCTGTCTTCTGTAGCTCCTGTGACAACCAGCACCACTACAACACCAAGTTCAACAGGTGGTATGTATCATTCTTCCTCAGATCCTGTCACTGATTCCCATAACATCTGAATCTGTCCCTTTAAAGGCCAGATTTTCTAAACAGTGGAGATTAGAGTGAGGATACAATCAAAATAAAAGCTTCAGTGGAAATGGCCAGTACAACGCATGTCCTACTATTAGTCACAATCTGATGGAGACAGACGCAAGCAGTTCATTTAAATAATGAGACGCCCAATCTACTAAGGGAAACACAAAATAAGTCATGTCTTATTTGGTGTTCAATACTGGCGCACTTTGCAGTAAATTGCCTACTGCAAACCTTAGTAAATCTGGTTGTGTGATTCAATTAAAGACTCTCTTCCCCATATTTTGAGCTTTGCGAGAGAACTCTTGCAAATGCATATACAATATGCTCGGTCACAATATTACATGTCAATGCCTTTCTACCACTAAACTTTTTCAGCATATGATGTCTGATAATGTTCATAGCTAACCGGAACTTCTCTCTTCCCCCCACAACCATTGACCTACCTAGAATTTCCTCTTAGCTAATCATCCAGTTGTCCTTTCTGTATTGTGTAGCTCCTGTGACAACCAGCACCACTACAACACCAAGTACAACAGGTGGTATGTATCACTCATCATCAGATCCTGTCACTGATTCCCATAACATCTGAATCTGTCCCTTTAAGGCCAGATATACTAAATAGTGGAGATTAAAGTGAGGACGCAATCAAAATAAAAGCTCCAGTGGGAATGGCCAGTACTACACATGTCCTACTAAAATGCACAATCTGATGGAGACAGACACAGGCAATTCATTTAAATAATGAGACGCCCAATCTACCAAGGGAAACGAAAAATAAGTCATGTTTTATTTGGCGTTCAATAATGGCGCACTTTGCAGTAAATTGCCTACCGCAAACGTTAGTAAATCAGGTTGTGTGATTCAATTAAAGACTCTCTTCCCCATATTTTGAGCTTTGAAAGACAACTCTTGCAAATGCATATACAATATGCTCGGTCACAATATTACATGTCAATGCCTTTCTACCACTAAACGTTTTCAGCATGTGATGACTGATAATGTTCATAGCTAACCTGAACTTCTCTCTTCCCCCCACAACCATTAAACTACCTCGAATTTCCTCTTAGCTAATCATCCAGTTCTCCTTTCTGTCTTCTGTAGCTCCTGTCACAACCAGCACCACTACAACACCAAGTTCAACAGGTGGTATAATGTTCATAGCTAACCTGAACTTCTCTCTTCCCCCCACAACCATTAAACTACCTCGAATTTCCTCTTAGCTAATCATCCAGTTCTCATTTCTGTCTTCTGTAGCTCCTGTGACAACCAGCACCACTACAACACCAAGTTCAACAGGTGGTATGTATCATTCTTCCTCAGATCCTGTCACTGATTCCCATAACATCTGAATCTGTCCCTTTAAAGGCCAGATTTTCTAAACAGTGGAGATTAGAGTGAGGATACAATCAAAATAAAAGCTTCAGTGGAAATGGCCAGTACAACGCATGTCCTACTATTAGTCACAATCTGATGGAGACAGACGCAAGCAGTTCATTTAAATAATGAGACGCCCAATCTACTAAGGGAAACACAAAATAAGTCATGTCTTATTTGGTGTTCAATACTGGCGCACTTTGCAGTAAATTGCCTACTGCAAACCTTAGTAAATCTGGTTGTGTGATTCAATTAAAGACTCTCTTCCCCATATTTTGAGCTTTGCGAGAGAACTCTTGCAAATGCATATACAATATGCTCGGTCACAATATTACATGTCAATGCCTTTCTACCACTAAACTTTTTCAGCATATGATGTCTGATAATGTTCATAGCTAACCGGAACTTCTCTCTTCCCCCCACAACCATTGACCTACCTAGAATTTCCTCTTAGCTAATCATCCAGTTGTCCTTTCTGTATTGTGTAGCTCCTGTGACAACCAGCACCACTACAACACCAAGTACAACAGGTGGTATGTATCACTCATCATCAGATCCTGTCACTGATTCCCATAACATCTGAATCTGTCCCTTTAAGGCCAGATATACTAAATAGTGGAGATTAAAGTGAGGACGCAATCAAAATAAAAGCTCCAGTGGGAATGGCCAGTACTACACATGTCCTACTAAAATGCACAATCTGATGGAGACAGACACAGGCAATTCATTTAAATAATGAGACGCCCAATCTACCAAGGGAAACGAAAAATAAGTCATGTTTTATTTGGCGTTCAATAATGGCGCACTTTGCAGTAAATTGCCTACCGCAAACGTTAGTAAATCAGGTTGTGTGATTCAATTAAAGACTCTCTTCCCCATATTTTGAGCTTTGAAAGACAACTCTTGCCAATGCATATACAATATGCTCGGTCACAATATTACATGTCAATGCCTTTCTACCACTAAACGTTTTCAGCATGTGATGACTGATAATGTTCATAGCTAACCTGAACTTCTCTCTTCCCCCCACAACCATTGAACTACCTAGAATTTCCTCTTAGCTAATCATCCAGTTGTCCTTTCTGTATTGTGTAGCTCCTGTGACAACCAGCACCACTACAACACCAAGTACAACAGGTGGTATGTATCACTCATCATCAGATCCTGTCACTGATTCCCATAACATCTGAATCTGTCCCTTTAAGGCCAGATATACTAAATAGTGGAGATTAGAGTGAGGATACAATCAAAATAAAAGCTCCAGTGGGAATGGCCAGTACTACACATGTCCTACTAAAATGCACAATCTGATGGAGACAGACGCAGGCAGTTCATTTAAATAATGAGACGCCCATTCTACCAAGGGAAATGCAAAATAAGTCATGTTTTATTTGGCGTTCAATAATGGCGCACTTTGCAGTAAATTGCCTACCGCAAACCTTAGTAAATCAGGTTGTGTGATTCAATTAAAGACTCTCTTCCCCATATTTTGAGCTTTGAAAGAGAACTCTTGCAAATGCATATACAATATGCTCGGTCACAATATTACATGTCAATGCCTTTCTACCACTAAACTTTTTCAGCATGTGGTGACTGATAATGTTCATAGCTAACCTGAACTTCTCTCTTCCCCCCACAACCATTAAACTACCTCGAATTTCCTCTTAGCTAATCATCCAGTTCTCCTTTCTGTCTTCTGTAGCTCCTGTGACAACCAGCACCACTACAACACCAAGTACAACACGTGGTATGTATCACTCATCATCAGATCCTGTCACTGATTCCCATAACATCTGAATTGCCTACTGCAAAACTTAGTAAATAAGGTTGAGTGATTCATTTAAAGACTCTCTTCACCATATTTTCAGCTTTGAAAGAGCTGTCTTACAAATGTATATGCAATATGCTCAGTCACAAAATGCTTTCTGAAATTGTTCTCATTCCCCAGATTTCGAGCTTTGCGAGAGAACTCTTTCAATTGCATCTGCAATATGCTCGGACAAAATATTACATGTCAATGCCTTTCTACCACTAAACTTTTTCAGCATGTGATGACTGATAATGTTCATTACTTACCTGATCTTCTCTCTTCCCCCCACAACCATTGAACTATCTAGAATTTCCACTTAGCTAATTATCCAGTTGTCCATTGTGTCTCCTGTAGCTCCTGAAACAACCAGCACCACTACAACACCAAGTTCAACAGTTGGTATGTATCATTCTTCATCAAATCCTGTCACTGATTCCCATAACATCTGAATTGCCTACTGCAAACCTTAGTAAATCAGGTTGAGTGATTCATTTAATGACTCTCTTCACCATATTTTGAGCTTTGAAAGCGTCGTCTTGCAAAAGTATATGCAGTATGCTCAGTCACAAAATGCTTTCTGAAATTGCTCTCTTTCCTCAGATTTTGAGCTTTGCGACAGAACTCTTGCAAATGCATATGCAATATGCTCAGTCATAATATTACATGTCAATGCCTTTCTACCACTAAACGTTTTCAGCATGTGATGACTGATAATGTTCATAGCTAACCTGAACTTCTCTCTTCCCCCCACAACCATTAAACTACCTCGAATTTCCTCTTAGCTAATCATCCAGTTCTCCTTTCTGTCTTCTGTAGCTCCTGTGACAACCAGCACCACTACAACACCAAGTTCAACAGGTGGTATAATGTTCATAGCTAACCTGAACTTCTCTCTTCCCCCCACAACCATTAAACTACCTCGAATTTCCTCTTAGCTAATCATCCAGTTCTCCTTTCTGTCTTCTGTAGCTCCTGTGACAACCAGCACCACTACAACACCAAGTTCAACAGTTGGTATGTATCATTCTTCCTCAGATCCTGTCACTGATTCCCATAACATCTGAATCTGTCCCTTTAAAGGCCAGATTTTCTAAACAGTGGAGATTAGAGTGAGGATACAATCAAAATAAAAGCTTCAGTGGAAATGGCCAGTACAACGCATGTCCTACTATTAGTCACAATCTGATGGAGACAGACGCAAGCAGTTCATTTAAATAATGAGACGCCCAATCTACTAAGGGAAACACAAAATAAGTCATGTCTTATTTGGCGTTCAATAATGGCGCACTTTGCAGTAAATTGCCTACTGCAAACCTTAGTAAATCTGGTTGTGTGATTCAATTAAAGACTCTCTTCCCCATATTTTGAGCTTTGCGAGAGAACTCTTGCAAATGCATATACAATATGCTCGGTCACAATATTACATGTCAATGCCTTTCTACCACTAAACTTTTTCAGCATATGATGTCTGATAATGTTCATAGCTAACCGGAACTTCTGTCTTCCCCCCACAACCATTGAACTACCTAGAATTTCCTCTTAGCTAATCATCCAGTTGTCTTTTCTGTATTGTGTAGCTCCTGTGACAACCAGCACCACTACAACACCAAGTACAACAGGTGGTATGTATCACTCATCATCAGATCCTGTCACTGATTCCCATAACATCTGAATCTGTCCCTTTAAGGCCAGATATACTAAATAGTGGAGATTAGAGTGAGGACGCAATCAAAATAAAAGCTCCAGTGGGAATGGCCAGTACTACACATGTCCTACTAAAATGCACAATCTGATGGAGACAGACACAGGCAGTTCATTTAAATAATGAGACGCCCAATCTACCAAGGGAAACGAAAAATAAGTCATGTTTTATTTGCCGTTCAATAATGGCGCACTTTGCAGTAAATTGCCTACCGCAAACGTTAGTAAATCAGGTTGTGTGATTCAATTAAAGACTCTCTTCCCCATATTTTGAGCTTTGAAAGACAACTCTTGCAAATGCATATACAATATGCTCGGTCACAATATTACATGTCAATGCCTTTCTACCACTAAACGTTTTCAGCATGTGATGACTGATAATGTTCATAGCTAACCTGAACTTCTCTCTTCCCCCCACAACCATTGAACTACCTAGAATTTCCTCTTAGCTAATCATCCAGTTGTCCTTTCTGTATTGTGTAGCTCCTGTGACAACCAGCACCACTACAACACCAAGTACAACAGGTGGTATGTATCACTCATCATCAGATCCTGTCACTGATTCCCATAACATCTGAATCTGTCCCTTTAAGGCCAGATATACTAAAGAGTGGCGATTAGAGTGAGGACGCAATCAAAATAAAAGCTCCAGTGGGATTTCCCAGTTCTGTGGGTGATCTACTAAAATGTGCAAAGTGATTGAGACAGACACAGGCCACTACTATCTAGACTTCTTCTATTCCCAACAGAACTACCTAGAATTTCCTTCTCGCTAATCATACAGTTATCCTTCTTGTCTATGTATATCGTAAATCAAGCAACGTCACTTGATATCATTTTTTTCCTTCTTTCTGGAGTTTTGCCCTCCACCACAAGTCCAAATCCTGGTATGTACCATTATTCTTCTTGAGTATTCATTTTAATTTTAGCTTTTTAGTTACTTGTTTTTATTTAAACCACTGCAGTCTCAGCAGTGATTCAGTGTTACATTTCATTGCATGTAGTACGTGTTTAACTGTTCAATGTGACAAAAAACTTGAATCTTTAGATAATAACAAAATGAATGAGCAACAGCTTTGTTTAAATGTTATTTGCCTACTCATCTCTGTTTTACCCATGAGACTCTTGATTTTTGTCCAGTTTTGCCATGACAGCAAATGATACAGGTTATCTGCAATCTTTGGGGGAATTCCTCTCCCAGTCAGCAAAATGTCATAGTGTATCATGGGGGACCCTTTCCCTGCTTGGCAAGTTTAAGGAGACCCCAATTCTTTGTCATTTTTCAGGTTTTACCGTTAGGTTAAACTTAACGCAGGGATGTAAGTCGCTCTGGCTAAGGGCGTCTGCCAAATGCTGTAAATGTAAATGTAAGTGTAAATGATTTAGGAACCATGAGGGACAGGGGGACATGTACCCGCAACATTTAATTTGCCTTTCTTGCCCCCCCACCTCCCAAAAAATTGACATTTAAATTTTTAAGGTGCTCCCCACCCCAAACATCAAACTCTATCTACTCTGATTACATGTATGCATTTCCTAATGGTAGCTGATCACGCAAAACAATTTCTTGATTTAAAAAAATAAAAAAGTATTTATTCTCAATTAATTAATTACCATTTGTCTTTCATCCTTTTAAAGCATTTACCCTGAAAATGTTGTTTAAAATTCTACGTGACTTTAACCAAGATTTGGCTAATTCTTCAAGCTCAATGTTCAACATATTTAAATCAGACATGGAAGCAACTGTAAGTATATGTTCTTAAATAGTTCCAACATTCAGATATATACAATACACACATTACCTTAAATATAATTTTTGGTGTAATTTATATTTTATCCATTTTTAAGCAAACCTATCAGTTTATAATTCTGTGTATTACTCTGCTATACAACTGAAGAGCAGCATGTTATCAGCAAAGTACATATCAATTTACTGTTTGAAGAGGCTGCCAAAAGCAGTTTATTAAGCAGGCATTTTAATTAACATAAGATTTGTTCTTTTACCCAGCTCACTGCAAATTACAAAAAATTAAATGGTTTTGTTAGAGTCTATGTCCTTGGCTTCAGGTAAGTTTTCTCCTTAAAACACAATATATTTAGGTAGGCTGCTTGTTTTTGCTGTTCTTTATCATTATTATCAGTAGAATAGTAGTAGTAATAGTAATAGTCTCAATAGTAGTTGAAAATACTAATACTATTAGTGCAAATATAGCAGTAGGCGATTTAAGAAAAATAACATACATTTTTATAAATACTCAAAACACATTATTATTTCTGTAATTTAGACGATATTCCTATATGTTGTTTGACAGGAGTGGCAGTGTGATTACAGACTTTGTACTGGAGGCAAACAGTGTGAATTCCACTGCAATTGCCACACTGAACAGTCAGGTTGCAGTGGATCTTCAGGCCCAGGGTTACAGTGTTGACCGAAGTTCCTTCGGTGGAGTTGTTCAAGGTAGGATGAAAATCACAGGCACTAAATGGTTTGTCACAGCAGACATATACCAAGTTTCACTTGAAGTAATTGGAACTTTGTTGACTAAGGTGAAGACTTAGGGCTCTATCTAACGCCCTAAGCCTGTCTCTATCTGACAATCTAAAGCAAAGCATAAAGCCAAGATGCAAGAAACATTTATGGGCATGTCCAAATCCATTTTGCTATTTTGATGGCAGAAAAAAGACTCTGTGTTAGCACAAGGCGCAGAACAGTTGTCATAATTCTCTTAATTATTCAGAGGTATGTTGTGTCCAGATGGTTGTTGGTTTAGATCCCATGTCCAACAGAGTAACCATATCACTGTCGACCCTTTGAGCGAGGCCATTAACCCCAGCTACTCCAGGGATGCTGGATGCTGGGGGGTTTGTGCGACGCACCAGCAGCTCTGATTGTTACTGTATGATTGCATGCTAACAGCTTCTCCCCTCCTTATTTCTTTAAGGAAATCAGCCTTTTATAAAGAACTATGATATTATATATCCTGGTTCCACTTTGCAGCTGACTTGTGTGGTTCCAGTAACTATGCAAATGGAAACTGGATCATGGTTCGTGAATGGTCTGCCGGTGTCAAACAATGCAAAGTATTCAATCACCAATTCACCTCCCACACTGACTGTTCAGGACATGAGCGGTGGTGACAATGGTAAGCAGATAACCAACTTATTATTTTTAGGTTAAAATAAATCAGTGAGTCATCAGTGAGTATTAATGTACAATAAAGAGTGGCAATAGTGATGGTATTAAATGGTGACTAACCCGGTATACTCTGTCTACCAAAACTTTTCATTTACTTTTATGTTGCTGTGAAACATCCAATAACCCATTTTCCAGATTGCATGGGCTCAGCTATGGAGGATGAAACGTGACATAATCATAAATAAATCAATCAATAGAAAAATGTATGAATTTGTATGAATTTATGTGTTTTTCTTTTTTTTATTCATCTCTTTGTAAATGAGTTGGGCAGCCCTAATCCTTTCTCTAAGGCACTACTGGCCAGCAGACTAAGCTGATCTGCACTCCATGACCTTGGCCTTGTTTGGATGAGTAGAAGTTTTAGCTGACATGTTAGTAATGCAAAGTTCGCACTACATGACTTTCCAAGTCGTGAGATTTCTATACCGTTCATATTTAAGGTGCCAAAACTATGTCAATATGTGTACTGTTCATGTTGATGAACATGTTAAAAGGTAATGGAGCAGAGATCAGCAAAGTCCCCCCTGGGCAATAGTGCTTTAGAAAAAAGGCTTAAGGCTGCCCAACTCATTTACATACAGATGTGGAATCAAACTGGAATAAAAAACACAATTCAAAAAAAATCTTTCAGGCTCAATAATTTCAATAATTTAATGTCATTTTATTTTTAAATAATTAAATAAAAGTTATTACATTTCATAATAATGTGTGTCTTCTACGTATAATCATTAAATTGTATTTTGCAATAATTTTGTGATTGTCATTAGATATTATATTTCAACTTAAATAATTCAAACTATATTTCACAATAAAGTTCAGCTTTTCACATTGATGTATTTCTGAATGACGGTTCTATGAACCAGCTGTTTATTTCATGATGCCAGAGTGTCCTGTCAATCACTTTGAGGTTGGTGGGACTGAGCCTGTGATTTGCTAATCCTTTGTGATTCATTACTCAGCGTAGCAGATATAGGGAGTGGTTTGAAAAGTCCTGGGAAGCTGTAGAGGATGTAAAGGAAGTCAGTAGTTGGATGTGTAGAGTAGCAGAGCAAATGCAGGAAAGAGGCTCTGTCATGCCAAACCTCTTACCCCTATGAAATGCCATTGGGGTATACATCGAGATACATCTTCATATGGCATTTTTCACCCTCTAGACATGGTAAACATTCCCTTTTAAAAAAAACCCATGTAGACATGCATTTTCTATATCGCATCTACATGGTACAAATGTGCATGTTAAAAAAGGTCTTTCAGTACTAAGATATACCCAGACTAATACTGATCTATTCAAGGGTTCAGTCTGTACTGCATTATATTGGTTGCCTAATATTTCAAATTTTAATCATAACCAATGAAACTAAAAATTTGTGTAAATTTAAACTGTTTTCGCAGAAACACTTTATCCAATCACAAGCTCGACTCCACCCCCCTGACAGTGACTGACAGAGTGCACCATTATTATGAAAAGAAGCATTATGAAATAATAAGCTGGTTTGGAAACGCAACATTCAGGAATACATCAATGTGAAAAGTTGAACTTTATATTTTATAAATGAGCTCCTTGGCTAAGATATGTGGTAATACTTTTATCTGCTGTCAATTGTGAATAATATCCATGTTTTTTGCTGTTGTTTTTCTCTTTATAATCTAGGAATATACACGTTCAAAATGACTCAGTCATTCTTGACATTCACCCACGAGGAATCCATTTCAGTGACAGATGTAATTCCTCCCATTATTCAGCTGAATAAATATGTAATTAATGTTCAATATGGAGCAAATGAAAATATCTCATTGGAGTGTTGTGTTACATACTACCTAATTAACAACGTTACAGCAAAATGGATGAACGGATCTGTTGAAATACCCTCTGGTAATTTTTACAATTTCAAATAAATATATATTTGTTTTATTGTCCCTTGGCAAGTTCCTGTACATTGCTCTATGGACATGTAATTTACATGGGCATCAATATTATTTTACATTATTGTATGCATAAATTTCTTTAAAAGATGTTTCAACTGATTTAATATCCAGGTACTCTGCATGTAAAGCTGGTCTGCATCTAGATAATTAATTTTCAATGAGAAAATTATCCTTTTAAACAGTAACAAATGAACTCTAATAATGTAAATGGAAAAAAGACATTGTGTCACTCAGAAAGTTTAAAAATTAATGTAAATGTGACAAAAGTATTTGTTTGAATATTTTATATGCTTAATATTGCGGTTGAATATTGTACATTTGATGTTTTTCGTTTTACAGTACCGACCACAACAAACATGCTATGTATCAGCGCTGCATACCCAGTACCAAAGCAATGGAATACAATGGAACTCACATGCCAAGTGATTGTCAAGAAAGCATCTACAACTCAAACATTGACAAAAAATGTAACGTTAACGTTTTTCCCTGGAGGTACGATGTTAATGAGTGTTTTAAGACAAGCGGCCCTATTCAGAATGCAGCCCTATTCAAAATGAATTTTCATTCCCTTTGTTAAAATTGCACAATGAAATGCATTTTGTCCATTGGCTGCATTTGTAAAAAATTATGTAGTCCCAGTGGAAACATGCCTTTGCTTCACTAATCTTAAAACACTAATCCAACTTTAAGCATCTTAAAGCCCTAATCCATCTTCACATGTATTTATTCCAGTGCCTGACTGTAATGACCCAACATACGGTACTGGTATGAATGGAAATATATCAACTGTACTTTGCCCAGCCAATTTTACGGGCAACAGGACTGCAGTTTGTGCCAGATGGCCAAAGACAAATTGGAACATTCAGGAGGACAACTGTGTCTTCAGCCCAGTAAATACATTGGCGTTGTTTTCTCAGGTAGCACATTTTGAATACTAATCATTCATCCACCCACCTGTTGTCATACTGCTTAGCCAGTATAAGGTGATAGAGTACATTAATCATATATACATCGTGTCATTCTGAAGAACTACAATATGTTTCCACACGTCATGCCTGATAATACAGCGATAAGGAGAACATGCAGACTCCACACACACAGGGCGTAGGTGTGATTTGATTTCCCAGCCCTGTAGATGTGAAGTAGCAGTACTATCCACTCAGCCACTGTGTCATTTCATATAGGTTAAGTTTACATTATATATTGCATTTCAAGGAAACTAATTATAGGGAAAGAATCTGATGTTTTGTCTAAAATTCAGTTTAAAGGAACTAATTGATATATTGGTAGTGCACTGACTTTTCTGTTATCTATTATCAATTTAGAAAATGGTCATTTAAAATTCCAAGTTTAAAGTTATGGAAACATTATAATGTCCTTATCAACAAATTGAGTTATCAACAAGTGTGAGTTACTGTAGCAATATGTGAGTCTGTGTTGTTTGCTACAAATCATACTATTTGTACACACTCAATTAATTGGTAGTTACTGACTATTCCAAAGCATTGGTCCTTGGTATCTTGGTATGAACATTTGTCTAAAAAAAATCTGTCTAAAATTCTTCTGTTAATTTAAAGTTCTTATTTACCTGTCCACAGATTCTGAGTCCAGCTAGTGTATCATCATTTGTGAATGACCTTAATACAACCACTACCAGTTATAAATCAAACATAACACAGTCATCAGCCACCATTTCCTCTATTGTGAACATACTTGGCATAGTTGCAAGTGTTTCACAAAATATAAGCGAAACTTCAATGCGGGTATGTTGAAGCAGCAATGTTTTTTGTTGGGGGGGGGGCATCATATTGGGATGTAAGTTTAGACTGTCTTAGTTATTTGGTTTGTAATGGCTACGCCGCATTATTAATTTTATAATTAGCACCATGTTACTTTCATATATGGTCTGTTGTGTAAATATGAAGGAAATGATGTTTATTTAATACAAATAGGATTTCAAACCCTGATAAAAAAAATACTGTGCTTAACTATAACATAAAAAATCCAGGAAAAAAGTAGTATACCCTACATCTTAAAGTCATGTACTTAACATATGTATTTACACATGTATGTATTTTACATAATTATTGGATTTTACCCATACATTCAGGGTGTTTTGGAAACAGTATCAATTTTGGTGTCAGCCCAAGCTAAGGAATCCTGGGCAGGACTGAACAGTAACAACAGATCACAAAGCACAAGCTCTGCTTTACTGGAGTCAATAGAAAACATTACACACAGCCTATCAAGCAATTCCTTTACAATTATTACAACAAACATTGAGCTAATCAAAACAACATTAATATTCCCTTTCAATGAAACATTGAATTCATCTCAGATAATCATCCCCAGTCAAAGTCTTCCCAACAACACGAGTATCACAACAATCGTCTTTACGACTCTTGACTTTGTCTTACCTGCAAGGACCACTGGAAACAGTATGGACAGCTCCATCAACGGAATTGTCATGTTAGCCTATATAAACGAAACCATTAATAATGTTTTGCTGACATTTGATAAAACAAACAAAACAAAGGGAAACAGCCATTGTGTTTCTTGGAACTTTGAAGGCACCGGAGGCTGGGACTCTACTGGATGCAAACTGGATTCTGAAACGAATGTCAGTGTCACCTGTTCCTGTAACCACCTGACTTCCTTTTCGATATTAATGTCACCTTACGTACCTGAATACATTGAGGTTGCTCTGAATTACATCACCTACATTGGAGTCAGCATATCAATGGGATGTCTGGTCTTATGCCTTATAATTGAAGCATTTGTGTGGAGCGTTGTCACTAAGAACAGCACGTCACACATGCGACACGTCGCTATAGTGAACATTGCTCTGTCTCTGCTGATTGCTGACATATGGTTCATCATTGGAGCAGCAGTGTCAGGCCAGAGCGCACTGAAGAATGTATGCAGTGCTGCAACCTTCTTCATTCACTTCTTTTACCTTGCCTTGTTCTTCTGGATGCTTATCTCAGCTCTCTTCCTCTTCTACCATACAATGTGGGTTTTCTCCCACATACCAAAGCGCACTATGATGGCCATTTCCTTTTCAGTGGGCTACGGGGCACCACTCATCATTGCCATAATCACCATTGCAGTCACTGCCCCCAAAAATGGCTACTTTGGGCAAGATAGCGGATGTTGGTTGAACTGGTACCAGATTAAGGCCCTCCTGGCATTTCTGATTCCGGCCTTGATCATCGTCGTTGTGAACCTGCTCATTCTAATTGTGATTCTGGTTAAACTACTAATGAGGGGTGTTGGTGAGAACCGTCAGTCTGAGGAGAAGAATGCTCTGGTGGTCATCGCAAGGTGTGTCGCTGTTTTGACTCCCATCTTTGGCATCACCTGGGGACTTGGCATAGGGACCATGGTGGCACCTGATAATCTTGGAATCCAGATTGTATTTACAGTCTTCAATGCCTTTCAGGTATGTGGAAATAGTAATTGATACCTGCAATTATTGATTTCTTACATTACATTTAAATGGTATGAACTTTACAAAAATCTGCAAAAACAATGGAACTTTTTTTAGTTAGAAGCCAAGTCATTAACTGAAATATTCATACAAATCCATGTTTTTTTCATATGCATCCTGTAAATACTAACAATTATTTTTAAAACTTATTTTAAGGGCTGCTTCATTTTAGTGTTTGGGATGCTTATAGACAGCAGAGTAAGTACTTACATTTCTGTATTTGGAATACTATTGGAAATTTGAGCTTTATTATACATTGGCATATATGACACACACATGATAGAGCCCTTTTCTTTATGGACAGATTCGATCAGCTATTGTTGGGAGATTTTCATTTTTGCCTTTGCTGTCTTCCCGAACAAAGGTAACACCATCATTGCATTTCGAGTGTAATGTTCACTTGTCCCATTTTGTGTTTCTTAGATATGCAAAATCACATTTTTTAATACTGTACTCACTTCGTATGGCTGGAGGAGATATACTCAGAACAAAACCAAGTGCTCTATTATACTTGATTTAGAAATTGGATTACTCTAAGTTAATGTTACAAAATTTGCAATTTCAAGTATCAGAGACAAGATAAATGATGTGTGGTTTGTCTCTCTAACAGAGCACAAATGCTGGTCCATCTTTGTCCTCTCTGGCTGACCGTATGAGGCGAAGGGGAAAGAGTAAGTTAAATTGCTACATAATCTGTGTAATAATGTTACTGAGATTTACTCCATAGTCTGATTGGGATGCTTTGTGTCTGTATGATAATGATGTAGAAGATATCCCTTCTTATGTCCAGTTTACACCAGTGTTTAATGAAAGAAAATCACACAGTTTGAGTGGTTTCTAGCAAACATCTTATTTGTTATGCTGGTGCCACATGTGAACTTTAATCTGTGTAATTTGCCATTTGCAGTAACATCCAATGCGCTTTATTTTTCAGATTTTTATAATGTTTCTGATTCTTCAAAAAGTCTGAGTGCTTCTGATGCATTTATCACTTCTTCGCTGCCTGGCTGCTCAACTGATGCTGTGAATATTTCTCAGAGACAGCTATGTGGTTTTACAAAAGAATAATAAATTGATTATTCTCAATTTACATGTTTTTTCCATGACTGGAAAATTGGTTGACTAATTTCCAGGTTTTCAAGGGTGCGTGGGAATCCTGATAATAAATATATATATAATAAACATTTTTCCATCAGCTCTTAATTAATTAGCATTTTTTGTCACTTTCGAGTCTTTGGATATTTATAAATTTATCTATTTTTTTTTCTGTGAACACAAACACTGTATTCAATCACTTATGCTTCCAGCTGCAATGTTAGTCTCTCTCCATTTTTTAAGGAAATTCTGCAAGAACACTCCTGATGAAGTATAATGAAATATGTTTATCTCATTGTGGTAATTGTTCAGCATATTTTCATAGTGAAATATGGCGTCAATAACATAAGCAATTTTCTGTTTCATATTTTGGGCTGTGTAATGCTATGCATAATAAAATTATTACCATTCAAGTGTCCGAATGAGTGTCGAAAATGAGGTCCGTGCAGTTAAACTTAGCCCCAGCGTGAAGAATCGACCTAATAAAAGTGTCTTCTAGCTCGCCAAAGATTTTCGCCAACAACATG
Organism: Paramormyrops kingsleyae; assembly: GCF_048594095.1. Taxonomy (NCBI): domain Eukaryota; kingdom Metazoa; phylum Chordata; class Actinopteri; order Osteoglossiformes; family Mormyridae; genus Paramormyrops; species Paramormyrops kingsleyae. Next base: position 9,781,294 of record NC_132815.1, read on the forward strand.
AGCTTGGCCATGTTGTACTGTAGGTGCTTGAAAATTAGTGTACCCTTCAGAATTTTCTATATTCCTGCATAAACATGACTTAAAACACCATCTGTTTTGGTCTCACTAGATGAGCATGGCTAGCTATCCAAACAGCTAAACACCATCACAGAAACTCCACCAACACATCAATATCTTTCGTGAAGTTTACTGGTACAAGTGTGAAACTGAAACGATACAAATAAGCACAGTCTACATTAACAAACACTACATTAAAATAAATTACAGCAACCAACAAGCAAGCTTTAACATGCAAGTAATATTAACATGCAGGTAAATATTGTAGCGAGCCTGTTTCGTGACCTATACCATAATCAACAAAATGTATCAAAATATCTGTCTCAACATGTCAACAAATGGTAATAGAACCAAATACTTACAGATGTTGCTTTAACAAAAAGAAATAACCAGAGATGGAGCTTAGTGCAGCTAATACCATCTGTCCACAATTGATGCTCATGCAGCGATCAAATTCCTATCGAACAGTTTACATGTTATAATAAGACAGCCCACAAGGTGGTGCTGTAGCACTAGGTAACATTTGAGTCAAAAACAACATGGCATATATTTAACGAAACACAACACCATCAGAACTTCATGTACTAAAAGTAGGTAAAGAGAACACAATTTAACAAATCAGACAAAAATATCATACTTGGTCATTTATTTATTAAGAAAAATGATCCAATGTCAGAAATCCGTGAGTGGCAAAAGTATGTGAACCTAGTTTGAAGGTGAGATTAGTGTCAGGTGTTGTCAATCAATGTCATGGTTGTCAATCAACGTGATGACAATCAGATGTGAATGGGCATCCTGTTTATATTAAAAGAACAGGGTTCTATCAAGCGCAGTATCAGTGTATCATGCTGTGGACAAAGGACATTTCAGAGTACCTCAGAAAAAGAACGGTTGATGCTTGTAGTGCTGGGAAAGGCTACAAAGCCATCTGTAAAGGGTTTGGACTGCATAAATCCACAGTCAGACAGACTGGGTACAAATGGAAGAAGTTTAAGACTATTGTTACTCTCCCCAGGAGTCATCGACCAACAAAATCACTCCAAGGGCAAGGTATGTGATTGTCCACAAGGTCACAAAAGAAACCAAGCGTGACTTCTAGGCAACCAAAAGCCTCTCATCCAGAACTTCAATTCTGTATTTGGACCAACCCTGGCGATAATGCAGGGATCTCCTTTAATGATAGGGTTACTAGGTTTCTTCAGTGAAACCTTTTGGTTCTTTTAGAGTCGAATGATGAAGATTAAGCAGTTTCTTGAAACAAAAAGATTACAGAAAGATGTCAACACACGGCAGGTACAGAGTCTGCCTGCATCCTGTCTGCCCCAGGAACCAAAGTGTGACCTCTGTCAACCGGTTCTTCCCATGTGTCAGATACCTGTTGAAAGGCAGACTGAATGGCATTAGTGAGTTTAATGCAGTAATGAACCAGGCTGTCACTAGCAAGGTGAACTTCTGCTTTTTTCAGGTCTATGCTGTCGGGGAAATGCATTGGACGCCCTGGGCTCTATTTTGACGATCTAATGCAAAGCGCATATACCATTAACATTTATGGGCATGTCCAAATCCATTTTACTATTTTGACAGCACAAAAAAACAGACTTTGCACCAGTGCAAGGCACAAAAAGGTGCTTGCTTGAATAAGTAAAAATAACTTGCTAAGTCTACCACCTACTTTCAATATTCCATCTACTGTATAATCACTCGTTCTAATTTGTGTAACTGACGATTCTTTCTTGTACCTCAATTGTTTAATGCCACAAAGTCCCCTTTAAAGCCTTGTCTCAGAAAAGCACTATTGGTTTTCTGCTTTTGTCAAGTCCTCAACAACACGCCCTGGGATGGTTAATTTTATATGTCACTCCGCAGTTTGCTTTCCTGCATAACACAGCTCTTGTGTTCAGATGCATCATTCTGTGTTTTCTTTCTGGCCTTCCTTTGCTATTGAAGTACCTACATAAACTAAAGTACCCATGCCATTACTGCTTTATGGCCTTTGCAGTTGAAAAAGTACTTCAACGATTTGCTGGTGGAACAGTCTTTAGATTTTCAGATTTAACCGCAGTAGATCTAATATTTCACCTCTAAGTCATCATCCAGGATAGCACACACTCTGTTTCTAGCCAGTGAAATGGCGATTAGGAGATAATGTTACTCAAATTTTAGATTAAAGAAAAACATCTGCCATCATGCCTCTTTGAAATAAGATTTTACTTTTTATCTGAAGGGTTACGACCTTTACTATACTAACTGAGCTGATCAAGTCCAAGTCGCCATCCCTTGCTGCATTCCACCATTATGACTTTGAGGACCATATAAATAACATATATGTGAAAATGAGGATACTTAATTAATGCTTGGTGACTACAGAAAAATTATGCAGTGCAAAACAGATGGAAACTTATTTGCAAACAACATTTACCTTATCAGGTTATATAATTTCAAATAGTTCCCAAACAAGATAACTTCTCGTCTTGCTGGTAGGCCCCATTTCTCGACACTGAAATCCAACAACAACTCTCTCAACACACCTCTGACACGCAAGGGTACATGAAGTTTCACTTCAGACTGGCACCTCAGTTGTATCGGTCATGTGATTCTCCTTGAAACGATACGTGCATCGATAAGGGGTTTCAGCAAAAGCCATCATCTGTACTCTACACATGCTTCAGAGCATCGATAATAATTGGACCATCACTAGCTCAGACCTGTATAAAAGTAAATCAGACTTCACATATGAATAACTCTATTAAATATAATATATTGTAGCAACTAGCAGCACCTGAAAATAAAAAAAAGTTTTGTGGGAATTTAATTCAGCAGGTGAGGAATATGTAGCATTTGCACATATCAGTTTGTTCTTTTATTTTAGCAATGCATTCATTGCACAATAAGCACGTGAGTTTAATATTTGTTGCAGCTGGCCAAGTAAATAAATAATTCCACCATGATGCACTATGGGAAGAATGCAAACCACCAGAGGCAGTGTGATGACCCAGGCAATATTCTGCTGAGTAAATATAGGTCCTGGCATTCATGTAGATGTTACTTTGACATGTACCACCTACCTAAACATTATTGCAGACCACCCCTTCATGGCAACAGTACAGCATTGCAATGGCCTCTTTCAGCAGGATAGTGTACTCTGCCACATTGCAAGAATTGTTCAGGAATGGTTTGAGGAACATAAAAAAACAGATAATGTTGATAATGTTGACTTGGCTTCCAAATTCCCCAGATCTCAATCTGAGCATCTGTGGGATGTGCTGGACAACTAATTCCGACCCATGGAGGTCCCACCTCGCAGCTTGACGGACTTAAAGGATCTGCTGCTAATCCCTTGGTGCCAGATACCACAGGACACCTTTAGAGGACTTGTGGAGTCCATGCCTCAATGGGTTAGAGCTGTTTGGGCAGCACAAGGGGGACCTACACAATATTCAGCAGGTGGTTTTAATGTTATGGTTGATCAGTGTATGCACAGTGTATGCAAGAGGTGCAGGCTTGGGGTATTTTTTTGTTCCTCTCCTCTGTTCTCATCTGGCCTCTATTGCATTTCCTTGTCTCCCTTTATACTGATTTTGAATTATTCTGTATAAATGATGCAGGGATGTATCGCAACACAAACACTTAGAGAACTCTGGGGTGACTCCTGGGTGAAAGGTGCTATATAAAATAAATTGAATTGGATTTTGAGGTGATCTGTCTCAAAAATTAATCAATTGCAGTTTGGTACCCATAAAATTCCTTTGCAAAGTTTGAAAAAGATTTCATAAAACTTATTGAGTTATCATCTTAACAGTGTCAAAATTGTCCACTCTGTCCAGTGTTGCCCCCTGAATGGTTTATGCTCTCCTTAATCCAGGATCATTTCTTTAGTTCAATTGTGATTCAATGTTAATTTTTTGTTATAACACCTGCCGACCAGACCGCTGATTTTCTAGCAATTCTAGAAGTTTGTGCATGCTGAACGGAATAAACAAGGAGAAACCGAAATCAGGTGGGATAGCTGTTTTTATCATCTGCTGATTGTGTAATACAAAGCATGTTACTGGGAAAGAACAAATCTGCTGCCTAGATATTGAACTGTTGGCTATGTGTCTGAAACCGTTCTACTACCGTAAGAGTTCTCCGGAAGCTGCCGCTGGTTACATTCCTCCATCAGCAAAGGCAGCATGTGACATCATGCACTCAGCTGCTTAACAACTTCACATTCAACATCCCTGCGCCTTATGGCCATCTCAAGTGACTTGTATAATGCCTGTAAATGTACCTGTTTGTAAAGTGCTTGACAAGATAGGAGAATATGGAGGGAGCGATTCCCCATGATGAGAAATTGGGTAATTTTTGATCGTTCAGCCAGTGTGGCAGGTACTCGGCCATTTTCTTCCTACTAACTGGAAATCAGAAGTCATACAAGTTTAACTCGTTTATAAAAACTTTGACACAGGGGCTTTCAGCCCAGATGGACAGTCAAAAAAATCACAGTCAACCTTCCGCCATGGATTCCACAGAACGTTTATATTGTTCCTTCACGAACAGGCTGCTTATCTCTGATGGTCAGATTAGAACAGCGTTAGAATAGTATTAACATGAGGAAAATGTGGCTGTGAGCCTGTGCATATCAGCTGGGAGAGTTTTTTTCAGAATCTGTCCCTACAAGTACAAAGGGTCCCTCCCCATTTGAAAACCACCTGAATAGTAGCCAAGCACCACCAATGATTTAAGGCCAGTGGCACTGGTATTTGGCATTATGAAGACTTTATAAGGGCTGGTTCTAAACCCCTCAGACGACATGTATAAGGCTTCCTCGACACATTGTTTTCTTACCGTGCGTAAATTGGTGTGGAACATACCACCCTCTACCTACTCCACAGAGCATACTTGCATTTGGATATGTCAAGCACTATAGTGAAAATTGTCTTCCTTTTATTTTTCCATTATACTTTTTATTTTATTAATTAATATTAGTTTTACTGGCAGTAGTAGCCCACTGGGTCTTTGGAGCACCTATAACTGAACTTGAAGATCCTTATCTCTCCTGGGCCAAGAAAGGTTTACTGGAGTCATCATCATTAAAATTAGCTGCCATCTTCTGCCACAATAGCCATTCTGTTGGTTTGTACCATATCGACTAACCGATATGCACGTCTCACTTAAACGACTCTTAGCTGCCCAACACCTTGATAGCAATTTGTGGTTCTTCCCTCCTCAGACCATGGCTGACCAAGAACACCCTATATGCTCTGAGCCAGTCTGACCAGAATTATTTAGCCCTTGTCAAAGTCACTCAGATCTTTATGCCTGCCCATTTCTTCTGCATTCTTCATGTCAAGTATAAGTAACAAATATTAGTTTACTGTATAATACATCTCAGACGTTGACATACACTATTTTTACATAGCCAACGAAATTCATGTCGATAATGTTTTGCTCATCGGTGTATCACAACTTAAATCTAACGCCTCATTCCAAACTCACAGTGTGGGCCATTACCTAGCTAAATTTAGAGTCTTCATTTCTTCATAAATGCTACGCCTATCAGTCCTACCCAATTAACAGAAAACGATAAACTTGGGGAACTCAGCCACCTAACTAAAAAAATCGTAATCTATGAACCATTTGTTAGTGGCAACGACAAATGAATGAAAGCCTATTACTACCTGAAAACCAGGTAAATAATTTCACTACCCCATTTAGAAAATCTATATTTGTAAGCAGGCAAAAGGATTTTGTGTTGCACTATAATATTCACTGAAGCCTGACTACCTTGGCCTTGTATTATTAAATGTAATTTAGCACAACTTCTAAAAAAAAGCCAGTCCACAAAATTACAGAAATGTTAGACTTTGTTCATACAAACACAGGGTCTGTAAATATAAATATCTTTAGAATTAACACCAAGCATACATTACAACAATAACAGCTTTTATCTATAGAGCACCTTTCATATATACATGTAGCCCAAAGTCCTTTACAGAAATTGTTATGCATTAAACCAGGGAAGCATGAGCAGAGACGGAAAATCAGGAAATACGTCGTTTAATTATAGGTACGGTAGGTAAAATGCAGACGGACAATACAATGACCAGACTGGGGAAACAAACTGAAACGCAGACTAAATTCAGAGGACTAATGACAACAACCAGAAACAGATGATCACACGGGGATTCCACACGAGGTTAATGGGGGGGGTGTGGCACACGGAAGGAGTGGACGATCGGTTTTGAGATAAAAAGAGACGAAAGAAATAAAATGAAATAAGAGGAATACCTAGAACAAAAATAGACAATAAAATAGAAAATAAATAAAATACAGAATATATGTTACGACTGCGGGCGGTCAAGCAAGCGACAGAGCCGTGCATACAAGTAAACGAGGGTTTATTCTTGGTAACCAGGCAGACAGGAAAGCTCACAGCAGACAACGTCAATGATCGGACTGGGGAATACTGACTCAGATGCGGACTAAATACATAGGATAGGCAGAAAACAATAGGCAACAGGTGATGACAATCGGGAATCAACATGAGGTAACGAGGTGGGCGTGGCACACACGAGTATCGAACGAGCAGGTCATGACAATATACAATTAAATATTGACATAAAAGATAACATTAAACAAGATTAAAAACAAAAGCAGATGTACAACAGGCACACGCTCCACTTTACTCGACCTGCAGAATTGTCATAATCATGGAAATGAGTTGCGTTATGATCCTGCGGTCGATTATTTTTCTCAATAAATTGAAATTGAATTTGCGAACTGAAAATTTTCCAGGTAGGATAAATGCAGTTTCAAGTTATTGGAATTCAGATTCAAACTAATAAATTCAGATTCAGTTTTTTAATGCAACAACGTCAGATATACACTATTCATATTCAGTTTGTAGTGGCACAAATATCAGCCCATAGAAACACGAGCATGACACAAAAAATAGAGGCAATTTATTGAAAACTGAATTTAAACTCATACAGGCTGCTCATCAGCTGATGAAAAGTTTAAGACCGTAGCCCAAAAAAAACCCAAAGACAGAACTAAAAGTGTCAAAAATGGACCCAGTAGTGAGTAGCCCCACAGTTCTTGATGATCACTTCAATAATTCATTTAGGCATGCTTGATGCGAGTGTTTCAAAGAGTCTGGGGGGAACGTTGCTCCATGTGGTGAAGACGGCTTCATGAAGGGCATCCAAGGTCTGCAGCTGACATCCATTTTTGTAAACTTCCCTTGCCATCCCCAAACATTCTCAACAGAACTATAAACTGACACAGGCAAATGCAGCACATCAGAAACTCGAACTTACTCGCACACATTCTAACACAACAACCTACTGATGAAATGAATGCAGGCAGGAACTGAACTAAACTGAACTGGGTAAATATGAGCAAAACGTGAAACAATTAACCAATCAGAGAGGGCGCAGGAACAGGAGATAGGCAGAACTATGAAACTTAATTATGGAACTAAGAGACTAGCAGGGAAGCTAGGAGATAGAATCTAACACTAGTAAGATAACAAAGACAAGTAATACATAATGACTAAGGCCCAATGCAAAAACCAAAACAGAAAACAGTAAACATGAAGGAAAGCCAGCCTCAAACCCACAGGTCCACAGGCTCTCAACCACACTCAGCCCACTGGGCTACTCAGCAGTCTGGGGAACAGGGAAATACAAGGGTAGAAGGATTGTATTATGGAGAGGGGAAAAGGCAAATTGGCCAGCAACACCCGCTGGCCAAACGAAGAGGAGGAAGGGCCGGGGTCAGACAGGAACTCTCCATGACAAAACCAGTTTGGATGGGTTCTTGGCATATACTTATTGTGTTTCAGGAAGTTTTTGAGGAAGTTTTTTTCTGTGTCATTCACATCTCTCTGTTACAAAATCACGTGTCTCCTTTCTGTGCTCTTCACAGCCTGCAACAGGTGTCATAAGTGAGATTACAGTGCAGTACAGTACATCAAGAGCACAGGAAAGGTAAGAAAAGCTTCTTAACATCATTAGTCTTCATCAACATACCATGTCATCTGAGGCCAACTTGTGCCACCAATTCAGTTTCCAGTCAAAAGGAGAAACATTTAATGCTGCACATGTTCTGGTTTCTGTTACTTATGTGATAAATAAATTAAAGCATTCTGTGTTTCCTCAAAGAATATTTACATTTTCCTTCAGATTTTAAGACAGGGAGCAGTCTGCTCATTTTGAATTTTTATTACAATAATCAGTAACATTTTACATTAACCTCACCTTTATTGTGCATTCAGAGAACATTCATAAGCACCATGTAAGTATACTTTAGCATCCAAACATACTTAACAGCTTAAATGTCCATAATAACATAATTATTTGATTATAAAATCATATACATCAATGTATATCTAAGGTGTTAAGGAATGTTATGGTGCTATGGTGCACATACATGCTGCTTATGAATGTTCTATGAATGCAGATTATAAAGGCATTATGAAGGTGCAGTTAATTTAAAGTTTACCCAGTAACCTGTTTTTGCTATTATTTTTGACCACACACTAATAAAAAAATAGTTATACCAGTAATAAAATAATAATAATGGGAAGATGTTTCAGTGAAAGTTATAAACAAAAAAAATCAGACTAACATTTTCTTCATAAGTTCAGTAATAAAATTAGGGTTAGCGAAAATCTCTAAAATTTACAAAAATAGAAAACAGCAAAGTTGTTATCGTTAAAATCTCAAGGGACTGAATAATGAAAATGAAAGATCAAAACTGATTTTGAGGGGGTTATTGAGAAATTATATGCAACCACCAGTGGTTGATGATTGCATACTGTAATGAGCAATTATTATTTCCAGTTGGTCACATCCTCGCAGGTTTAATTTTAAAGGCACAGTACAAGTCCGCTGCTGCCAGAACCATAGTTCATGCTTAACTTCATAGTGGGCTCACCATGGTGCTGGAGCGTCTGTGATGCTGAATTTTCATACTTCTAGTGCCAAACCACCAGGCGATCGTGCACTTTGATGTCAGGCTTGGGGTAGCGCTGTAGTGCAAAGCTGCTGTTAGAAGTCATACTTGTCAAGTGTGGCAATAAGAATTTTAACAAAAGTATGCAATATATACATCCAGTACACAAAGCATCGTCATTATCATTAAACATTTCCATAAAATTAAATAAAAGACACGAAAATAAAATAAAACTACAACCAGATGAGAACAATAAATGGTAGCACTTTACATTAAATGCACCTTCATAATGCATTCATAGTACATTCATAAGCAGCATGCAAGTACACCTTAACATCCTAACATCCCTTAACAGCTTTAATATACATTAATAACAAACATTACATGTTTATACAACTATAATGTTTATTATTATTATATTACAGCTGTTAAGGGATGTTAGGATGTTAAGGTATACATACCTGATGTTTATGAATGTTTTATGAATATTTAATGAATACAATTATGAAGGTGCACTGAATATTTTATGAATGCAATATAAAAGCATTATGAAGGTGCAGTTAATGTAAAGCTTTACCCAATAAATATTGCTTCCAAAATACCGAAATAAAATAAATACTTTACTGTTTTAAAATATTGTTTAGCTAAATGAATGATTTGGTTATCTTTGGACTTCTTGTGCACTGCACTTTAACCATGGAAATAGTGAACAGCACTACATCGCAACATTTTGTATTAGCTAGCTAAGTTTCAGTGTATCCCTAGAAATACAATTGTGAAAACCTAAAATAAAAATAAAATAAAACAGTGTTCATAGAAAGTCTTTTGCTGCTTCCTTAATTCTGTAAAAATGTTGCAAATATACAACAAAAGTTGATTAACAATGATTAACATAGCCACACACTTTCTTTTTGAGTATTATTATTTTTAAAAGATAAAAAGTGATAAACATACAAAAGAATATTTAACAAATTTTAAATCATGTTTTTCATCAAAATGACCAATCAATTTGAATGTCAGTAATATACATAATGCTACGATATTGCATCATTGCGTAATGACGCCAACATGTACTGATATCATGATGTCATTTAGCAACTTTTAGCAACAAATTGAGCTGCCTCTAGCAACTGCCCCTGAAAATTAGTTAGCAGCACTAGTAACTGCACTCAAAGTCAGTGTGCTCCAGGTCCTAATAATGATGGTTACAGTGGCCTGCCTGTTCTCTTTATGAACTCTGGCACATCAGAGTTTACAGATTAAGCACTGCACATTTCTCCATACAATTGACCTTTCCACATGCTCCTAATTAGTTATGGAGGTGACCTTAAAGTATTGTTCTTTGATTAAAACTCAGTCAACTGGCCAAGACCAAAATACACTGAAAATTTGAATAACCCACTAGCCGTCTAAGATCAACATGGACGTGTCAGCTAGCAGTAACCAGGGTCAGAACGCAATGTAGTGAAGCTGCATTTAGCTTTTATGCAGGACTGGACAATCCTATAGGTGACCGCCTAGGACGCTGACTCCTGAGGATGCACTGACTTGCCAGCCACTTTCACTTGGCCTCAGATAGGTGGCGCCAGCAGTGATGCTCACCTAGGGCATCGTATTGGCTACAGTAGGTCCTGTACTGATATCATCCCACTTATTGTTGGAAACAACTTCCATAAGATCCTGGATGTTTTCTTACTTTAGAGACTTTCAAATTAAAACTGAAAACATCCCTCTTTCTTGCATTCATTATCGAGCACAATTAAGTTGCACTTTATTCAATTTGTTTATATTTTATGTAGCTTTTGTTTTTTTTTCTCTTTCAATTGTAATATACTTTATATGTTTTTTCTTCTATGCCATATTTTTCATTATAAGTTATTTTTTGAGCATTGGACTTAGTATCTTTCAGTCTCTTCTAATGTGAAGAACTTTAAATTGCATGAGAGATGCCATACAAATAAACTTGAATTTCCTTTAATCATTCTGGCCATTGTCTTCTGACCTCTCATTAACAAGGTGTTTTCAATCATATATTCATCACTGAATGAAAGTGTTTATTTATTTATATATTTGATTGCACCAATCTCTGTAAAGTGCTGTAGTTTCTGAAAATGTAAGGGGGAGTGGCTATTTCTAAAGCACTGGAACCACCACATCTGACAACAGCAGTTATACCACCTATAAAATCTCTCAGATTATGAATTTTTGTATCAAAAGTATGGTTAATTTGGTATATCAACATTTCATATCTTTACTCTTTAATTTAGGTATTATCCACATCAGTATATGTCAAGACTACTCCAGGACTCCTCTCCATGCCCAACTGGATGCCTCTAAGGTTAGGTGCACTTCTACCAATACATCCCCTCTTAGTTAATTGCCGTGTTTCTCTCATAGCTAACTGTCACTGGCAGAAATACCCAGGGCCAATCCCCCAAGCTTTTCAAAGCAAGGAAGCAGCAGTATGACTTTTGGAATATGAACTTGTAATAGACAGCTAAATATGTGGACACAGTAACCGTTCTTGGATGTAAATGTACATTTACAATTATTTAACAGATGCATGTGTCCAAAGCGATGCGTCACAAGTGTGACAAATAGCATAATAGAGCCATGCAAGTGAAGGTGTCAACTAAGCTGAGTTTCCAAGGTGTGTGTAGTAACAGAACAAGAGCTATATGATGCATTTCAAACATCACAATAAATCACACAGAAATGTATAAATATATAGTATATAGACAAAAGTAGCAAGACACCAGCTTGTCCAACATCTAACTCTGAATCAAAGGACAATAATATGAAGCTGGTTAACCCTTTAGTTGCTGTAATAGCCTGTACTCTTCAGGGAAGGCTTTCCATTAGATACTGGAATATTGCTGGTGGGATTTGCTGCCATTCACGTTTGGGTATTGATGTTAGGTGATCAGGTCCCTTTCTGTGAGTTTGTGTGTCCTACCACTTCACAGCTGAACTTGCTCCCAGATGTTTCCACTTCACAGTCACTTTACTTGTGGGTGACCCAGGCAGCTCTAGCAGGACAGATATGTGGAGAACTGACTTGTTGGAAAGGTGTCCAATGGCATCCAATTATGGTGCCAGGTTGACGAACATCTTCTGTATGACCATCCATTCTGCCGCCATTGTTTAATACTGGAGAATGCATGGCTGTGTGATTAATTATACACCAGTGTGTCAGCAGTGGGTGTGGCTTAAGTGTCCTCTTCCTGTAATTACTATGGGTGTCACTGTATTTTTGTCCATATAGTGTATAATGAATGCCACACTTTTATATATAAAACTGTGGATTTGTTGAAGACAATCTGTGCCTTAAATTAAATCATATAACTAGGTATTAAGGTCTGCAAGACAATTGAACTCGAGCTCAAACTTTCTCAAATTCCATCTGTCTCATTAAATATCCGACAGCTACATTTTACATACATTTAGAATTTTCGTCATAACTTTTCCTGATGTACTGATGTAACACACCTTCCTAATAGCACAAGAAGCCTAAGCATGCATATGACCTGTTATGACACATTTTTATCTGAAAGTCTAGTTCCTAATCTACTGTATCATCTGCTTCCTGTTGTTCAGTGAACATAGAAATGACAGCTGTGTAAGAAATATTCAGGAAGCAGATGTCAAGACAAATACCTTGATAGACCTTGATCAGGGGTGACGTGCGGTGACCTTATCATTCATTCTATGATTAGAGTGAAGATGTTTCAGTAAAGATTCATACAGATAAACATCTATCTTCCTTACTGGACAGAGATTAAGAGGACAAGAAATACAAAAAAAAATCATCAAATATAATGTGAAAGCAGTACTAAAGAAAACTTCTGTGAATTTTAATTGCTGAAGATTTAACTTCAAAATGACTAAGCTTTGAAAAAAAATGTAAAACACTTTGTTTCTATTTTGATCTAGAGATGGCAATACAAAAGTTGTCATTAATCACCATCTTGATGGTAATATGCAAAATTTTTGGAACTGAGGAACTCATGGAAAGCCCAGATTATCTTTCCCGGGTAAGTGATCTTTACACTAAAGAATTCTCTTACACTAAATGCATTCATTTTAGAATTATTCCTCAAAATAATAATAAAACTTTAAATAAGAAGTAAGTAAATGTATAAGTGCCACAGTGAGGTCAAGGCAGAGAACAGCCGTTGCCCTGCAGTGCTATTTGAAAACTGACTCTGCCAGCTGGAACTGAGGGGTGTGGAAAACTGTGAGCTGTGTCCTGTCAACAGTCAAGTTTCAGCCACAAGCCTGTAGATGAAAGTATAGAATCAATACTCAGAGAATATCTTAGGATCATCCTTTCTTTTTGTCTTTTGGTATTATACAAATGTAATACGTCAATGCGTTATAGGGAACTTGCTGACGCTAGTGATATTTAATACTATATTAATTGGCTAATTGGGTGATCTTCAGAGTAAAGGATTCGATTATTTCCCTCAGAGCTGAGCAGGGTTATTATGGTCAACAAAAACTAAAACTGAAAGGAAACATTTTCATAAATTGAAATAAATAACTAAGATAAAAAAACAACCAGCCAACCAACCAAAAAAAAAATGTTAACCAAATAAAAACTATTAATAATGCTTCTGACTGTTGTCATAATGTGTCACTCAGGTCCAAAAACCGAATGACACATTATGACAACAGTGATGTTTATGACAACAGTCATAAACATCAATAATGTGTCATTAATGTGCATGACATGTGTCATGTCATTCTTATGGAGGTTACATGTCACCCTTATGTAGACTGCTTCAAGTAAAGTGTTACCGGATTATCATTAAGAAAGGATTTGTGTTTTGAAGCATAAACCAAATGTATACATTTTAGGTAACAAACTTGGATGTCAGCATTCCAACAGAGGAATTCAGGCAAAACAGACAAGGTAAGGACATGTGTACACACTGACCATTATAAATGAGATTCAATGATCATTAAAGACATAATTTCTGAAGTACGGTTCTGGGAAAAATTGGGGAGCATGTATGCAGAGACATTTCGCCAGATAATATTTATTATATTAAATTTTTTTTTGCTTAATGAAAGTTTGATGTTTGGTGCATTTTATTCTACCAGCTTCATTTCCAGCAGAAGCCTATAAAAATGTTAAGTCGTATAATAACCCACATGAACACAGTACACCAAAATTAACCTTAATAAGACATTATAAGCATAATTTATGAAAGTCCCCCTTTATCCATGGGTGATGCGTTTTACTACCGTGAATGGTTGAAACCACGGATAATGGGACACCATCTGTGGACCCCATATATAATTGATTTTCACACGGTAAGATAATACTGTACTCCCTCACTCAAAGGAAAGGGATTCTGAAATGTTAGCCTGTGTCACAAGAGATGATAGAGAAATGAAAATATGTATCAAGAGATGATGGAGCAATACAAATCACGCCTTTATTCATTTTTATAACACAGACATTATCTCACATGCATGCTGTAAAAGATTCTGTTTTCTGAGCTTTCAACATTCAATAAATTTAGATAAATATAAATGGATTTCTCGGTATGGAGTAAAATCAAAGGCAACTTATACAATAGTACTTTCTGTATTCTTAAGAAAAACTATACTTCTTTAAAAAAAAAAAAAAAAAAGTGCTAAAATAACTAATTCCTAAAATTTTATATTTACATAAAGATAGATTTTATTTAATATTTGAATGATCACTATTCTTCTCATATTGTAAAATGTACCTTCAAACATCCAGGATTTTGTAAACGCCAGCCGCCCTTGATCTTCAAATAAGTAATGGATGAATTAATCACTCAGTAATTCTCTTTTTTCTTACAGCTATCGAAATTGAAGTGGACTATGTCATTGATATTGAAGTGACAGTTTCAGATATTGCCATGGTAAATGATATGAGGGACCTTCTAAGAGGAACACCATTCCCACATCCACTCACAAATACCATTAAAATATCTGAGGTCGACATCACAACAGGTAAAAGCAATGGTTCAGATATTAGTCCATTATAATTTCTTTCAAATTACCTAAAAGAAATTTTGAAAGACACAGATAAAAGTTTTTGTTGTTAAGCTGCACTTAGGAATAATTTTGATGGTTTACAAACGTTTGAAAAAATTCTTCTTTTCATCACCAAAGGAAAAACATAACTTTGCTGATATGAATAAATTCAACCCACTGCTTTCAGCTGACTATCTCATTCTTGCGTCCTCAGTTTGCTACCCGAATGGTACTGGATTCCGGTGCGTGTGCGAAGAAGAGTTTGCCTGGCTGAACGACAGCTGTCTTGCGTACACCCCTTGTGATGACATCATTCAAGGCACATGCAGATGCATCAATGGAATACCGTCTGATGGACAGTTTTGCCAACCACAGCCACGTAAGAACGATTCTTCTTTATTCTAATATCGTTCTTTCCAGTTGTTGAATCAGAGGCATTTCTAGGTAATACTTTCGTAAATGTCCTGTAACATTTAGGATCTTTTATGGTTTCAATATTGCATGAGAAGAAGAAGATGGGAAATGAATGGGCATAGTAGACGTCTCGTAGTCAAACATGTCTTGTGACGGCAAACCTAGACTAAAGAGAATTTCAGACCCGAACTGCCTTCCTGTTCTCAGTAGCATGGCAAATCAAAAAGTAGCCTTAGTGTCCTCCGCTGTGTAGAATTCCTCATGACATAACGGACAGTTACTTTTTGGCTTCTGTTTTCAAGTATAATCGACGTTCTGTGTGTGTAACTTTTTCGTGTTGCCTATCATACAGCTACCAGAATTGAATTGGACTATGACATTGATATTGAGGTGACCGTGTCGGATATCGCAGTGATAAATGATCTGAGGAACCTTCTTGCAACAACACCATTCCCATATCCACTGACTGATACCATTGAAATAACTGGGGTGAACTTAACAACAGGTAAAAGCAATCGCTCGGAGATTGTCTCTTCACAATTTCTTTCAAGTGATCCAACGGATATTTTGAGATACTTTTTCTAAGTGGGAGGAAACATGTTCTTCTATCTGCACTTAGGAATAATTTTGATGGTTTACAAACATTTGAAAAAATTCTTCTTTTCATCACCAAAGGAAAAACATAACTTTGCTGATATGAATAAATTCAACCCACTGCTTTCAGCTGACTATCTCATTCTTGCGTCCTCAGTTTGCTACCCGAATGGTACTGGATTCCGGTGCGTGTGCGAAGAAGAGTTTGCCTGGCTGAACGACAGCTGTCTTGCGTACACCCCTTGTGATGACATCATTCAAGGCACATGCAGATGCATCAATGGAATACCGTCTGATGGACAGTTTTGCCAACCACAGCCACGTAAGAACGATCCTTCTTTATTCTAATATCGTTCTTTCCAGTTGTTGAATCACAGGCATTTCTGGGTAATACTTTCGTAAATGTCCTGTAACATTTAGGATCTTTTATGGTTTCAATATTGCATGAGAAGAAGAAGATGGGAAATGAATGGGCATAGTAGACGTCTCGTAGTCAAACATGTCTTGTGACGGCAAACTTAGACTAAAGAGAATTTCAGACCCGAACTGCCTTCCTGTTCTCAGTAGCATGGAAAATCAAAAAGTAGCCTTAGTGTCCTCCGCTGTGTAGAATTCCTCATGACATAACGGACAGTTACTTTTTGGCTTCTGTTTTCAAGTATAATCGACGTTCTGTGTGTGTAACTTTTTCGTGTTGCCTATCATACAGCTACCAGAATTGAATTGGACTATGACATTGATATTGAGGTGACCGTGTCAGATATCGCAGTGATAAATGATCTGAAGAACCTTCTTGCAACAACACCATTCCCATATCCACTGACTGATACCATTGAAATAACTGGGGTGAACTTAACAACAGGTAAAAGCAATCGCTCGGAGATTGTCTCTTCACAATTTCTTTCAAGTGATCCAACGGATATTTTGAGATACTTTTTCTAAGTGGGAGGAAACATGTTCTTCTATCTGCACTTAGGAATAATTTTGATGGTTTACAAACATTTGAAAAAATTCTTCTTTTCATCACCAAAGGAAAAACATAACTTTGCTGATATGAATAAATTCAACCCACTGCTTTCAGCTGACTATCTCATTCTTGCGTCCTCAGTTTGCTACCCGAATGGTACTGGATTCCGGTGCGTGTGCGAAGAAGAGTTTGCCTGGCTGAACGACAGCTGTCTTGCGTACACCCCTTGTGATGACATCATTCAAGGCACATGCAGATGCATCAATGGAATACCGTCTGATGGACAGTTTTGCCAACCACAGCCACGTAAGAACGATTCTTCTTTATTCTAATATCGTTCTTTCCAGTTGTTGAATCAGAGGCATTTCTAGGTAATACTTTCGTAAATGTCCTGTAACATTTAGGATCTTTTATGGTTTCAATATTGCATGAGAAGAAGAAGATGGGAAATGAATGGGCATAGTAGACGTCTCGTAGTCAAACATGTCTTGTGACGGCAAACCTAGACTAAAGAGAATTTCAGACCCGAACTGCCTTCCTGTTCTCAGTAGCATGGCAAATCAAAAAGTAGCCTTAGTGTCCTCCGCTGTGTAGAATTCCTCATGACATAACGGACAGTTACTTTTTGGCTTCTGTTTTCAAGTATAATCGACGTTCTGTGTGTGTAACTTTTTCGTGTTGCCTATCATACAGCTACCAGAATTGAATTGGACTATGACATTGATATTGAGGTGACCGTGTCAGATATCGCAGTGATAAATGATCTGAGGAACCTTCTTGCAACAACACCATTCCCATATCCACTGACTGATACCATTGAAATAACTGGGGTGAACTTAACCCCTTGGGACCGGCGATCCCGCCGGCGGGATCTGACAGAAATTTCGCAAAACCGTTTAAATAACTCCGCGAGTTTTTGTCATATACACATTTTAAAAATACTCTCAGAAACCTTGGACGGTCTACTTTTCAAATATATATAGGTAGAAACTAAATATATTTTTACAGCTTCGTGATATGAATTGAAAGAACAAGAGTGACTGACTTAAGGGTCTGCGTCTCGAAGCGGCTCTGATCGCCCACCCACTTGCAAATCGCGCTATTCGCATGATAATAACATGATAATCCGACAGTTAGTATTGGGTAAAGAAATATGTGAATACGCCCATTGTGACCGAAATAAACAAGAGCACATGTCTGGGTAGTGTTTACACTGATCGGCTACAATATAGCACACGGATACGTCTCTGCCGCTGAAGCTTTGCGCCAGTGTTGCCACTTTCAGCAGCGAAGCTCATACCTGTGTTCATAGCTCAGTGGGCTAAGCCTGTGTGCCTGCAATCACGTGGTCGCCGATTCAAACGCAGCGTATTTAGAACGTGAATAGCGATCTTACGCTGAGAGCGGTCCTAAACGCTCCCGACGCAAGTAAAACCAAGAAAGGTGACACGATTTGCTTTTTTGCCTATTTAACCTAATTTAAAAAACTTTAATACTTCTGACAATGGAAGTTTTGAAAAGAAGACAGATAACGGATTTAGTCAGTGTTTTTTTCAGGATTCTACATAATGATTTCAGCGAGATATAAACTGAAATACACGAGAAAGATACGCAGTCGATGATGCCCTCGTCCCCAGAGCGTCAATAATAGTCACTGCATCATATTTATCGCTTTCTATATTTATATAGTCACAGTTTTTCATTTTTCATTCCATCTATCAATAAACTGTGAAAGGGATTTTATTGTTGCTACTTTTCTTGCGTTTCAAACTGCCTTTCCAAAGTGATGGGTGTGGGGTGCAGTGACATTCCAGACTGATGGGCCATTGACAGTATGCAAACTACTACAGGTGTGAGGACACCTATCTCATCAATATTCATTGTGAAGACCACTGACTTTGAGAAAAAGAGTGTCACTCCAAAGTTCTAACACTTTAGTAATCAAACCATATAAAATTTCTGAATGTCACTTTCACCTATGTGTAGCCAACCCCTGTGTCTATAAGCTTCAGAGCTCAAAAGTCTTACCTAGAAATGTCTATAATGTGATTTTTTACAATTTCTCAGCATGTCTGAAAATAGGTTTTTGAAAAGTATATGTTTAAAGTTGATTTTAACAAAAAATAGAATAATAACATTCTAAGAAGTCTCAGATTATTGGTGCTGAGTTTGTGCTGAATAAAAGCAAATGTATCACTTTGGGATAAATGTTTTTTAGATAGGTGAAATATTTTAAAATGTCAAGGCATGTCAGACTACCTCGAAAGTGGAAAAAAGGCCTCAGGGCCCAGGGGGTTAACAACAGGTAAAAGCAATCGCTCGGTGATTGTCTCTTCACAATTTCTTTCAAGTGATCCAACGGATATTTTGAGATACTTTTTCTAAGTGGGAGGAAACATGTTCTTCTATCTGCACTTAGGAATAATTTTGATGGTTTACAGACATTTGAAAAAATTCTTCTTTTCATCACCAAAGGAAAAACATAACTTTGCTGATATGAATAAATTCAACCCACTGCTTTCAGCTGACTATCTCATTCTTGCGTCCTCAGTTTGCTACCCGAATGGTACTGGATTCCGGTGCGTGTGCGAAGAACAGTTTGCCTGGCTGAACGACAGCTGTCTTGCGTACACCCCTTGCGATGACATCATTCAAGGCACATGCAGATGCATCAATGGAATACCGTCTGATGGACAGTTTTGCCAACCACAGCCACGTAAGAACGATTCTTCTTTATTCTAATATCGTTCTTTCCAGTTGTTGAATCAGAGGCATTTCTAGGTAATACTTTCGTAAATGTCCTGTAACATTTAGGATCTTTTATGGTTTCAATATTGCATGAGAAGAAGAAGATGGGAAATGAATGGGCATAGTAGACGTCTCGTAGTCAAACATGTCTTGTGACGGCAAACCTAGACTAAAGAGAATTTCAGACCGAACTGCCTTCCTGTTCTCAGTAGCATGGCAAATCAAAAAGTAGCCTTAGTGTCCTCCGCTGTGTAGAATTCCTCATGACATAACGGACAGTTACTTTTTGGCTTCTGTTTTCAAGTATAATCGACGTTCTGTGTGTGTAACTTTTTCGTGTTGCCTATCATACAGCTACCAGAATTGAATTGGACTATGACATTGATATTGAGGTGACCGTGTCGGATATCGCAGTGATAAATGATCTGAGGAACCTTCTTGCAACAACACCATTCCCATATCCACTGACTGATACCATTGAAATAACTGGGGTGAACTTAACAACAGGTAAAAGCAATCGCTCGGAGATTGTCTCTTCACAATTTCTTTCAAGTGATCCAACGGATATTTTGAGATACTTTTTCTAAGTGGGAGGAAACATGTTCTTCTATCTGCACTTAAGAATAATTTTGATGGTTTACAAACATTTGAAAAAATTCTTCTTTTCATCACCAAAGGAAAAACATAACTTTGCTGATATGAATAAATTCAACCCACTGCTTTCAGCTGACTATCTCATTCTTGCGTCCTCAGTTTGCTACCCGAATGGTACTGGATTCCGGTGCGTGTGCGAAGAACAGTTTGCCTGGCTGAACGACAGCTGTCTTGCGTACACCCCTTGCGATGACATCATTCAAGGCACATGCAGATGCATCAATGGAATACCGTCTGATGGACAGTTTTGCCAACCACAGCCACGTAAGAACGATTCTTCTTTATTCTAATATCGTTCTTTCCAGTTGTTGAATCAGAGGCATTTCTAGGTAATACTTTCGTAAATGTCCTGTAACATTTAGGATCTTTTATGGTTTCAATATTGCATGAGAAGAAGAAGATGGGAAATGAATGGGCATAGTAGACGTCTCGTAGTCAAACATGTCTTGTGACGGCAAACCTAGACTAAAGAGAATTTCAGACCCGAACTGCCTTCCTGTTCTCAGTAGCATGGAAAATCAAAAAGTAGCCTTAGTGTCCTCCGCTGTGTAGAATTCCTCATGACATAACGGACAGTTACTTTTTGGCTTCTGTTTTCAAGTATAATCGACGTTCTGTGTGTGTAACTTTTTCGTGTTGCCTATCATACAGCTACCAGAATTGAATTGGACTATGACATTGATATTGAGGTGACCGTGTCAGATATCGCAGTGATAAATGATCTGAGGAACCTTCTTGCAACAACACCATTCCCATATCCACTGACTGATACCATTGAAATAACTGGGGTGAACTTAACAACAGGTAAAAGCAATCGCTCGGAGATTGTTTCTTCACAATTTCTTTCAAGTGATCCAACGGATATTTTGAGATACTTTTTCTAAGTGGGAGGAAACATGTTCTTCTATCTGCACTTAAGAATAATTTTGATGGTTTACAAACATTTGAAAAAAATCTTCTTTTCATCACCAAAGGAAAAACATAACTTTGCTGATATGAATAAATTCAACCCACTGCTTTCAGCTGACTATCTCATTCTTGCGTCCTCAGTTTGCTACCCGAATGGTACTGGATTCCGGTGCGTGTGCGAAGAACAGTTTGCCTGGCTGAACGACAGCTGTCTTGCGTACACCCCTTGCGATGACATCATTCAAGGCACATGCAGATGCATCAATGGAATACCGTCTGATGGACAGTTTTGCCAACCACAGCCACGTAAGAACGATTCTTCTTTATTCTAATATCGTTCTTTCCAGTTGTTGAATCAGAGGCATTTCTAGGTAATACTTTCGTAAATGTCCTGTAACATTTAGGATCTTTTATGGTTTCAATATTGCATGAGAAGAAGAAGATGGGAAATGAATGGGCATAGTAGACGTCTCGTAGTCAAACATGTCTTGTGACGGCAAACCTAGACTAAAGAGAATTTCAGACCCGAACTGCCTTCCTGTTCTCAGTAGCATGGCAAATCAAAAAGTAGCCTTAGTGTCCTCCGCTGTGTAGAATTCCTCATGACATAACGGACAGTTACTTTTTGGCTTCTGTTTTCAAGTATAATCGACGTTCTGTGTGTGTAACTTTTTCGTGTTGCCTATCATACAGCTACCAGAATTGAATTGGACTATGACATTGATATTGAGGTGACCGTGTCGGATATCGCAGTGATAAATGATCTGAGGAACCTTCTTGCAACAACACCATTCCCATATCCACTGACTGATACCATTGAAATAACTGGGGTGAACTTAACAACAGGTAAAAGCAATCGCTCGGAGATTGTCTCTTCACAATTTCTTTCAAGTGATCCAACGGATATTTTGAGATACTTTTTCTAAGTGGGAGGAAACATGTTCTTCTATCTGCACTTAAGAATAATTTTGATGGTTTACAAACATTTGAAAAAATTCTTCTTTTCATCACCAAAGGAAAAACATAACTTTGCTGATATGAATAAATTCAACCCACTGCTTTCAGCTGACTATCTCATTCTTGCGTCCTCAGTTTGCTACCCGAATGGTACTGGATTCCGGTGCGTGTGCGAAGAACAGTTTGCCTGGCTGAACGACAGCTGTCTTGCGTACACCCCTTGTGATGACATCATTCAAGGCACATGCAGATGCATCAATGGAATACCGTCTGATGGACAGTTTTGCCAACCACAGCCACGTAAGAACGATTCTTCTTTATTCTAATATCGTTCTTTCCAGTTGTTGAATCAGAGGCATTTCTAGGTAATACTTTCGTAAATGTCCTGTAACATTTAGGATCTTTTATGGTTTCAATATTGCATGAGAAGAAGAAGATGGGAAATGAATGGGCATAGTAGACGTCTCGTAGTCAAACATGTCTTGTGACGGCAAACCTAGACTAAAGAGAATTTCAGACCCGAACTGCCTTCCTGTTCTCAGTAGCATGGCAAATCAAAAAGTAGCCTTAGTGTCCTCCGCTGTGTAGAATTCCTCATGACATAACGGACAGTTACTTTTTGGCTTCTGTTTTCAAGTATAATCGACGTTCTGTGTGTGTAACTTTTTCGTGTTGCCTATCATACAGCTACCAGAATTGAATTGGACTATGACATTGATATTGAGGTGACCGTGTCGGATATCGCAGTGATAAATGATCTGAGGAACCTTCTTGCAACAACACCATTCCCATATCCACTGACTGATACCATTGAAATAACTGGGGTGAACTTAACAACAGGTAAAAGCAATCGCTCGGAGATTGTCTCTTCACAATTTCTTTCAAGTGATCCAACGGATATTTTGAGATACTTTTTCTAAGTGGGAGGAAACATGTTCTTCTATCTGCACTTAGGAATAATTTTGATGGTTTACAAACATTTGAAAAAATTCTTCTTTTCATCACCAAAGGAAAAACATAACTTTGCTGATATGAATAAATTCAACCCACTGCTTTCAGCTGACTATCTCATTCTTGCGTCCTCAGTTTGCTACCCGAATGGTACTGGATTCCGGTGCGTGTGCGAAGAAGAGTTTGCCTGGCTGAACGACAGCTGTCTTGCGTACACCCCTTGTGATGACATCATTCAAGGCACATGCAGATGCATCAATGGAATACCGTCTGATGGACAGTTTTGCCAACCACAGCCACGTAAGAACGATCCTTCTTTATTCTAATATCGTTCTTTCCAGTTGTTGAATCACAGGCATTTCTGGGTAATACTTTCGTAAATGTCCTGTAACATTTAGGATCTTTTATGGTTTCAATATTGCATGAGAAGAAGAAGATGGGAAATGAATGGGCATAGTAGACGTCTCGTAGTCAAACATGTCTTGTGACGGCAAACTTAGACTAAAGAGAATTTCAGACCCGAACTGCCTTCCTGTTCTCAGTAGCATGGAAAATCAAAAAGTAGCCTTAGTGTCCTCCGCTGTGTAGAATTCCTCATGACATAACGGACAGTTACTTTTTGGCTTCTGTTTTCAAGTATAATCGACGTTCTGTGTGTGTAACTTTTTCGTGTTGCCTATCATACAGCTACCAGAATTGAATTGGACTATGACATTGATATTGAGGTGACCGTGTCAGATATCGCAGTGATAAATGATCTGAAGAACCTTCTTGCAACAACACCATTCCCATATCCACTGACTGATACCATTGAAATAACTGGGGTGAACTTAACAACAGGTAAAAGCAATCGCTCGGAGATTGTCTCTTCACAATTTCTTTCAAGTGATCCAACGGATATTTTGAGATACTTTTTCTAAGTGGGAGGAAACATGTTCTTCTATCTGCACTTAGGAATAATTTTGATGGTTTACAAACATTTGAAAAAATTCTTCTTTTCATCACCAAAGGAAAAACATAACTTTGCTGATATGAATAAATTCAACCCACTGCTTTCAGCTGACTATCTCATTCTTGCGTCCTCAGTTTGCTACCCGAATGGTACTGGATTCCGGTGCGTGTGCGAAGAAGAGTTTGCCTGGCTGAACGACAGCTGTCTTGCGTACACCCCTTGTGATGACATCATTCAAGGCACATGCAGATGCATCAATGGAATACCGTCTGATGGACAGTTTTGCCAACCACAGCCACGTAAGAACGATTCTTCTTTATTCTAATATCGTTCTTTCCAGTTGTTGAATCAGAGGCATTTCTAGGTAATACTTTCGTAAATGTCCTGTAACATTTAGGATCTTTTATGGTTTCAATATTGCATGAGAAGAAGAAGATGGGAAATGAATGGGCATAGTAGACGTCTCGTAGTCAAACATGTCTTGTGACGGCAAACCTAGACTAAAGAGAATTTCAGACCCGAACTGCCTTCCTGTTCTCAGTAGCATGGCAAATCAAAAAGTAGCCTTAGTGTCCTCCGCTGTGTAGAATTCCTCATGACATAACGGACAGTTACTTTTTGGCTTCTGTTTTCAAGTATAATCGACGTTCTGTGTGTGTAACTTTTTCGTGTTGCCTATCATACAGCTACCAGAATTGAATTGGACTATGACATTGATATTGAGGTGACCGTGTCAGATATCGCAGTGATAAATGATCTGAGGAACCTTCTTGCAACAACACCATTCCCATATCCACTGACTGATACCATTGAAATAACTGGGGTGAACTTAACAACAGGTAAAAGCAATCGCTCGGTGATTGTCTCTTCACAATTTCTTTCAAGTGATCCAACGGATATTTTGAGATACTTTTTCTAAGTGGGAGGAAACATGTTCTTCTATCTGCACTTAAGAATAATTTTGATGGTTTACAAACATTTGAAAAAAATCTTCTTTTCATCACCAAAGGAAAAACATAACTTTGCTGATATGAATAAATTCAACCCACTGCTTTCAGCTGACTATCTCATTCTTGCGTCCTCAGTTTGCTACCCGAATGGTACTGGATTCCGGTGCGTGTGCGAAGAACAGTTTGCCTGGCTGAACGACAGCTGTCTTGCGTACACCCCTTGCGATGACATCATTCAAGGCACATGCAGATGCATCAATGGAATACCGTCTGATGGACAGTTTTGCCAACCACAGCCACGTAAGAACGATTCTTCTTTATTCTAATATCGTTCTTTCCAGTTGTTGAATCAGAGGCATTTCTAGGTAATACTTTCGTAAATGTCCTGTAACATTTAGGATCTTTTATGGTTTCAATATTGCATGAGAAGAAGAAGATGGGAAATGAATGGGCATAGTAGACGTCTCGTAGTCAAACATGTCTTGTGACGGCAAACCTAGACTAAAGAGAATTTCAGACCCGAACTGCCTTCCTGTTCTCAGTAGCATGGCAAATCAAAAAGTAGCCTTAGTGTCCTCCGCTGTGTAGAATTCCTCATGACATAACGGACAGTTACTTTTTGGCTTCTGTTTTCAAGTATAATCGACGTTCTGTATGTGTAACTTTTTCGTGTTGCCTATCATACAGCTACCAGAATTGAATTGGACTATGACATTGATATTGAGGTGACCGTGTCAGATATCGCAGTGATAAATGATCTGAGGAACCTTCTTGCAACAACACCATTCCCATATCCACTGACTGATACCATTGAAATAACTGGGGTGAACTTAACAACAGGTAAAAGCAATCGCTCGGTGATTGTCTCTTCACAATTTCTTTCAAGTGATCCAACGGATATTTTGAGATACTTTTTCTAAGTGGGAGGAAACATGTTCTTCTATCTGCACTTAGGAATAATTTTGATGGTTTACAGACATTTGAAAAAATTCTTCTTTTCATCACCAAAGGAAAAACATAACTTTGCTGATATGAATAAATTCAACCCACTGCTTTCAGCTGACTATCTCATTCTTGCGTCCTCAGTTTGCTACCCGAATGGTACTGGATTCCGGTGCGTGTGCGAAGAACAGTTTGCCTGGCTGAACGACAGCTGTCTTGCGTACACCCCTTGCGATGACATCATTCAAGGCACATGCAGATGCATCAATGGAATACCGTCTGATGGACAGTTTTGCCAACCACAGCCACGTAAGAACGATTCTTCTTTATTCTAATATCGTTCTTTCCAGTTGTTGAATCAGAGGCATTTCTAGGTAATACTTTCGTAAATGTCCTGTAACATTTAGGATCTTTTATGGTTTCAATATTGCATGAGAAGAAGAAGATGGGAAATGAATGGGCATAGTAGACGTCTCGTAGTCAAACATGTCTTGTGACGGCAAACCTAGACTAAAGAGAATTTCAGACCCGAACTGCCTTCCTGTTCTCAGTAGCATGGAAAATCAAAAAGTAGCCTTAGTGTCCTCCGCTGTGTAGAATTCCTCATGACATAACGGACAGTTACTTTTTGGCTTCTGTTTTCAAGTATAATCGACGTTCTGTGTGTGTAACTTTTTCGTGTTGCCTATCATACAGCTACCAGAATTGAATTGGACTATGACATTGATATTGAGGTGACCGTGTCAGATATCGCAGTGATAAATGATCTGAGGAACCTTCTTGCAACAACACCATTCCCATATCCACTGACTGATACCATTGAAATAACTGGGGTGAACTTAACAACAGGTAAAAGCAATCGCTCGGAGATTGTTTCTTCACAATTTCTTTCAAGTGATCCAACGGATATTTTGAGATACTTTTTCTAAGTGGGAGGAAACATGTTCTTCTATCTGCACTTAAGAATAATTTTGATGGTTTACAAACATTTGAAAAAAATCTTCTTTTCATCACCAAAGGAAAAACATAACTTTGCTGATATGAATAAATTCAACCCACTGCTTTCAGCTGACTATCTCATTCTTGCGTCCTCAGTTTGCTACCCGAATGGTACTGGATTCCGGTGCGTGTGCGAAGAACAGTTTGCCTGGCTGAACGACAGCTGTCTTGCGTACACCCCTTGCGATGACATCATTCAAGGCACATGCAGATGCATCAATGGAATACCGTCTGATGGACAGTTTTGCCAACCACAGCCACGTAAGAACGATTCTTCTTTATTCTAATATCGTTCTTTCCAGTTGTTGAATCAGAGGCATTTCTAGGTAATACTTTCGTAAATGTCCTGTAACATTTAGGATCTTTTATGGTTTCAATATTGCATGAGAAGAAGAAGATGGGAAATGAATGGGCATAGTAGACGTCTCGTAGTCAAACATGTCTTGTGACGGCAAACCTAGACTAAAGAGAATTTCAGACCCGAACTGCCTTCCTGTTCTCAGTAGCATGGCAAATCAAAAAGTAGCCTTAGTGTCCTCCGCTGTGTAGAATTCCTCATGACATAACGGACAGTTACTTTTTGGCTTCTGTTTTCAAGTATAATCGACGTTCTGTGTGTGTAACTTTTTCGTGTTGCCTATCATACAGCTACCAGAATTGAATTGGACTATGACATTGATATTGAGGTGACCGTGTCGGATATCGCAGTGATAAATGATCTGAGGAACCTTCTTGCAACAACACCATTCCCATATCCACTGACTGATACCATTGAAATAACTGGGGTGAACTTAACAACAGGTAAAAGCAATCGCTCGGAGATTGTCTCTTCACAATTTCTTTCAAGTGATCCAACGGATATTTTGAGATACTTTTTCTAAGTGGGAGGAAACATGTTCTTCTATCTGCACTTAAGAATAATTTTGATGGTTTACAAACATTTGAAAAAATTCTTCTTTTCATCACCAAAGGAAAAACATAACTTTGCTGATATGAATAAATTCAACCCACTGCTTTCAGCTGACTATCTCATTCTTGCGTCCTCAGTTTGCTACCCGAATGGTACTGGATTCCGGTGCGTGTGCGAAGAACAGTTTGCCTGGCTGAACGACAGCTGTCTTGCGTACACCCCTTGTGATGACATCATTCAAGGCACATGCAGATGCATCAATGGAATACCGTCTGATGGACAGTTTTGCCAACCACAGCCACGTAAGAACGATTCTTCTTTATTCTAATATCGTTCTTTCCAGTTGTTGAATCAGAGGCATTTCTAGGTAATACTTTCGTAAATGTCCTGTAACATTTAGGATCTTTTATGGTTTCAATATTGCATGAGAAGAAGAAGATGGGAAATGAATGGGCATAGTAGACGTCTCGTAGTCAAACATGTCTTGTGACGGCAAACCTAGACTAAAGAGAATTTCAGACCCGAACTGCCTTCCTGTTCTCAGTAGCATGGCAAATCAAAAAGTAGCCTTAGTGTCCTCCGCTGTGTAGAATTCCTCATGACATAACGGACAGTTACTTTTTGGCTTCTGTTTTCAAGTATAATCGACGTTCTGTGTGTGTAACTTTTTCGTGTTGCCTATCATACAGCTACCAGAATTGAATTGGACTATGACATTGATATTGAGGTGACCGTGTCGGATATCGCAGTGATAAATGATCTGAGGAACCTTCTTGCAACAACACCATTCCCATATCCACTGACTGATACCATTGAAATAACTGGGGTGAACTTAACAACAGGTAAAAGCAATCGCTCGGAGATTGTCTCTTCACAATTTCTTTCAAGTGATCCAACGGATATTTTGAGATACTTTTTCTAAGTGGGAGGAAACATGTTCTTCTATCTGCACTTAGGAATAATTTTGATGGTTTACAAACATTTGAAAAAATTCTTCTTTTCATCACCAAAGGAAAAACATAACTTTGCTGATATGAATAAATTCAACCCACTGCTTTCAGCTGACTATCTCATTCTTGCGTCCTCAGTTTGCTACCCGAATGGTACTGGATTCCGGTGCGTGTGCGAAGAAGAGTTTGCCTGGCTGAACGACAGCTGTCTTGCGTACACCCCTTGTGATGACATCATTCAAGGCACATGCAGATGCATCAATGGAATACCGTCTGATGGACAGTTTTGCCAACCACAGCCACGTAAGAACGATCCTTCTTTATTCTAATATCGTTCTTTCCAGTTGTTGAATCACAGGCATTTCTGGGTAATACTTTCGTAAATGTCCTGTAACATTTAGGATCTTTTATGGTTTCAATATTGCATGAGAAGAAGAAGATGGGAAATGAATGGGCATAGTAGACGTCTCGTAGTCAAACATGTCTTGTGACGGCAAACTTAGACTAAAGAGAATTTCAGACCCGAACTGCCTTCCTGTTCTCAGTAGCATGGAAAATCAAAAAGTAGCCTTAGTGTCCTCCGCTGTGTAGAATTCCTCATGACATAACGGACAGTTACTTTTTGGCTTCTGTTTTCAAGTATAATCGACGTTCTGTGTGTGTAACTTTTTCGTGTTGCCTATCATACAGCTACCAGAATTGAATTGGACTATGACATTGATATTGAGGTGACCGTGTCAGATATCGCAGTGATAAATGATCTGAAGAACCTTCTTGCAACAACACCATTCCCATATCCACTGACTGATACCATTGAAATAACTGGGGTGAACTTAACAACAGGTAAAAGCAATCGCTCGGAGATTGTCTCTTCACAATTTCTTTCAAGTGATCCAACGGATATTTTGAGATACTTTTTCTAAGTGGGAGGAAACATGTTCTTCTATCTGCACTTAGGAATAATTTTGATGGTTTACAAACATTTGAAAAAATTCTTCTTTTCATCACCAAAGGAAAAACATAACTTTGCTGATATGAATAAATTCAACCCACTGCTTTCAGCTGACTATCTCATTCTTGCGTCCTCAGTTTGCTACCCGAATGGTACTGGATTCCGGTGCGTGTGCGAAGAAGAGTTTGCCTGGCTGAACGACAGCTGTCTTGCGTACACCCCTTGTGATGACATCATTCAAGGCACATGCAGATGCATCAATGGAATACCGTCTGATGGACAGTTTTGCCAACCACAGCCACGTAAGAACGATTCTTCTTTATTCTAATATCGTTCTTTCCAGTTGTTGAATCAGAGGCATTTCTAGGTAATACTTTCGTAAATGTCCTGTAACATTTAGGATCTTTTATGGTTTCAATATTGCATGAGAAGAAGAAGATGGGAAATGAATGGGCATAGTAGACGTCTCGTAGTCAAACATGTCTTGTGACGGCAAACCTAGACTAAAGAGAATTTCAGACCCGAACTGCCTTCCTGTTCTCAGTAGCATGGCAAATCAAAAAGTAGCCTTAGTGTCCTCCGCTGTGTAGAATTCCTCATGACATAACGGACAGTTACTTTTTGGCTTCTGTTTTCAAGTATAATCGACGTTCTGTGTGTGTAACTTTTTCGTGTTGCCTATCATACAGCTACCAGAATTGAATTGGACTATGACATTGATATTGAGGTGACCGTGTCAGATATCGCAGTGATAAATGATCTGAGGAACCTTCTTGCAACAACACCATTCCCATATCCACTGACTGATACCATTGAAATAACTGGGGTGAACTTAACAACAGGTAAAAGCAATCGCTCGGTGATTGTCTCTTCACAATTTCTTTCAAGTGATCCAACGGATATTTTGAGATACTTTTTCTAAGTGGGAGGAAACATGTTCTTCTATCTGCACTTAAGAATAATTTTGATGGTTTACAAACATTTGAAAAAAATCTTCTTTTCATCACCAAAGGAAAAACATAACTTTGCTGATATGAATAAATTCAACCCACTGCTTTCAGCTGACTATCTCATTCTTGCGTCCTCAGTTTGCTACCCGAATGGTACTGGATTCCGGTGCGTGTGCGAAGAACAGTTTGCCTGGCTGAACGACAGCTGTCTTGCGTACACCCCTTGCGATGACATCATTCAAGGCACATGCAGATGCATCAATGGAATACCGTCTGATGGACAGTTTTGCCAACCACAGCCACGTAAGAACGATTCTTCTTTATTCTAATATCGTTCTTTCCAGTTGTTGAATCAGAGGCATTTCTAGGTAATACTTTCGTAAATGTCCTGTAACATTTAGGATCTTTTATGGTTTCAATATTGCATGAGAAGAAGAAGATGGGAAATGAATGGGCATAGTAGACGTCTCGTAGTCAAACATGTCTTGTGACGGCAAACCTAGACTAAAGAGAATTTCAGACCCGAACTGCCTTCCTGTTCTCAGTAGCATGGCAAATCAAAAAGTAGCCTTAGTGTCCTCCGCTGTGTAGAATTCCTCATGACATAACGGACAGTTACTTTTTGGCTTCTGTTTTCAAGTATAATCGACGTTCTGTATGTGTAACTTTTTCGTGTTGCCTATCATACAGCTACCAGAATTGAATTGGACTATGACATTGATATTGAGGTGACCGTGTCAGATATCGCAGTGATAAATGATCTGAGGAACCTTCTTGCAACAACACCATTCCCATATCCACTGACTGATACCATTGAAATAACTGGGGTGAACTTAACAACAGGTAAAAGCAATCGCTCGGTGATTGTCTCTTCACAATTTCTTTCAAGTGATCCAACGGATATTTTGAGATACTTTTTCTAAGTGGGAGGAAACATGTTCTTCTATCTGCACTTAGGAATAATTTTGATGGTTTACAGACATTTGAAAAAATTCTTCTTTTCATCACCAAAGGAAAAACATAACTTTGCTGATATGAATAAATTCAACCCACTGCTTTCAGCTGACTATCTCATTCTTGCGTCCTCAGTTTGCTACCCGAATGGTACTGGATTCCGGTGCGTGTGCGAAGAACAGTTTGCCTGGCTGAACGACAGCTGTCTTGCGTACACCCCTTGCGATGACATCATTCAAGGCACATGCAGATGCATCAATGGAATACCGTCTGATGGACAGTTTTGCCAACCACAGCCACGTAAGAACGATTCTTCTTTATTCTAATATCGTTCTTTCCAGTTGTTGAATCAGAGGCATTTCTAGGTAATACTTTCGTAAATGTCCTGTAACATTTAGGATCTTTTATGGTTTCAATATTGCATGAGAAGAAGAAGATGGGAAATGAATGGGCATAGTAGACGTCTCGTAGTCAAACATGTCTTGTGACGGCAAACCTAGACTAAAGAGAATTTCAGACCCGAACTGCCTTCCTGTTCTCAGTAGCATGGAAAATCAAAAAGTAGCCTTAGTGTCCTCCGCTGTGTAGAATTCCTCATGACATAACGGACAGTTACTTTTTGGCTTCTGTTTTCAAGTATAATCGACGTTCTGTGTGTGTAACTTTTTCGTGTTGCCTATCATACAGCTACCAGAATTGAATTGGACTATGACATTGATATTGAGGTGACCGTGTCAGATATCGCAGTGATAAATGATCTGAGGAACCTTCTTGCAACAACACCATTCCCATATCCACTGACTGATACCATTGAAATAACTGGGGTGAACTTAACAACAGGTAAAAGCAATCGCTCGGAGATTGTTTCTTCACAATTTCTTTCAAGTGATCCAACGGATATTTTGAGATACTTTTTCTAAGTGGGAGGAAACATGTTCTTCTATCTGCACTTAAGAATAATTTTGATGGTTTACAAACATTTGAAAAAAATCTTCTTTTCATCACCAAAGGAAAAACATAACTTTGCTGATATGAATAAATTCAACCCACTGCTTTCAGCTGACTATCTCATTCTTGCGTCCTCAGTTTGCTACCCGAATGGTACTGGATTCCGGTGCGTGTGCGAAGAACAGTTTGCCTGGCTGAACGACAGCTGTCTTGCGTACACCCCTTGCGATGACATCATTCAAGGCACATGCAGATGCATCAATGGAATACCGTCTGATGGACAGTTTTGCCAACCACAGCCACGTAAGAACGATTCTTCTTTATTCTAATATCGTTCTTTCCAGTTGTTGAATCAGAGGCATTTCTAGGTAATACTTTCGTAAATGTCCTGTAACATTTAGGATCTTTTATGGTTTCAATATTGCATGAGAAGAAGAAGATGGGAAATGAATGGGCATAGTAGACGTCTCGTAGTCAAACATGTCTTGTGACGGCAAACCTAGACTAAAGAGAATTTCAGACCCGAACTGCCTTCCTGTTCTCAGTAGCATGGAAAATCAAAAAGTAGCCTTAGTGTCCTCCGCTGTGTAGAATTCCTCATGACATAACGGACAGTTACTTTTTGGCTTCTGTTTTCAAGTATAATCGACGTTCTGTGTGTGTAACTTTTTCGTGTTGCCTATCATACAGCTACCAGAATTGAATTGGACTATGACATTGATATTGAGGTGACCGTGTCGGATATCGCAGTGATAAATGATCTGAGGAACCTTCTTGCAACAACACCATTCCCATATCCACTGACTGATACCATTGAAATAACTGGGGTGAACTTAACAACAGGTAAAAGCAATCGCTCGGAGATTGTCTCTTCACAATTTCTTTCAAGTGATCCAACGGATATTTTGAGATACTTTTTCTAAGTGGGAGGAAACATGTTCTTCTATCTGCACTTAAGAATAATTTTGATGGTTTACAAACATTTGAAAAAATTCTTCTTTTCATCACCAAAGGAAAAACATAACTTTGCTGATATGAATAAATTCAACCCACTGCTTTCAGCTGACTATCTCATTCTTGCGTCCTCAGTTTGCTACCCGAATGGTACTGGATTCCGGTGCGTGTGCGAAGAACAGTTTGCCTGGCTGAACGACAGCTGTCTTGCGTACACCCCTTGTGATGACATCATTCAAGGCACATGCAGATGCATCAATGGAATACCGTCTGATGGACAGTTTTGCCAACCACAGCCACGTAAGAACGATTCTTCTTTATTCTAATATCGTTCTTTCCAGTTGTTGAATCAGAGGCATTTCTAGGTAATACTTTCGTAAATGTCCTGTAACATTTAGGATCTTTTATGGTTTCAATATTGCATGAGAAGAAGAAGATGGGAAATGAATGGGCATAGTAGACGTCTCGTAGTCAAACATGTCTTGTGACGGCAAACCTAGACTAAAGAGAATTTCAGACCCGAACTGCCTTCCTGTTCTCAGTAGCATGGCAAATCAAAAAGTAGCCTTAGTGTCCTCCGCTGTGTAGAATTCCTCATGACATAACGGACAGTTACTTTTTGGCTTCTGTTTTCAAGTATAATCGACGTTCTGTGTGTGTAACTTTTTCGTGTTGCCTATCATACAGCTACCAGAATTGAATTGGACTATGACATTGATATTGAGGTGACCGTGTCGGATATCGCAGTGATAAATGATCTGAGGAACCTTCTTGCAACAACACCATTCCCATATCCACTGACTGATACCATTGAAATAACTGGGGTGAACTTAACAACAGGTAAAAGCAATCGCTCGGAGATTGTCTCTTCACAATTTCTTTCAAGTGATCCAACGGATATTTTGAGATACTTTTTCTAAGTGGGAGGAAACATGTTCTTCTATCTGCACTTAGGAATAATTTTGATGGTTTACAAACATTTGAAAAAATTCTTCTTTTCATCACCAAAGGAAAAACATAACTTTGCTGATATGAATAAATTCAACCCACTGCTTTCAGCTGACTATCTCATTCTTGCGTCCTCAGTTTGCTACCCGAATGGTACTGGATTCCGGTGCGTGTGCGAAGAACAGTTTGCCTGGCTGAACGACAGCTGTCTTGCGTACACCCCTTGCGATGACATCATTCAAGGCACATGCAGATGCATCAATGGAATACCGTCTGATGGACAGTTTTGCCAACCACAGCCACGTAAGAACGATTCTTCTTTATTCTAATATCGTTCTTTCCAGTTGTTGAATCAGAGGCATTTCTAGGTAATACTTTCGTAAATGTCCTGTAACATTTAGGATCTTTTATGGTTTCAATATTGCATGAGAAGAAGAAGATGGGAAATGAATGGGCATAGTAGACGTCTCGTAGTCAAACATGTCTTGTGACGGCAAACCTAGACTAAAGAGAATTTCAGACCCGAACTGCCTTCCTGTTCTCAGTAGCATGGCAAATCAAAAAGTAGCCTTAGTGTCCTCCGCTGTGTAGAATTCCTCATGACATAACGGACAGTTACTTTTTGGCTTCTGTTTTCAAGTATAATCGACGTTCTGTATGTGTAACTTTTT
The DNA here is from genome assembly GCF_048594095.1 of Paramormyrops kingsleyae. NCBI lineage: Eukaryota > Metazoa > Chordata > Actinopteri > Osteoglossiformes > Mormyridae > Paramormyrops > Paramormyrops kingsleyae. Next base: position 9,816,580 of record NC_132815.1, read on the forward strand.
CGTGTTGCCTATCATACAGCTACCAGAATTGAATTGGACTATGACATTGATATTGAGGTGACCGTGTCAGATATCGCAGTGATAAATGATCTGAGGAACCTTCTTGCAACAACACCATTCCCATATCCACTGACTGATACCATTGAAATAACTGGGGTGAACTTAACAACAGGTAAAAGCAATCGCTCGGTGATTGTCTCTTCACAATTTCTTTCAAGTGATCCAACGGATATTTTGAGATACTTTTTCTAAGTGGGAGGAAACATGTTCTTCTATCTGCACTTAGGAATAATTTTGATGGTTTACAGACATTTGAAAAAATTCTTCTTTTCATCACCAAAGGAAAAACATAACTTTGCTGATATGAATAAATTCAACCCACTGCTTTCAGCTGACTATCTCATTCTTGCGTCCTCAGTTTGCTACCCGAATGGTACTGGATTCCGGTGCGTGTGCGAAGAACAGTTTGCCTGGCTGAACGACAGCTGTCTTGCGTACACCCCTTGCGATGACATCATTCAAGGCACATGCAGATGCATCAATGGAATACCGTCTGATGGACAGTTTTGCCAACCACAGCCACGTAAGAACGATTCTTCTTTATTCTAATATCGTTCTTTCCAGTTGTTGAATCAGAGGCATTTCTAGGTAATACTTTCGTAAATGTCCTGTAACATTTAGGATCTTTTATGGTTTCAATATTGCATGAGAAGAAGAAGATGGGAAATGAATGGGCATAGTAGACGTCTCGTAGTCAAACATGTCTTGTGACGGCAAACCTAGACTAAAGAGAATTTCAGACCCGAACTGCCTTCCTGTTCTCAGTAGCATGGAAAATCAAAAAGTAGCCTTAGTGTCCTCCGCTGTGTAGAATTCCTCATGACATAACGGACAGTTACTTTTTGGCTTCTGTTTTCAAGTATAATCGACGTTCTGTGTGTGTAACTTTTTCGTGTTGCCTATCATACAGCTACCAGAATTGAATTGGACTATGACATTGATATTGAGGTGACCGTGTCAGATATCGCAGTGATAAATGATCTGAGGAACCTTCTTGCAACAACACCATTCCCATATCCACTGACTGATACCATTGAAATAACTGGGGTGAACTTAACAACAGGTAAAAGCAATCGCTCGGAGATTGTTTCTTCACAATTTCTTTCAAGTGATCCAACGGATATTTTGAGATACTTTTTCTAAGTGGGAGGAAACATGTTCTTCTATCTGCACTTAAGAATAATTTTGATGGTTTACAAACATTTGAAAAAAATCTTCTTTTCATCACCAAAGGAAAAACATAACTTTGCTGATATGAATAAATTCAACCCACTGCTTTCAGCTGACTATCTCATTCTTGCGTCCTCAGTTTGCTACCCGAATGGTACTGGATTCCGGTGCGTGTGCGAAGAACAGTTTGCCTGGCTGAACGACAGCTGTCTTGCGTACACCCCTTGCGATGACATCATTCAAGGCACATGCAGATGCATCAATGGAATACCGTCTGATGGACAGTTTTGCCAACCACAGCCACGTAAGAACGATTCTTCTTTATTCTAATATCGTTCTTTCCAGTTGTTGAATCAGAGGCATTTCTAGGTAATACTTTCGTAAATGTCCTGTAACATTTAGGATCTTTTATGGTTTCAATATTGCATGAGAAGAAGAAGATGGGAAATGAATGGGCATAGTAGACGTCTCGTAGTCAAACATGTCTTGTGACGGCAAACCTAGACTAAAGAGAATTTCAGACCCGAACTGCCTTCCTGTTCTCAGTAGCATGGCAAATCAAAAAGTAGCCTTAGTGTCCTCCGCTGTGTAGAATTCCTCATGACATAACGGACAGTTACTTTTTGGCTTCTGTTTTCAAGTATAATCGACGTTCTGTGTGTGTAACTTTTTCGTGTTGCCTATCATACAGCTACCAGAATTGAATTGGACTATGACATTGATATTGAGGTGACCGTGTCGGATATCGCAGTGATAAATGATCTGAGGAACCTTCTTGCAACAACACCATTCCCATATCCACTGACTGATACCATTGAAATAACTGGGGTGAACTTAACAACAGGTAAAAGCAATCGCTCGGAGATTGTCTCTTCACAATTTCTTTCAAGTGATCCAACGGATATTTTGAGATACTTTTTCTAAGTGGGAGGAAACATGTTCTTCTATCTGCACTTAAGAATAATTTTGATGGTTTACAAACATTTGAAAAAATTCTTCTTTTCATCACCAAAGGAAAAACATAACTTTGCTGATATGAATAAATTCAACCCACTGCTTTCAGCTGACTATCTCATTCTTGCGTCCTCAGTTTGCTACCCGAATGGTACTGGATTCCGGTGCGTGTGCGAAGAACAGTTTGCCTGGCTGAACGACAGCTGTCTTGCGTACACCCCTTGTGATGACATCATTCAAGGCACATGCAGATGCATCAATGGAATACCGTCTGATGGACAGTTTTGCCAACCACAGCCACGTAAGAACGATTCTTCTTTATTCTAATATCGTTCTTTCCAGTTGTTGAATCAGAGGCATTTCTAGGTAATACTTTCGTAAATGTCCTGTAACATTTAGGATCTTTTATGGTTTCAATATTGCATGAGAAGAAGAAGATGGGAAATGAATGGGCATAGTAGACGTCTCGTAGTCAAACATGTCTTGTGACGGCAAACCTAGACTAAAGAGAATTTCAGACCCGAACTGCCTTCCTGTTCTCAGTAGCATGGCAAATCAAAAAGTAGCCTTAGTGTCCTCCGCTGTGTAGAATTCCTCATGACATAACGGACAGTTACTTTTTGGCTTCTGTTTTCAAGTATAATCGACGTTCTGTGTGTGTAACTTTTTCGTGTTGCCTATCATACAGCTACCAGAATTGAATTGGACTATGACATTGATATTGAGGTGACCGTGTCGGATATCGCAGTGATAAATGATCTGAGGAACCTTCTTGCAACAACACCATTCCCATATCCACTGACTGATACCATTGAAATAACTGGGGTGAACTTAACAACAGGTAAAAGCAATCGCTCGGAGATTGTCTCTTCACAATTTCTTTCAAGTGATCCAACGGATATTTTGAGATACTTTTTCTAAGTGGGAGGAAACATGTTCTTCTATCTGCACTTAGGAATAATTTTGATGGTTTACAAACATTTGAAAAAATTCTTCTTTTCATCACCAAAGGAAAAACATAACTTTGCTGATATGAATAAATTCAACCCACTGCTTTCAGCTGACTATCTCATTCTTGCGTCCTCAGTTTGCTACCCGAATGGTACTGGATTCCGGTGCGTGTGCGAAGAAGAGTTTGCCTGGCTGAACGACAGCTGTCTTGCGTACACCCCTTGTGATGACATCATTCAAGGCACATGCAGATGCATCAATGGAATACCGTCTGATGGACAGTTTTGCCAACCACAGCCACGTAAGAACGATTCTTCTTTATTCTAATATCGTTCTTTCCAGTTGTTGAATCAGAGGCATTTCTAGGTAATACTTTCGTAAATGTCCTGTAACATTTAGGATCTTTTATGGTTTCAATATTGCATGAGAAGAAGAAGATGGGAAATGAATGGGCATAGTAGACGTCTCGTAGTCAAACATGTCTTGTGACGGCAAACCTAGACTAAAGAGAATTTCAGACCCGAACTGCCTTCCTGTTCTCAGTAGCATGGCAAATCAAAAAGTAGCCTTAGTGTCCTCCGCTGTGTAGAATTCCTCATGACATAACGGACAGTTACTTTTTGGCTTCTGTTTTCAAGTATAATCGACGTTCTGTGTGTGTAACTTTTTCGTGTTGCCTATCATACAGCTACCAGAATTGAATTGGACTATGACATTGATATTGAGGTGACCGTGTCAGATATCGCAGTGATAAATGATCTGAGGAACCTTCTTGCAACAACACCATTCCCATATCCACTGACTGATACCATTGAAATAACTGGGGTGAACTTAACAACAGGTAAAAGCAATCGCTCGGTGATTGTCTCTTCACAATTTCTTTCAAGTGATCCAACGGATATTTTGAGATACTTTTTCTAAGTGGGAGGAAACATGTTCTTCTATCTGCACTTAAGAATAATTTTGATGGTTTACAAACATTTGAAAAAAATCTTCTTTTCATCACCAAAGGAAAAACATAACTTTGCTGATATGAATAAATTCAACCCACTGCTTTCAGCTGACTATCTCATTCTTGCGTCCTCAGTTTGCTACCCGAATGGTACTGGATTCCGGTGCGTGTGCGAAGAACAGTTTGCCTGGCTGAACGACAGCTGTCTTGCGTACACCCCTTGCGATGACATCATTCAAGGCACATGCAGATGCATCAATGGAATACCGTCTGATGGACAGTTTTGCCAACCACAGCCACGTAAGAACGATTCTTCTTTATTCTAATATCGTTCTTTCCAGTTGTTGAATCAGAGGCATTTCTAGGTAATACTTTCGTAAATGTCCTGTAACATTTAGGATCTTTTATGGTTTCAATATTGCATGAGAAGAAGAAGATGGGAAATGAATGGGCATAGTAGACGTCTCGTAGTCAAACATGTCTTGTGACGGCAAACCTAGACTAAAGAGAATTTCAGACCCGAACTGCCTTCCTGTTCTCAGTAGCATGGCAAATCAAAAAGTAGCCTTAGTGTCCTCCGCTGTGTAGAATTCCTCATGACATAACGGACAGTTACTTTTTGGCTTCTGTTTTCAAGTATAATCGACGTTCTGTATGTGTAACTTTTTCGTGTTGCCTATCATACAGCTACCAGAATTGAATTGGACTATGACATTGATATTGAGGTGACCGTGTCAGATATCGCAGTGATAAATGATCTGAGGAACCTTCTTGCAACAACACCATTCCCATATCCACTGACTGATACCATTGAAATAACTGGGGTGAACTTAACAACAGGTAAAAGCAATCGCTCGGTGATTGTCTCTTCACAATTTCTTTCAAGTGATCCAACGGATATTTTGAGATACTTTTTCTAAGTGGGAGGAAACATGTTCTTCTATCTGCACTTAGGAATAATTTTGATGGTTTACAGACATTTGAAAAAATTCTTCTTTTCATCACCAAAGGAAAAACATAACTTTGCTGATATGAATAAATTCAACCCACTGCTTTCAGCTGACTATCTCATTCTTGCGTCCTCAGTTTGCTACCCGAATGGTACTGGATTCCGGTGCGTGTGCGAAGAACAGTTTGCCTGGCTGAACGACAGCTGTCTTGCGTACACCCCTTGCGATGACATCATTCAAGGCACATGCAGATGCATCAATGGAATACCGTCTGATGGACAGTTTTGCCAACCACAGCCACGTAAGAACGATTCTTCTTTATTCTAATATCGTTCTTTCCAGTTGTTGAATCAGAGGCATTTCTAGGTAATACTTTCGTAAATGTCCTGTAACATTTAGGATCTTTTATGGTTTCAATATTGCATGAGAAGAAGAAGATGGGAAATGAATGGGCATAGTAGACGTCTCGTAGTCAAACATGTCTTGTGACGGCAAACCTAGACTAAAGAGAATTTCAGACCCGAACTGCCTTCCTGTTCTCAGTAGCATGGAAAATCAAAAAGTAGCCTTAGTGTCCTCCGCTGTGTAGAATTCCTCATGACATAACGGACAGTTACTTTTTGGCTTCTGTTTTCAAGTATAATCGACGTTCTGTGTGTGTAACTTTTTCGTGTTGCCTATCATACAGCTACCAGAATTGAATTGGACTATGACATTGATATTGAGGTGACCGTGTCAGATATCGCAGTGATAAATGATCTGAGGAACCTTCTTGCAACAACACCATTCCCATATCCACTGACTGATACCATTGAAATAACTGGGGTGAACTTAACAACAGGTAAAAGCAATCGCTCGGAGATTGTTTCTTCACAATTTCTTTCAAGTGATCCAACGGATATTTTGAGATACTTTTTCTAAGTGGGAGGAAACATGTTCTTCTATCTGCACTTAAGAATAATTTTGATGGTTTACAAACATTTGAAAAAAATCTTCTTTTCATCACCAAAGGAAAAACATAACTTTGCTGATATGAATAAATTCAACCCACTGCTTTCAGCTGACTATCTCATTCTTGCGTCCTCAGTTTGCTACCCGAATGGTACTGGATTCCGGTGCGTGTGCGAAGAACAGTTTGCCTGGCTGAACGACAGCTGTCTTGCGTACACCCCTTGCGATGACATCATTCAAGGCACATGCAGATGCATCAATGGAATACCGTCTGATGGACAGTTTTGCCAACCACAGCCACGTAAGAACGATTCTTCTTTATTCTAATATCGTTCTTTCCAGTTGTTGAATCAGAGGCATTTCTAGGTAATACTTTCGTAAATGTCCTGTAACATTTAGGATCTTTTATGGTTTCAATATTGCATGAGAAGAAGAAGATGGGAAATGAATGGGCATAGTAGACGTCTCGTAGTCAAACATGTCTTGTGACGGCAAACCTAGACTAAAGAGAATTTCAGACCCGAACTGCCTTCCTGTTCTCAGTAGCATGGCAAATCAAAAAGTAGCCTTAGTGTCCTCCGCTGTGTAGAATTCCTCATGACATAACGGACAGTTACTTTTTGGCTTCTGTTTTCAAGTATAATCGACGTTCTGTGTGTGTAACTTTTTCGTGTTGCCTATCATACAGCTACCAGAATTGAATTGGACTATGACATTGATATTGAGGTGACCGTGTCGGATATCGCAGTGATAAATGATCTGAGGAACCTTCTTGCAACAACACCATTCCCATATCCACTGACTGATACCATTGAAATAACTGGGGTGAACTTAACAACAGGTAAAAGCAATCGCTCGGAGATTGTCTCTTCACAATTTCTTTCAAGTGATCCAACGGATATTTTGAGATACTTTTTCTAAGTGGGAGGAAACATGTTCTTCTATCTGCACTTAAGAATAATTTTGATGGTTTACAAACATTTGAAAAAATTCTTCTTTTCATCACCAAAGGAAAAACATAACTTTGCTGATATGAATAAATTCAACCCACTGCTTTCAGCTGACTATCTCATTCTTGCGTCCTCAGTTTGCTACCCGAATGGTACTGGATTCCGGTGCGTGTGCGAAGAACAGTTTGCCTGGCTGAACGACAGCTGTCTTGCGTACACCCCTTGTGATGACATCATTCAAGGCACATGCAGATGCATCAATGGAATACCGTCTGATGGACAGTTTTGCCAACCACAGCCACGTAAGAACGATTCTTCTTTATTCTAATATCGTTCTTTCCAGTTGTTGAATCAGAGGCATTTCTAGGTAATACTTTCGTAAATGTCCTGTAACATTTAGGATCTTTTATGGTTTCAATATTGCATGAGAAGAAGAAGATGGGAAATGAATGGGCATAGTAGACGTCTCGTAGTCAAACATGTCTTGTGACGGCAAACCTAGACTAAAGAGAATTTCAGACCCGAACTGCCTTCCTGTTCTCAGTAGCATGGCAAATCAAAAAGTAGCCTTAGTGTCCTCCGCTGTGTAGAATTCCTCATGACATAACGGACAGTTACTTTTTGGCTTCTGTTTTCAAGTATAATCGACGTTCTGTGTGTGTAACTTTTTCGTGTTGCCTATCATACAGCTACCAGAATTGAATTGGACTATGACATTGATATTGAGGTGACCGTGTCGGATATCGCAGTGATAAATGATCTGAGGAACCTTCTTGCAACAACACCATTCCCATATCCACTGACTGATACCATTGAAATAACTGGGGTGAACTTAACAACAGGTAAAAGCAATCGCTCGGAGATTGTCTCTTCACAATTTCTTTCAAGTGATCCAACGGATATTTTGAGATACTTTTTCTAAGTGGGAGGAAACATGTTCTTCTATCTGCACTTAGGAATAATTTTGATGGTTTACAAACATTTGAAAAAATTCTTCTTTTCATCACCAAAGGAAAAACATAACTTTGCTGATATGAATAAATTCAACCCACTGCTTTCAGCTGACTATCTCATTCTTGCGTCCTCAGTTTGCTACCCGAATGGTACTGGATTCCGGTGCGTGTGCGAAGAAGAGTTTGCCTGGCTGAACGACAGCTGTCTTGCGTACACCCCTTGTGATGACATCATTCAAGGCACATGCAGATGCATCAATGGAATACCGTCTGATGGACAGTTTTGCCAACCACAGCCACGTAAGAACGATTCTTCTTTATTCTAATATCGTTCTTTCCAGTTGTTGAATCAGAGGCATTTCTAGGTAATACTTTCGTAAATGTCCTGTAACATTTAGGATCTTTTATGGTTTCAATATTGCATGAGAAGAAGAAGATGGGAAATGAATGGGCATAGTAGACGTCTCGTAGTCAAACATGTCTTGTGACGGCAAACCTAGACTAAAGAGAATTTCAGACCCGAACTGCCTTCCTGTTCTCAGTAGCATGGCAAATCAAAAAGTAGCCTTAGTGTCCTCCGCTGTGTAGAATTCCTCATGACATAATGGACAGTTACTTTTTGGCTTCTGTTTTCAAGTATAATCGACGTTCTGTGTGTGTAACTTTTTCGTGTTGCCTATCATACAGCTACCAGAATTGAATTGGACTATGACATTGATATTGAGGTGACCGTGTCAGATATCGCAGTGATAAATGATCTGAGGAACCTTCTTGCAACAACACCATTCCCATATCCACTGACTGATACCATTGAAATAACTGGGGTGAACTTAACAACAGGTAAAAGCAATCGCTCGGTGATTGTCTCTTCACAATTTCTTTCAAGTGATCCAACGGATATTTTGAGATACTTTTTCTAAGTGGGAGGAAACATGTTCTTCTATCTGCACTTAGGAATAATTTTGATGGTTTACAGACATTTGAAAAAATTCTTCTTTTCATCACCAAAGGAAAAACATAACTTTGCTGATATGAATAAATTCAACCCACTGCTTTCAGCTGACTATCTCATTCTTGCGTCCTCAGTTTGCTACCCGAATGGTACTGGATTCCGGTGCGTGTGCGAAGAACAGTTTGCCTGGCTGAACGACAGCTGTCTTGCGTACACCCCTTGCGATGACATCATTCAAGGCACATGCAGATGCATCAATGGAATACCGTCTGATGGACAGTTTTGCCAACCACAGCCACGTAAGAACGATTCTTCTTTATTCTAATATCGTTCTTTCCAGTTGTTGAATCAGAGGCATTTCTAGGTAATACTTTCGTAAATGTCCTGTAACATTTAGGATCTTTTATGGTTTCAATATTGCATGAGAAGAAGAAGATGGGAAATGAATGGGCATAGTAGACGTCTCGTAGTCAAACATGTCTTGTGACGGCAAACCTAGACTAAAGAGAATTTCAGACCCGAACTGCCTTCCTGTTCTCAGTAGCATGGAAAATCAAAAAGTAGCCTTAGTGTCCTCCGCTGTGTAGAATTCCTCATGACATAACGGACAGTTACTTTTTGGCTTCTGTTTTCAAGTATAATCGACGTTCTGTGTGTGTAACTTTTTCGTGTTGCCTATCATACAGCTACCAGAATTGAATTGGACTATGACATTGATATTGAGGTGACCGTGTCAGATATCGCAGTGATAAATGATCTGAGGAACCTTCTTGCAACAACACCATTCCCATATCCACTGACTGATACCATTGAAATAACTGGGGTGAACTTAACAACAGGTAAAAGCAATCGCTCGGAGATTGTTTCTTCACAATTTCTTTCAAGTGATCCAACGGATATTTTGAGATACTTTTTCTAAGTGGGAGGAAACATGTTCTTCTATCTGCACTTAAGAATAATTTTGATGGTTTACAAACATTTGAAAAAAATCTTCTTTTCATCACCAAAGGAAAAACATAACTTTGCTGATATGAATAAATTCAACCCACTGCTTTCAGCTGACTATCTCATTCTTGCGTCCTCAGTTTGCTACCCGAATGGTACTGGATTCCGGTGCGTGTGCGAAGAACAGTTTGCCTGGCTGAACGACAGCTGTCTTGCGTACACCCCTTGCGATGACATCATTCAAGGCACATGCAGATGCATCAATGGAATACCGTCTGATGGACAGTTTTGCCAACCACAGCCACGTAAGAACGATTCTTCTTTATTCTAATATCGTTCTTTCCAGTTGTTGAATCAGAGGCATTTCTAGGTAATACTTTCGTAAATGTCCTGTAACATTTAGGATCTTTTATGGTTTCAATATTGCATGAGAAGAAGAAGATGGGAAATGAATGGGCATAGTAGACGTCTCGTAGTCAAACATGTCTTGTGACGGCAAACCTAGACTAAAGAGAATTTCAGACCCGAACTGCCTTCCTGTTCTCAGTAGCATGGCAAATCAAAAAGTAGCCTTAGTGTCCTCCGCTGTGTAGAATTCCTCATGACATAACGGACAGTTACTTTTTGGCTTCTGTTTTCAAGTATAATCGACGTTCTGTATGTGTAACTTTTTCGTGTTGCCTATCATACAGCTACCAGAATTGAATTGGACTATGACATTGATATTGAGGTGACCGTGTCAGATATCGCAGTGATAAATGATCTGAGGAACCTTCTTGCAACAACACCATTCCCATATCCACTGACTGATACCATTGAAATAACTGGGGTGAACTTAACAACAGGTAAAAGCAATCGCTCGGTGATTGTCTCTTCACAATTTCTTTCAAGTGATCCAACGGATATTTTGAGATACTTTTTCTAAGTGGGAGGAAACATGTTCTTCTATCTGCACTTAGGGATAATTTTGATGGTTTACAGACATTTGAAAAAATTCTTCTTTTCATCACCAAAGGAAAAACATAACTTTGCTGATATGAATAAATTCAACCCACTGCTTTCAGCTGACTATCTCATTCTTGCGTCCTCAGTTTGCTACCCGAATGGTACTGGATTCCGGTGCGTGTGCGAAGAACAGTTTGCCTGGCTGAACGACAGCTGTCTTGCGTACACCCCTTGCGATGACATCATTCAAGGCACATGCAGATGCATCAATGGAATACCGTCTGATGGACAGTTTTGCCAACCACAGCCACGTAAGAACGATTCTTCTTTATTCTAATATCGTTCTTTCCAGTTGTTGAATCAGAGGCATTTCTAGGTAATACTTTCGTAAATGTCCTGTAACATTTAGGATCTTTTATGGTTTCAATATTGCATGAGAAGAAGAAGATGGGAAATGAATGGGCATAGTAGACGTCTCGTAGTCAAACATGTCTTGTGACGGCAAACCTAGACTAAAGAGAATTTCAGACCCGAACTGCCTTCCTGTTCTCAGTAGCATGGAAAATCAAAAAGTAGCCTTAGTGTCCTCCGCTGTGTAGAATTCCTCATGACATAACGGACAGTTACTTTTTGGCTTCTGTTTTCAAGTATAATCGACGTTCTGTGTGTGTAACTTTTTCGTGTTGCCTATCATACAGCTACCAGAATTGAATTGGACTATGACATTGATATTGAGGTGACCGTGTCAGATATCGCAGTGATAAATGATCTGAGGAACCTTCTTGCAACAACACCATTCCCATATCCACTGACTGATACCATTGAAATAACTGGGGTGAACTTAACAACAGGTAAAAGCAATCGCTCGGAGATTGTTTCTTCACAATTTCTTTCAAGTGATCCAACGGATATTTTGAGATACTTTTTCTAAGTGGGAGGAAACATGTTCTTCTATCTGCACTTAAGAATAATTTTGATGGTTTACAAACATTTGAAAAAAATCTTCTTTTCATCACCAAAGGAAAAACATAACTTTGCTGATATGAATAAATTCAACCCACTGCTTTCAGCTGACTATCTCATTCTTGCGTCCTCAGTTTGCTACCCGAATGGTACTGGATTCCGGTGCGTGTGCGAAGAACAGTTTGCCTGGCTGAACGACAGCTGTCTTGCGTACACCCCTTGCGATGACATCATTCAAGGCACATGCAGATGCATCAATGGAATACCGTCTGATGGACAGTTTTGCCAACCACAGCCACGTAAGAACGATTCTTCTTTATTCTAATATCGTTCTTTCCAGTTGTTGAATCAGAGGCATTTCTAGGTAATACTTTCGTAAATGTCCTGTAACATTTAGGATCTTTTATGGTTTCAATATTGCATGAGAAGAAGAAGATGGGAAATGAATGGGCATAGTAGACGTCTCGTAGTCAAACATGTCTTGTGACGGCAAACCTAGACTAAAGAGAATTTCAGACCCGAACTGCCTTCCTGTTCTCAGTAGCATGGCAAATCAAAAAGTAGCCTTAGTGTCCTCCGCTGTGTAGAATTCCTCATGACATAACGGACAGTTACTTTTTGGCTTCTGTTTTCAAGTATAATCGACGTTCTGTGTGTGTAACTTTTTCGTGTTGCCTATCATACAGCTACCAGAATTGAATTGGACTATGACATTGATATTGAGGTGACCGTGTCGGATATCGCAGTGATAAATGATCTGAGGAACCTTCTTGCAACAACACCATTCCCATATCCACTGACTGATACCATTGAAATAACTGGGGTGAACTTAACAACAGGTAAAAGCAATCGCTCGGAGATTGTCTCTTCACAATTTCTTTCAAGTGATCCAACGGATATTTTGAGATACTTTTTCTAAGTGGGAGGAAACATGTTCTTCTATCTGCACTTAAGAATAATTTTGATGGTTTACAAACATTTGAAAAAATTCTTCTTTTCATCACCAAAGGAAAAACATAACTTTGCTGATATGAATAAATTCAACCCACTGCTTTCAGCTGACTATCTCATTCTTGCGTCCTCAGTTTGCTACCCGAATGGTACTGGATTCCGGTGCGTGTGCGAAGAACAGTTTGCCTGGCTGAACGACAGCTGTCTTGCGTACACCCCTTGTGATGACATCATTCAAGGCACATGCAGATGCATCAATGGAATACCGTCTGATGGACAGTTTTGCCAACCACAGCCACGTAAGAACGATTCTTCTTTATTCTAATATCGTTCTTTCCAGTTGTTGAATCAGAGGCATTTCTAGGTAATACTTTCGTAAATGTCCTGTAACATTTAGGATCTTTTATGGTTTCAATATTGCATGAGAAGAAGAAGATGGGAAATGAATGGGCATAGTAGACGTCTCGTAGTCAAACATGTCTTGTGACGGCAAACCTAGACTAAAGAGAATTTCAGACCCGAACTGCCTTCCTGTTCTCAGTAGCATGGCAAATCAAAAAGTAGCCTTAGTGTCCTCCGCTGTGTAGAATTCCTCATGACATAACGGACAGTTACTTTTTGGCTTCTGTTTTCAAGTATAATCGACGTTCTGTGTGTGTAACTTTTTCGTGTTGCCTATCATACAGCTACCAGAATTGAATTGGACTATGACATTGATATTGAGGTGACCGTGTCGGATATCGCAGTGATAAATGATCTGAGGAACCTTCTTGCAACAACACCATTCCCATATCCACTGACTGATACCATTGAAATAACTGGGGTGAACTTAACAACAGGTAAAAGCAATCGCTCGGAGATTGTCTCTTCACAATTTCTTTCAAGTGATCCAACGGATATTTTGAGATACTTTTTCTAAGTGGGAGGAAACATGTTCTTCTATCTGCACTTAGGAATAATTTTGATGGTTTACAAACATTTGAAAAAATTCTTCTTTTCATCACCAAAGGAAAAACATAACTTTGCTGATATGAATAAATTCAACCCACTGCTTTCAGCTGACTATCTCATTCTTGCGTCCTCAGTTTGCTACCCGAATGGTACTGGATTCCGGTGCGTGTGCGAAGAAGAGTTTGCCTGGCTGAACGACAGCTGTCTTGCGTACACCCCTTGTGATGACATCATTCAAGGCACATGCAGATGCATCAATGGAATACCGTCTGATGGACAGTTTTGCCAACCACAGCCACGTAAGAACGATTCTTCTTTATTCTAATATCGTTCTTTCCAGTTGTTGAATCAGAGGCATTTCTAGGTAATACTTTCGTAAATGTCCTGTAACATTTAGGATCTTTTATGGTTTCAATATTGCATGAGAAGAAGAAGATGGGAAATGAATGGGCATAGTAGACGTCTCGTAGTCAAACATGTCTTGTGACGGCAAACCTAGACTAAAGAGAATTTCAGACCCGAACTGCCTTCCTGTTCTCAGTAGCATGGCAAATCAAAAAGTAGCCTTAGTGTCCTCCGCTGTGTAGAATTCCTCATGACATAACGGACAGTTACTTTTTGGCTTCTGTTTTCAAGTATAATCGACGTTCTGTGTGTGTAACTTTTTCGTGTTGCCTATCATACAGCTACCAGAATTGAATTGGACTATGACATTGATATTGAGGTGACCGTGTCGGATATCGCAGTGATAAATGATCTGAGGAACCTTCTTGCAACAACACCATTCCCATATCCACTGACTGATACCATTGAAATAACTGGGGTGAACTTAACAACAGGTAAAAGCAATCGCTCGGAGATTGTCTCTTCACAATTTCTTTCAAGTGATCCAACGGATATTTTGAGATACTTTTTCTAAGTGGGAGGAAACATGTTCTTCTATCTGCACTTAGGAATAATTTTGATGGTTTACAAACATTTGAAAAAATTCTTCTTTTCATCACCAAAGGAAAAACATAACTTTGCTGATATGAATAAATTCAACCCACTGCTTTCAGCTGACTATCTCATTCTTGCGTCCTCAGTTTGCTACCCGAATGGTACTGGATTCCGGTGCGTGTGCGAAGAAGAGTTTGCCTGGCTGAACGACAGCTGTCTTGCGTACACCCCTTGTGATGACATCATTCAAGGCACATGCAGATGCATCAATGGAATACCGTCTGATGGACAGTTTTGCCAACCACAGCCACGTAAGAACGATTCTTCTTTATTCTAATATCGTTCTTTCCAGTTGTTGAATCACAGGCATTTCTGGGTAATACTTTCGTAAATGTCCTGTAACATTTAGGATCTTTTATGGTTTCAATATTGCATGAGAAGAAGAAGATGGGAAATGAATGGGCATAGTAGACGTCTCGTAGTCAAACATGTCTTGTGACGGCAAACTTAGACTAAAGAGAATTTCAGACCCGAACTGCCTTCCTGTTCTCAGTAGCATGGAAAATCAAAAAGTAGCCTTAGTGTCCTCCGCTGTGTAGAATTCCTCATGACATAACGGACAGTTACTTTTTGGCTTCTGTTTTCAAGTATAATCGACGTTCTGTGTGTGTAACTTTTTCGTGTTGCCTATCATACAGCTACCAGAATTGAATTGGACTATGACATTGATATTGAGGTGACCGTGTCAGATATCGCAGTGATAAATGATCTGAGGAACCTTCTTGCAACAACACCATTCCCATATCCACTGACTGATACCATTGAAATAACTGGGGTGAACTTAACAACAGGTAAAAGCAATCGCTCGGAGATTGTTTCTTCACAATTTCTTTCAAGTGATCCAACGGATATTTTGAGATACTTTTTCTAAGTGGGAGGAAACATGTTCTTCTATCTGCACTTAAGAATAATTTTGATGGTTTACAAACATTTGAAAAAAATCTTCTTTTCATCACCAAAGGAAAAACATAACTTTGCTGATATGAATAAATTCAACCCACTGCTTTCAGCTGACTATCTCATTCTTGCGTCCTCAGTTTGCTACCCGAATGGTACTGGATTCCGGTGCGTGTGCGAAGAACAGTTTGCCTGGCTGAACGACAGCTGTCTTGCGTACACCCCTTGCGATGACATCATTCAAGGCACATGCAGATGCATCAATGGAATACCGTCTGATGGACAGTTTTGCCAACCACAGCCACGTAAGAACGATTCTTCTTTATTCTAATATCGTTCTTTCCAGTTGTTGAATCAGAGGCATTTCTAGGTAATACTTTCGTAAATGTCCTGTAACATTTAGGATCTTTTATGGTTTCAATATTGCATGAGAAGAAGAAGATGGGAAATGAATGGGCATAGTAGACGTCTCGTAGTCAAACATGTCTTGTGACGGCAAACCTAGACTAAAGAGAATTTCAGACCGAACTGCCTTCCTGTTCTCAGTAGCATGGCAAATCAAAAAGTAGCCTTAGTGTCCTCCGCTGTGTAGAATTCCTCATGACATAACGGACAGTTACTTTTTGGCTTCTGTTTTCAAGTATAATCGACGTTCTGTGTGTGTAACTTTTTCGTGTTGCCTATCATACAGCTACCAGAATTGAATTGGACTATGACATTGATATTGAGGTGACCGTGTCGGATATCGCAGTGATAAATGATCTGAGGAACCTTCTTGCAACAACACCATTCCCATATCCACTGACTGATACCATTGAAATAACTGGGGTGAACTTAACAACAGGTAAAAGCAATCGCTCGGAGATTGTCTCTTCACAATTTCTTTCAAGTGATCCAACGGATATTTTGAGATACTTTTTCTAAGTGGGAGGAAACATGTTCTTCTATCTGCACTTAAGAATAATTTTGATGGTTTACAAACATTTGAAAAAATTCTTCTTTTCATCACCAAAGGAAAAACATAACTTTGCTGATATGAATAAATTCAACCCACTGCTTTCAGCTGACTATCTCATTCTTGCGTCCTCAGTTTGCTACCCGAATGGTACTGGATTCCGGTGCGTGTGCGAAGAACAGTTTGCCTGGCTGAACGACAGCTGTCTTGCGTACACCCCTTGTGATGACATCATTCAAGGCACATGCAGATGCATCAATGGAATACCGTCTGATGGACAGTTTTGCCAACCACAGCCACGTAAGAACGATTCTTCTTTATTCTAATATCGTTCTTTCCAGTTGTTGAATCAGAGGCATTTCTAGGTAATACTTTCGTAAATGTCCTGTAACATTTAGGATCTTTTATGGTTTCAATATTGCATGAGAAGAAGAAGATGGGAAATGAATGGGCATAGTAGACGTCTCGTAGTCAAACATGTCTTGTGACGGCAAACCTAGACTAAAGAGAATTTCAGACCCGAACTGCCTTCCTGTTCTCAGTAGCATGGCAAATCAAAAAGTAGCCTTAGTGTCCTCCGCTGTGTAGAATTCCTCATGACATAACGGACAGTTACTTTTTGGCTTCTGTTTTCAAGTATAATCGACGTTCTGTGTGTGTAACTTTTTCGTGTTGCCTATCATACAGCTACCAGAATTGAATTGGACTATGACATTGATATTGAGGTGACCGTGTCGGATATCGCAGTGATAAATGATCTGAGGAACCTTCTTGCAACAACACCATTCCCATATCCACTGACTGATACCATTGAAATAACTGGGGTGAACTTAACAACAGGTAAAAGCAATCGCTCGGAGATTGTCTCTTCACAATTTCTTTCAAGTGATCCAACGGATATTTTGAGATACTTTTTCTAAGTGGGAGGAAACATGTTCTTCTATCTGCACTTAAGAATAATTTTGATGGTTTACAAACATTTGAAAAAATTCTTCTTTTCATCACCAAAGGAAAAACATAACTTTGCTGATATGAATAAATTCAACCCACTGCTTTCAGCTGACTATCTCATTCTTGCGTCCTCAGTTTGCTACCCGAATGGTACTGGATTCCGGTGCGTGTGCGAAGAACAGTTTGCCTGGCTGAACGACAGCTGTCTTGCGTACACCCCTTGTGATGACATCATTCAAGGCACATGCAGATGCATCAATGGAATACCGTCTGATGGACAGTTTTGCCAACCACAGCCACGTAAGAACGATTCTTCTTTATTCTAATATCGTTCTTTCCAGTTGTTGAATCACAGGCATTTCTAGGTAATACTTTCGTAAATGTCCTGTAACATTTAGGATCTTTTATGGTTTCAATATTGCATGAGAAGAAGAAGATGGGAAATGAATGGGCATAGTAGACGTCTCGTAGTCAAACATGTCTTGTGACGGCAAACCTAGACTAAAGAGAATTTCAGACCCGAACTGCCTTCCTGTTCTCAGTAGCATGGCAAATCAAAAAGTAGCCTTAGTGTCCTCCGCTGTGTAGAATTCCTCATGACATAACGGACAGTTACTTTTTGGCTTCTGTTTTCAAGTATAATCGACGTTCTGTGTGTGTAACTTTTTCGTGTTGCCTATCATACAGCTACCAGAATTGAATTGGACTATGACGTTGATATTGAGGTGACCGTGTCAGATATCGCAGTGATAAATGATCTGAGGAACCTTCTTGCAACAACACCATTCCCATATCCACTGACTGATACCATTGAAATAACTGGGGTGAACTTAACAACAGGTAAAAGCAATCGCTCGGAGATTGTCTCTTCACAATTTCTTTCAAGTGATCCAACGGATATTTTGAGATACTTTTTCTAAGTGGGAGGAAACATGTTCTTCTATCTGCACTTAAGAATAATTTTGATGGTTTACAAACATTTGAAAAAATTCTTCTTTTCATCACCAAAGGAAAAACATAACTTTGCTGATATGAATAAATTCAACCCACTGCTTTCAGCTGACTATCTCATTCTTGCGTCCTCAGTTTGCTACCCGAATGGTACTGGATTCCGGTGCGTGTGCGAAGAAGAGTTTGCCTGGCTGAACGACAGCTGTCTTGCGTACACCCCTTGTGATGACATCATTCAAGGCACATGCAGATGCATCAATGGAATACCGTCTGATGGACAGTTTTGCCAACCACAGCCACGTAAGAACGATCCTTCTTTATTCTAATATCGTTCTTTCCAGTTGTTGAATCACAGGCATTTCTGGGTAATACTTTCGTAAATGTCCTGTAACATTTAGGATCTTTTATGGTTTCAATATTGCATGAGAAGAAGAAGATGGGAAATGAATGGGCATAGTAGACGTCTCGTAGTCAAACATGTCTTGTGACGGCAAACCTAGACTAAAGAGAATTTCAGACCCGAACTGCCTTCCTGTTCTCAGTAGCATGGCAAATCAAAAAGTAGCCTTAGTGTCCTCCGCTGTGTAGAATTCCTCATGACATAACGGACAGTTACTTTTTGGCTTCTGTTTTCAAGTATAATCGACGTTCTGTGTGTGTAACTTTTTCGTGTTGCCTATCATACAGCTACCAGAATTGAATTGGACTATGACATTGATATTGAGGTGACCGTGTCGGATATCGCAGTGATAAATGATCTGAGGAACCTTCTTGCAACAACACCATTCCCATATCCACTGACTGATACCATTGAAATAACTGGGGTGAACTTAACAACAGGTAAAAGCAATCGCTCGGAGATTGTCTCTTCACAATTTCTTTCAAGTGATCCAACGGATATTTTGAGATACTTTTTCTAAGTGGGAGGAAACATGTTCTTCTATCTGCACTTAAGAATAATTTTGATGGTTTAAAAACATTTGAAAAAATTCTTCTTTTCATCACCAAAGGAAAAACATAACTTTGCTGATATGAATAAATTCAACCCACTGCTTTCAGCTGACTATCTCATTCTTGCGTCCTCAGTTTGCTACCCGAATGGTACTGGATTCCGGTGCGTGTGCGAAGAAGAGTTTGCCTGGCTGAACGACAGCTGTCTTGCGTACACCCCTTGTGATGACATCATTCAAGGCACATGCAGATGCATCAATGGAATACCGTCTGATGGACAGTTTTGCCAACCACAGCCACGTAAGAACGATTCTTCTTTATTCTAATATCGTTCTTTCCAGTTGTTGAATCAGAGGCATTTCTAGGTAATACTTTCGTAAATGTCCTGTAACATTTAGGATCTTTTATGGTTTCAATATTGCATGAGAAGAAGAAGATGGGAAATGAATGGGCATAGTAGACGTCTCGTAGTCAAACATGTCTTGTGACGGCAAACCTAGACTAAAGAGAATTTCAGACCCGAACTGCCTTCCTGTTCTCAGTAGCATGGAAAATCAAAAAGTAGCCTTAGTGTCCTCCGCTGTGTAGAATTCCTCATGACATAACGGACAGTTACTTTTTGGCTTCTGTTTTCAAGTATAATCGACGTTCTGTGTGTGTAACTTTTTCGTGTTGCCTATCATACAGCTACCAGAATTGAATTGGACTATGACGTTGATATTGAGGTGACCGTGTCAGATATCGCAGTGATAAATGATCTGAGGAACCTTCTTGCAACAACACCATTCCCATATCCACTGACTGATACCATTGAAATAACTGGGGTGAACTTAACAACAGGTAAAAGCAATCGCTCGGAGATTGTCTCTTCACAATTTCTTTCAAGTGATCCAACGGATATTTTGAGATACTTTTTCTAAGTGGGAGGAAACATGTTCTTCTATCTGCACTTAAGAATAATTTTGATGGTTTACAAACATTTGAAAAAATTCTTCTTTTCATCACCAAAGGAAAAACATAACTTTGCTGATATGAATAAATTCAACCCACTGCTTTCAGCTGACTATCTCATTCTTGCGTCCTCAGTTTGCTACCCGAATGGTACTGGATTCCGGTGCGTGTGCGAAGAAGAGTTTGCCTGGCTGAACGACAGCTGTCTTGCGTACACCCCTTGTGATGACATCATTCAAGGCACATGCAGATGCATCAATGGAATACCGTCTGATGGACAGTTTTGCCAACCACAGCCACGTAAGAACGATCCTTCTTTATTCTAATATCGTTCTTTCCAGTTGTTGAATCACAGGCATTTCTGGGTAATACTTTCGTAAATGTCCTGTAACATTTAGGATCTTTTATGGTTTCAATATTGCATGAGAAGAAGAAGATGGGAAATGAATGGGCATAGTAGACGTCTCGTAGTCAAACATGTCTTGTGACGGCAAACTTAGACTAAAGAGAATTTCAGACCCGAACTGCCTTCCTGTTCTCAGTAGCATGGCAAATCAAAAAGTAGCCTTAGTGTCCTCCGCTGTGTAGAATTCCTCATGACATAACGGACAGTTACTTTTTGGCTTCTGTTTTCAAGTATAATCGACGTTCTGTGTGTGTAACTTTTTCGTGTTGCCTATCATACAGCTACCAGAATTGAATTGGACTATGACATTGATATTGAGGTGACCGTGTCAGATATCGCAGTGATAAATGATCTGAGGAACCTTCTTGCAACAACACCATTCCCATATCCACTGACTGATACCATTGAAATAACTGGGGTGAACTTAACAACAGGTAAAAGCAATCGCTCGGAGATTGTTTCTTCACAATTTCTTTCAAGTGATCCAACGGATATTTTGAGATACTTTTTCTAAGTGGGAGGAAACATGTTCTTCTATCTGCACTTAAGAATAATTTTGATGGTTTACAAACATTTGAAAAAATTCTTCTTTTCATCACCAAAGGAAAAACATAACTTTGCTGATATGAATAAATTCAACCCACTGCTTTCAGCTGACTATCTCATTCTTGCGTCCTCAGTTTGCTACCCGAATGGTACTGGATTCCGGTGCGTGTGCGAAGAACAGTTTGCCTGGCTGAACGACAGCTGTCTTGCGTACACCCCTTGCGATGACATCATTCAAGGCACATGCAGATGCATCAATGGAATACCGTCTGATGGACAGTTTTGCCAACCACAGCCACGTAAGAACGATTCTTCTTTATTCTAATATCGTTCTTTCCAGTTGTTGAATCAGAGGCATTTCTAGGTAATACTTTCGTAAATGTCCTGTAACATTTAGGATCTTTTATGGTTTCAATATTGCATGAGAAGAAGAAGATGGGAAATGAATGGGCATAGTAGACGTCTCGTAGTCAAACATGTCTTGTGACGGCAAACCTAGACTAAAGAGAATTTCAGACCCGAACTGCCTTCCTGTTCTCAGTAGCATGGCAAATCAAAAAGTAGCCTTAGTGTCCTCCGCTGTGTAGAATTCCTCATGACATAACGGACAGTTACTTTTTGGCTTCTGTTTTCAAGTATAATCGACGTTCTGTGTGTGTAACTTTTTCGTGTTGCCTATCATACAGCTACCAGAATTGAATTGGACTATGACATTGATATTGAGGTGACCGTGTCGGATATCGCAGTGATAAATGATCTGAGGAACCTTCTTGCAACAACACCATTCCCATATCCACTGACTGATACCATTGAAATAACTGGGGTGAACTTAACAACAGGTAAAAGCAATCGCTCGGAGATTGTCTCTTCACAATTTCTTTCAAGTGATCCAACGGATATTTTGAGATACTTTTTCTAAGTGGGAGGAAACATGTTCTTCTATCTGCAGTTAAGAATAATTTTGATGGTTTACAAACATTTGAAAAAATTCTTCTTTTCATCACCAAAGGAAAAACATAACTTTGCTGATATGAATAAATTCAACCCACTGCTTTCAGCTGACTATCTCATTCTTGCGTCCTCAGTTTGCTACCCGAATGGTACTGGATTCCGGTGCGTGTGCGAAGAACAGTTTGCCTGGCTGAACGACAGCTGTCTTGCGTACACCCCTTGTGATGACATCATTCAAGGCACATGCAGATGCATCAATGGAATACCGTCTGATGGACAGTTTTGCCAACCACAGCCACGTAAGAACGATTCTTCTTTATTCTAATATCGTTCTTTCCAGTTGTTGAATCAGAGGCATTTCTAGGTAATACTTTCGTAAATGTCCTGTAACATTTAGGATCTTTTATGGTTTCAATATTGCATGAGAAGAAGAAGATGGGAAATGAATGGGCATAGTAGACGTCTCGTAGTCAAACATGTCTTGTGACGGCAAACCTAGACTAAAGAGAATTTCAGACCCGAACTGCCTTCCTGTTCTCAGTAGCATGGCAAATCAAAAAGTAGCCTTAGTGTCCTCCGCTGTGTAGAATTCCTCATGACATAACGGACAGTTACTTTTTGGCTTCTGTTTTCAAGTATAATCGACGTTCTGTGTGTGTAACTTTTTCGTGTTGCCTATCATACAGCTACCAGAATTGAATTGGACTATGACATTGATATTGAGGTGACCGTGTCGGATATCGCAGTGATAAATGATCTGAGGAACCTTCTTGCAACAACACCATTCCCATATCCACTGACTGATACCATTGAAATAACTGGGGTGAACTTAACAACAGGTAAAAGCAATCGCTCGGAGATTGTCTCTTCACAATTTCTTTCAAGTGATCCAACGGATATTTTGAGATACTTTTTCTAAGTGGGAGGAAACATGTTCTTCTATCTGCACTTAAGAATAATTTTGATGGTTTACAAACATTTGAAAAAATTCTTCTTTTCATCACCAAAGGAAAAACATAACTTTGCTGATATGAATAAATTCAACCCACTGCTTTCAGCTGACTATCTCATTCTTGCGTCCTCAGTTTGCTACCCGAATGGTACTGGATTCCGGTGCGTGTGCGAAGAACAGTTTGCCTGGCTGAACGACAGCTGTCTTGCGTACACCCCTTGTGATGACATCATTCAAGGCACATGCAGATGCATCAATGGAATACCGTCTGATGGACAGTTTTGCCAACCACAGCCACGTAAGAACGATCCTTCTTTATTCTAATATCGTTCTTTCCAGTTGTTGAATCACAGGCATTTCTGGGTAATACTTTCGTAAATGTCCTGTAACATTTAGGATCTTTTATGGTTTCAATATTGCATGAGAAGAAGAAGATGGGAAATGAATGGGCATAGTAGACGTCTCGTAGTCAAACATGTCTTGTGACGGCAAACCTAGACTAAAGAGAATTTCAGACCCGAACTGCCTTCCTGTTCTCAGTAGCATGGCAAATCAAAAAGTAGCCTTAGTGTCCTCCGCTGTGTAGAATTCCTCATGACATAACGGACAGTTACTTTTTGGCTTCTGTTTTCAAGTATAATCGACGTTCTGTGTGTGTAACTTTTTCGTGTTGCCTATCATACAGCTACCAGAATTGAATTGGACTATGACATTGATATTGAGGTGACCGTGTCGGATATCGCAGTGATAAATGATCTGAGGAACCTTCTTGCAACAACACCATTCCCATATCCACTGACTGATACCATTGAAATAACTGGGGTGAACTTAACAACAGGTAAAAGCAATCGCTCGGAGATTGTCTCTTCACAATTTCTTTCAAGTGATCCAACGGATATTTTGAGATACTTTTTCTAAGTGGGAGGAAACATGTTCTTCTATCTGCACTTAAGAATAATTTTGATGGTTTACAAACATTTGAAAAAATTCTTCTTTTCATCACCAAAGGAAAAACATAACTTTGCTGATATGAATAAATTCAACCCACTGCTTTCAGCTGACTATCTCATTCTTGCGTCCTCAGTTTGCTACCCGAATGGTACTGGATTCCGGTGCGTGTGCGAAGAAGAGTTTGCCTGGCTGAACGACAGCTGTCTTGCGTACACCCCTTGTGATGACATCATTCAAGGCACATGCAGATGCATCAATGGAATACCGTCTGATGGACAGTTTTGCCAACCACAGCCACGTAAGAACGATCCTTCTTTATTCTAATATCGTTCTTTCCAGTTGTTGAATCACAGGCATTTCTGGGTAATACTTTCGTAAATGTCCTGTAACATTTAGGATCTTTTATGGTTTCAATATTGCATGAGAAGAAGAAGATGGGAAATGAATGGGCATAGTAGACGTCTCGTAGTCAAACATGTCTTGTGACGGCAAACCTAGACTAAAGAGAATTTCAGACCCGAACTGCCTTCCTGTTCTCAGTAGCATGGCAAATCAAAAAGTAGCCTTAGTGTCCTCCGCTGTGTAGAATTCCTCATGACATAACGGACAGTTACTTTTTGGCTTCTGTTTTCAAGTATAATCGACGTTCTGTGTGTGTAACTTTTTCGTGTTGCCTATCATACAGCTACCAGAATTGAATTGGACTATGACATTGATATTGAGGTGACCGTGTCAGATATCGCAGTGATAAATGATCTGAGGAACCTTCTTGCAACAACACCATTCCCATATCCACTGACTGATTCCATTGAAATAACTGGGGTGAACTTAACAACAGGTAAAAGCAATCGCTCGGAGATTGTTTCTTCACAATTTCTTTCAAGTGATCCAACGGATATTTTGAGATACTTTTTCTAAGTGGGAGGAAACATGTTCTTCTATCTGCACTTAAGAATAATTTTGATGGTTTACAAACATTTGAAAAAAATCTTCTTTTCATCACCAAAGGAAAAACATAACTTTGCTGATATGAATAAATTCAACCCACTGCTTTCAGCTGACTATCTCATTCTTGCGTCCTCAGTTTGCTACCCGAATGGTACTGGATTCCGGTGCGTGTGCGAAGAACAGTTTGCCTGGCTGAACGACAGCTGTCTTGCGTACACCCCTTGCGATGACATCATTCAAGGCACATGCAGATGCATCAATGGAATACCGTCCGATGGACAGTTTTGCCAACCACAGCCACGTAAGAACGATTCTTCTTTATTCTAATATCGTTCTTTCCAGTTGTTGAATCAGAGGCATTTCTAGGTAATACTTTCGTAAATGTCCTGTAACATTTAGGATCTTTTATGGTTTCAATATTGCATGAGAAGAAGAAGATGGGAAATGAATGGGCATAGTAGACGTCTCGTAGTCAAACATGTCTTGTGACGGCAAACCTAGACTAAAGAGAATTTCAGACCCGAACTGCCTTCCTGTTCTCAGTAGCATGGCAAATCAAAAAGTAGCCTTAGTGTCCTCCGCTGTGTAGAATTCCTCATGACATAACGGACAGTTACTTTTTGGCTTCTGTTTTCAAGTATAATCGACGTTCTGTGTGTGTAACTTTTTCGTGTTGCCTATCATACAGCTACCAGAATTGAATTGGACTATGACATTGATATTGAGGTGACCGTGTCGGATATCGCAGTGATAAATGATCTGAGGAACCTTCTTGCAACAACACCATTCCCATATCCACTGACTGATACCATTGAAATAACTGGGGTGAACTTAACAACAGGTAAAAGCAATCGCTCGGAGATTGTCTCTTCACAATTTCTTTCAAGTGATCCAACGGATATTTTGAGATACTTTTTCTAAGTGGGAGGAAACATGTTCTTCTATCTGCACTTAAGAATAATTTTGATGGTTTACAAACATTTGAAAAAATTCTTCTTTTCATCACCAAAGGAAAAACATAACTTTGCTGATATGAATAAATTCAACCCACTGCTTTCAGCTGACTATCTCATTCTTGCGTCCTCAGTTTGCTACCCGAATGGTACTGGATTCCGGTGCGTGTGCGAAGAACAGTTTGCCTGGCTGAACGACAGCTGTCTTGCGTACACCCCTTGTGATGACATCATTCAAGGCACATGCAGATGCATCAATGGAATACCGTCTGATGGACAGTTTTGCCAACCACAGCCACGTAAGAACGATTCTTCTTTATTCTAATATCGTTCTTTCCAGTTGTTGAATCAGAGGCATTTCTAGGTAATACTTTCGTAAATGTCCTGTAACATTTAGGATCTTTTATGGTTTCAATATTGCATGAGAAGAAGAAGATGGGAAATGAATGGGCATAGTAGACGTCTCGTAGTCAAACATGTCTTGTGACGGCAAACCTAGACTAAAGAGAATTTCAGACCCGAACTGCCTTCCTGTTCTCAGTAGCATGGAAAATCAAAAAGTAGCCTTAGTGTCCTCCGCTGTGTAGAATTCCTCATGACATAACGGACAGTTACTTTTTGGCTTCTGTTTTCAAGTATAATCGACGTTCTGTGTGTGTAACTTTTTCGTGTTGCCTATCATACAGCTACCAGAATTGAATTGGACTATGACGTTGATATTGAGGTGACCGTGTCAGATATCGCAGTGATAAATGATCTGAGGAACCTTCTTGCAACAACACCATTCCCATATCCACTGACTGATACCATTGAAATAACTGGGGTGAACTTAACAACAGGTAAAAGCAATCGCTCGGAGATTGTCTCTTCACAATTTCTTTCAAGTGATCCAACGGATATTTTGAGATACTTTTTCTAAGTGGGAGGAAACATGTTCTTCTATCTGCACTTAAGAATAATTTTGATGGTTTACAAACATTTGAAAAAATTCTTCTTTTCATCACCAAAGGAAAAACATAACTTTGCTGATATGAATAAATTCAACCCACTGCTTTCAGCTGACTATCTCATTCTTGCGTCCTCAGTTTGCTACCCGAATGGTACTGGATTCCGGTGCGTGTGCGAAGAAGAGTTTGCCTGGCTGAACGACAGCTGTCTTGCGTACACCCCTTGTGATGACATCATTCAAGGCACATGCAGATGCATCAATGGAATACCGTCTGATGGACAGTTTTGCCAACCACAGCCACGTAAGAACGATCCTTCTTTATTCTAATATCGTTCTTTCCAGTTGTTGAATCACAGGCATTTCTGGGTAATACTTTCGTAAATGTCCTGTAACATTTAGGATCTTTTATGGTTTCAATATTGCATGAGAAGAAGAAGATGGGAAATGAATGGGCATAGTAGACGTCTCGTAGTCAAACATGTCTTGTGACGGCAAACTTAGACTAAAGAGAATTTCAGACCCGAACTGCCTTCCTGTTCTCAGTAGCATGGCAAATCAAAAAGTAGCCTTAGTGTCCTCCGCTGTGTAGAATTCCTCATGACATAACGGACAGTTACTTTTTGGCTTCTGTTTTCAAGTATAATCGACGTTCTGTGTGTGTAACTTTTTCGTGTTGCCTATCATACAGCTACCAGAATTGAATTGGACTATGACATTGATATTGAGGTGACCGTGTCAGATATCGCAGTGATAAATGATCTGAGGAACCTTCTTGCAACAACACCATTCCCATATCCACTGACTGATACCATTGAAATAACTGGGGTGAACTTAACAACAGGTAAAAGCAATCGCTCGGAGATTGTTTCTTCACAATTTCTTTCAAGTGATCCAACGGATATTTTGAGATACTTTTTCTAAGTGGGAGGAAACATGTTCTTCTATCTGCACTTAAGAATAATTTTGATGGTTTACAAACATTTGAAAAAATTCTTCTTTTCATCACCAAAGGAAAAACATAACTTTGCTGATATGAATAAATTCAACCCACTGCTTTCAGCTGACTATCTCATTCTTGCGTCCTCAGTTTGCTACCCGAATGGTACTGGATTCCGGTGCGTGTGCGAAGAACAGTTTGCCTGGCTGAACGACAGCTGTCTTGCGTACACCCCTTGCGATGACATCATTCAAGGCACATGCAGATGCATCAATGGAATACCGTCTGATGGACAGTTTTGCCAACCACAGCCACGTAAGAACGATTCTTCTTTATTCTAATATCGTTCTTTCCAGTTGTTGAATCAGAGGCATTTCTAGGTAATACTTTCGTAAATGTCCTGTAACATTTAGGATCTTTTATGGTTTCAATATTGCATGAGAAGAAGAAGATGGGAAATGAATGGGCATAGTAGACGTCTCGTAGTCAAACATGTCTTGTGACGGCAAACCTAGACTAAAGAGAATTTCAGACCCGAACTGCCTTCCTGTTCTCAGTAGCATGGCAAATCAAAAAGTAGCCTTAGTGTCCTCCGCTGTGTAGAATTCCTCATGACATAACGGACAGTTACTTTTTGGCTTCTGTTTTCAAGTATAATCGACGTTCTGTGTGTGTAACTTTTTCGTGTTGCCTATCATACAGCTACCAGAATTGAATTGGACTATGACATTGATATTGAGGTGACCGTGTCGGATATCGCAGTGATAAATGATCTGAGGAACCTTCTTGCAACAACACCATTCCCATATCCACTGACTGATACCATTGAAATAACTGGGGTGAACTTAACAACAGGTAAAAGCAATCGCTCGGAGATTGTCTCTTCACAATTTCTTTCAAGTGATCCAACGGATATTTTGAGATACTTTTTCTAAGTGGGAGGAAACATGTTCTTCTATCTGCAGTTAAGAATAATTTTGATGGTTTACAAACATTTGAAAAAATTCTTCTTTTCATCACCAAAGGAAAAACATAACTTTGCTGATATGAATAAATTCAACCCACTGCTTTCAGCTGACTATCTCATTCTTGCGTCCTCAGTTTGCTACCCGAATGGTACTGGATTCCGGTGCGTGTGCGAAGAACAGTTTGCCTGGCTGAACGACAGCTGTCTTGCGTACACCCCTTGTGATGACATCATTCAAGGCACATGCAGATGCATCAATGGAATACCGTCTGATGGACAGTTTTGCCAACCACAGCCACGTAAGAACGATTCTTCTTTATTCTAATATCGTTCTTTCCAGTTGTTGAATCAGAGGCATTTCTAGGTAATACTTTCGTAAATGTCCTGTAACATTTAGGATCTTTTATGGTTTCAATATTGCATGAGAAGAAGAAGATGGGAAATGAATGGGCATAGTAGACGTCTCGTAGTCAAACATGTCTTGTGACGGCAAACCTAGACTAAAGAGAATTTCAGACCCGAACTGCCTTCCTGTTCTCAGTAGCATGGCAAATCAAAAAGTAGCCTTAGTGTCCTCCGCTGTGTAGAATTCCTCATGACATAACGGACAGTTACTTTTTGGCTTCTGTTTTCAAGTATAATCGACGTTCTGTGTGTGTAACTTTTTCGTGTTGCCTATCATACAGCTACCAGAATTGAATTGGACTATGACATTGATATTGAGGTGACCGTGTTGGATATCGCAGTGATAAATGATCTGAGGAACCTTCTTGCAACAACACCATTCCCATATCCACTGACTGATACCATTGAAATAACTGGGGTGAACTTAACAACAGGTAAAAGCAATCGCTCGGAGATTGTCTCTTCACAATTTCTTTCAAGTGATCCAACGGATATTTTGAGATACTTTTTCTAAGTGGGAGGAAACATGTTCTTCTATCTGCACTTAAGAATAATTTTGATGGTTTACAAACATTTGAAAAAATTCTTCTTTTCATCACCAAAGGAAAAACATAACTTTGCTGATATGAATAAATTCAACCCACTGCTTTCAGCTGACTATCTCATTCTTGCGTCCTCAGTTTGCTACCCGAATGGTACTGGATTCCGGTGCGTGTGCGAAGAACAGTTTGCCTGGCTGAACGACAGCTGTCTTGCGTACACCCCTTGTGATGACATCATTCAAGGCACATGCAGATGCATCAATGGAATACCGTCTGATGGACAGTTTTGCCAACCACAGCCACGTAAGAACGATCCTTCTTTATTCTAATATCGTTCTTTCCAGTTGTTGAATCACAGGCATTTCTGGGTAATACTTTCGTAAATGTCCTGTAACATTTAGGATCTTTTATGGTTTCAATATTGCATGAGAAGAAGAAGATGGGAAATGAATGGGCATAGTAGACGTCTCGTAGTCAAACATGTCTTGTGACGGCAAACCTAGACTAAAGAGAATTTCAGACCCGAACTGCCTTCCTGTTCTCAGTAGCATGGCAAATCAAAAAGTAGCCTTAGTGTCCTCCGCTGTGTAGAATTCCTCATGACATAACGGACAGTTACTTTTTGGCTTCTGTTTTCAAGTATAATCGACGTTCTGTGTGTGTAACTTTTTCGTGTTGCCTATCATACAGCTACCAGAATTGAATTGGACTATGACATTGATATTGAGGTGACCGTGTCGGATATCGCAGTGATAAATGATCTGAGGAACCTTCTTGCAACAACACCATTCCCATATCCACTGACTGATACCATTGAAATAACTGGGGTGAACTTAACAACAGGTAAAAGCAATCGCTCGGAGATTGTCTCTTCACAATTTCTTTCAAGTGATCCAACGGATATTTTGAGATACTTTTTCTAAGTGGGAGGAAACATGTTCTTCTATCTGCACTTAAGAATAATTTTGATGGTTTACAAACATTTGAAAAAATTCTTCTTTTCATCACCAAAGGAAAAACATAACTTTGCTGATATGAATAAATTCAACCCACTGCTTTCAGCTGACTATCTCATTCTTGCGTCCTCAGTTTGCTACCCGAATGGTACTGGATTCCGGTGCGTGTGCGAAGAAGAGTTTGCCTGGCTGAACGACAGCTGTCTTGCGTACACCCCTTGCGATGACATCATTCAAGGCACATGCAGATGCATCAATGGAATACCGTCCGATGGACAGTTTTGCCAACCACAGCCACGTAAGAACGATCCTTCTTTATTCTAATATCGTTCTTTCCAGTTGTTGAATCACAGGCATTTCTGGGTAATACTTTCGTAAATGTCCTGTAACATTTAGGATCTTTTATGGTTTCAATATTGCATGAGAAGAAGAAGATGGGAAATGAATGGGCATAGTAGACGTCTCGTAGTCAAACATGTCTTGTGACGGCAAACCTAGACTAAAGAGAATTTCAGACCCGAACTGCCTTCCTGTTCTCAGTAGCATGGCAAATCAAAAAGTAGCCTTAGTGTCCTCCGCTGTGTAGAATTCCTCATGACATAACGGACAGTTACTTTTTGGCTTCTGTTTTCAAGTATAATCGACGTTCTGTGTGTGTAACTTTTTCGTGTTGCCTATCATACAGCTACCAGAATTGAATTGGACTATGACATTGATATTGAGGTGACCGTGTCAGATATCGCAGTGATAAATGATCTGAGGAACCTTCTTGCAACAACACCATTCCCATATCCACTGACTGATTCCATTGAAATAACTGGGGTGAACTTAACAACAGGTAAAAGCAATCGCTCGGAGATTGTTTCTTCACAATTTCTTTCAAGTGATCCAACGGATATTTTGAGATACTTTTTCTAAGTGGGAGGAAACATGTTCTTCTATCTGCACTTAAGAATAATTTTGATGGTTTACAAACATTTGAAAAAAATCTTCTTTTCATCACCAAAGGAAAAACATAACTTTGCTGATATGAATAAATTCAACCCACTGCTTTCAGCTGACTATCTCATTCTTGCGTCCTCAGTTTGCTACCCGAATGGTACTGGATTCCGGTGCGTGTGCGAAGAACAGTTTGCCTGGCTGAACGACAGCTGTCTTGCGTACACCCCTTGCGATGACATCATTCAAGGCACATGCAGATGCATCAATGGAATACCGTCCGATGGACAGTTTTGCCAACCACAGCCACGTAAGAACGATTCTTCTTTATTCTAATATCGTTCTTTCCAGTTGTTGAATCAGAGGCATTTCTAGGTAATACTTTCGTAAATGTCCTGTAACATTTAGGATCTTTTATGGTTTCAATATTGCATGAGAAGAAGAAGATGGGAAATGAATGGGCATAGTAGACGTCTCGTAGTCAAACATGTCTTGTGACGGCAAACCTAGACTAAAGAGAATTTCAGACCCGAACTGCCTTCCTGTTCTCAGTAGCATGGCAAATCAAAAAGTAGCCTTAGTGTCCTCCGCTGTGTAGAATTCCTCATGACATAACGGACAGTTACTTTTTGGCTTCTGTTTTCAAGTATAATCGACGTTCTGTGTGTGTAACTTTTTCGTGTTGCCTATCATACAGCTACCAGAATTGAATTGGACTATGACATTGATATTGAGGTGACCGTGTCGGATATCGCAGTGATAAATGATCTGAGGAACCTTCTTGCAACAACACCATTCCCATATCCACTGACTGATACCATTGAAATAACTGGGGTGAACTTAACAACAGGTAAAAGCAATCGCTCGGAGATTGTCTCTTCACAATTTCTTTCAAGTGATCCAACGGATATTTTGAGATACTTTTTCTAAGTGGGAGGAAACATGTTCTTCTATCTGCACTTAAGAATAATTTTGATGGTTTACAAACATTTGAAAAAATTCTTCTTTTCATCACCAAAGGAAAAACATAACTTTGCTGATATGAATAAATTCAACCCACTGCTTTCAGCTGACTATCTCATTCTTGCGTCCTCAGTTTGCTACCCGAATGGTACTGGATTCCGGTGCGTGTGCGAAGAACAGTTTGCCTGGCTGAACGACAGCTGTCTTGCGTACACCCCTTGTGATGACATCATTCAAGGCACATGCAGATGCATCAATGGAATACCGTCCGATGGACAGTTTTGCCAACCACAGCCACGTAAGAACGATTCTTCTTTATTCTAATATCGTTCTTTCCAGTTGTTGAATCAGAGGCATTTCTAGGTAATACTTTCGTAAATGTCCTGTAACATTTAGGATCTTTTATGGTTTCAATATTGCATGAGAAGAAGAAGATGGGAAATGAATGGGCATAGTAGACGTCTCGTAGTCAAACATGTCTTGTGACGGCAAACCTAGACTAAAGAGAATTTCAGACCCGAACTGCCTTCCTGTTCTCAGTAGCATGGCAAATCAAAAAGTAGCCTTAGTGTCCTCCGCTGTGTAGAATTCCTCATGACATAACGGACAGTTACTTTTTGGCTTCTGTTTTCAAGTATAATCGACGTTCTGTGTGTGTAACTTTTTCGTGTTGCCTATCATACAGCTACCAGAATTGAATTGGACTATGACATTGATATTGAGGTGACCGTGTCGGATATCGCAGTGATAAATGATCTGAGGAACCTTCTTGCAACAACACCATTCCCATATTCACTGACTGATACCATTGAAATAACTGGGGTGAACTTAACAACAGGTAAAAGCAATCGCTCGGAGATTGTCTCTTCACAATTTCTTTCAAGTGATCCAACGGATATTTTGAGATACTTTTTCTAAGTGGGAGGAAACATGTTCTTCTATCTGCACTTAAGAATAATTTTGATGGTTTACAAACATTTGAAAAAATTCTTCTTTTCATCACCAAAGGAAAAACATAACTTTGCTGATATGAATAAATTCAACCCACTGCTTTCAGCTGACTATCTCATTCTTGCGTCCTCAGTTTGCTACCCGAATGGTACTGGATTCCGGTGCGTGTGCGAAGAACAGTTTGCCTGGCTGAACGACAGCTGTCTTGCGTACACCCCTTGTGATGACATCATTCAAGGCACATGCAGATGCATCAATGGAATACCGTCTGATGGACAGTTTTGCCAACCACAGCCACGTAAGAACGATTCTTCTTTATTCTAATATCGTTCTTTCCAGTTGTTGAATCACAGGCATTTCTAGGTAATACTTTCGTAAATGTCCTGTAACATTTAGGATCTTTTATGGTTTCAATATTGCATGAGAAGAAGAAGATGGGAAATGAATGGGCATAGTAGACGTCTCGTAGTCAAACATGTCTTGTGACGGCAAACCTAGACTAAAGAGAATTTCAGACCTGAACTGCCTTCCTGTTCTCAGTAGCATGGCAAATCAAAAAGTAGCCTTAGTGTCCTCCGCTGTGTAGAATTCCTCATGACATAACGGACAGTTACTTTTTGGCTTCTGTTTTCAAGTATAATCGACGTTCTGTGTGTGTAACTTTTTCGTGTTGCCTATCATACAGCTACCAGAATTGAATTGGACTATGACATTGATATTGAGGTGACCGTGTCAGATATCGCAGTGATAAATGATCTGAAGAACCTTCTTGCAACAACACCATTCCCATATCCACTGACTGATACCATTGAAATAACTGGGGTGAACTTAACAACAGGTAAAAGCAATCGCTCGGAGATTGTCTCTTCACAATTTCTTTCAAGTGATCCAACGGATATTTTGAGATACTTTTTCTAAGTGGGAGGAAACATGTTCTTTTATCTGCACTTAGGAATAATTTTGATGGTTTACAAACATTTGAAAAAATTCTTCTTTTCATCACCAAAGGAGAAACATAACTTTGCTGATATGAATAAATTCAACCCACTGCTTTCAGCTGACTATCTCATTCTTGCGTCCTCAGTTTGCTACCCGAATGGTACTGGATTCCGGTGCGTGTGCGAAGAAGAGTTTGCCTGGCTGAACGACAGCTGTCTTGCGTACACCCCTTGTGATGACATCATTCAAGGCACATGCAGATGCATCAATGGAATACCGTCTGATGGACAGTTTTGCCAACCACAGCCACGTAAGAACGATCCTTCTTTATTCTAATATCGTTCTTTCCAGTTGTTGAATCACAGGCATTTCTGGGTAATACTTTCGTAAATGTCCTGTAACATTTAGGATCTTTTATGGTTTCAATATTGCATGAGAAGAAGAAGATGGGAAATGAATGGGCATAGTAGACGTCTCGTAGTCAAACATGTCTTGTGACGGCAAACCTAGACTAAAGAGAATTTCAGACCCGAACTGCCTTCCTGTTCTCAGTAGCATGGCAAATCAAAAAGTAGCCTTAGTGTCCTCCGCTGTGTAGAATTCCTCATGACATAACGGACAGTTACTTTTTGGCTTCTGTTTTCAAGTATAATCGACGTTCTGTGTGTGTAACTTTTTCGTGTTGCCTATCATACAGCTACCAGAATTGAATTGGACTATGACATTGATATTGAGGTGACCGTGTCGGATATCGCAGTGATAAATGATCTGAGGAACCTTCTTGCAACAACACCATTCCCATATCCACTGACTGATACCATTGAAATAACTGGGGTGAACTTAACAACAGGTAAAAGCAATCGCTCGGAGATTGTCTCTTCACAATTTCTTTCAAGTGATCCAACGGATATTTTGAGATACTTTTTCTAAGTGGGAGGAAACATGTTCTTCTATCTGCACTTAAGAATAATTTTGATGGTTTAAAAACATTTGAAAAAATTCTTCTTTTCATCACCAAAGGAAAAACATAACTTTGCTGATATGAATAAATTCAACCCACTGCTTTCAGCTGACTATCTCATTCTTGCGTCCTCAGTTTGCTACCCGAATGGTACTGGATTCCGGTGCGTGTGCGAAGAACAGTTTGCCTGGCTGAACGACAGCTGTCTTGCGTACACCCCTTGTGATGACATCATTCAAGGCACATGCAGATGCATCAATGGAATACCGTCTGATGGACAGTTTTGCCAACCACAGCCACGTAAGAACGATTCTTCTTTATTCTAATATCGTTCTTTCCAGTTGTTGAATCAGAGGCATTTCTAGGTAATACTTTCGTAAATGTCCTGTAACATTTAGGATCTTTTATGGTTTCAATATTGCATGAGAAGAAGAAGATGGGAAATGAATGGGCATAGTAGACGTCTCGTAGTCAAACATGTCTTGTGACGGCAAACCTAGACTAAAGAGAATTTCAGACCCGAACTGCCTTCCTGTTCTCAGTAGCATGGCAAATCAAAAAGTAGCCTTAGTGTCCTCCGCTGTGTAGAATTCCTCATGACATAACGGACAGTTACTTTTTGGCTTCTGTTTTCAAGTATAATCGACGTTCTGTGTGTGTAACTTTTTCGTGTTGCCTATCATACAGCTACCAGAATTGAATTGGACTATGACGTTGATATTGAGGTGACCGTGTCAGATATCGCAGTGATAAATGATCTGAGGAACCTTCTTGCAACAACACCATTCCCATATCCACTGACTGATACCATTGAAATAACTGGGGTGAACTTAACAACAGGTAAAAGCAATCGCTCGGAGATTGTCTCTTCACAATTTCTTTCAAGTGATCCAACGGATATTTTGAGATACTTTTTCTAAGTGGGAGGAAACATGTTCTTCTATCTGCACTTAAGAATAATTTTGATGGTTTACAAACATTTGAAAAAATTCTTCTTTTCATCACCAAAGGAAAAACATAACTTTGCTGATATGAATAAATTCAACCCACTGCTTTCAGCTGACTATCTCATTCTTGCGTCCTCAGTTTGCTACCCGAATGGTACTGGATTCCGGTGCGTGTGCGAAGAACAGTTTGCCTGGCTGAACGACAGCTGTCTTGCGTACACCCCTTGTGATGACATCATTCAAGGCACATGCAGATGCATCAATGGAATACCGTCTGATGGACAGTTTTGCCAACCACAGCCACGTAAGAACGATTCTTCTTTATTCTAATATCGTTCTTTCCAGTTGTTGAATCACAGGCATTTCTAGGTAATACTTTCGTAAATGTCCTGTAACATTTAGGATCTTTTATGGTTTCAATATTGCATGAGAAGAAGAAGATGGGAAATGAATGGGCATAGTAGACGTCTCGTAGTCAAACATGTCTTGTGACGGCAAACCTAGACTAAAGAGAATTTCAGACCCGAACTGCCTTCCTGTTCTCAGTAGCATGGCAAATCAAAAAGTAGCCTTAGTGTCCTCCGCTGTGTAGAATTCCTCATGACATAACGGACAGTTACTTTTTGGCTTCTGTTTTCAAGTATAATCGACGTTCTGTGTGTGTAACTTTTTCGTGTTGCCTATCATACAGCTACCAGAATTGAATTGGACTATGACATTGATATTGAGGTGACCGTGTCGGATATCGCAGTGATAAATGATCTGAGGAACCTTCTTGCAACAACACCATTCCCATATCCACTGACTGATACCATTGAAATAACTGGGGTGAACTTAACAACAGGTAAAAGCAATCGCTCGGAGATTGTCTCTTCACAATTTCTTTCAAGTGATCCAACGGATATTTTGAGATACTTTTTCTAAGTGGGAGGAAACATGTTCTTCTATCTGCACTTAAGAATAATTTTGATGGTTTACAAACATTTGAAAAAAATCTTCTTTTCATCACCAAAGGAAAAACATAACTTTGCTGATATGAATAAATTCAACCCACTGCTTTCAGCTGACTATCTCATTCTTGCGTCCTCAGTTTGCTACCCGAATGGTACTGGATTCCAGTGCGTGTGCGAAGAACAGTTTGCCTGGCTGAACGACAGCTGTCTTGCGTACACCCCTTGCGATGACATCATTCAAGGCACATGCAGATGCATCAATGGAATACCGTCTGATGGACAGTTTTGCCAACCACAGCCACGTAAGAACGATTCTTCTTTATTCTAATATCGTTCTTTCCAGTTGTTGAATCAGAGGCATTTCTAGGTAATACTTTCGTAAATGTCCTGTAACATTTAGGATCTTTTATGGTTTCAATATTGCATGAGAAGAAGAAGATGGGAAATGAATGGGCATAGTAGACGTCTCGTAGTCAAACATGTCTTGTGACGGCAAACCTAGACTAAAGAGAATTTCAGACCCGAACTGCCTTCCTGTTCTCAGTAGCATGGCAAATCAAAAAGTAGCCTTAGTGTCCTCCGCTGTGTAGAATTCCTCATGACATAACGGACAGTTACTTTTTGGCTTCTGTTTTCAAGTATAATCGACGTTCTGTGTGTGTAACTTTTTCGTGTTGCCTATCATACAGCTACCAGAATTGAATTGGACTATGACATTGATATTGAGGTGACCGTGTCAGATATCGCAGTGATAAATGATCTGAAGAACCTTCTTGCAACAACACCATTCCCATATCCACTGACTGATACCATTGAAATAACTGGGGTGAACTTAACAACAGGTAAAAGCAATCGCTCGGAGATTGTCTCTTCACAATTTCTTTCAAGTGATCCAACGGATATTTTGAGATACTTTTTCTAAGTGGGAGGAAACCTGTTCTTTTATCTGCACTTAGGAATAATTTTGATGGTTTACAAACATTTGAAAAAATTCTTCTTTTCATCACCAAAGGAAAAACATAACTTTGCTGATATGAATAAATTCAACCCACTGCTTTCAGCTGACTATCTCATTCTTGCGTCCTCAGTTTGCTACCCGAATGGTACTGGATTCCGGTGCGTGTGCGAAGAAGAGTTTGCCTGGCTGAACGACAGCTGCCTTGCGTACACCCCTTGTGATGACATCATTCAAGGCACATGCAGATGCATCAATGGAATACCGTCTGATGGACAGTTTTGCCAACCACAGCCACGTAAGAACGATTCTTCTTTATTCTAATATCGTTCTTTCCAGTTGTTGAATCACAGGCATTTCTGGGTAATACTTTCGTAAATGTCCTGTAACATTTAGGATCTTTTATGGTTTCAATATTGCATGAGAAGAAGAAGATGGGAAATGAATGGGCATAGTAGACGTCTCGTAGTCAAACATGTCTTGTGACGGCAAACCTAGACTAAAGAGAATTTCAGACCCGAACTGCCTTCCTGTTCTCAGTAGCATGGCAAATCAAAAAGTAGCCTTAGTGTCCTCCGCTGTGTAGAATTCCTCATGACATAACGGACAGTTACTTTTTGGCTTCTGTTTTCAAGTATAATCGACGTTCTGTGTGTGTAACTTTTTCGTGTTGCCTATCATACAGCTACCAGAATTGAATTGGACTATGACATTGATATTGAGGTGACCGTGTCGGATATCGCAGTGATAAATGATCTGAGGAACCTTCTTGCAACAACACCACTCCCATATCCACTGACTGATACCATTGAAATAACTGGGGTGAACTTAACAACAGGTAAAAGCAATCGCTCGGAGATTGTCTCTTCACAATTTCTTTCAAGTGATCCAACGGATATTTTGAGATACTTTTTCTAAGTGGGAGGAAACATGTTCTTCTATCTGCACTTAAGAATAATTTTGATGGTTTAAAAACATTTGAAAAAATTCTTCTTTTCATCACCAAAGGAAAAACATAACTTTGCTGATATGAATAAATTCAACCCACTGCTTTCAGCTGACTATCTCATTCTTGCGTCCTCAGTTTGCTACCCGAATGGTACTGGATTCCGGTGCGTGTGCGAAGAACAGTTTGCCTGGCTGAACGACAGCTGTCTTGCGTACACCCCTTGTGATGACATCATTCAAGGCACATGCAGATGCATCAATGGAATACCGTCTGATGGACAGTTTTGCCAACCACAGCCACGTAAGAACGATTCTTCTTTATTCTAATATCGTTCTTTCCAGTTGTTGAATCAGAGGCATTTCTAGGTAATACTTTCGTAAATGTCCTGTAACATTTAGGATCTTTTATGGTTTCAATATTGCATGAGAAGAAGAAGATGGGAAATGAATGGGCATAGTAGACGTCTCGTAGTCAAACATGTCTTGTGACGGCAAACCTAGACTAAAGAGAATTTCAGACCCGAACTGCCTTCCTGTTCTCAGTAGCATGGCAAATCAAAAAGTAGCCTTAGTGTCCTCCGCTGTGTAGAATTCCTCATGACATAACGGACAGTTACTTTTTGGCTTCTGTTTTCAAGTATAATCGACGTTCTGTGTGTGTAACTTTTTCGTGTTGCCTATCATACAGCTACCAGAATTGAATTGGACTATGACATTGATATTGAGGTGACCGTGTCAGATATCGCAGTGATAAATGATCTGAGGAACCTTCTTGCAACAACACCATTCCCATATCCACTGACTGATACCATTGAAATAACTGGGGTGAACTTAACAACAGGTAAAAGCAATCGCTCGGAGATTGTCTCTTCACAATTTCTTTCAAGTGATCCAACGGATATTTTGAGATACTTTTTCTAAGTGGGAGGAAACATGTTCTTCTATCTGCAGTTAAGAATAATTTTGATGGTTTACAAACATTTGAAAAAATTCTTCTTTTCATCACCAAAGGAAAAACATAACTTTGCTGATATGAATAAATTCAACCCACTGCTTTCAGCTGACTATCTCATTCTTGCGTCCTCAGTTTGCTACCCGAATGGTACTGGATTCCGGTGCGTGTGCGAAGAACAGTTTGCCTGGCTGAACGACAGCTGTCTTGCGTACACCCCTTGTGATGACATCATTCAAGGCACATGCAGATGCATCAATGGAATACCGTCTGATGGACAGTTTTGCCAACCACAGCCACGTAAGAACGATTCTTCTTTATTCTAATATCGTTCTTTCCAGTTGTTGAATCAGAGGCATTTCTAGGTAATACTTTCGTAAATGTCCTGTAACATTTAGGATCTTTTATGGTTTCAATATTGCATGAGAAGAAGAAGATGGGAAATGAATGGGCATAGTAGACGTCTCGTAGTCAAACATGTCTTGTGACGGCAAACCTAGACTAAAGAGAATTTCAGACCCGAACTGCCTTCCTGTTCTCAGTAGCATGGCAAATCAAAAAGTAGCCTTAGTGTCCTCCGCTGTGTAGAATTCCTCATGACATAACGGACAGTTACTTTTTGGCTTCTGTTTTCAAGTATAATCGACGTTCTGTGTGTGTAACTTTTTCGTGTTGCCTATCATACAGCTACCAGAATTGAATTGGACTATGACATTGATATTGAGGTGACCGTGTCGGATATCGCAGTGATAAATGATCTGAGGAACCTTCTTGCAACAACACCATTCCCATATCCACTGACTGATACCATTGAAATAACTGGGGTGAACTTAACAACAGGTAAAAGCAATCGCTCGGAGATTGTCTCTTCACAATTTCTTTCAAGTGATCCAACGGATATTTTGAGATACTTTTTCTAAGTGGGAGGAAACATGTTCTTCTATCTGCACTTAAGAATAATTTTGATGGTTTACAAACATTTGAAAAAATTCTTCTTTTCATCACCAAAGGAAAAACATAACTTTGCTGATATGAATAAATTCAACCCACTGCTTTCAGCTGACTATCTCATTCTTGCGTCCTCAGTTTGCTACCCGAATGGTACTGGATTCCGGTGCGTGTGCGAAGAACAGTTTGCCTGGCTGAACGACAGCTGTCTTGCGTACACCCCTTGTGATGACATCATTCAAGGCACATGCAGATGCATCAATGGAATACCGTCTGATGGACAGTTTTGCCAACCACAGCCACGTAAGAACGATCCTTCTTTATTCTAATATCGTTCTTTCCAGTTGTTGAATCACAGGCATTTCTGGGTAATACTTTCGTAAATGTCCTGTAACATTTAGGATCTTTTATGGTTTCAATATTGCATGAGAAGAAGAAGATGGGAAATGAATGGGCATAGTAGACGTCTCGTAGTCAAACATGTCTTGTGACGGCAAACCTAGACTAAAGAGAATTTCAGACCCGAACTGCCTTCCTGTTCTCAGTAGCATGGCAAATCAAAAAGTAGCCTTAGTGTCCTCCGCTGTGTAGAATTCCTCATGACATAACGGACAGTTACTTTTTGGCTTCTGTTTTCAAGTATAATCGACGTTCTGTGTGTGTAACTTTTTCGTGTTGCCTATCATACAGCTACCAGAATTGAATTGGACTATGACATTGATATTGAGGTGACCGTGTCGGATATCGCAGTGATAAATGATCTGAGGAACCTTCTTGCAACAACACCATTCCCATATCCACTGACTGATACCATTGAAATAACTGGGGTGAACTTAACAACAGGTAAAAGCAATCGCTCGGAGATTGTCTCTTCACAATTTCTTTCAAGTGATCCAACGGATATTTTGAGATACTTTTTCTAAGTGGGAGGAAACATGTTCTTCTATCTGCACTTAAGAATAATTTTGATGGTTTACAAACATTTGAAAAAATTCTTCTTTTCATCACCAAAGGAAAAACATAACTTTGCTGATATGAATAAATTCAACCCACTGCTTTCAGCTGACTATCTCATTCTTGCGTCCTCAGTTTGCTACCCGAATGGTACTGGATTCCGGTGCGTGTGCGAAGAAGAGTTTGCCTGGCTGAACGACAGCTGTCTTGCGTACACCCCTTGCGATGACATCATTCAAGGCACATGCAGATGCATCAATGGAATACCGTCCGATGGACAGTTTTGCCAACCACAGCCACGTAAGAACGATCCTTCTTTATTCTAATATCGTTCTTTCCAGTTGTTGAATCACAGGCATTTCTGGGTAATACTTTCGTAAATGTCCCGTAACATTTAGGATCTTTTATGGTTTCAATATTGCATGAGAAGAAGAAGATGGGAAATGAATGGGCATAGTAGACGTCTCGTAGTCAAACATGTCTTGTGACGGCAAACCTAGACTAAAGAGAATTTCAGACCCGAACTGCCTTCCTGTTCTCAGTAGCATGGCAAATCAAAAAGTAGCCTTAGTGTCCTCCGCTGTGTAGAATTCCTCATGACATAACGGACAGTTACTTTTTGGCTTCTGTTTTCAAGTATAATCGACGTTCTGTGTGTGTAACTTTTTCGTGTTGCCTATCATACAGCTACCAGAATTGAATTGGACTATGACATTGATATTGAGGTGACCGTGTCAGATATCGCAGTGATAAATGATCTGAGGAACCTTCTTGCAACAACACCATTCCCATATCCACTGACTGATTCCATTGAAATAACTGGGGTGAACTTAACAACAGGTAAAAGCAATCGCTCGGAGATTGTTTCTTCACAATTTCTTTCAAGTGATCCAACGGATATTTTGAGATACTTTTTCTAAGTGGGAGGAAACATGTTCTTCTATCTGCACTTAAGAATAATTTTGATGGTTTACAAACATTTGAAAAAAATCTTCTTTTCATCACCAAAGGAAAAACATAACTTTGCTGATATGAATAAATTCAACCCACTGCTTTCAGCTGACTATCTCATTCTTGCGTCCTCAGTTTGCTACCCGAATGGTACTGGATTCCGGTGCGTGTGCGAAGAACAGTTTGCCTGGCTGAACGACAGCTGTCTTGCGTACACCCCTTGCGATGACATCATTCAAGGCACATGCAGATGCATCAATGGAATACCGTCCGATGGACAGTTTTGCCAACCACAGCCACGTAAGAACGATTCTTCTTTATTCTAATATCGTTCTTTCCAGTTGTTGAATCAGAGGCATTTCTAGGTAATACTTTCGTAAATGTCCTGTAACATTTAGGATCTTTTATGGTTTCAATATTGCATGAGAAGAAGAAGATGGGAAATGAATGGGCATAGTAGACGTCTCGTAGTCAAACATGTCTTGTGACGGCAAACCTAGACTAAAGAGAATTTCAGACCCGAACTGCCTTCCTGTTCTCAGTAGCATGGCAAATCAAAAAGTAGCCTTAGTGTCCTCCGCTGTGTAGAATTCCTCATGACATAACGGACAGTTACTTTTTGGCTTCTGTTTTCAAGTATAATCGACGTTCTGTGTGTGTAACTTTTTCGTGTTGCCTATCATACAGCTACCAGAATTGAATTGGACTATGACATTGATATTGAGGTGACCGTGTCGGATATCGCAGTGATAAATGATCTGAGGAACCTTCTTGCAACAACACCATTCCCATATCCACTGACTGATACCATTGAAATAACTGGGGTGAACTTAACAACAGGTAAAAGCAATCGCTCGGAGATTGTCTCTTCACAATTTCTTTCAAGTGATCCAACGGATATTTTGAGATACTTTTTCTAAGTGGGAGGAAACATGTTCTTCTATCTGCACTTAAGAATAATTTTGATGGTTTACAAACATTTGAAAAAATTCTTCTTTTCATCACCAAAGGAAAAACATAACTTTGCTGATATGAATAAATTCAACCCACTGCTTTCAGCTGACTATCTCATTCTTGCGTCCTCAGTTTGCTACCCGAATGGTACTGGATTCCGGTGCGTGTGCGAAGAACAGTTTGCCTGGCTGAACGACAGCTGTCTTGCGTACACCCCTTGTGATGACATCATTCAAGGCACATGCAGATGCATCAATGGAATACCGTCCGATGGACAGTTTTGCCAACCACAGCCACGTAAGAACGATTCTTCTTTATTCTAATATCGTTCTTTCCAGTTGTTGAATCAGAGGCATTTCTAGGTAATACTTTCGTAAATGTCCTGTAACATTTAGGATCTTTTATGGTTTCAATATTGCATGAGAAGAAGAAGATGGGAAATGAATGGGCATAGTAGACGTCTCGTAGTCAAACATGTCTTGTGACGGCAAACCTAGACTA
Organism: Paramormyrops kingsleyae; assembly: GCF_048594095.1. NCBI lineage: Eukaryota > Metazoa > Chordata > Actinopteri > Osteoglossiformes > Mormyridae > Paramormyrops > Paramormyrops kingsleyae. Next base: position 9,861,112 of record NC_132815.1, read on the forward strand.
AAGAGAATTTCAGACCCGAACTGCCTTCCTGTTCTCAGTAGCATGGCAAATCAAAAAGTAGCCTTAGTGTCCTCCGCTGTGTAGAATTCCTCATGACATAACGGACAGTTACTTTTTGGCTTCTGTTTTCAAGTATAATCGACGTTCTGTGTGTGTAACTTTTTCGTGTTGCCTATCATACAGCTACCAGAATTGAATTGGACTATGACATTGATATTGAGGTGACCGTGTCGGATATCGCAGTGATAAATGATCTGAGGAACCTTCTTGCAACAACACCATTCCCATATTCACTGACTGATACCATTGAAATAACTGGGGTGAACTTAACAACAGGTAAAAGCAATCGCTCGGAGATTGTCTCTTCACAATTTCTTTCAAGTGATCCAACGGATATTTTGAGATACTTTTTCTAAGTGGGAGGAAACATGTTCTTCTATCTGCACTTAAGAATAATTTTGATGGTTTACAAACATTTGAAAAAATTCTTCTTTTCATCACCAAAGGAAAAACATAACTTTGCTGATATGAATAAATTCAACCCACTGCTTTCAGCTGACTATCTCATTCTTGCGTCCTCAGTTTGCTACCCGAATGGTACTGGATTCCGGTGCGTGTGCGAAGAACAGTTTGCCTGGCTGAACGACAGCTGTCTTGCGTACACCCCTTGTGATGACATCATTCAAGGCACATGCAGATGCATCAATGGAATACCGTCTGATGGACAGTTTTGCCAACCACAGCCACGTAAGAACGATTCTTCTTTATTCTAATATCGTTCTTTCCAGTTGTTGAATCACAGGCATTTCTAGGTAATACTTTCGTAAATGTCCTGTAACATTTAGGATCTTTTATGGTTTCAATATTGCATGAGAAGAAGAAGATGGGAAATGAATGGGCATAGTAGACGTCTCGTAGTCAAACATGTCTTGTGACGGCAAACCTAGACTAAAGAGAATTTCAGACCTGAACTGCCTTCCTGTTCTCAGTAGCATGGCAAATCAAAAAGTAGCCTTAGTGTCCTCCGCTGTGTAGAATTCCTCATGACATAACGGACAGTTACTTTTTGGCTTCTGTTTTCAAGTATAATCGACGTTCTGTGTGTGTAACTTTTTCGTGTTGCCTATCATACAGCTACCAGAATTGAATTGGACTATGACATTGATATTGAGGTGACCGTGTCAGATATCGCAGTGATAAATGATCTGAAGAACCTTCTTGCAACAACACCATTCCCATATCCACTGACTGATACCATTGAAATAACTGGGGTGAACTTAACAACAGGTAAAAGCAATCGCTCGGAGATTGTCTCTTCACAATTTCTTTCAAGTGATCCAACGGATATTTTGAGATACTTTTTCTAAGTGGGAGGAAACATGTTCTTTTATCTGCACTTAGGAATAATTTTGATGGTTTACAAACATTTGAAAAAATTCTTCTTTTCATCACCAAAGGAGAAACATAACTTTGCTGATATGAATAAATTCAACCCACTGCTTTCAGCTGACTATCTCATTCTTGCGTCCTCAGTTTGCTACCCGAATGGTACTGGATTCCGGTGCGTGTGCGAAGAAGAGTTTGCCTGGCTGAACGACAGCTGTCTTGCGTACACCCCTTGTGATGACATCATTCAAGGCACATGCAGATGCATCAATGGAATACCGTCTGATGGACAGTTTTGCCAACCACAGCCACGTAAGAACGATCCTTCTTTATTCTAATATCGTTCTTTCCAGTTGTTGAATCACAGGCATTTCTGGGTAATACTTTCGTAAATGTCCTGTAACATTTAGGATCTTTTATGGTTTCAATATTGCATGAGAAGAAGAAGATGGGAAATGAATGGGCATAGTAGACGTCTCGTAGTCAAACATGTCTTGTGACGGCAAACCTAGACTAAAGAGAATTTCAGACCCGAACTGCCTTCCTGTTCTCAGTAGCATGGCAAATCAAAAAGTAGCCTTAGTGTCCTCCGCTGTGTAGAATTCCTCATGACATAACGGACAGTTACTTTTTGGCTTCTGTTTTCAAGTATAATCGACGTTCTGTGTGTGTAACTTTTTCGTGTTGCCTATCATACAGCTACCAGAATTGAATTGGACTATGACATTGATATTGAGGTGACCGTGTCGGATATCGCAGTGATAAATGATCTGAGGAACCTTCTTGCAACAACACCATTCCCATATCCACTGACTGATACCATTGAAATAACTGGGGTGAACTTAACAACAGGTAAAAGCAATCGCTCGGAGATTGTCTCTTCACAATTTCTTTCAAGTGATCCAACGGATATTTTGAGATACTTTTTCTAAGTGGGAGGAAACATGTTCTTCTATCTGCACTTAAGAATAATTTTGATGGTTTAAAAACATTTGAAAAAATTCTTCTTTTCATCACCAAAGGAAAAACATAACTTTGCTGATATGAATAAATTCAACCCACTGCTTTCAGCTGACTATCTCATTCTTGCGTCCTCAGTTTGCTACCCGAATGGTACTGGATTCCGGTGCGTGTGCGAAGAACAGTTTGCCTGGCTGAACGACAGCTGTCTTGCGTACACCCCTTGTGATGACATCATTCAAGGCACATGCAGATGCATCAATGGAATACCGTCTGATGGACAGTTTTGCCAACCACAGCCACGTAAGAACGATTCTTCTTTATTCTAATATCGTTCTTTCCAGTTGTTGAATCAGAGGCATTTCTAGGTAATACTTTCGTAAATGTCCTGTAACATTTAGGATCTTTTATGGTTTCAATATTGCATGAGAAGAAGAAGATGGGAAATGAATGGGCATAGTAGACGTCTCGTAGTCAAACATGTCTTGTGACGGCAAACCTAGACTAAAGAGAATTTCAGACCCGAACTGCCTTCCTGTTCTCAGTAGCATGGCAAATCAAAAAGTAGCCTTAGTGTCCTCCGCTGTGTAGAATTCCTCATGACATAACGGACAGTTACTTTTTGGCTTCTGTTTTCAAGTATAATCGACGTTCTGTGTGTGTAACTTTTTCGTGTTGCCTATCATACAGCTACCAGAATTGAATTGGACTATGACGTTGATATTGAGGTGACCGTGTCAGATATCGCAGTGATAAATGATCTGAGGAACCTTCTTGCAACAACACCATTCCCATATCCACTGACTGATACCATTGAAATAACTGGGGTGAACTTAACAACAGGTAAAAGCAATCGCTCGGAGATTGTCTCTTCACAATTTCTTTCAAGTGATCCAACGGATATTTTGAGATACTTTTTCTAAGTGGGAGGAAACATGTTCTTCTATCTGCACTTAAGAATAATTTTGATGGTTTACAAACATTTGAAAAAATTCTTCTTTTCATCACCAAAGGAAAAACATAACTTTGCTGATATGAATAAATTCAACCCACTGCTTTCAGCTGACTATCTCATTCTTGCGTCCTCAGTTTGCTACCCGAATGGTACTGGATTCCGGTGCGTGTGCGAAGAACAGTTTGCCTGGCTGAACGACAGCTGTCTTGCGTACACCCCTTGTGATGACATCATTCAAGGCACATGCAGATGCATCAATGGAATACCGTCTGATGGACAGTTTTGCCAACCACAGCCACGTAAGAACGATTCTTCTTTATTCTAATATCGTTCTTTCCAGTTGTTGAATCACAGGCATTTCTAGGTAATACTTTCGTAAATGTCCTGTAACATTTAGGATCTTTTATGGTTTCAATATTGCATGAGAAGAAGAAGATGGGAAATGAATGGGCATAGTAGACGTCTCGTAGTCAAACATGTCTTGTGACGGCAAACCTAGACTAAAGAGAATTTCAGACCCGAACTGCCTTCCTGTTCTCAGTAGCATGGCAAATCAAAAAGTAGCCTTAGTGTCCTCCGCTGTGTAGAATTCCTCATGACATAACGGACAGTTACTTTTTGGCTTCTGTTTTCAAGTATAATCGACGTTCTGTGTGTGTAACTTTTTCGTGTTGCCTATCATACAGCTACCAGAATTGAATTGGACTATGACATTGATATTGAGGTGACCGTGTCGGATATCGCAGTGATAAATGATCTGAGGAACCTTCTTGCAACAACACCATTCCCATATCCACTGACTGATACCATTGAAATAACTGGGGTGAACTTAACAACAGGTAAAAGCAATCGCTCGGAGATTGTCTCTTCACAATTTCTTTCAAGTGATCCAACGGATATTTTGAGATACTTTTTCTAAGTGGGAGGAAACATGTTCTTCTATCTGCACTTAAGAATAATTTTGATGGTTTACAAACATTTGAAAAAAATCTTCTTTTCATCACCAAAGGAAAAACATAACTTTGCTGATATGAATAAATTCAACCCACTGCTTTCAGCTGACTATCTCATTCTTGCGTCCTCAGTTTGCTACCCGAATGGTACTGGATTCCAGTGCGTGTGCGAAGAACAGTTTGCCTGGCTGAACGACAGCTGTCTTGCGTACACCCCTTGCGATGACATCATTCAAGGCACATGCAGATGCATCAATGGAATACCGTCTGATGGACAGTTTTGCCAACCACAGCCACGTAAGAACGATTCTTCTTTATTCTAATATCGTTCTTTCCAGTTGTTGAATCAGAGGCATTTCTAGGTAATACTTTCGTAAATGTCCTGTAACATTTAGGATCTTTTATGGTTTCAATATTGCATGAGAAGAAGAAGATGGGAAATGAATGGGCATAGTAGACGTCTCGTAGTCAAACATGTCTTGTGACGGCAAACCTAGACTAAAGAGAATTTCAGACCCGAACTGCCTTCCTGTTCTCAGTAGCATGGCAAATCAAAAAGTAGCCTTAGTGTCCTCCGCTGTGTAGAATTCCTCATGACATAACGGACAGTTACTTTTTGGCTTCTGTTTTCAAGTATAATCGACGTTCTGTGTGTGTAACTTTTTCGTGTTGCCTATCATACAGCTACCAGAATTGAATTGGACTATGACATTGATATTGAGGTGACCGTGTCAGATATCGCAGTGATAAATGATCTGAAGAACCTTCTTGCAACAACACCATTCCCATATCCACTGACTGATACCATTGAAATAACTGGGGTGAACTTAACAACAGGTAAAAGCAATCGCTCGGAGATTGTCTCTTCACAATTTCTTTCAAGTGATCCAACGGATATTTTGAGATACTTTTTCTAAGTGGGAGGAAACCTGTTCTTTTATCTGCACTTAGGAATAATTTTGATGGTTTACAAACATTTGAAAAAATTCTTCTTTTCATCACCAAAGGAAAAACATAACTTTGCTGATATGAATAAATTCAACCCACTGCTTTCAGCTGACTATCTCATTCTTGCGTCCTCAGTTTGCTACCCGAATGGTACTGGATTCCGGTGCGTGTGCGAAGAAGAGTTTGCCTGGCTGAACGACAGCTGTCTTGCGTACACCCCTTGTGATGACATCATTCAAGGCACATGCAGATGCATCAATGGAATACCGTCTGATGGACAGTTTTGCCAACCACAGCCACGTAAGAACGATTCTTCTTTATTCTAATATCGTTCTTTCCAGTTGTTGAATCACAGGCATTTCTGGGTAATACTTTCGTAAATGTCCTGTAACATTTAGGATCTTTTATGGTTTCAATATTGCATGAGAAGAAGAAGATGGGAAATGAATGGGCATAGTAGACGTCTCGTAGTCAAACATGTCTTGTGACGGCAAACCTAGACTAAAGAGAATTTCAGACCCGAACTGCCTTCCTGTTCTCAGTAGCATGGCAAATCAAAAAGTAGCCTTAGTGTCCTCCGCTGTGTAGAATTCCTCATGACATAACGGACAGTTACTTTTTGGCTTCTGTTTTCAAGTATAATCGACGTTCTGTGTGTGTAACTTTTTCGTGTTGCCTATCATACAGCTACCAGAATTGAATTGGACTATGACATTGATATTGAGGTGACCGTGTCGGATATCGCAGTGATAAATGATCTGAGGAACCTTCTTGCAACAACACCACTCCCATATCCACTGACTGATACCATTGAAATAACTGGGGTGAACTTAACAACAGGTAAAAGCAATCGCTCGGAGATTGTCTCTTCACAATTTCTTTCAAGTGATCCAACGGATATTTTGAGATACTTTTTCTAAGTGGGAGGAAACATGTTCTTCTATCTGCACTTAAGAATAATTTTGATGGTTTAAAAACATTTGAAAAAATTCTTCTTTTCATCACCAAAGGAAAAACATAACTTTGCTGATATGAATAAATTCAACCCACTGCTTTCAGCTGACTATCTCATTCTTGCGTCCTCAGTTTGCTACCCGAATGGTACTGGATTCCGGTGCGTGTGCGAAGAACAGTTTGCCTGGCTGAACGACAGCTGTCTTGCGTACACCCCTTGTGATGACATCATTCAAGGCACATGCAGATGCATCAATGGAATACCGTCTGATGGACAGTTTTGCCAACCACAGCCACGTAAGAACGATTCTTCTTTATTCTAATATCGTTCTTTCCAGTTGTTGAATCAGAGGCATTTCTAGGTAATACTTTCGTAAATGTCCTGTAACATTTAGGATCTTTTATGGTTTCAATATTGCATGAGAAGAAGAAGATGGGAAATGAATGGGCATAGTAGACGTCTCGTAGTCAAACATGTCTTGTGACGGCAAACCTAGACTAAAGAGAATTTCAGACCCGAACTGCCTTCCTGTTCTCAGTAGCATGGCAAATCAAAAAGTAGCCTTAGTGTCCTCCGCTGTGTAGAATTCCTCATGACATAACGGACAGTTACTTTTTGGCTTCTGTTTTCAAGTATAATCGACGTTCTGTGTGTGTAACTTTTTCGTGTTGCCTATCATACAGCTACCAGAATTGAATTGGACTATGACATTGATATTGAGGTGACCGTGTCAGATATCGCAGTGATAAATGATCTGAGGAACCTTCTTGCAACAACACCATTCCCATATCCACTGACTGATACCATTGAAATAACTGGGGTGAACTTAACAACAGGTAAAAGCAATCGCTCGGAGATTGTCTCTTCACAATTTCTTTCAAGTGATCCAACGGATATTTTGAGATACTTTTTCTAAGTGGGAGGAAACATGTTCTTCTATCTGCACTTAAGAATAATTTTGATGGTTTACAAACATTTGAAAAAATTCTTCTTTTCATCACCAAAGGAAAAACATAACTTTGCTGATATGAATAAATTCAACCCACTGCTTTCAGCTGACTATCTCATTCTTGCGTCCTCAGTTTGCTACCCGAATGGTACTGGATTCCGGTGCGTGTGCGAAGAACAGTTTGCCTGGCTGAACGACAGCTGTCTTGCGTACACCCCTTGTGATGACATCATTCAAGGCACATGCAGATGCATCAATGGAATACCGTCTGATGGACAGTTTTGCCAACCACAGCCACGTAAGAACGATCCTTCTTTATTCTAATATCGTTCTTTCCAGTTGTTGAATCACAGGCATTTCTGGGTAATACTTTCGTAAATGTCCTGTAACATTTAGGATCTTTTATGGTTTCAATATTGCATGAGAAGAAGAAGATGGGAAATGAATGGGCATAGTAGACGTCTCGTAGTCAAACATGTCTTGTGACGGCAAACCTAGACTAAAGAGAATTTCAGACCCGAACTGCCTTCCTGTTCTCAGTAGCATGGCAAATCAAAAAGTAGCCTTAGTGTCCTCCGCTGTGTAGAATTCCTCATGACATAACGGACAGTTACTTTTTGGCTTCTGTTTTCAAGTATAATCGACGTTCTGTGTGTGTAACTTTTTCGTGTTGCCTATCATACAGCTACCAGAATTGAATTGGACTATGACATTGATATTGAGGTGACCGTGTCGGATATCGCAGTGATAAATGATCTGAGGAACCTTCTTGCAACAACACCATTCCCATATCCACTGACTGATACCATTGAAATAACTGGGGTGAACTTAACAACAGGTAAAAGCAATCGCTCGGAGATTGTCTCTTCACAATTTCTTTCAAGTGATCCAACGGATATTTTGAGATACTTTTTCTAAGTGGGAGGAAACATGTTCTTCTATCTGCACTTAAGAATAATTTTGATGGTTTACAAACATTTGAAAAAATTCTTCTTTTCATCACCAAAGGAAAAACATAACTTTGCTGATATGAATAAATTCAACCCACTGCTTTCAGCTGACTATCTCATTCTTGCGTCCTCAGTTTGCTACCCGAATGGTACTGGATTCCGGTGCGTGTGCGAAGAAGAGTTTGCCTGGCTGAACGACAGCTGTCTTGCGTACACCCCTTGTGATGACATCATTCAAGGCACATGCAGATGCATCAATGGAATACCGTCTGATGGACAGTTTTGCCAACCACAGCCACGTAAGAACGATTCTTCTTTATTCTAATATCGTTCTTTCCAGTTGTTGAATCAGAGGCATTTCTAGGTAATACTTTCGTAAATGTCCTGTAACATTTAGGATCTTTTATGGTTTCAATATTGCATGAGAAGAAGAAGATGGGAAATGAATGGGCATAGTAGACGTCTCGTAGTCAAACATGTCTTGTGACGGCAAACCTAGACTAAAGAGAATTTCAGACCCGAACTGCCTTCCTGTTCTCAGTAGCATGGCAAATCAAAAAGTAGCCTTAGTGTCCTCCGCTGTGTAGAATTCCTCATGACAGAACGGACAGTTACTTTTTGGCTTCTGTTTTCAAGTATAATCGACGTTCTGTGTGTGTAACTTTTTCGTGTTGCCTATCATACAGCTACCAGAATTGAATTGGACTATGACATTGATATTGAGGTGACCGTGTCGGATATCGCAGTGATAAATGATCTGAGGAACCTTCTTGCAACAACACCATTCCCATATCCACTGACTGATACCATTGAAATAACTGGGGTGAACTTAACAACAGGTAAAAGCAATCGCTCGGAGATTGTCTCTTCACAATTTCTTTCAAGTGATCCAACGGATATTTTGAGATACTTTTTCTAAGTGGGAGGAAACATGTTCTTCTATCTGCACTTAGGAATAATTTTGATGGTTTACAAACATTTGAAAAAATTCTTCTTTTCATCACCAAAGGAAAAACATAACTTTGCTGATATGAATAAATTCAACCCACTGCTTTCAGCTGACTATCTCATTCTTGCGTCCTCAGTTTGCTACCCGAATGGTACTGGATTCCGGTGCGTGTGCGAAGAAGAGTTTGCCTGGCTGAACGACAGCTGTCTTGCGTACACCCCTTGTGATGACATCATTCAAGGCACATGCAGATGCATCAATGGAATACCGTCTGATGGACAGTTTTGCCAACCACAGCCACGTAAGAACGATCCTTCTTTATTCTAATATCGTTCTTTCCAGTTGTTGAATCACAGGCATTTCTGGGTAATACTTTCGTAAATGTCCTGTAACATTTAGGATCTTTTATGGTTTCAATATTGCATGAGAAGAAGAAGATGGGAAATGAATGGGCATAGTAGACGTCTCGTAGTCAAACATGTCTTGTGACGGCAAACTTAGACTAAAGAGAATTTCAGACCCGAACTGCCTTCCTGTTCTCAGTAGCATGGCAAATCAAAAAGTAGCCTTAGTGTCCTCCGCTGTGTAGAATTCCTCATGACATAACGGACAGTTACTTTTTGGCTTCTGTTTTCAAGTATAATCGACGTTCTGTGTGTGTAACTTTTTCGTGTTGCCTATCATACAGCTACCAGAATTGAATTGGACTATGACATTGATATTGAGGTGACCGTGTCAGATATCGCAGTGATAAATGATCTGAGGAACCTTCTTGCAACAACACCATTCCCATATCCACTGACTGATACCATTGAAATAACTGGGGTGAACTTAACAACAGGTAAAAGCAATCGCTCGGAGATTGTTTCTTCACAATTTCTTTCAAGTGATCCAACGGATATTTTGAGATACTTTTTCTAAGTGGGAGGAAACATGTTCTTCTATCTGCACTTAAGAATAATTTTGATGGTTTACAAACATTTGAAAAAAATCTTCTTTTCATCACCAAAGGAAAAACATAACTTTGCTGATATGAATAAATTCAACCCACTGCTTTCAGCTGACTATCTCATTCTTGCGTCCTCAGTTTGCTACCCGAATGGTACTGGATTCCGGTGCGTGTGCGAAGAACAGTTTGCCTGGCTGAACGACAGCTGTCTTGCGTACACCCCTTGCGATGACATCATTCAAGGCACATGCAGATGCATCAATGGAATACCGTCTGATGGACAGTTTTGCCAACCACAGCCACGTAAGAACGATTCTTCTTTATTCTAATATCGTTCTTTCCAGTTGTTGAATCAGAGGCATTTCTAGGTAATACTTTCGTAAATGTCCTGTAACATTTAGGATCTTTTATGGTTTCAATATTGCATGAGAAGAAGAAGATGGGAAATGAATGGGCATAGTAGACGTCTCGTAGTCAAACATGTCTTGTGACGGCAAACCTAGACTAAAGAGAATTTCAGACCCGAACTGCCTTCCTGTTCTCAGTAGCATGGCAAATCAAAAAGTAGCCTTAGTGTCCTCCGCTGTGTAGAATTCCTCATGACATAACGGACAGTTACTTTTTGGCTTCTGTTTTCAAGTATAATCGACGTTCTGTGTGTGTAACTTTTTCGTGTTGCCTATCATACAGCTACCAGAATTGAATTGGACTATGACATTGATATTGAGGTGACCGTGTCGGATATCGCAGTGATAAATGATCTGAGGAACCTTCTTGCAACAACACCATTCCCATATCCACTGACTGATACCATTGAAATAACTGGGGTGAACTTAACAACAGGTAAAAGCAATCGCTCGGAGATTGTCTCTTCACAATTTCTTTCAAGTGATCCAACGGATATTTTGAGATACTTTTTCTAAGTGGGAGGAAACATGTTCTTCTATCTGCACTTAAGAATAATTTTGATGGTCTACAAACATTTGAAAAAATTCTTCTTTTCATCACCAAAGGAAAAACATAACTTTGCTGATATGAATAAATTCAACCCACTGCTTTCAGCTGACTATCTCATTCTTGCGTCCTCAGTTTGCTACCCGAATGGTACTGGATTCCGGTGCGTGTGCGAAGAACAGTTTGCCTGGCTGAACGACAGCTGTCTTGCGTACACCCCTTGTGATGACATCATTCAAGGCACATGCAGATGCATCAATGGAATACCGTCCGATGGACAGTTTTGCCAACCACAGCCACGTAAGAACGATTCTTCTTTATTCTAATATCGTTCTTTCCAGTTGTTGAATCAGAGGCATTTCTAGGTAATACTTTCGTAAATGTCCTGTAACATTTAGGATCTTTTATGGTTTCAATATTGCATGAGAAGAAGAAGATGGGAAATGAATGGGCATAGTAGACGTCTCGTAGTCAAACATGTCTTGTGACGGCAAACCTAGACTAAAGAGAATTTCAGACCCGAACTGCCTTCCTGTTCTCAGTAGCATGGCAAATCAAAAAGTAGCCTTAGTGTCCTCCGCTGTGTAGAATTCCTCATGACATAACGGACAGTTACTTTTTGGCTTCTGTTTTCAAGTATAATCGACGTTCTGTGTGTGTAACTTTTTCGTGTTGCCTATCATACAGCTACCAGAATTGAATTGGACTATGACATTGATATTGAGGTGACCGTGTCGGATATCGCAGTGATAAATGATCTGAGGAACCTTCTTGCAACAACACCATTCCCATATCCACTGACTGATACCATTGAAATAACTGGGGTGAACTTAACAACAGGTAAAATCAATCGCTCGGAGATTGTCTCTTCACAATTTCTTTCAAGTGATCCAACGGATATTTTGAGATACTTTTTCTAAGTGGGAGGAAACATGTTCTTCTATCTGCACTTAAGAATAATTTTGATGGTTTACAAACATTTGAAAAAATTCTTCTTTTCATCACCAAAGGAAAAACATAACTTTGCTGATATGAATAAATTCAACCCACTGCTTTCAGCTGACTATCTCATTCTTGCGTCCTCAGTTTGCTACCCGAATGGTACTGGATTCCGGTGCGTGTGCGAAGAACAGTTTGCCTGGCTGAACGACAGCTGTCTTGCGTACACCCCTTGTGATGACATCATTCAAGGCACATGCAGATGCATCAATGGAATACCGTCTGATGGACAGTTTTGCCAACCACAGCCACGTAAGAACGATTCTTCTTTATTCTAATATCGTTCTTTCCAGTTGTTGAATCACAGGCATTTCTAGGTAATACTTTCGTAAATGTCCTGTAACATTTAGGATCTTTTATGGTTTCAATATTGCATGAGAAGAAGAAGATGGGAAATGAATGGGCATAGTAGACGTCTCGTAGTCAAACATGTCTTGTGACGGCAAACCTAGACTAAAGAGAATTTCAGACCTGAACTGCCTTCCTGTTCTCAGTAGCATGGCAAATCAAAAAGTAGCCTTAGTGTCCTCCGCTGTGTAGAATTCCTCATGACATAACGGACAGTTACTTTTTGGCTTCTGTTTTCAAGTATAATCGACGTTCTGTGTGTGTAACTTTTTCGTGTTGCCTATCATACAGCTACCAGAATTGAATTGGACTATGACATTGATATTGAGGTGACCGTGTCAGATATCGCAGTGATAAATGATCTGAAGAACCTTCTTGCAACAACACCATTCCCATATCCACTGACTGATACCATTGAAATAACTGGGGTGAACTTAACAACAGGTAAAAGCAATCGCTCGGAGATTGTCTCTTCACAATTTCTTTCAAGTGATCCAACGGATATTTTGAGATACTTTTTCTAAGTGGGAGGAAACATGTTCTTTTATCTGCACTTAGGAATAATTTTGATGGTTTACAAACATTTGAAAAAATTCTTCTTTTCATCACCAAAGGAGAAACATAACTTTGCTGATATGAATAAATTCAACCCACTGCTTTCAGCTGACTATCTCATTCTTGCGTCCTCAGTTTGCTACCCGAATGGTACTGGATTCCGGTGCGTGTGCGAAGAAGAGTTTGCCTGGCTGAACGACAGCTGTCTTGCGTACACCCCTTGTGATGACATCATTCAAGGCACATGCAGATGCATCAATGGAATACCGTCTGATGGACAGTTTTGCCAACCACAGCCACGTAAGAACGATCCTTCTTTATTCTAATATCGTTCTTTCCAGTTGTTGAATCACAGGCATTTCTGGGTAATACTTTCGTAAATGTCCTGTAACATTTAGGATCTTTTATGGTTTCAATATTGCATGAGAAGAAGAAGATGGGAAATGAATGGGCATAGTAGACGTCTCGTAGTCAAACATGTCTTGTGACGGCAAACCTAGACTAAAGAGAATTTCAGACCCGAACTGCCTTCCTGTTCTCAGTAGCATGGCAAATCAAAAAGTAGCCTTAGTGTCCTCCGCTGTGTAGAATTCCTCATGACATAACGGACAGTTACTTTTTGGCTTCTGTTTTCAAGTATAATCGACGTTCTGTGTGTGTAACTTTTTCGTGTTGCCTATCATACAGCTACCAGAATTGAATTGGACTATGACATTGATATTGAGGTGACCGTGTCGGATATCGCAGTGATAAATGATCTGAGGAACCTTCTTGCAACAACACCATTCCCATATCCACTGACTGATACCATTGAAATAACTGGGGTGAACTTAACAACAGGTAAAAGCAATCGCTCGGAGATTGTCTCTTCACAATTTCTTTCAAGTGATCCAACGGATATTTTGAGATACTTTTTCTAAGTGGGAGGAAACATGTTCTTCTATCTGCACTTAAGAATAATTTTGATGGTTTACAAACATTTGAAAAAATTCTTCTTTTCATCACCAAAGGAAAAACATAACTTTGCTGATATGAATAAATTCAACCCACTGCTTTCAGCTGACTATCTCATTCTTGCGTCCTCAGTTTGCTACCCGAATGGTACTGGATTCCGGTGCGTGTGCGAAGAACAGTTTGCCTGGCTGAACGACAGCTGTCTTGCGTACACCCCTTGTGATGACATCATTCAAGGCACATGCAGATGCATCAATGGAATACCGTCCGATGGACAGTTTTGCCAACCACAGCCACGTAAGAACGATTCTTCTTTATTCTAATATCGTTCTTTCCAGTTGTTGAATCAGAGGCATTTCTAGGTAATACTTTCGTAAATGTCCTGTAACATTTAGGATCTTTTATGGTTTCAATATTGCATGAGAAGAAGAAGATGGGAAATGAATGGGCATAGTAGACGTCTCGTAGTCAAACATGTCTTGTGACGGCAAACCTAGACTAAAGAGAATTTCAGACCCGAACTGCCTTCCTGTTCTCAGTAGCATGGCAAATCAAAAAGTAGCCTTAGTGTCCTCCGCTGTGTAGAATTCCTCATGACATAACGGACAGTTACTTTTTGGCTTCTGTTTTCAAGTATAATCGACGTTCTGTGTGTGTAACTTTTTCGTGTTGCCTATCATACAGCTACCAGAATTGAATTGGACTATGACGTTGATATTGAGGTGACCGTGTCAGATATCGCAGTGATAAATGATCTGAGGAACCTTCTTGCAACAACACCATTCCCATATCCACTGACTGATACCATTGAAATAACTGGGGTGAACTTAACAACAGGTAAAAGCAATCGCTCGGAGATTGTCTCTTCACAATTTCTTTCAAGTGATCCAACGGATATTTTGAGATACTTTTTCTAAGTGGGAGGAAACATGTTCTTCTATCTGCACTTAAGAATAATTTTGATGGTTTACAAACATTTGAAAAAATTCTTCTTTTCATCACCAAAGGAAAAACATAACTTTGCTGATATGAATAAATTCAACCCACTGCTTTCAGCTGACTATCTCATTCTTGCGTCCTCAGTTTGCTACCCGAATGGTACTGGATTCCGGTGCGTGTGCGAAGAACAGTTTGCCTGGCTGAACGACAGCTGTCTTGCGTACACCCCTTGTGATGACATCATTCAAGGCACATGCAGATGCATCAATGGAATACCGTCTGATGGACAGTTTTGCCAACCACAGCCACGTAAGAACGATTCTTCTTTATTCTAATATCGTTCTTTCCAGTTGTTGAATCAGAGGCATTTCTAGGTAATACTTTCGTAAATGTCCTGTAACATTTAGGATCTTTTATGGTTTCAATATTGCATGAGAAGAAGAAGATGGGAAATGAATGGGCATAGTAGACGTCTCGTAGTCAAACATGTCTTGTGACGGCAAACCTAGACTAAAGAGAATTTCAGACCCGAACTGCCTTCCTGTTCTCAGTAGCATGGCAAATCAAAAAGTAGCCTTAGTGTCCTCCGCTGTGTAGAATTCCTCATGACATAACGGACAGTTACTTTTTGGCTTCTGTTTTCAAGTATAATCGACGTTCTGTGTGTGTAACTTTTTCGTGTTGCCTATCATACAGCTACCAGAATTGAATTGGACTATGACATTGATATTGAGGTGACCGTGTCGGATATCGCAGTGATAAATGATCTGAGGAACCTTCTTGCAACAACACCATTCCCATATCCACTGACTGATACCATTGAAATAACTGGGGTGAACTTAACAACAGGTAAAAGCAATCGCTCGGAGATTGTCTCTTCACAATTTCTTTCAAGTGATCCAACGGATATTTTGAGATACTTTTTCTAAGTGGGAGGAAACATGTTCTTCTATCTGCACTTAAGAATAATTTTGATGGTTTACAAACATTTGAAAAAATTCTTCTTTTCATCACCAAAGGAAAAACATAACTTTGCTGATATGAATAAATTCAACCCACTGCTTTCAGCTGACTATCTCATTCTTGCGTCCTCAGTTTGCTACCCGAATGGTACTGGATTCCGGTGCGTGTGCGAAGAACAGTTTGCCTGGCTGAACGACAGCTGTCTTGCGTACACCCCTTGCGATGACATCATTCAAGGCACATGCAGATGCATCAATGGAATACCGTCTGATGGACAGTTTTGCCAACCACAGCCACGTAAGAACGATTCTTCTTTATTCTAATATCGTTCTTTCCAGTTGTTGAATCACAGGCATTTCTAGGTAATACTTTCGTAAATGTCCTGTAACATTTAGGATCTTTTATGGTTTCAATATTGCATGAGAAGAAGAAGATGGGAAATGAATGGGCATAGTAGACGTCTCGTAGTCAAACATGTCTTGTGACGGCAAACCTAGACTAAAGAGAATTTCAGACCTGAACTGCCTTCCTGTTCTCAGTAGCATGGCAAATCAAAAAGTAGCCTTAGTGTCTTCCGCTGTGTAGAATTCCTCATGACATAACGGACAGTTACTTTTTGGCTTCTGTTTTCAAGTATAATCGACGTTCTGTGTGTGTAACTTTTTCGTGTTGCCTATCATACAGCTACCAGAATTGAATTGGACTATGACATTGATATTGAGGTGACCGTGTCAGATATCGCAGTGATAAATGATCTGAAGAACCTTCTTGCAACAACACCATTCCCATATCCACTGACTGATACCATTGAAATAACTGGGGTGAACTTAACAACAGGTAAAAGCAATCGCTCGGAGATTGTCTCTTCACAATTTCTTTCAAGTGATCCAACGGATATTTTGAGATACTTTTTCTAAGTGGGAGGAAACATGTTCTTTTATCTGCACTTAGGAATAATTTTGATGGTTTACAAACATTTGAAAAAATTCTTCTTTTCATCACCAAAGGAGAAACATAACTTTGCTGATATGAATAAATTCAACCCACTGCTTTCAGCTGACTATCTCATTCTTGCGTCCTCAGTTTGCTACCCGAATGGTACTGGATTCCGGTGCGTGTGCGAAGAAGAGTTTGCCTGGCTGAACGACAGCTGTCTTGCGTACACCCCTTGTGATGACATCATTCAAGGCACATGCAGATGCATCAATGGAATACCGTCTGATGGACAGTTTTGCCAACCACAGCCACGTAAGAACGATCCTTCTTTATTCTAATATCGTTCTTTCCAGTTGTTGAATCACAGGCATTTCTGGGTAATACTTTCGTAAATGTCCTGTAACATTTAGGATCTTTTATGGTTTCAATATTGCATGAGAAGAAGAAGATGGGAAATGAATGGGCATAGTAGACGTCTCGTAGTCAAACATGTCTTGTGACGGCAAACCTAGACTAAAGAGAATTTCAGACCCGAACTGCCTTCCTGTTCTCAGTAGCATGGCAAATCAAAAAGTAGCCTTAGTGTCCTCCGCTGTGTAGAATTCCTCATGACATAACGGACAGTTACTTTTTGGCTTCTGTTTTCAAGTATAATCGACGTTCTGTGTGTGTAACTTTTTCGTGTTGCCTATCATACAGCTACCAGAATTGAATTGGACTATGACATTGATATTGAGGTGACCGTGTCGGATATCGCAGTGATAAATGATCTGAGGAACCTTCTTGCAACAACACCATTCCCATATCCACTGACTGATACCATTGAAATAACTGGGGTGAACTTAACAACAGGTAAAAGCAATCGCTCGGAGATTGTCTCTTCACAATTTCTTTCAAGTGATCCAACGGATATTTTGAGATACTTTTTCTAAGTGGGAGGAAACATGTTCTTCTATCTGCACTTAAGAATAATTTTGATGGTTTAAAAACATTTGAAAAAATTCTTCTTTTCATCACCAAAGGAAAAACATAACTTTGCTGATATGAATAAATTCAACCCACTGCTTTCAGCTGACTATCTCATTCTTGCGTCCTCAGTTTGCTACCCGAATGGTACTGGATTCCGGTGCGTGTGCGAAGAACAGTTTGCCTGGCTGAACGACAGCTGTCTTGCGTACACCCCTTGTGATGACATCATTCAAGGCACATGCAGATGCATCAATGGAATACCGTCTGATGGACAGTTTTGCCAACCACAGCCACGTAAGAACGATTCTTCTTTATTCTAATATCGTTCTTTCCAGTTGTTGAATCAGAGGCATTTCTAGGTAATACTTTCGTAAATGTCCTGTAACATTTAGGATCTTTTATGGTTTCAATATTGCATGAGAAGAAGAAGATGGGAAATGAATGGGCATAGTAGACGTCTCGTAGTCAAACATGTCTTGTGACGGCAAACCTAGACTAAAGAGAATTTCAGACCCGAACTGCCTTCCTGTTCTCAGTAGCATGGCAAATCAAAAAGTAGCCTTAGTGTCCTCCGCTGTGTAGAATTCCTCATGACATAACGGACAGTTACTTTTTGGCTTCTGTTTTCAAGTATAATCGACGTTCTGTGTGTGTAACTTTTTCGTGTTGCCTATCATACAGCTACCAGAATTGAATTGGACTATGACGTTGATATTGAGGTGACCGTGTCAGATATCGCAGTGATAAATGATCTGAGGAACCTTCTTGCAACAACACCATTCCCATATCCACTGACTGATACCATTGAAATAACTGGGGTGAACTTAACAACAGGTAAAAGCAATCGCTCGGAGATTGTCTCTTCACAATTTCTTTCAAGTGATCCAACGGATATTTTGAGATACTTTTTCTAAGTGGGTAGGAAACATGTTCTTCTATCTGCACTTAGGAATAATTTTGATGGTTTACAAACATTTGAAAAAATTCTTCTTTTCATCACCAAAGGAAAAACATAACTTTGCTGATATGAATAAATTCAACCCACTGCTTTCAGCTGACTATCTCATTCTTGCGTCCTCAGTTTGCTACCCGAATGGTACTGGATTCCGGTGCGTGTGCGAAGAAGAGTTTGCCTGGCTGAACGACAGCTGTCTTGCGTACACCCCTTGTGATGACATCATTCAAGGCACATGCAGATGCATCAATGGAATACCGTCTGATGGACAGTTTTGCCAACCACAGCCACGTAAGAACGATTCTTCTTTATTCTAATATCATTCTTTCCAGTTGTTGAATCAGAGGCATTTCTGGGTAATACTTTCGTAAATGTCCTGTAACATTTAGGATCTTTTATGGTTTCAATATTGCATGAGAAGAAGAAGATGGGAAATGAATGGGCATAGTAGACGTCTCGTAGTCAAACATGTCTTGTGACGGCAAACCTAGACTAAAGAGAATTTCAGACCCGAACTGCCTTCCTGTTCTCAGTAGCATGGCAAATCAAAAAGTAGCCTTAGTGTCCTCCGCTGTGTAGAATTCCTCATGACATAACGGACAGTTACTTTTTGGCTTCTGTTTTCAAGTATAATCGACGTTCTGTGTGTGTAACTTTTTCGTGTTGCCTATCATACAGCTACCAGAATTGAATTGGACTATGACATTGATATTGAGGTGACCGTGTCAGATATCGCAGTGATAAATGATCTGAGGAACCTTCTTGCAACAACACCATTCCCATATCCACTGACTGATACCATTGAAATAACTGGGGTGAACTTAACAACAGGTAAAAGCAATCGCTCGGAGATTGTCTCTTCACAATTTCTTTCAAGTGATCCAACGGATATTTTGAGATACTTTTTCTAAGTGGGAGGAAACATGTTCTTCTTTCTGCACTTAGGAATAATTTTGATGGTTTACAAACATTTGAAAAAATTCTTCTTTTCATCACCAAAGGAAAAACATAACTTTGCTGATATGATTAAATTCAACCCACTGCTTTCAGCTGACTATCTCATTCTTGTGTCCTCAGTTTGCTACCCGAATGGTACTGGATTCCGGTGCGTGTGCGAAGAACAGTTTGCCTGGCTGAACGACAGCTGTCTTGCGTACACCGCTTGTGATGACATCATTCAAGGCACATGCAGATGCATCAATGGAATACCGTCTGATGGACAGTTTTGCCAACCACAGCCACGTAAGAACGATCCTTCTTTATTCTAATATCGTTCTTTCCAGTTGTTGAATCACAGGCATTTCTGGGTAATACTTTCGTAAATGTCCTGTAACATTTAGGATCTTTTATGGTTTCAATATTGCATGAGAAGAAGAAGATGGGAAATGAATGGGCATAGTAGACGTCTCGTAATCAAACATGTCTTGTGACGGCAAACCTAGACTAAAGAGAATTTCAGACCCGAACTGCCTTCCTGTTCTCAGTAGCATGGCAAATCAAAAAGTAGCCTTAGTATCCTCCGCTGTGTAGAATTCCTCATGACATAACGGACAGTTACTTTTTGGCTTCTGTTTTCAAGTATAATCGACGTTCTGTGTGTGTAACTTTTTCGTGTTGCCTATCATACAGCTACCAGAATTGAATTGGACTATGACATTGATATTGAGGTGACCGTGTCAGATATCGCAGTGATAAATGATCTGAGGAACCTTTTTGCAACAACACCATTCCCATATCCACTGACTGATACCATTGAAATAACTGGGGTGAACTTAACAACAGGTAAAAGCAATCGCTCGGAGATTGTTTCTTCACAATTTCTTTCAAGTGATCCAACGGATATTTTGAGATACTTTTTCTAAGTGGGAGGAAACATGTTCTTCTATCTGCACTTAAGAATAATTTTGATGGTTTACAAACATTTGAAAAAAATCTTCTTTTCATCACCAAAGGAAAAACATAACTTTGCTGATATGAATAAATTCAACCCACTGCTTTCAGCTGACTATCTCATTCTTGCGTCCTCAGTTTCCTACCCGAATGGTACTGGATTCCGGTGCGTGTGCGAAGAACAGTTTGCCTGGCTGAACGACAGCTGTCTTGCGTACACCCCTTGCGATGACATCATTCAAGGCACATGCAGATGCATCAATGGAATACCGTCTGATGGACAGTTTTGCCAACCACAGCCACGTAAGAACGATTCTTCTTTATTCTAATATCGTTCTTTCCAGTTGTTGAATCAGAGGCATTTCTAGGTAATACTTTCGTAAATGTCCTGTAACATTTAGGATCTTTTATGGTTTCAATATTGCATGAGAAAAAGAAGATGGGAAATGAATGGGCATAGTAGACGTCTCGTAGTCAAACATGTCTTGTGACGGCAAACCTAGACTAAAGAGAATTTCAGACCCGAACTGCCTTCCTGTTCTCAGTAGCATGGCAAATCAAAAAGTAGCCTTAGTGTCCTCCGCTGTGTAGAATTCCTCATGACATAACGGACAGTTACTTTTTGGCTTCTGTTTTCAAGTATAATCGACGTTCTGTGTGTGTAACTTTTTCGTGTTGCCTATCATACAGCTACCAGAATTGAATTGGACTATGACATTGATATTGAGGTGACCGTGTCGGATATCGCAGTGATAAATGATCTGAGGAACCTTCTTGCAACAACACCATTCCCATATCCACTGACTGATACCATTGAAATAACTGGGGTGAACTTAACAACAGGTAAAAGCAATCGCTCGGAGATTGTCTCTTCACAATTTCTTTCAAGTGATCCAACGGATATTTTGAGATACTTTTTCTAAGTGGGAGGAAACATGTTCTTCTATCTGCACTTAAGAATAATTTTGATGGTTTACAAACATTTGAAAAAATTCTTCTTTTCATCACCAAAGGAAAAACATAACTTTGCTGATATGATTAAATTCAACCCACTGCTTTCAGCTGACTATCTCATTCTTGCGTCCTCAGTTTGCTACCCGAATGGTACTGGATTCCGGTGCGTGTGCGAAGAAGAGTTTGCCTGGCTGAACGACAGCTGTCTTGCGTACACCCCTTGTGATGACATCATTCAAGGCACATGCAGATGCATCAATGGAATACCGTCTGATGGACAGTTTTGCCAACCACAGCCACGTAAGAACGATCCTTCTTTATTCTAATATCGTTCTTTCCAGTTGTTGAATCAGAGGCATTTCTGGGTAATACTTTCGTAAATGTCCTGTAACATTTAGGATCTTTTATGGTTTCAATATTGCATGAGAAGAAGAAGATGGGAAATGAATGGGCATAGTAGACGTCTCGTAGTCAAACATGTCTTGTGACGGCAAACCTAGACTAAAGAGAATTTCAGACCCGAACTGCCTTCCTGTTCTCAGTAGCATGGCAAATCAAAAAGTAGCCTTAGTGTCTTCCGCTGTGTAGAATTCCTCATGACATAACGGACAGTTACTTTTTGGCTTCTGTTTTCAAGTATAATCGACGTTCTGTGTGTGTAACTTTTTCGTGTTGCCTATCATACAGCTACCAGAATTGAATTGGACTATGACATTGATATTGAGGTGACCGTGTCAGATATCGCAGTGATAAATGATCTGAGGAACCTTCTTGCGACAACACCATTCCCATATCCACTGACTGATACCATTGAAATAACTGGGGTGAACTTAACAACAGGTAAAAGCAATCGCTCGGAGATTGTCTCTTCACAATTTCTTTCAAGTGATCCAACGGATATTTTGAGATACTTTTTCTAAGTGGGAGGAAACATGTTCTTCTATCTGCACTTAGGAATAATTTTGATGGTTTACAAACATTTGAAAAAATTCTTCTTTTCATCACTAAAGGAAAAACATAACTTTGCTGATATGAATAAATTCAACCCACTGCTTTCAGCTGATTATCTCATTCTTGCGACCTCAGTTTGCTACCCGAATGGTACTGGATTCCGGTGCGTGTGCGAAGAAGAGTTTGCCTGGCTGAACGACAGCTGTCTTGCGTACACCCCTTGTGATGACATCATTCAAGGCACATGCAGATGCATCAATGGAATACCGTCTGATGGACAGTTTTGCCAACCACAGCCACGTAAGAACGATTCTTCTTTATTCTAATATCGTTCTTTCCAGTTGTTGTATCAGAGGCATTTCTAGGTAATACTTTCGTAAATGTCCTGTAACATTTAGGATCTTTTATGGTTTCAATATTGCATGAGAAGAAGAAGATGGGAAATGAATGGGCATAGTAGACGTCTCGTAGTCAAACATGTCTTGTGACGGCAAACCTAGACTAAAGAGAATTTCAGACCCGAACTGCCTTCCTGTTCTCAGTAGCATGGCAAATCAAAAAGTAGCCTTAGTGTCCTCCGCTGTGTAGAATTCCTCATGACATAACGGACGGTTACTTTTTGGCTTCTGTTTTCAAGTATAATCGACGTTCTGTGTGTGTAACTTTTTCGTGTTGCCTATCATACAGCTACTAGAATTGAATTGGACTATGACATTGATATTGAGGTGACCGTGTCAGATATCGCAGTGATAAATGATCTGAGGAACCTTCTTGCAACAACACCATTCCCATATCCACTGACTGATACCATTGAAATAACTGGGGTGAACTTAACAACAGGTAAAAGCAATCGCTCGGAGATTGTTTCTTCACAATTTCTTTCAAGTGATCCAACGGATATTTTGAGATACTTTTTCTAAGTGGGAGGAAACATGTTCTTCTATCTGCACTTAGGAATAATTTTGATGGTTTACAAACATTTGAAAAAATTCTTCTTTTCATCACCAAAGGAAAAACATAACTTTGCTGATATGAATAAATTCAACCCACTGCTTTCAGCTGACTATCTCATTCTTGCGTCCTCAGTTTGCTACCCGAATGGTACTGGATTCCGGTGCGTGTGCGAAGAAGAGTTTGCCTGGCTGAACGACAGCTGTCTTGCGTACACCCCTTGTGATGACATCATTCAAGGCACATGCAGATGCATCAATGGAATACCGTCTGATGGACAGTTTTGCCAACCACAGCCACGTAAGAACGATTCTTCTTTATTCTAATATCGTTCTTTCCAGTTGTTGAATCAGAGGCATTTCTGGGTAATACTTTCGTAAATGTCCTGTAACATTTAGGATCTTTTATGGTTTCAATATTGCATAAGAAGAAGAAGATGGGAAATGAATGGGCATAGTAGACGTCTCGTAGTCAAACATGTCTTGTGACGGCAAACCTAGACTAAAGAGAATTTCAGACCCGAACTGCCTTCCTGTTCTCAGTAGCATGGCAAATCAAAAAGTAGCCTTAGTGTCCTCCGCTGTGTAGAATTCCTCATGACATAACGGACAGTTACTTTTTGGCTTCTGTTTTCAAGTATAATCGACGTTCTGTGTGTGTAACTTTTTCGTGTTGGCTATCATACAGCTACCAGAATTGAATTGGACTATGACATTGATATTGAGGTGACCGTGTCAGATATCGCAGTGATAAATGATCTGAGGAACCTTCTTGCAACAACACCATTCCCATATCCACTGACTGATACCATTGAAATAACTGGGGTGAACTTAACAACAGGTAAAAGCAATCGCTCGGTGATTGTCTCTTCACAATTTCTTTCAAGTGATCCAACGGATATTTTGAGATACTTTTTCTAAGTGGGAGGAAACATGTTCTTCTATCTGCACTTAGGAATAATTTTGATGGTTTACAGACATTTGAAAATATTCTTCTTTTCATCACCAAAGGAAAAACATAACTTTGCTGATATGAATAAATTCAACCCACTGCTTTCAGCTGACTATCTCATTCTTGCGTCCTCAGTTTGCTACCCGAATGGTACTGGATTCCGGTGCGTGTGCGAAGAAGAGTTTGCCTGGCTGAACGACAGCTGTCTTGCGTACACCCCTTGTGATGACATCATTCAAGGCACATGCAGATGCATCAATGGAATACCGTCTGATGGACAGTTTTGCCAACCACAGCCACGTAAGAGCGATTCTTCTTTATTCTAATATCGTTCTTTCCAGTTGTTGAATCAGAGGCATTTCTGGGTAATACTTTCGTAAATGTCCTGTAACATTTAGGATCTTTTATGGTTTCAATATTGCATGAGAAGAAGAAGATGGGAAATGAATGGGCATAGTAGACGTCTCGTAGTCAAACATGTCTTGTGACGGCAAACCTAGACTAAAGAGAATTTCAGACCCGAACTGCCTTCCTGTTCTCAGTAGCATGGCAAATCAAAAAGTAGCCTTAGTGTCCTCCGCTGTGTAGAATTCCTCATGACATAACGGACAGTTACTTTTTGGCTTCTGTTTTCAAGTATAATCGACGTTCTGTGTGTGTAACTTTTTCGTGTTGCCTATCATACAGCTACCAGAATTGAATTGGACTATGACATTGATATTGAGGTGACCGTGTCAGATATCGCAGTGATAAATGATCTGAGGAACCTTCTTGCAACAACACCATTCCCATATCCACTGACTGATACCATTGAAATAACTGGGGTGAACTTAACAACAGGTAAAAGCAATCGCTCGGAGATTGTCTCTTCACAATTTCTTTCAAGTGATCCAACGGATATTTTGAGATACTTTTTCTAAGTGGGTAGGAAACATGTTCTTCTATCTGCACTTAGGAATAATTTTGATGGTTTACAAACATTTGAAAAAATTCTTCTTTTCATCACCAAAGGAAAAACATAACTTTGCTGATATGAATAAATTCAACCCACTGCTTTCAGCTGACTATCTCATTCTTGCGTCCTCAGTTTGCTACCCGAATGGTACTGGATTCCGGTGCGTGTGCGAAGAAGAGTTTGCCTGGCTGAACGACAGCTGTCTTGCGTACACCCCTTGTGATGACATCATTCAAGGCACATGCAGATGCATCAATGGAATACCGTCTGATGGACAGTTTTGCCAACCACAGCCACGTAAGAACGATTCTTCTTTATTCTAATATCATTCTTTCCAGTTGTTGAATCAGAGGCATTTCTGGGTAATACTTTCGTAAATGTCCTGTAACATTTAGGATCTTTTATGGTTTCAATATTGCATGAGAAGAAGAAGATGGGAAATGAATGGGCATAGTAGACGTCTCGTAGTCAAACATGTCTTGTGACGGCAAACCTAGACTAAAGAGAATTTCAGACCCGAACTGCCTTCCTGTTCTCAGTAGCATGGCAAATCAAAAAGTAGCCTTAGTATCCTCCGCTGTGTAGAATTCCTCATGACATAACGGACAGTTACTTTTTGGCTTCTGTTTTCAAGTATAATCGACGTTCTGTGTGTGTAACTTTTTCGTGTTGCCTATCATACAGCTACCAGAATTGAATTGGACTATGACATTGATATTGAGGTGACCGTGTCAGATATCGCAGTGATAAATGATCTGAGGAACCTTCTTGCAACAACACCATTCCCATATCCACTGACTGATACCATTGAAATAACTGGGGTGAACTTAACAACAGGTAAAAGCAATCGCTCGGAGATTGTCTCTTCACAATTTCTTTCAAGTGATCCAACGGATATTTTGAGATACTTTTTCTAAGTGGGAGGAAACATGTTCTTCTATCTGCACTTAGGAATAATTTTGATGGTTTACAGACATTTGAAAAAATTCTTCTTTTCATCACCAAAGGAAAAACATAACTTTGCTGATATGAATAAATTCAACCCACTGCTTTCAGCTGACTATCTCATTCTTGCGTCCTCAGTTTGCTACCCGAATGGTACTGGATTCCGGTGCGTGTGCGAAGAAGAGTTTGCCTGGCTGAACGACAGCTGTCTTGCGTACACCCCTTGTGATGACATCATTCAAGGCACATGCAGATGCATCAATGGAATACCGTCTGATGGACAGTTTTGCCAACCACAGCCACGTAAGAACGATTCTTCTTTATTCTAATATCGTTCTTTCCAGTTGTTGAATCACAGGCATTTCTGGGTAATACTTTCGTAAATGTCCTGTAACATTTAGGATCTTTTATGGTTTCAATATTGCATGAGAAGAAGAAGATGGGAAATGAATGGGCATAGTAGACGTCTCGTAGTCAAACATGTCTTGTGACGGCAAACCTAGACTAAAGAGAATTTCAGACCCGAACTGCCTTCCTGTTCTCAGTAGCATGGCAAATCAAAAAGTAGCCTTAGTGTCCTCCGCTGTGTAGAATTCCTCATGACATAACGGACAGTTACTTTTTGGCTTCTGTTTTCAAGTATAATCGACGTTCTGTGTGTGTAACTTTTTCGTGTTGCCTATCATACAGCTACCAGAATTGAATTGGACTATGATATTGATATTGAGGTGACCGTGTCAGATATCGCAGTGATAAATGATCTGAGGAACCTTCTTGCAACAACACCATTCCCATATCCACTGACTGATACCATTGAAATAACTGGGGTGAACTTAACAACAGGTAAAAGCAATCGCTCGGAGATTGTCTCTTCACAATTTCTTTCAAGTGATCCAACGGATATTTTGAGATACTTTTTCTAAGTGGGAGGAAACATGTTCTTCTATCTGCACTTAGGAATAATTTTGATGGTTTACAAACATTTGAAAAAATTCTCCTTTTCATCACCAAAGGAAAAACATAACTTTGCTGATATGAATAAATTCAACCCACTGCTTTCAGCTGACTATCTCATTCTTGCGTCCTCAGTTTGCTACCCGAATGGTACTGGATTCCGGTGCGTGTGCGAAGAAGAGTTTGCCTGGCTGAACGACAGCTGTCTTGCGTACACCCCTTGTGATGACATCATTCAAGGCACATGCAGATGCATCAATGGAATACCGTCTGATGGACAGTTTTGCCAACCACAGCCACGTAAGAACGATCCTTCTTTATTCTAATATCGTTCTTTCCAGTTGTTGAATCAGAGGCATTTCTGGGTAATACTTTCGTAAATGTCCTGTAACATTTAGGATCTTTTATGGTTTCAATATTGCATGAGAAGAAGAAGATGGGAAATGAATGGGCATAGTAGACGTCTCGTAGTCAAACATGTCTTGTGACGGCAAACCTAGACTAAAGAGAATTTCAGACCCGAACTGCCTTCCTGTTCTCAGTAGCATGGCAAATCAAAAAGTAGCCTTAGTGTCCTCCGCTGTGTAGAATTCCTCGTGACATAACGGACAGTTACTTTTTGGCTTCTGTTTTCAAGTATAATCGACGTTCTGTGTGTGTAACTTTTTCGTGTTGCCTATCATACAGCTACCAGAATTGAATTGGACTATGACATTGATATTGAGGTGACCGTGTCAGATATCGCAGTGATAAATGATCTGAGGAACCTTCTTGCAACAACACCATTCCCATATCCACTGACTGATACCATTGAAATAACTGGGGTGAACTTAACAACAGGTAAAAGCAATCGCTCGGAGATTGTCTCTTCACAATTTCTTTCAAGTGATCCAACGGATATTTTGAGATACTTTTTCTAAGTGGGAGGAAACATGTTCTTCTATCTGCACTTAGGAATAATTTTGATGGTTTACAAACATTTGAAAAAATTCTTCTTCTCATCACCAAAGGAAAAACATAACTTTGCTGATATGAATAAATTCAACCCACTGCTTTCAGCTGACTATCTCATTCTTGCGTCCTCAGTTTGCTACCCGAATGGTACTGGATTCCGGTGCGTGTGCGAAGAAGAGTTTGCCTGGCTGAACGACAGCTGTCTTGCGTACACCCCTTGTGATGACATCATTCAAGGCACATGCAGATGCATCAATGGAATACCGTCTGATGGACAGTTTTGCCAACCACAGCCACGTAAGAACGATCCTTCTTTATTCTAATATCGTTCTTTCCAGTTGTTGAATCACAGGCATTTCTGGGTAATACTTTCGTAAATGCCCTGTAACATTTAGGATCTTTTATGGTTTCAATATTGCATGAGAAGAAGAAGATGGGAAATGAATGGGCATAGTAGACGTCTCGTAATCAAACATGTCTTGTGACGGCAAACCTAGACTAAAGAGAATTTCAGACCCGAACTGCCTTCCTGTTCTCAGTAGCATGGCAAATCAAAAAGTAGCCTTAGTGTCCTCCGCTGTGTAGAATTCCTCATGACATAACGGACGGTTACTTTTTGGCTTCTGTTTTCAAGTATAATCGACGTTCTGTGTGTGTAACTTTTTCGTGTTGCCTATCATACAGCTACCAGAATTGAATTGGACTATGACATTGATATTGAGGTGACCGTGTCAGATATCGCAGTGATAAATGATCTGAGGAACCTTCTTGCAACAACACCATTCCCATATCCACTGACTGATACCATTGAAATAACTGGGGTGAACTTAACAACAGGTAAAAGCAATCGCTCGGAGATTGTTTCTTCACAATTTCTTTCAAGTGATCCAACGGATATTTTGAGATACTTTTTCTAAGTGGGAGGAAACATGTTCTTCTATCTGCACTTAGGAATAATTTTGATGGTTTACAAACATTTGAAAAAATTCTTCTTTTCATCACCAAAGGAAAAACATAACTTTGCTGATATGAATAAATTCAACCCACTGCTTTCAGCTGACTATCTCATTCTTGCGTCCTCAGTTTGCTACCCGAATGGTACTGGATTCCGGTGCGTGTGCGAAGAAGAGTTTGCCTGGCTGAACGACAGCTGTCTTGCGTACACCCCTTGTGATGACATCATTCAAGGCACATGCAGATGCATCAATGGAATACCGTCTGATGGACAGTTTTGCCAACCACAGCCACGTAAGAACGATTCTTCTTTATTCTAATATCGTTCTTTCCAGTTGTTGAATCACAGGCATTTCTGGGTAATACTTTCGTAAATGTCCTGTAACATTTAGGATCTTTTATGGTTTCAATATTGCATGAGAAGAAGAAGATGGGAAATGAATGGGCATAGTAGACGTCTCGTAGTCAAACATGTCTTGTGACGGCAAACCTAGACTAAAGAGAATTTCAGACCCGAACTGCCTTCCTGTTCTCAGTAGCATGGCAAATCAAAAAGTAGCCTTAGTGTCCTCCGCTGTGTAGAATTCCTCATGACATAACGGACAGTTACTTTTTGGCTTCTGTTTTCAAGTATAATCGACGTTCTGTGTGTGTAACTTTTTCGTGTTGCCTATCATACAGCTACCAGAATTGAATTGGACTATGACATTGATATTGAGGTGACCGTGTCAGATATCGCAGTGATAAATGATCTGAGGAACCTTCTTGCAACAACACCATTCCCATATCCACTGACTGATACCATTGAAATAACTGGGGTGAACTTAACAACAGGTAAAAGCAATCGCTCGGAGATTGTCTCTTCACAATTTCTTTCAAGTGATCCAACGGATATTTTGAGATACTTTTTCTAAGTGGGAGGAAACATGTTCTTCTATCTGCACTTAGGAATAATTTTGATGGTTTACAAACATTTGAAAAAATTCTCCTTTTCATCACCAAAGGAAAAACATAACTTTGCTGATATGAATAAATTCAACCCACTGCTTTCAGCTGACTATCTCATTCTTGCGTCCTCAGTTTGCTACCCGAATGGTACTGGATTCCGGTGCGTGTGCGAAGAACAGTTTGCCTGGCTGAACGACAGCTGTCTTGCGTACACCCCTTGTGATGACATCATTCAAGGCACATGCAGATGCATCAATGGAATACCGTCTGATGGACAGTTTTGCCAACCACAGCCACGTAAGAACGATCCTTCTTTATTCTAATATCGTTCTTTCCAGTTGTTGAATCACAGGCATTTCTGGGTAATACTTTCGTAAATGCCCTGTAACATTTAGGATCTTTTATGGTTTCAATATTGCATGAGAAGAAGAAGATGGGAAATGAATGGGCATAGTAGACGTCTCGTAATCAAACATGTCTTGTGACGGCAAACCTAGACTAAAGAGAATTTCAGACCCGAACTGCCTTCCTGTTCTCAGTAGCATGGCAAATCAAAAAGTAGCCTTAGTGTCCTCCGCTGTGTAGAATTCCTCATGACATAACGGACGGTTACTTTTTGGCTTCTGTTTTCAAGTATAATCGACGTTCTGTGTGTGTAACTTTTTCGTGTTGCCTATCATACAGCTACCAGAATTGAATTGGACTATGACATTGATATTGAGGTGACCGTGTCAGATATCGCAGTGATAAATGATCTGAGGAACCTTCTTGCAACAACACCATTCCCATATCCACTGACTGATACCATTGAAATAACTGGGGTGAACTTAACAACAGGTAAAAGCAATCGCTCGGAGATTGTCTCTTCACAATTTCTTTCAAGTGATCCAACGGATATTTTGAGATACTTTTTCTAAGTGGGAGGAAACATGTTCTTCTATCTGCACTTAGGAATAATTTTGATGGTTTACAAACATTTGAAAAAATTCTCCTTTTCATCACCAAAGGAAAAACATAACTTTGCTGATATGAATAAATTCAACCCACTGCTTTCAGCTGACTATCTCATTCTTGCGTCCTCAGTTTGCTACCCGAATGGTACTGGATTCCGGTGCGTGTGCGAAGAAGAGTTTGCCTGGCTGAACGACAGCTGTCTTGCGTACACCCCTTGTGATGACATCATTCAAGGCACATGCAGATGCATCAATGGAATACCGTCTGATGGACAGTTTTGCCAACCACAGCCACGTAAGAACGATCCTTCTTTATTCTAATATCGTTCTTTCCAGTTGTTGAATCAGAGGCATTTCTGGGTAATACTTTCGTAAATGTCCTGTAACATTTAGGATCTTTTATGGTTTCAATATTGCATGAGAAGAAGAAGATGGGAAATGAATGGGCATAGTAGACGTCTCGTAGTCAAACATGTCTTGTGACGGCAAACCTAGACTAAAGAGAATTTCAGACCCGAACTGCCTTCCTGTTCTCAGTAGCATGGCAAATCAAAAAGTAGCCTTAGTGTCCTCCGCTGTGTAGAATTCCTCATGACATAACGGACAGTTACTTTTTGGCTTCTGTTTTCAAGTATAATCGACGTTCTGTGTGTGTAACTTTTTCGTGTTGCCTATCATACAGCTACCAGAATTGAATTGGACTATGACATTGATATTGAGGTGACCGTGTCAGATATCGCAGTGATAAATGATCTGAGGAACCTTCTTGCAACAACACCATTCCCATATCCACTGACTGATACCATTGAAATAACTGGGGTGAACTTAACAACAGGTAAAAGCAATCGCTCGGAGATTGTCTCTTCACAATTTCTTTCAAGTGATCCAACGGATATTTTGAGATACTTTTTCTAAGTGGGAGGAAACATGTTCTTCTATCTGCACTTAGGAATAATTTTGATGGTTTACAAACATTTGAAAAAATTCTCCTTTTCATCACCAAAGGAAAAACATAACTTTGCTGATATGAATAAATTCAACCCACTGCTTTCAGCTGACTATCTCATTCTTGCGTCCTCAGTTTGCTACCCGAATGGTACTGGATTCCGGTGCGTGTGCGAAGAAGAGTTTGCCTGGCTGAACGACAGCTGTCTTGCGTACACCCCTTGTGATGACATCATTCAAGGCACATGCAGATGCATCAATGGAATACCGTCTGATGGACAGTTTTGCCAACCACAGCCACGTAAGAACGATCCTTCTTTATTCTAATATCGTTCTTTCCAGTTGTTGAATCAGAGGCATTTCTGGGTAATACTTTCGTAAATGTCCTGTAACATTTAGGATCTTTTATGGTTTCAATATTGCATGAGAAGAAGAAGATGGGAAATGAATGGGCATAGTAGACGTCTCGTAGTCAAACATGTCTTGTGACGGCAAACCTAGACTAAAGAGAATTTCAGACCCGAACTGCCTTCCTGTTCTCAGTAGCATGACAAATCAAAAAGTAGCCTTAGTGTCCTCCGCTGTGTAGAATTCCTCATGACATAACGGACAGTTACTTTTTGGCTTCTGTTTTCAAGTATAATCGACGTTCTGTGTGTGTAACTTTTTCGTGTTGCCTATCATACAGCTACCAGAATTGAATTGGACTATGACATTGATATTGAGGTGACCGTGTCAGATATCGCAGTGATAAATGATCTGAGGAACCTTCTTGCAACAACACCATTCCCATATCCACTGACTGATACCATTGAAATAACTGGGGTGAACTTAACAACAGGTAAAAGCAATCGCTCGGAGATTGTCTCTTCACAATTTCTTTCAAGTGATCCAACGGATATTTTGAGATACTTTTTCTAAGTGGGAGGAAACATGTTCTTCTATCTGCACTTAGGAATAATTTTGATGGTTTACAAACATTTGAAAAAATTCTCCTTTTCATCACCAAAGGAAAAACATAACTTTGCTGATATGAATAAATTCAACCCACTGCTTTCAGCTGACTATCTCATTCTTGCGTCCTCAGTTTGCTACCCGAATGGTACTGGATTCCGGTGCGTGTGCGAAGAAGAGTTTGCCTGGCTGAACGACAGCTGTCTTGCGTACACCCCTTGTGATGACATCATTCAAGGCACATGCAGATGCATCAATGGAATACCGTCTGATGGACAGTTTTGCCAACCACAGCCACGTAAGAACGATCCTTCTTTATTCTAATATCGTTCTTTCCAGTTGTTGAATCAGAGGCATTTCTGGGTAATACTTTCGTAAATGTCCTGTAACATTTAGGATCTTTTATGGTTTCAATATTGCATGAGAAGAAGAAGATGGGAAATGAATGGGCATAGTAGACGTCTCGTAGTCAAACATGTCTTGTGACGGCAAACCTAGACTAAAGAGAATTTCAGACCCGAACTGCCTTCCTGTTCTCAGTAGCATGACAAATCAAAAAGTAGCCTTAGTGTCCTCCGCTGTGTAGAATTCCTCATGACATAACGGACAGTTACTTTTTGGCTTCTGTTTTCAAGTATAATCGACGTTCTGTGTGTGTAACTTTTTCGTGTTGCCTATCATACAGCTACCAGAATTGAATTGGACTATGACATTGATATTGAGGTGACCGTGTCAGATATCGCAGTGATAAATGATCTGAGGAACCTTCTTGCAACAACACCATTCCCATATCCACTGACTGATACCATTGAAATAACTGGGGTGAACTTAACAACAGGTAAAAGCAATCGCTCGGAGATTGTCTCTTCACAATTTCTTTCAAGTGATCCAACGGATATTTTGAGATACTTTTTCTAAGTGGGAGGAAACATGTTCTTCTATCTGCACTTAGGAATAATTTTGATGGTTTACAAACATTTGAAAAAATTCTCCTTTTCATCACCAAAGGAAAAACATAACTTTGCTGATATGAATAAATTCAACCCACTGCTTTCAGCTGACTATCTCATTCTTGCGTCCTCAGTTTGCTACCCGAATGGTACTGGATTCCGGTGCGTGTGCGAAGAAGAGTTTGCCTGGCTGAACGACAGCTGTCTTGCGTACACCCCTTGTGATGACATCATTCAAGGCACATGCAGATGCATCAATGGAATACCGTCTGATGGACAGTTTTGCCAACCACAGCCACGTAAGAACGATCCTTCTTTATTCTAATATCGTTCTTTCCAGTTGTTGAATCAGAGGCATTTCTGGGTAATACTTTCGTAAATGTCCTGTAACATTTAGGATCTTTTATGGTTTCAATATTGCATGAGAAGAAGAAGATGGGAAATGAATGGGCATAGTAGACGTCTCGTAGTCAAACATGTCTTGTGACGGCAAACCTAGACTAAAGAGAATTTCAGACCCGAACTGCCTTCCTGTTCTCAGTAGCATGGCAAATCAAAAAGTAGCCTTAGTGTCCTCCGCTGTGTAGAATTCCTCATGACATAACGGACAGTTACTTTTTGGCTTCTGTTTTCAAGTATAATCGACGTTCTGTGTGTGTAACTTTTTCGTGTTGCCTATCATACAGCTACCAGAATTGAATTGGACTATGACATTGATATTGAGGTGACCGTGTCAGATATCGCAGTGATAAATGATCTGAGGAACCTTCTTGCAACAACACCATTCCCATATCCACTGACTGATACCATTGAAATAACTGGGGTGAACTTAACAACAGGTAAAAGCAATCGCTCGGAGATTGTCTCTTCACAATTTCTTTCAAGTGATCCAACGGATATTTTGAGATACTTTTTCTAAGTGGGAGGAAACATGTTCTTCTATCTGCACTTAGGAATAATTTTGATGGTTTACAAACATTTGAAAAAATTCTCCTTTTCATCACCAAAGGAAAAACATAACTTTGCTGATATGAATAAATTCAACCCACTGCTTTCAGCTGACTATCTCATTCTTGCGTCCTCAGTTTGCTACCCGAATGGTACTGGATTCCGGTGCGTGTGCGAAGAAGAGTTTGCCTGGCTGAACGACAGCTGTCTTGCGTACACCCCTTGTGATGACATCATTCAAGGCACATGCAGATGCATCAATGGAATACCGTCTGATGGACAGTTTTGCCAACCACAGCCACGTAAGAACGATCCTTCTTTATTCTAATATCGTTCTTTCCAGTTGTTGAATCAGAGGCATTTCTGGGTAATACTTTCGTAAATGTCCTGTAACATTTAGGATCTTTTATGGTTTCAATATTGCATGAGAAGAAGAAGATGGGAAATGAATGGGCATAGTAGACGTCTCGTAGTCAAACATGTCTTGTGACGGCAAACCTAGACTAAAGAGAATTTCAGACCCGAACTGCCTTCCTGTTCTCAGTAGCATGACAAATCAAAAAGTAGCCTTAGTGTCCTCCGCTGTGTAGAATTCCTCATGACATAACGGACAGTTACTTTTTGGCTTCTGTTTTCAAGTATAATCGACGTTCTGTGTGTGTAACTTTTTCGTGTTGCCTATCATACAGCTACCAGAATTGAATTGGACTATGACATTGATATTGAGGTGACCGTGTCAGATATCGCAGTGATAAATGATCTGAGGAACCTTCTTGCAACAACACCATTCCCATATCCACTGACTGATACCATTGAAATAACTGGGGTGAACTTAACAACAGGTAAAAGCAATCGCTCGGAGATTGTCTCTTCACAATTTCTTTCAAGTGATCCAACGGATATTTTGAGATACTTTTTCTAAGTGGGAGGAAACATGTTCTTCTATCTGCACTTAGGAATAATTTTGATGGTTTACAAACATTTGAAAAAATTCTTCTTTTCATCACCAAAGGAAAAACATAACTTTGCTGATATGAATAAATTCAACCCACTGCTTTCAGCTGACTATCTCATTCTTGCGTCCTCAGTTTGCTACCCGAATGGTACTGGATTCCGGTGCGTGTGCGAAGAAGAGTTTGCCTGGCTGAACGACAGCTGTCTTGCGTACACCCCTTGTGATGACATCATTCAAGGCACATGCAGATGCATCAATGGAATACCGTCTGATGGACAGTTTTGCCAACCACAGCCACGTAAGAACGATTCTTCTTTATTCTAATATCGTTCTTTCCAGTTGTTGAATCAGAGGCATTTCTAGGTAATACTTTCGTAAATGTCCTGTAACATTTAGGATCTTTTATGGTTTCAATATTGCATGAGAAGAAGAAGATGGGAAATGAATGGGCATAGTAGACGTCTCGTAGTCAAACATGTCTTGTGACGGCAAACCTAGACTAAAGAGAATTTCAGACCCGAACTGCCTTCCTGTTCTCAGTAGCATGGCAAATCAAAAAGTAGCCTTAGTGTCCTCCGCTGTGTAGAATTCCTCATGACATAACGGACAGTTACTTTTTGGCTTCTGTTTTCAAGTATAATCGACGTTCTGTGTGTGTAACTTTTTCGTGTTGCCTATCATACAGCTACCAGAATTGAATTGGACTATGACATTGATATTGAGGTGACCGTGTCAGATATCGCAGTGATAAATGATCTGAGGAACCTTCTTGCAACAACACCATTCCCATATCCACTGACTGATACCATTGAAATAACTGGGGTGAACTTAACAACAGGTAAAAGCAATCGCTCGGAGATTGTCTCTTCACAATTTCTTTCAAGTGATCCAACGGATATTTTGAGATACTTTTTCTAAGTGGGAGGAAACATGTTCTTCTATCTGCACTTAGGAATAATTTTGATGGTTTACAAACATTTGAAAAAATTCTTCTTTTCATCACCAAAGGAAAAACATAACTTTGCTGATATGATTAAATTCAACCCACTGCTTTCAGCTGACTATCTCATTCTTGCGTCCTCAGTTTGCTACCCGAATGGTACTGGATTCCGGTGCGTGTGCGAAGAACAGTTTGCCTGGCTGAACGACAGCTGTCTTGCGTACACCCCTTGTGATGACATCATTCAAGGCACATGCAGATGCATCAATGGAATACCGTCTGATGGACAGTTTTGCCAACCACAGCCACGTAAGAACGATCCTTCTTTATTCTAATATCGTTCTTTCCAGTTGTTGAATCACAGGCATTTCTGGGTAATACTTTCGTAAATGCCCTGTAACATTTAGGATCTTTTATGGTTTCAATATTGCATGAGAAGAAGAAGATGGGAAATGAATGGGCATAGTAGACGTCTCGTAATCAAACATGTCTTGTGACGGCAAACCTAGACTAAAGAGAATTTCAGACCCGAACTGCCTTCCTGTTCTCAGTAGCATGGCAAATCAAAAAGTAGCCTTAGTGTCCTCCGCTGTGTAGAATTCCTCATGACATAACGGACGGTTACTTTTTGGCTTCTGTTTTCAAGTATAATCGACGTTCTGTGTGTGTAACTTTTTCGTGTTGCCTATCATACAGCTACCAGAATTGAATTGGACTATGACATTGATATTGAGGTGACCGTGTCAGATATCGCAGTGATAAATGATCTGAGGAACCTTCTTGCAACAACACCATTCCCATATCCACTGACTGATACCATTGAAATAACTGGGGTGAACTTAACAACAGGTAAAAGCAATCGCTCGGAGATTGTTTCTTCACAATTTCTTTCAAGTGATCCAACGGATATTTTGAGATACTTTTTCTAAGTGGGAGGAAACATGTTCTTCTATCTGCACTTAGGAATAATTTTGATGGTTTACAAACATTTGAAAAAATTCTTCTTTTCATCACCAAAGGAAAAACATAACTTTGCTGATATGAATAAATTCAACCCACTGCTTTCAGCTGACTATCTCATTCTTGCGTCCTCAGTTTGCTACCCGAATGGTACTGGATTCCGGTGCGTGTGCGAAGAAGAGTTTGCCTGGCTGAACGACAGCTGTCTTGCGTACACCCCTTGTGATGACATCATTCAAGGCACATGCAGATGCATCAATGGAATACCGTCTGATGGACAGTTTTGCCAACCACAGCCACGTAAGAACGATTCTTCTTTATTCTAATATCGTTCTTTCCAGTTGTTGAATCACAGGCATTTCTGGGTAATACTTTCGTAAATGTCCTGTAACATTTAGGATCTTTTATGGTTTCAATATTGCATGAGAAGAAGAAGATGGGAAATGAATGGGCATAGTAGACGTCTCGTAGTCAAACATGTCTTGTGACGGCAAACCTAGACTAAAGAGAATTTCAGACCCGAACTGCCTTCCTGTTCTCAGTAGCATGACAAATCAAAAAGTAGCCTTAGTGTCCTCCGCTGTGTAGAATTCCTCATGACATAACGGACAGTTACTTTTTGGCTTCTGTTTTCAAGTATAATCGACGTTCTGTGTGTGTAACTTTTTCGTGTTGCCTATCATACAGCTACCAGAATTGAATTGGACTATGACATTGATATTGAGGTGACCGTGTCAGATATCGCAGTGATAAATGATCTGAGGAACCTTCTTGCAACAACACCATTCCCATATCCACTGACTGATACCATTGAAATAACTGGGGTGAACTTAACAACAGGTAAAAGCAATCGCTCGGAGATTGTCTCTTCACAATTTCTTTCAAGTGATCCAACGGATATTTTGAGATACTTTTTCTAAGTGGGAGGAAACATGTTCTTCTATCTGCACTTAGGAATAATTTTGATGGTTTACAAACATTTGAAAAAATTCTTCTTTTCATCACCAAAGGAAAAACATAACTTTGCTGATATGAATAAATTCAACCCACTGCTTTCAGCTGACTATCTCATTCTTGCGTCCTCAGTTTGCTACCCGAATGGTACTGGATTCCGGTGCGTGTGCGAAGAAGAGTTTGCCTGGCTGAACGACAGCTGTCTTGCGTACACCCCTTGTGATGACATCATTCAAGGCACATGCAGATGCATCAATGGAATACCGTCTGATGGACAGTTTTGCCAACCACAGCCACGTAAGAACGATTCTTCTTTATTCTAATATCGTTCTTTCCAGTTGTTGAATCAGAGGCATTTCTAGGTAATACTTTCGTAAATGTCCTGTAACATTTAGGATCTTTTATGGTTTCAATATTGCATGAGAAGAAGAAGATGGGAAATGAATGGGCATAGTAGACGTCTCGTAGTCAAACATGTCTTGTGACGGCAAACCTAGACTAAAGAGAATTTCAGACCCGAACTGCCTTCCTGTTCTCAGTAGCATGGCAAATCAAAAAGTAGCCTTAGTGTCCTCCGCTGTGTAGAATTCCTCATGACATAACGGACAGTTACTTTTTGGCTTCTGTTTTCAAGTATAATCGACGTTCTGTGTGTGTAACTTTTTCGTGTTGCCTATCATACAGCTACCAGAATTGAATTGGACTATGACATTGATATTGAGGTGACCGTGTCAGATATCGCAGTGATAAATGATCTGAGGAACCTTCTTGCAACAACACCATTCCCATATCCACTGACTGATACCATTGAAATAACTGGGGTGAACTTAACAACAGGTAAAAGCAATCGCTCGGAGATTGTCTCTTCACAATTTCTTTCAAGTGATCCAACGGATATTTTGAGATACTTTTTCTAAGTGGGAGGAAACATGTTCTTCTATCTGCACTTAGGAATAATTTTGATGGTTTACAAACATTTGAAAAAATTCTTCTTTTCATCACCAAAGGAAAAACATAACTTTGCTGATATGAATAAATTCAACCCACTGCTTTCAGCTGACTATCTCATTCTTGCGTCCTCAGTTTGCTACCCGAATGGTACTGGATTCCGGTGCGTGTGCGAAGAAGAGTTTGCCTGGCTGAACGACAGCTGTCTTGCGTACACCCCTTGTGATGACATCATTCAAGGCACATGCAGATGCATCAATGGAATACCGTCTGATGGACAGTTTTGCCAACCACAGCCACGTAAGAACGATTCTTCTTTATTCTAATATCGTTCTTTCCAGTTGTTGAATCACAGGCATTTCTGGGTAATACTTTCGTAAATGTCCTGTAACATTTAGGATCTTTTATGGTTTCAATATTGCATGAGAAGAAGAAGATGGGAAATGAATGGGCATAGTAGACGTCTCGTAGTCAAACATGTCTTGTGACGGCAAACCTAGACTAAAGAGAATTTCAGACCCGAACTGCCTTCCTGTTCTCAGTAGCATGGCAAATCAAAAAGTAGCCTTAGTGTCCTCCGCTGTGTAGAATTCCTCATGACATAACGGACAGTTACTTTTTGGCTTCTGTTTTCAAGTATAATCGACGTTCTGTGTGTGTAACTTTTTCGTGTTGCCTATCATACAGCTACCAGAATTGAATTGGACTATGACATTGATATTGAGGTGACCGTGTCAGATATCGCAGTGATAAATGATCTGAGGAACCTTCTTGCAACAACACCATTCCCATATCCACTGACTGATACCATTGAAATAACTGGGGTGAACTTAACAACAGGTAAAAGCAATCGCTCGGAGATTGTCTCTTCACAATTTCTTTCAAGTGATCCAACGGATATTTTGAGATACTTTTTCTAAGTGGGAGGAAACATGTTCTTCTATCTGCACTTAGGAATAATTTTGATGGTTTACAAACATTTGAAAAAATTCTTCTTTTCATCACCAAAGGAAAAACATAACTTTGCTGATATGATTAAATTCAACCCACTGCTTTCAGCTGACTATCTCATTCTTGCGTCCTCAGTTTGCTACCCGAATGGTACTGGATTCCGGTGCGTGTGCGAAGAACAGTTTGCCTGGCTGAACGACAGCTGTCTTGCGTACACCCCTTGTGATGACATCATTCAAGGCACATGCAGATGCATCAATGGAATACCGTCTGATGGACAGTTTTGCCAACCACAGCCACGTAAGAACGATCCTTCTTTATTCTAATATCGTTCTTTCCAGTTGTTGAATCACAGGCATTTCTGGGTAATACTTTCGTAAATGCCCTGTAACATTTAGGATCTTTTATGGTTTCAATATTGCATGAGAAGAAGAAGATGGGAAATGAATGGGCATAGTAGACGTCTCGTAATCAAACATGTCTTGTGACGGCAAACCTAGACTAAAGACAATTTCAGACCCGAACTGCCTTCCTGTTCTCAGTAGCATGGCAAATCAAAAAGTAGCCTTAGTGTCCTCCGCTGTGTAGAATTCCTCATGACATAACGGACGGTTACTTTTTGGCTTCTGTTTTCAAGTATAATCGACGTTCTGTGTGTGTAACTTTTTCGTGTTGCCTATCATACAGCTACCAGAATTGAATTGGACTATGACATTGATATTGAGGTGACCGTGTCAGATATCGCAGTGATAAATGATCTGAGGAACCTTCTTGCAACAACACCATTCCCATATCCACTGACTGATACCATTGAAATAACTGGGGTGAACTTAACAACAGGTAAAAGCAATCGCTCGGAGATTGTTTCTTCACAATTTCTTTCAAGTGATCCAACGGATATTTTGAGATACTTTTTCTAAGTGGGAGGAAACATGTTCTTCTATCTGCACTTAGGAATAATTTTGATGGTTTACAAACATTTGAAAAAATTCTTCTTTTCATCACCAAAGGAAAAACATAACTTTGCTGATATGAATAAATTCAACCCACTGCTTTCAGCTGACTATCTCATTCTTGCGTCCTCAGTTTGCTACCCGAATGGTACTGGATTCCGGTGCGTGTGCGAAGAAGAGTTTGCCTGGCTGAACGACAGCTGTCTTGCGTACACCCCTTGTGATGACATCATTCAAGGCACATGCAGATGCATCAATGGAATACCGTCTGATGGACAGTTTTGCCAACCACAGCCACGTAAGTATGCTTTGTGTCTTCTCCTAATTTTGTTCTCTCCAGGTATTTGGTAAAGTCCACCTGTGGCTATAATTTTTTGCCATTCCATATATAAATCAACTTGCAATGTTTGGATTGTTTCATGATCACAACATTATCTATCTTATAAAAATTACATGATTACATGATTTGTAATTAAAATGCATACTAGACTTTCCTTGATCAAATATGAAGCATTACCCCAAATGTACCCTAATCAGAATTTCAGATTGTAAGTTGCATACTTTTGTCCTTTGTCCTGTTGTCTCATCGATCTTCTCTAGGTTCTGTGACAAACAGCACCCCTCCAACAGCTAATACAACACCTGGTATGTATCGGTTTTCAGTATATTCTGTCAGTAGCTCCCAGATTAGTCAGAATAATTACATTTAATAATTGTAAAATACTGTCCATCTACAATTCAAGAACATTTTCAGATAAGCAGAAATTTCGTTTTGTTTGCAACAATGGGATGGCCTGATATGTATCCTTGCGTTTGTGTCACTTTCAGATTTCATAACAACACTTTACTCTTCCCGTCTTTTAAATGTTCTCTCTCCTTTCTCACTTTGAGAAAGCCTTTGAATCTGCTTAATTCGTCTGTCTTATGCATGTTCTGATATCATTTTTATTCCTTCCTTCTCTAGTTTCTCCCACAACCCCAAGTCCCAATCCCAGCATGTCACATTAGCCATCATTTTCTTCCCTAGTTGTTTCATTCACAAGCCTTAGTCGTTAAATTTAAAGCACTGGGTTTGCACAATTCAAGAACATCCATAACTGAACCAACATTTAGTTTTGTCTCTGAGTATTTCTGTTGTCGGAAATATCCCCTTGGCTTTGTGTCACTTTCAGAAATCCTCAGTATCAACTTATTTTTCATGTCTTCTGTATGTTCGGCCTAAAATATACCCCTTAATGTCTAAGAATGTTCTTGTCCTAACCAAACTTTTTATCGTCCCTCCACGAACATTTAAACTACCTAGAAGTTCCTCTTACCTAATCATCCTGGTTTACTTTCTCTTTTTCATAGGTTCTGTAACAAGCACCACCATTTCAACACCTAATACAACAGCTGGTATGTATCGCTCTTCATCAGATCCTGTAATTTGTTCCCTGATCATCTGAATCGGTACATTTACTAAGCAGCATAAATTACTGTGAGGGTGTTATGGACACAGGCCATGGTGCAGGCGGGGAACAGAAGGTGACGATCCACTTGCGGTCCCAAGACAAACAAGGGTTTATTGAAGAAACTGGACACACAGTGTAAAAAACAAGAGGACCATGGGGGGTGAAATAACAAAAAGGCAATAATACTGAATTAACTAAAACCATAAAACAAAGCACAACTAAGAAGCCAAGCAAAAACACAGAGAATAGGAAGAGGCAGTGGAAGAGAGGAACAAATGCTCAGTAATATTCATAGTGGCAGACTCAGAAACAAGACAAAGGCAGGCACTAAAATACACAAGTAACAAGACTAACAAAAGGCAGGTGTCACAAGTGGACGTGAGCACGGACCAGGGAAGCAGGAAGGTAGGAGCAAGGAGACAAGGAATTGGGGAAACTATTGGCCAGGTCTTAAGGGTGATCTATTAACCAGACTCTTTCCATTCTCTCCAGACGTACCTAGAAATTCCTCACTACTAATCACCCAGTTGTCCGTTCTTTTCTTAGGTTCTTTAACAAACACCACAACTTCAACAGCTATTACAACAGCTGGTATGTATCAGACTTCATCTAATGCTTTAATTGATTCCCAGATCATCTTAATTTGTGTCATAAATAAACATCAGGATAGGATTGGCTAAATCTACAGGTAATCTATAAACCAGACTCTTTGTATTCCCTCATACCTAATCATTCTGGGTTACTTTCTCTTAATCAGACTCTTTCTATTCTCTCCAGAAGTACCTAGAATTTCCTCATAGCTAATCATTCTTGTTTACATTTTCTTTTTGTAGGTTTTGCAACAAACAGCACCACTGCACCAGCTCTTGCAACATCTCGTATGTATCAGTATTCATCTGATGCTGTCTTTGATTCCCAGATCATCTGAATTCATACCATTCCTAAGCACCACAAACATTAGTGAGGGTAGAAAAAGACCAATGCCAAAGGGATTAGCTAGATTTACAAGAGATCTCCAACTCAGACTTTTTTTATTCCCTCCAAAAACTACCTAGAATTTCCCCACAGGTAAAAATCCTGGTTTACTTTCTCTTTTTGTAGGTTTGGCAACAAGCAGCCCCACTTCAATACCTAACACAACAGCTGGTATGTGTCAGTCATCATCAGATTCTGTCATTTATTCCCAGATCATCTGAATCCGTTCTTTTACTAATCAGCATAAATTAGCATGCGGGCACAGTAAAAATAAAGCACCACTGTGATTGGCCAGGTCTATGGTTGATCTATTGACCATACTGTTTCTATTCCCTCCATAACTGCACAGAATATCCTAATACCTAAGAATCCTGCTTTGCTTTTTATTTTTGTAGGTTTTGCAATGAACAGCACAACTCCAACAGCCATTACAACAGCTGGTATGTATCTTTCTTCATTTGATACTTTCATTGATTCTCAGATCACCATAATTCATGCCATGACTAAGCAGCAGAAATTTGAGGGTGCAAAAAAATAACAATGCCATTGGGATTGGCTACATCTACAAGTAATCTCCTACCAAGACTCATTGCTTTCTGATCCTTCTGAAGGTACCTCGAATTTCCTTATAGCTAATCATCTTGGTTTACCTTCTGTTTTTTTGTAGCTTTTGTAACAAATAGCACAACTGCAACAGCTCCCACAACAACTGGTATGTATCAGTCATCATCTGATGCTGTCACTGATTCCCAGTTAATTTTAAGTTGTGCTACAACAAGACACCACAAATTTGAGTGCGGGTGCAAAAAAAGAAAAAAACAATGTCAATGGGATTGGCTGGATCTACAGATGATCTATTAACTAGACTTTTTCTATTCCCTCCAAAACTACCTACAGTTTCCTACTTGCTAAGAATCCTAGTTTACATTCTCTTTTTTGTAGGTTTGGCAACAAGCAGCACCACTTCAATACCTATCACAACAGCTGGTATGTGTCAGTCATCATCAGATTCTGTCATTTATTCCCAGATCATCTGAATCCGTTCATTTACTAATCAGCATAAATTAACATGTGGGCACAGTAAAAATAAAGCACCGGTGTGATTGGCTAGATCTACAGTTGATCTATTGACCACACACTTTCTATTGACTCCCAAACTCCATAGAATTTCCTACTA
Organism: Paramormyrops kingsleyae; assembly: GCF_048594095.1. Taxonomy (NCBI): domain Eukaryota; kingdom Metazoa; phylum Chordata; class Actinopteri; order Osteoglossiformes; family Mormyridae; genus Paramormyrops; species Paramormyrops kingsleyae. The sequence goes on from NC_132815.1 coordinate 9,906,059, forward strand.
CCTAATCACCCTCCTTTACTTTCTCTTTTTTGTAGATTTAGCAAAGGACAGGACAACTGCAACAGCTATTACAACAGCTGGTATATATCAGTCTACATTTGATGCTTTCATTGATTCTCAGATCACCATAATTCATGCCATGACTAAGCAGCAGAAATTTGAGGGTGCAAAAAAATAACAATGCCAGTGGGTTTGGCTACATCTACAAGTGATCTCCTACCAAGGCTCTTTCTGTTCCCTCCAAAACAGCCTAGAATTTCCTCTTAGCTAAGAATCCTGGTTTACATTCTCTTTTTTGTAGGTTTGGCAACAAGCAGCACCACTTCAATACCTATCACAACAGCTGGTATGTATCTTTCTTCATTTGATGCTTTCATTGATTCCCAGATCACCATAATTCATGCCATGACTAAGCAGCAGAAACTTGAGGCTGCAAAAAAATAACAGTGCCATTGGGATTGGCTACATCTACAAGTAATCTCCTACCAAGACTCATTGCTTTCTGATCCTTCTGAAGGTACCTAGAATTTCCTTATAGCTAATCATCTTGGTTTACCTTCTGTTTTTTGTAGCTTTTGTAACAAATAGCACAACTGCAACAGCTCCCACAACAACTGGTATGTATCAGTCATCATCTGATGCTGTCACTGATTCCCAATTAATTTTAAGTTGTGCCACAACAAGACACCACAAATTTGAGTGCGGGTGCAAAAAAAAAAAACAATGCCAATGGGATTGGCTAGATCTACAGATGATCTATTAACTAGACTTTTTCTATTCTCTCCAAAACTACCTACAGTTTCCTACTTGCTAAGTGTCCTGGTTTACATTCTCTTTTTTGTAGGTTTGGCAACAAGCAGCACCACTTCAATACCTATCACAACAGCTGGTATGTGTCAGTCATCATCAGATTCTGTCATTTATTACCAGATCATCTGAATCCATTTATTTACTAAGCAGCAAGCATTAGCATGCGAGCACAGAAAAAATAAAGCACCAGTGTGATTGGCTAGATCTACAGTTGATCTATTGACCACACACTTTCTATTGACTCCCAAACTCCATAGAATTTCCTACTACCTAATCACCCTCCTTTACTTTCCCTTTTTTGTAGGTTTAGCAACAAGCAGCACCACTTCTATACCTATCACAACAGCTGGTATGTGTCAGTCATCATCAGATTCTGTCATTTATTCCCAGATCATCTTAATCCGTTCATTTACTAAGCAGCAAGCATTAGCATGTGGGCACAGTAAAAATAAAGCACCACTGCGATTGGCCAGGTCTATGGTTGATCTATTGACCACACTGTTTCTATTGCCTCCATAACTGCATAGAATATCCTCATACCTAAGAATCCTGCTTTACTTTTTATTTTTGTAGGTTTTGCAATGAACAGCACAACTCCAACAGCCATTACAACAGCTGGTATGTATCTTTCTTCATTTGATGCTTTCATTGATTCCCAGATCACCATAATTCATGCCATGACTAAGCAGCAGAAACTTGAGGATGCAAAAAAATAACAATGCCATTGGGATTGGCTACATCTACAAATAATCTCCTACCAAGACTCATTGCTTTCTGATCCTTCTGAAGGTACCTAGAATTTCCTTATAGCTAATCATCTTGGTTTACCTTCTGTTTTTTGTAGCTTTTGTAACAAATAGCACAACTGCAACAGCTCCCACAACAACTGGTATGTATCAGTCATCATCTGATGCTGTCACTGATTCCCAATTCATTTTAAGTTGTGCCACAACAAAACACCACAAATTTGAGTGCGGGTGCAAAAAAAAAAACAATGCCAATGGGATTGGCTGGATCTACAGATGATCTATTAACTAGACTTTTTCTATTCCCTCCAAAACTACCTACAGTTTCCTACTTGCTAAGAATCCTGGTTTACATTCTCTTTTTTGTAGGTTTGGCAACAAGCAGCACCACTTCAAAACCTAACACGACAGCTGGTATGTGTCAGTTATCATCAGATTCTGTCATTTATTCCCAGATCATCTGAATCCGTTCATTTACTAATCAGCATAAATTAACATGTGGGCACAGTAAAAATAAAGCACCGGTGTGATTGGCTAGATCTACAGTTGATCTATTGACCACACACTTTCTATTGACTCCCAAACTCCATAGAATTTCCTACTACCTAATCACCCTCCTTTACTTTCTCTTTTTTGTAGGTTTAGCAACGGACAGGACAACTGCAACAGCTATTACAACAGCTGGTATATATCAGTCTACATTTGATGCTTTCATTGATTCTCAGATCACCATAATTCATGCCATGACTAAGCAGCAGAAATTTGAGGGTGCAAAAAAATAACAATGCCAGTGGGTTTGGCTACATCTACAAGTGATCTCCTACCAAGGCTCTTTCTGTTCCCTCCAAAACAGCCTAGAATTTCCTCTTAGCTAAGAATCCTGGTTTACATTCTCTTTTTTGTAGGTTTGGCAACAAGCAGCACCACTTCAATACCTATCACAACAGCTGGTATGTATCTTTCTTCATTTGATGCTTTCATTGATTCCCAGATCACCATAATTCATGCCATGACTAAGCAGCAGAAACTTGAGGCTGCAAAAAAATAACAGTGCCATTGGGATTGGCTACATCTACAAGTAATCTCCTACCAAGACTCATTGCTTTCTGATCCTTCTGAAGGTACCTAGAATTTCCTTATAGCTAATCATCTTGGTTTACCTTCTGTTTTTTGTAGCTTTTGTAACAAATAGCACAACTGCAACAGCTCCCACAACAACTGGTATGTATCAGTCATCATCTGATGCTGTCACTGATTCCCAATTAATTTTAAGTTGTGCCACAACAAGACACCACAAATTTGAGTGCGGGTGCAAAAAAAAAAAACAATGCCAATGGGATTGGCTGGATCTACAGATGATCTATTAACTAGACTTTTTCTATTCCCTCCAAAACTACCTACAGTTTCCTACTTGCTAAGAATCCTGGTTTACATTCTCTTTTTTGTAGGTTTGGCAACAAGCAGCACCACTTCAAAACCTAACACGACAGCTGGTATGTGTCAGTTATCATCAGATTCTGTCATTTATTCCCAGATCATCTGAATCCGTTCATTTACTAATCAGCATAAATTAACATGTGGGCACAGTAAAAATAAAGCACCGGTGTGATTGGCTAGATCTACAGTTGATCTATTGACCACACACTTTCTATTGACTCCCAAACTCCATAGAATTTCCTACTACCTAATCACCCTCCTTTACTTTCTCTTTTTTGTAGGTTTAGCAACGGACAGGACAACTGCAACAGCTATTACAACAGCTGGTATATATCAGTCTACATTTGATGCTTTCATTGATTCTCAGATCACCATAATTCATGCCATGACTAAGCAGCAGAAATTTGAGGGTGCAAAAAAATAACAATGCCAGTGGGTTTGGCTACATCTACAAGTGATCTCCTACCAAGGCTCTTTCTGTTCCCTCCAAAACAGCCTAGAATTTCCTCTTAGCTAAGAATCCTGGTTTACATTCTCTTTTTTGTAGGTTTGGCAACAAGCAGCACCACTTCAATACCTATCACAACAGCTGGTATGTGTCAGTCATCATCAGATTCTGTCATTTATTACCAGATCATCTGAATCCATTTATTTACTAAGCAGCAAGCATTAGCATGCGAGCACAGAAAAAATAAAGCACCAGTGTGATTGGCTAGATCTACAGTTGATCTATTGACCACACACTTTCTATTGACTCCCAAACTCCATAGAATTTCCTACTACCTAATCACCCTCCTTTACTTTCCCTTTTTTGTAGGTTTAGCAACAAGCAGCACCACTTCTATACCTATCACAACAGCTGGTATGTGTCAGTCATCATCAGATTCTGTCATTTATTCCCAGATCATCTTAATCCGTTCATTTACTAAGCAGCAAGCATTAGCATGTGGGCACAGTAAAAATAAAGCACTACTGCGATTGGCCAGGTCTATGGTTGATCTATTGACCACACTGTTTCTATTGCCTCCATAACTGCATAGAATATCCTCATACCTAAGAATCCTGCTTTACTTTTTATTTTTGTAGGTTTTGCAATGAACAGCACAACTCCAACAGCCATTACAACAGCTGGTATGTATCTTTCTTCATTTGATGCTTTCATTGATTCCCAGATCACCATAATTCATGCCATGACTAAGCAGCAGAAACTTGAGGATGCAAAAAAATAACAATGCCATTGGGATTGGCTACATCTACAAGTAATCTCCTACCAAGACTCATTGCTTTCTGATCCTTCTGAAGGTACCTAGAATTTCCTTATAGCTAATCATCTTGGTTTACCTTCTGTTTTTTGTAGCTTTTGTAACAAATAGCACAACTGCAACAGCTCCCACAACAACTGGTATGTATCAGTCATCATCTGATGCTGTCACTGATTCCCAATTAATTTTAAGTTGTGCCACAACAAGACACCACAAATTTGAGTGCGGGTGCAAAAAAAAAAAACAATGCCAATGGGATTGGCTGGATCTACAGATGATCTATTAACTAGACTTTTTCTATTCTCTCCAAAACTACCTACAGTTTCCTACTTGCTAAGTGTCCTGGTTTACATTCTCTTTTTTGTAGGTTTGGCAACAAGCAGCACCACTTCAATACCTATCACAACAGCTGGTATGTGTCAGTCATCATCAGATTCTGTCATTTATTACCAGATCATCTGAATCCATTTATTTACTAAGCAGCAAGCATTAGCATGCGAGCACAGAAAAAATAAAGCACCAGTGTGATTGGCTAGATCTACAGTTGATCTATTGACCACACACTTTCTATTGACTCCCAAACTCCATAGAATTTCCTACTACCTAATCACCCTCCTTTACTTTCCCTTTTTTGTAGGTTTAGCAACAAGCAGCACCACTTCTATACCTATCACAACAGCTGGTATGTGTCAGTCATCATCAGATTCTGTCATTTATTCCCAGATCATCTTAATCCGTTCATTTACTAAGCAGCAAGCATTAGCATGTGGGCACAGTAAAAATAAAGCACCACTGCGATTGGCCAGGTCTATGGTTGATCTATTGACCACACTGTTTCTATTGCCTCCATAACTGCATAGAATATCCTCATACCTAAGAATCCTGCTTTACTTTTTATTTTTGTAGGTTTTGCAATGAACAGCACAACTCCAACAGCCATTACAACAGCTGGTATGTATCTTTCTTCATTTGATGCTTTCATTGATTCCCAGATCACCATAATTCATGCCATGACTAAGCAGCAGAAACTTGAGGATGCAAAAAAATAACAATGCCATTGGGATTGGCTACATCTACAAGTAATCTCCTACCAAGACTCATTGCTTTCTGATCCTTCTGAAGGTACCTAGAATTTCCTTATAGCTAATCATCTTGGTTTACCTTCTGTTTTTTGTAGCTTTTGTAACAAATAGCACAACTGCAACAGCTCCCACAACAACTGGTATGTATCAGTCATCATCTGATGCTGTCACTGATTCCCAATTCATTTTAAGTTGTGCCACAACAAAACACCACAAATTTGAGTGCGGGTGCAAAAAAAAAAACAATGCCAATGGGATTGGCTGGATCTACAGATGATCTATTAACTAGACTTTTTCTATTCCCTCCAAAACTACCTACAGTTTCCTACTTGCTAAGAATCCTGGTTTACATTCTCTTTTTTGTAGGTTTGGCAACAAGCAGCACCACTTCAAAACCTAACACGACAGCTGGTATGTGTCAGTTATCATCAGATTCTGTCATTTATTCCCAGATCATCTGAATCCGTTCATTTACTAATCAGCATAAATTAACATGTGGGCACAGTAAAAATAAAGCACCGGTGTGATTGGCTAGATCTACAGTTGATCTATTGACCACACACTTTCTATTGACTCCCAAACTCCATAGAATTTCCTACTACCTAATCACCCTCCTTTACTTTCTCTTTTTTGTAGGTTTAGCAACGGACAGGACAACTGCAACAGCTATTACAACAGCTGGTATATATCAGTCTACATTTGATGCTTTCATTGATTCTCAGATCACCATAATTCATGCCATGACTAAGCAGCAGAAATTTAAGGGTGCAACAAAAATAACAATGCCAGTGGGTTTGGCTACATCTACAAGTGATCTCCTACCAAGTCTCTTTCTGTTCCCTCCAAAACAGCCTAGAATTTCCTCTTAGCTAAGAATCCTGGTTTACATTCTCTTTTTTGTAGGTTTGGCAACAAGCAGCACCACTTCAATACCTATCACAACAGCTGGTATGTGTCAGTCATCATCAGATTCTGTCATTTATTCCCAGATCATCTGAATCCGTTCATTTACTAATCAGCATAAATTAGCATGCGGGCACAGTAAAAATAAAGCACCAGTGTGATTGGCTAGATCTACAGTTGATCTATTGACCACACTCTTTCTTTTGACTCCCAAACTCCATAGAATTTCCTAGTACCAAATCATCCTGCTTTACTTTCTCTTTTTTGTAGGTTTAGCAACGGACAGCACAACTCCAACAGCTATTACAACAGCTGGTATATATCGGTCTACATTTGATGCTTTCATTGATTCCCAGATCATCTGAATCCATTCATTTACTAAGCAGCAAGCATTAGCATGTGGGCACAGTAAAAATAAAGCACCACTTCGATTGGCCAGGTCTATGGTTGATCTATTGACCACACTGTTTCTATTCCCTCCATAACTGCACAGAATATCCTAATACCTAAGAATCCTGCTTTACTTTTCATTTTTGTAGGTTTTGCAATGAACAGCACAACTCCAACAGCCATTACAACAGCTGGTATGTATCTTTCTTCATTTGAAACTTTCATTAATTCTCAGATCACCATAATTCATGCCATGACTAAGCAGCAGAAATTTGAGGGTGCAAAAAAATAACAATGCCATTGGGATTGGCTACATCTACAAGTAATCTCCTACCAAGACTCATTGCTTTCTGATCCTTCTGAAGGTACCTCGAATTTCCTTATAGCTAATCATCTTGGTTTACCTTCTGTTTTTTGTAGCTTTTGTAACAAATAGCACAACTGCAACAGCTCCCACAACAACTGGTATGTATCAGTCATCATCTGATGCTGTCACCGATTCCCAATTAATTTTAAGTTGTGCCACAACAAGACACCACAAATTTGAGTGCGGGTGCAAAAAAAAAAAACAATGCCAATGGGATTGGCTGGATCTACAGATGATCTATTAACTAGACTTTTTCTATTCCCTCCAAAACTACCTACAGTTTCCTACTTGCTAAGAATCCTGGTTTACATTCTCTTTTTTGTAGGTTTGGCAACAAGCAGCACCACTTCAATACCTAACACGACAGCTGGTATGTGTCAGTTATCATCAGAATCTGTCATTTATTCCCAGATCATCTGAATCCGTTCATTTACTAATCAGCATAAATTAACATGTGGGCACAGTAAAAATAAAGCACCGGTGTGATTGGCTAGATCTACAGTTGATCTATTGACCACACACTTTCTATTGACTCCCAAACTTCATAGAATTTCCTACTACCTAATCACCCTCCTTTACTTTCTCTTTTTTGTAGGTTTAGCAACGGACAGGACAACTCCAACAGCTATTACAACAGCTGGTATATATCAGTCTACATTTGATGCTTTCATTGATTCTCAGATCACCCATAATTCATGCCATGACTAAGCAGAAGAAATGTAAGGGTGCAACAAAAATAACAATGCCAGTGGGTTTGGCTACATCTACAAGTGATCTCCTAACAAGGCTCTTTCTATTCCCTCCAAAACAGCCTAGAATTTCCTCTTAGCTAAGAATCCTGGTTTACATTCTCTTTTTTGTAGGTTTGGCAACAAGCAGCACCACTTCTATACGTAACACAACAGCTGGTATGTGTCAGTCATCATCAGATTCTGTCATTTATTCCCAGATCATCTGAATCCGTTCGTTTCCTAATCAGCATAAATTAGCATGCGGGCACAGTTGAAATAAAGCACCGGTGTGATTGGCTAGATCTACAGTTGATCTATTGACCACACTCACTGACTACCTAATCATCCTGCTTTACTTTCTCTTTTTTGTAGGTTTAACAACGGTCAGCACAACTCCAACAGCTATTACAACAGCTGGTATATATCGGTCTACATTTGATGCTTTCATTGATTCCCAGATCATCTGAATCCGTTCATTTACTAAGCAGCAAGCATTAGCATGTGGGCACAGTAAAAATAAAGCACCACTGCGATTGGCCAGGTCTATGGTTGATCTATTGACCACATTGTTTCTATTGACTCCATAACTGCATAGAATATCCTCATACCTAAGAATCCTGCTTTACTTTTTTTTTGGTAGGTTTTGCAATGAACAGCACAACTCCAACAGCCATTACAACAGCTGGTATGTATCTTTCTTCATTTGATGCTTTCATTGATTCCCAGATCACCATAATTCATGCCATGACTAAGCAGCAGAAACTTGAGGATGCAAAAAAATAACAATGCCATTGGGATTGGCTACATCTACAAGTAATCTCCTACCAACACTCATTGCTTTCTGATCCTTCTGAAGGTACCTAAAATTTCCTTATAGCTAATCATCTTGGTTTACCTTCTGTTTTTTGTAGCTTTTGTAACAAATAGCACAACTGCAACAGCTCCCACAACAACTGGTATGTATCAGTCATCATCTGATGCTGTCAGTGATTCCCAATTCATTTTAAGTTGTGCCACAACAAAACACCACAAATTTGAGTGCCGGTGCAAAAAAAAAAAACAATGCCAATGGGATTGGCTGGATCTACAGATGATCTATTAACTAGACTTTTTCTATTCCCTCCAAAACTACCTACAGTTTCCTACTTGCTAAGAATCCTGGTTTACATTCTCTTTTTTGTAGGTTTGGCAACAAGCAGCACCACTTCAATACCTAACACGACAGCTGGTATGTGTCAGTTATCATCAGATTCTGTCATTTATTCCCAGATCATCTGAATCCGTTCATTTACTAATCAGCATAAATTAACATGCGGGCACAGTAAAAATAAAGCACCGGTGTGATTGGCTAGTCTACAGTTGATCTATTGACCACACTCTTTCTATTGACTCCCAAACTCCATAGAATTTCCTACTACCTAATCACCCTCCTTTACTTTCTCTTTTTTGTAGGTTTAGCAACGGACAGGACAACTGCAACAGCTATTACAACAGCTGGTATATATCAGTCTACATTTGATGCTTTCATTGATTCTCAGATCACCATAATTCATGCCATGACTAAGCAGCAGAAATTTGAGGGTGCAAAAAAATAACAATGCCAGTGGGTTTGGCTACATCTACAAGTGATCTCCTACCAAGGCTCTTTCTGTTCCCTCCAAAACAGCCTAGAATTTCCTCTTAGCTAAGAATCCTGGTTTACATTCTCTTTTTTGTAGGTTTGGCAACAAGCAGCACCACTTCAATACCTATCACAACAGCTGGTATGTGTCAGTCATCATCAGATTCTGTCATTTATTCCCAGATCATCTGAATCCATTCATTTACTAATCAGCATAAATTAGCATGCGGGCACAGTAAAAATAAAGCACCAGTGTGATTGGCTAGATCTACAGTTGATCTATTGACCACACTCTTTCTATTGACTCCCAAACTCCATAGAATTTCCTACTACCTAATCATCCTGCTTTACTTTCTCTTTTTTGTAGGTTTAGCAACGGACAGCACAACTCCAACAGCTATTACAACAGCTGGTATATATCGGTCTACATTTGATGTTTTCATTGATTCCCAGATCATCTGAATCCGTTCATTTACTAAGCAGCAAGCATTAGCATGTGGGCACAGTAAAAATAAAGCACCACTGCGATTGGCCAGGTCTATGGTTGATCTATTGACCACACTGTTTCTATTGCCTCCATAACTGCATAGAATATCCTCATACCTAAGAATCCTGCTTTACTTTTTATTTTTGTAGGTTTTGCAATGAAGAGCACAACTCCAACAGCCATTACAACAGCTGGTATGTATCTTTCTTCATTTGATGCTTTCATTGATTCCCAGATCACCATAATTCATGCCATGACTAAGCAGCAGAAACTTGAGGGTGCAAAAAAATAACAATGCCATTAGGATTGGCTACATCTACAAGTAATCTCCTACCAAGACTCATTGCTTTCTAATCCTTCTGAAGGTACCTAGAATTTCCTTATGGCTAATCATCTTGGTTTACCTTCTGTTTTTTGTAGCTTTTGTAACAAATAGCACAACTGCAACAGCTCCCACAACAACTGGTATGTATCAGTCATCATCTGATGCTGTCACTGATTCCCAATTCATTTTAAGTTGTGCCACAACAAAACACCACAAATTTGAGTGCCGGTGCAAAAAAAAAAAACAATGCCAATGGGATTGGCTGGATCTACAGATGATCTATTAACTAGACTTTTTCTATTCCCTCCAAAACTACCTACAGTTTCCTACTTGCTAAGAATCCTGGTTTACATTCTCTTTTTTGTAGGTTTGGCAACAAGCAGCACCACTTCAATACCTGACACGACAGCTGGTATGTGTCAGTTATTATCAGATTCTGTCATTTATTCCCAGTTCATCTGAATCCATTCATTTACTAATCAGCATAAATTAACATGCGGGCACAGTAAAAATAAAGCACCGGTGTGATTGGCTAGTCTACAGTTGATCTATTGACCACACACTTTCTATTGACTCCCAAACTCCATAGAATTTCCTACTACCTAATCACCCTCCTTTACTTTCTCTTTTTTGTAGGTTTAGCAACGGACAGGACAACTCCAACAGCTATTACAACAGCTGGTACTGTATATATCAGTCTACATTTGATGCTTTCATTGATTCTCAGATCACCCATAATTCATGCCATGACTAAGCAGAAGAAATGTAAGGGTGCAACAAAAATAACAATGCCAGTGGGTTTGGCTACATCTACAAGAGATCTCCCAACAAGGCTCTTTCTGTTCCCTCCAAAACAGCCTAGAATTTCCTCTTAGCTAAGAATCCTGGTTTACATTCTCTTTTTTGTAGGTTTGGCAACAAGCAGCACCACTTCTATACGTAACACAACAGCTGGTATGTGTCAGTCATCATCAGATTCTGTCATTTATTCCCAGATCATCTGAATCCGTTCGTTTCCTAATCAGCATAAATTAGCATGCGGGCACAGTTGAAATAAAGCACTGGTGTGATTGGCTAGATCTACAGTTGATCTATTGACCACACTCTTTCTATTGCCTCAATAACTGCATAGAATATCCTCATAGCTAAGAATCCTGCTTTACTTTTTATTTTTGTAGGTTTTGCAATGAACAGCACAACTCCAACAGCCATTACAACAGCTGGTATGTATCTTTCTTCATTTGATGCTTTCATTGATTCCCTGATCACCATAATTCATGCCATGACTAAGCAGCAGAAACTTGAGGGTGCAAAAAAATAACAATGCCATTGGGATTGGCTACATCTACAAGTAATCTCCTACCAAGACTCATTGCTTTCTGATCCTTCTGAAGGTACCCAGAATTTCGTTATACTGTAGCTAATCATCTTGGTTTACCTTCTGTTTTTTGTAGCTTTTGTAACAAATAGCACAACTGCAACAGCTCCCACAACAACTGGTATGTATCAGTCATCATCCGATGCTGTCACTGATTCCCAATTCATTTTAAGTTGTGCCACAACAAGACACCACAAATTTGAGTGCGGGTGCAAAAAAAAAAAAAACAATGCCAATGGGATTGGCTGGATCTACAGATGATCTATTAACTAGACTTTTTCTATTCCCTCCAAAACTACCTACAGTTTCCTACTTGCTAAGAATCCTGGTTTACATTCTCTTTTTTGTAGGTTTGGCAACAAGCAGCACCACTTCAATACCTATCACAACAGCTGGTATGTGTCAGTCATCATCAGATTCTGTCATTTATTCCCAGATCATCTGAATCCAACCATTTACTAATCAGCATAAATTAACATGTGGGCACAGTAAAAATAAAGCACCGGTGTGATTGGCTAGATTTACAGTTGATCTATTGACCACACTCTTTCTATTGACTCCCAAACTCCATAGAATTTCCTACTACCTAATCACCCTCCTTTACTTTCCCTTTTTTGTAGGTTTAGCAACAAGCAGCACCACTTCTATACCTATCACAACAGCTGGTATGTGTCAGTCATCATCAGATTCTGTCATTTATTCCCAGATCATCTTAATCCGTTCATTTACTAAGCAGCAAGCATTAGCATGTGGGCACAGTAAAAATAAAGTACCACCTGCGATTGGCCAGGTCTATGGTTGATCTATTGACCACACTGTTTCTATTGCCTCAATAACTGCATAGAATATCCTCATAGCTAAGAATCCTGCTTTACTTTTTATTTTTGTAGGTTTTGCAATGAACAGCACAACTCCAACAGCCATTACAACAGCTGGTATGTATCTTTCTTCATTTGATGCTTTCATTGATTCCCTGATCACCATAATTCATGAGATGACTTAGCAGCAGAAACTTGAGGGTGCAAAAAAATAACAATGCCATTGGGATTGGCTACATCTACAAGTAATTTCCTACCAAGGCTCATTGCTTTCTGATCCTTCTGAAGGTACCTAGAATTTCCTTATAGCTAATCATCTTGGTTTATCTTCTGTTTTTTGTAGCTTTTGTAACAAATAGCACAACTGCAACAGCTCCCACAACAACTGGTATGTATCAGTCATCATCTGATGCTGTCACTGATTCCCAATTAATTTTAAGTTGTGCCACAACAAAACACCGCAAATTTGAGTGCGGGTGCAAAGAAAAAAAAACAATGCCAATGGGATTGGCTGGATCTACAGATGATCCACTAACTAGACTTTTTCTATTCCCTCAAAAACTACCTACAGTTTCCTACTTGCTAAGAATCCAGGTTTACATTCTCTTTTTTGTAGGTTTGGCAACAAGCAGCACCACTTCAATACCTAACACGACAGCTGGTATGTGTCAGTCATCATCAGATTCTGTCATTTATTCCCAGATCATCTGAATCCAACCATTTACTAATCAGCATAAATTAACATGCGGGCACAGTAAAAATAAAGCACCGGTGTGATTGGCTAGATCTACAGTTGATCTATTGACCACACTCTTTCTATTGACTCCCAAACTCCATAGAATTTCCTACTACCTAATCACCCTCCTTTACTTTCCCTGTTTTGTAGGTTTAGCAACAAGCAGCACCACTTCTATACCTAAGAGGACAGCTGGTATGTGTCAGTCATCATCAGTTTCTATAATTTATTACCAGATTATCTGAATCCGTTCATTTACTAAGCAGCAAGCATTAGAATGTGGGCACAGTAAAAATAAAGCACCACTGCGATTGGCCAGGTCTATGGTTGATCTATTGACCATACTGATTCTATTCCCTCCATAACTGCATAGAATATCCTCATAACTAAGAATCCTGCTTTACTTTTTATTTTTGTAGGTTTTGCAATGAACAGCACAACTCCAACAGCCATTACAACAGCTGGTATGTATCTTTCTTCATTTGATGCTTTCATTGATTCCCAGATCACCATAATTCATGCCATGACTAAGCAGCAGAAACTTGAGGGTGCAAAAAAATAACAATGCCATTGGGATTGGCTACATCTACAAGTAATCTCCTACCAAGGCTCTTTCTATTCCCTCCAAAACAGCATAGAATTTCCTCTTAGCTAAGAATCCTGGTTTACTTTCTCTTTTTTGTAGGTTTAGCCACAAGCAGCACCACTTATATACGTAACACAACAGCTGGTATGTGTCAGTCATCATCTGATTCTGTCATTTATTCCCAGATCATCTGATTCCGTTCATTTACTAATCAACATAAATTAGCATACGGGCACAGTAAAAATAAAGCACCAGTGTGATTGGCTAGATCTACAGTTGATCTATTGACTAGACTTTTTCTATTCCCTCCAAAACTACCTACAGTTTCCTCCTTGCTAAGAATGCTGGTTTACATTCTCTTTTTCATAAGTTTGGTAACAAGCAGCACCACTTTGCTACCTAATACAACAGCTGGTATGTATCAGTCATCATCTGATGCTGTCACTAATTCGCAGATCATCTTAATTTGTGCTATGACTAAGAACCACAAAATTACGTGAGAGTGCAAAAAAAATGCCAATGCGATTGACTACATCTACAGGTGATCTGTTAATCAGACTTTCTCTTCTCTCTTTCTCTTCTGAAACTACCTAGAATTTCCTTATACTGTAGCTAAGAATCCTGGTTTACTCACTCTTTTTTTGTAGGTTTTGTAACAAACAGCACAACCCCAACAGCCAAAACCATAGCTGGTATGTATCAGTCTTCATCTGATGCCTTCACTGATTCCCAGATCATCTGAATATGTTCATTTACTAAGCAACGTAAATTAGCATGCGGGCTCAATAAAAATAAAGCACCAGTGCAATTCGGCAGGTCTACGGTTGATCTGTTAACCAGACTCTTCTCTTTTTTGTAGCTTTTGCAAGAAAGAGCACAACTCCAACAGCTAATACCACAGCTGGTATGTATCAGTCGTCATTTGATGTTTCCATTGATTCCCAGATCGTAATTTGTGCCATTACTATGCACCACAAATTAGCGTGAGCATGCAAAAAAAAAAAACAAATGCCAATGGGATTGGCTAGATCTACATGTGAAACTACCTAGAATTTCCTCATAGATAATAATCCTGGTTTACTTTATCTTTTTCGTAGGTTTTGCAACAAGCAGCACCACTTCAACACCTAGTACAACAGTTGGTATGTATCAGTCTTTATCAGATTCTGTGATTGATTCCCAGATCATCTGAATCTGTACATTAACTAAGCAGAGTAAATTAGCAAGCGGGCAGTATAAAAATGAAGCACCAGTGGAATTGACCAGGTCTGCAGGTGATCTATTAACCAGATTCTTTTTTTCTCTCCAGAAGTATCTAGAATTTCCTCATAGCTTATCATCCTTGCTTACTTTTGTTTTTTGTAGGTTTTGCAAGAAACAGCACCAGTCCGCCAGTTCATGTAACAACAGGTATGTAACAGTCTTCAACAGATCAATATCATTGATTCTCAGATCATCTAAATTTGTATATTTCCTAAGCAGCATAAATTGGTGGCACAATTCAAAAAGCGCCAATGGAATTGGCCAGATCTCTGGGTGATTTGCTAACCAGATTCTTCCTATTCACTCCAAAAGTACCTAAAAGTTCCTCATCGCTAATCATCCAGTTGTCCTTTCTTTATTATAGGTTCTGTAACAAAGAGCACAACTACAACAGCTATTACAACAGCTGGTATGTATCAGTCTTCATTTGATACTATTATTGATTCCCAGATCATCTGAATTCGTATCATTTTTCAGCACCACAAATTAGTGTGATGGTGCAAAAAAACAATGCCAATGTAATTGGTTAGATCTACAGGTGATCTACTAACCAGACTTTTTCTGTTCCCTCCAAAACTACCCAATATTTCCTCTTAGCTAATCATTCAGATGTTATTCCTGCCTTCTGTAGGTTCTGTAACAATCAACAGAATTTTATATTTTCATTCCTTCCTTCTGTAGGGTCTCCCATGACCTCAAGTCTAAAATTCACTATTTATCATTATTCTTCATATTCTTCCTTTGTCATTTCCTTCACAAGCCATAGTTATTAAATTTAAAGAAACTGAAGCGTTGGATATGCCAAATTTGATAATACTCTTAACTAAACTGACAGTTCTTTTCTTTGTATTTCTATTGCCTGAAATATCCCTTTGGCTTGGTGTCACTTTCAGAAAGCCTCAATATCAGCTTATTGTTCATGTCTTCTGTATGTTCGGCCTAAAATATACCCTTTAATGTCCGAGAATGTTCTTAGCTACCGAGACTTTTTCTCTTCTCTCCGCAAACTTTTAAGCTACCTATAATCTCCTCTTAGCTAATCATCCAGTTGTCCTTTCGGTCTTCTTAGGTTCCATAAAAAACAGCACCACTCCAGCAGCTAAAGGAGCAACTGGTATGTATCAGTCTACATCAGATCCTGTCACTGATTTTCAGACCTGTCTGAATCATTACATTTCAGAATTATAAAACATTATGCGTCGAGAATGTAATGTTTCTGAGAAATGTGCTTTTGTTTATAGAAAATCCTATGGCGTAAAATATCAACTTTCTTTATATTGCAAACTTAAAATCAGAATCCAAAAAAATCAGAACCTAAAGAAATCCTAAAGGAAATTATTCCTGTATTTTCTCCCAAATGTAACCCTAAATACACCATATAATATGTAGCAATGTTGTCATTATTACTATATGAAATATTAAGTAATCAGTATCTGAGAATGTCAGTCAGACTTTTCTGTTCCCTCCAAAACAACCCAGAATTTCCTCATAGCTGATCATCCAGTTGTCCATTTTGTCTTTTGTATATCCTATGACAAACAAGAATTTTATATCATTTCTATTCCTTTCTTTTGCAGTTTCTCCTACGACCCCAAGACCAAAACCTGGTATTTACTATTATTTCTCATGTGCAATAATTTTTCCTTAGTCTTTAAATTTAAAGCAACTGAAATATCAGGTATGCAATATTTGTATTGTCAATTAAACAGAATTTTACGTTGTTTTTGTATTTACATTGCCTGAAGTACTCTCGTGGCTTTGTAACATCTTAAATAGCACTGTCTCATTTCGATCTTCTGTATGTTATCCCATTGAAATACACATTTTCTTTCCCTTATTAGTCTGAATTATTTTTTTTTAAGAATCAGGAATGGTTAGTCGCGTCGAATTTGATATTTTTTATTTCTTCCTTTTTTAATGGGCCTATAGACTTACTTGGTCAAATACGAAGTATACACTGAAAAAAATTTGGAGTAGGATTTACTTGAAAAAGCTTGGAAACAATTTTCACTCAGAAAAGACAAGTAAAATTACAAAAATTTGCAAAGTAAAAACCACAACATAACTTAAGAATTAAAGTTATGTTGTGGTTTTTACTTTGCAAATTATCAGTTTCTCTGGTTTTACTATTTATAGGTGCAGTCGTGTGAAAAATAAAGTTTCTCAATTCTAAGGTTTTATGTATCAGGACACCATAGAAAATAATCTGGTCCTTAGCAGGTCTTAATATTATAATTAATAGATTATTTATTCACACAGGTGAACACACAAGCAATTGGGTTGTATTGCCGTTTGTCATGATGCGCCGCTCCGCTCGCATCCGGCAAAGTTAATTTCAAAGTTCACTGTACATTAAAGTTCTCCGTAGATTACATGTAAAATACAAGACAATTGTTTTCGACACAGATGCTATTTGCTAATAACTTATGTTTGTGCAAATCGGTTGTTTAGCAAACTCAACTTTATCAATGCGCTAATTTACAGTCTATGGCTAAATCTTTAACCAGCTTAATAGCTCTATACTTTACTGCAACCGTAACCGTAACTAAATTGATCAATAAACAAATATTTCATAACTTACCGTGTATAAACCTTCTTCGAGAAAAGATCTGTTGATTTTCTTTGCTTCTGCGCGCCACTTCTGACCCAAGGGAGCATGTGCATAGATTGCCTGGCTTCGTGGAGTAAGCTTTACTTCAGTTTGCCATTTTTGCATTAGTTCATTAAATGACAAAATACAAAGTAAATAATGCTTGGGAATTTCCATTTGAGTTGACTCTATTTGAATACTATGTATTCAAGTGCAAAAAAGTTACATCAAAACCTCAAATAGTTTATTGAATTAAATGTAACATTTTCAAATAAAAGGACAAAACAGAATTTGTTTGTAAAATGTACTTAAATTATACTATCTTTATTTACAATCACAAAAAAATAATTTTTTACAGTGTAGTGCAGCAAAGTTATTCTAAACAGAATTTCAAACCATAACTAGTATTCTGTTATGAACAGTATAGCATAGGCAAAAATATGTCTTTGGTTATTCCGACCTTCAGAATTCCTGATGATACAATCATGGGTGTAAATTACGGGTGGGATGGGGGGTTGTAGCCCCCCCCCCCCAATAAATCAAAACCAGCTAATATAAACCCCCCTCCCCTAATGTTCCAGCCAAAGTTATGCCCTTGGATACAACTGACAATGTTATTTATTGGCTTCCCACTTTAAAAATGACTGAAATTCACTTTGTACAACATTTTCGTATTGTAATGTTGCATATTTTATAAATAGAAGCAGAATTGAAATGAAAAGGAATCCTAGACTTTTCTTGATTAAATTAGAGCTACTACACCATGCAATGTAAATCACTCGAATAAAAGATATAAAAGCTAATTATTCCCGATACAAGCATATACCCCCACTACATAAATTCGTTCCACCAACTTGGGAGACAATGCAGATATGGTGAGGAAGGACACAACAAAAACTTAAAACACAGCTGCGTTTATTTGAACACCATTAGGCAACCCACACAGGCACTCGCACGCAGCATCCGTGCCATTTAATATATATGCACATTCGATAAAACCAAACCATAACCATTTACGAATAAACCACTTAATTACAAATACACAAGACTACTGATAACACAGTAAAGTCAATGATACACGCACACACATAGGATTAGTCATTAAAACACAGCAATACCATGCAATGGTGTTCCAAACACTCTCTCTATAGACTCACAATTACAACAGTTAAAAAAAAAAAAAAAAAAAACATTTTTCACCATAGACGAGAATAAGAGCTGGAAAAACATCCGCCAATTCCAATCAGATGCGTTAAGGGCTTCACAGACCAAACGCGGCATGCGTTGTGCACGCCGCGAGGTTTGCGCATCCAGTCAAAACAACAGCGGTGTCCGCTCAATGCGTCGCGCTCGCTGCGGGGCTTCAGCGGGGAAAGTGAGCGTGGTTTTCAGAACATTCTCCTTTCATTTTGTTGTTGCACCGGGGGTCAGTCATGCTGATGAATATGTCGCATGCTAAAAAAAAAAAGCACTAGCACTAAAAATCAGTTGCTCCTCCATTTCGATATCTGTGCCCGGTTCGGTGCCTTGTTTCTATTGATCGCGCGACAATGCGTCATGCGCGCTTTTCAACAAAATTCAACTTTGACCGCGGTGCTCGCACAAGCTCCCCTAGTGGCGCGCGGTACCGCACTGGCGCTGCGCTTGCGATTTTGCTCGGCGCAGCGCGAAATCGTCCTTGCGCGGCGCAATCCATAGGAAATAATAGGTTTCCGAGCGCAGCACAGTGCGCGCCGTGTTTGGTCTGTGAAGTCCTTTACCTGGCCATTTTAACCGCGTCTTACCAGCGCTCATCTCCAAAAACAGAAAGCTCGGCCGAACTCCCTTATCCATTACACTTCCGGGTTATTTATACATGCGGGAGACCGATAACCTCGATAACCTCAGCCCTCTCAGGAAGCACACCCATCAAAATAAAAGTCCCCCAAATAAGATCCCGAATACAATAAACCACTATATGTCCCCTTAAACCAATTTAACCCAAAACAGGCTTTGTGAATATAACTCGCATCCTGTTTCCAGTGGCATAGCATAGCAAACAATATCTGTTGTGTCTTCTGATCTTTACATGTTTTTGTTATACAACTGGAATATTACTTCTTGGCTTATGATTTTTAGAATGATTGACTGTGAATACAAGAAAAACATATCTGATAGCTTCAGCTTTCGATTCTTTCAACTTGGAACATCCACGTGGTTTTGCGTCACTTTCTAAAGGCCTCAGTGTTAGCAAAATAATCCTGTCTTCTATATGTTCTCCCGCTAAAGTACCCCTCATTATAACTTAAAGTAGTACTGTTTTTCTTTTTTGTGCAATGTGAAATATTTCTTGCCCAGTATCTGAGAATGCTCTAAGTTAGCCAGACCTTTTGTTTTATTTCTTGCCAAGCATTTAAATTACCTAGGATTTCCTCTGAGCTAATTTTCCAGTTGTTGTTTTTGTCTTCTGTACCTTCACCAATAGCAACACCGATTCCAACCCTATCAACATCTGGTATGTATGTCATTCTTCACATCCTCTCATTGACTCTAGGATAATTTGAAATATTTACATTTAAGAAATCTAAAAAGTGAAGCATACAGGATTTAAGAACGCTCTTAACTAGACAGACATGTAGACAGACTAGACAGACATTTTTGTTCCCTGAAATATTCCCTTGACCTTGTGTCACTTTCAGAAAGCCTCAGTATCAGCTTTTTATTCATGTCTTCTGTATGTATGAGAATGTTATTAGCTAACCAGACTTGTTCTTTTCCATCCACATCCATTTAAACTACCTAGAATTTCCTACTAGCTAATCATTTTCAGTTAAGCAGAAATTTAGTTTTGTTTGCAAGAATGGCTATGGGCTGAAATATCCCCTTTTGTCTATGTCACTTTGTAACTTCTTAAATATCACTGTCTCATTTCAATCTTCCCTATTTTTCCCCACTGAAATACACACACATTCTCTGATTCTTTCCCTTATTAATTTGAATGATTGTATTTAAGAAACATGAATGGTTAGTCCTGCCAAATTTGACATTATTCCTTCCATTTGTAGTTTCTCCCGTGACCCCAAGTCCTAATGCTGGTATGTACCATCATTCACCATATGCAAATATTTTTTCCTTAGCGATTAAATTTAAAGAAAGTGAAACATTGGGTATGAAGGATTTGAGAACATTGTCAATTAAAGGGAATTTCATTTTGTTTGTGTTTCTATTGCCTGAAATATCCCCTTGGCTTAGTGTTACTTTCAGAAATGTCAGTATCAGCATAATTTTCTGGTCTTAAGTATGTTCTCCCCAATGTAAAAAAAAATCTGTTTTAAGTGAACAAACTAATAGCTTTCTGCTATTGGAATGAGAAAAAAACTGTGAATGAACAACAGCTTTGTTTAAATGTTTTTATTGTGTAGGCTTCTGTATTTTGTGTTTCTATTGCCTGAAATATCCCCTCGGCTTAGTGTTACTTTCAGAAATGTCAGTATCAGCATAATTTTCTGCTCTTAAGTATGTTCTCCCCAATGTAAAAAAAATCTGTTTTAAGTGAACAAACTAATAGCTTTCTGCTATTGGAATGAGAAAAAAACTGTGAATGAACAACAGCTTTGTTTAAATGTTTTTATTGTGTAGGCTTCTGTATTTTGCCCATGAAACTCATGGTTTTAGGCCAGTTTTGCTGTGTCCAGTAAAAGTCAAAGATTGTTTGCAATCTCGGGGGGGGGGGGGCTTTCCCAGTTGGCAAAATGTCGTAGTGCATCATGAGGGACCTCAAACTCTCTCCTACAATACTGCATGTATGCATTTCCTAATGATCAGTGATTACGGAGAACAATTTAATCATAAAAAAATAATTAATTCTCAATGAATTACCATTTGTCTTTCATCTTTTTAAAGAATTTGCACTGGCGATGTCATTTAAAATTCTACTCACCTTTGACCAAGATTTGGCTAATTCATCAAGCTTAAAATTCAAATCATTAAAAACAGAAATGGAAGCAATTGTAAGTATACATTCTTAAAATACTTCCAACATTCAGATACATGCAATACACACATTGCCTTAAATATAATTTTAAATGTAATTTATATTTTTTCAATTTTTTTAAACAAACCTTTCAGTTTATAATTCTGTGTATTACTCTGCTATACAACTGAAGAGCAGCATGTTATCAGCATAGTACATATCAATTTACTGTTTGAAGAGGCTGCCAAAAGCAGTTAACTAAGCAGGCATTTTGATTAACATAAAATTTGTTCTTTTACCCAGCTCACTGCAAATTACAAGAATTTAAATGGTTTTGTTAGAGTCTATGTCATTCGCTTCAGGTAAGTTTTCCCCTTTAAACACAGTATATTTAGGTAGTCTGCTTGTTTTTGCTGTTCTTTATCATTATTATTAGTAGAATAGTAGTAGTAATAGTAAAATTTTCAACAGTAGTACTAATACTATTAGTGCAAATATAGCAGTAGGGAATTTAAGAAAAATAACATACATTTTCTAAATACTCAGAACACATTATTAATCATTATTTCTGTAATTTAGACGATATTCCTGAATTTTGTTTGACAGGAGTGGCAGTGTGATTACAGACTTTGTACTGGAGGCAAACAGTGTGAGTCCCACTGAGATTGCCACAATGAACAGTAAGGTTGCAGTGGATCTTCAGGCCCAGGGTTACAGTGTTGACCGAAGTTCCTTCGGTGGAGTTGTTCAAGGTAGGATGAAAATCACAGGCACTAAATGGTTTGTCACTGCAGACAGATATACGAAGTTTCACTTGAAACAATTGAAACTGCTTCACCTTAGACAATTTTTCCATTTAGCTGGTCCATAATGCAATCCACACTGAAATGATAATTTAAAGAAAAGCTGTTGATTACGGGGATCACAATAATTACAGTGATTTAATTTTGTTATTGATGACAATAGACCCTTTTCAGTTTAATTTACCAAATTCATCTATTTTTACTTTTAAGACTAAGGTTTTGTTGTCTTTATGATTTTATCCCTCAATCTTCTCCTTTGTCCACTCTTTCGACTCCTCTTGCTCGCTCTTCTCTCCCTCACCCGCTCTCACACTCTCTTGTCCTCCTCCCCATAAAACACAATGCACATTCATAAAAAGTAATGGAATCTCCTGGATTTTGTCATACTTCCCTTCCCAATGAATAAATATATAAAATCAAACTATCAGATAAAATTTACATTCATTCCATTAATGTTCAGGCTCGGGTCAGACAGACATACCATGGGGCTGGGATGGGTTCAAGCTGACATTTCAGACCTGTGGGGGCTCTAGAATAAAGTCTGCCAATGTCTCCCAACCGAGTCCTTGGGGGGCCCCAGACAGCCCACATTTTTGCTCCCTTCCAGCTCCCAGCCAATGAAGAACACAAAGTACCTGGTACAGTACAGGTGTGTTAGGAGCTGAGAGGGAACAAGAAATGGACTGAGAAACAGTGCAGTAATATTTTACTTATGGCAGGTCAATGCTTGTGTCCAGATGGTTGTTGGTTTGGATCCCATGTCCAACAGAGTAACCATATCACTGTCGACCCTTTGAGCGAGGCCATTAACCCCAGCTACTCCAGGGATGCTGGATGCTGGGGGGTTTGTGCGACGCACCAGCAGCTCTGATTGTTACTGTATGATTGCATGCTAACAGCTTCTCCCCTCCTTATTTCTTTAAGGAAATCAGCCTTTTATTAAGAACTATGATATTATATATCCTGGTACCACTTTGCAGCTGACTTGTGTGGTTCCAGTAACTATGCAAATGGGAACTGGGTCATGGTCCGTGAATGGTCTGCCGGTGTCAAACAATGCAAAGTATTCAATCACCAATTCACCTCCCACACTGACTGTTCAGGACATGAGCGGTGACGACAGCGGTAAGTACAGTAGATTACTAACTTATGATATTTAGGTTAAAATAAATCAGATGAGTATTAATGCACAGTAAAGAGTGCCAACAGTGATGGTATTTAATAATGAGTAACATGGTATACTCTGTATTTCAAAACTTTGCATATATATTAATTATTGTATTATTTTACATAATGCAAATGTGATTACTTCAATCATTCAAACTGTATTTCACAATAAAGGTCAGCTTTTTACATTGATGAACAGCTGTGGAAAAAATTGAGACCACTCGATATTTTTAAATAACTTTGCATTCTTAAATCCCAGTTTAATTCTGGTTCTGCTGGCGGAAAGCTACGCTGAGCAGCAGGATGCTTCAAGGTTCAAAAGCAGTACACAAGAATAAGGTGAAGCAGGAGACACTGGGAACAACCACAAACCAGACAGTTAAAGGGTAGAAGCGACTTTCTAATGCTAGAGATGACCGTTAGCTTGTCCAACAGGTTCTCATGAATCATAGGACGGCATCAAGTGACCTTTAAAAGGAATGGAAAACATTAAGTGCAAGTGGGAAGTGCACTGCTAGGACAGTTCGTATGAGGCTCCTAGAAGCAGGACTGAAGTCCCAAAACACAAGAAAGAAGTCGTTCATTAATGAGAAACAGAGAAGAACCAGGCTGCAGTTTGCAAAATAAAAAAAACCATTATTCACAGATGCACACCCATAAATTGAGAAATGAGAGAAAAAATTGTGCTGTGGTCTCTTAATTTTTTCTGCAGCTGTATTTCTCAATGACAGTTCTATGAACCAACTTTTCTACGAATACCTTCACATGGCATTTTCCCCTCTATTTGTCTCCATATGGCATTTTTCACCCACTAGACACAGTAAACATTCCTGTTTAAAAAACCCGTGTAGATATGCATTTTAGTACTGTGTCAACACATGCACATGTAAAAAAGGTCTTTCAGTACTAAGATAAACAGACTAATGCTAATCTATTCAAGGGTTCAATCTGTACTGCATTATATTGATATTTCACCTTTTAATCATAACCACTTAAACTCAAAATTTGGGAAAAATTTCAACCAATGTTTCCTCGAGAGACCTTTATCCAATCACAAGCTCAATTCCACCCCCCTGAAAGTGACTGACAGAGTGCACCATTATTATGAAAAGAAGCATTATGAAATAAAAAGCTGGTTTGGAAACCTGACATTCAGGAATACATCAATGTGAAAAGTTGAAATTTATATTTTATAAATGAGCTCCTTGGCTAAGGTGCTTGGTAATACTTTTATCCTGCTGTCAATTGTGAATAATATCCATGTTTTTTGCCGTTGTTTTTCTCTTTATAATCTAGGAATATACACGTTCACAATGACTCAGTCGACCTTGACATTCACCCGCACGGAATCCATTTCAGTGACAGATGTTGTTCCTCCCATTATTCAGCTGAACATGTTAGCAACTAATGTTCCATGTGGAGCAAATGAAAATATCCCATTGGAGTGTTGTGTTACATACTACCTAATTAAAAACATTACAGCAAAATGGATGGACGGTTCTGTCGAAATACCCTCTGGTAATTTTTATTACTTAAAATAAATGTCTAATTTATTTTACAATATGTTTTATTGTCCTTTGTCAAGTTCCTGTACATTGTCCTACAGATATATAATTTACATAAGCAGTAATTATTTGATATTAGTGTATGCATCATTTTCTTTAAAAGATTAAATTGATTTAATATCCAGTTTGAATATTCGATCTGTTGAACATTGCAGCTGAATATTGTACATTTGATGTTTTTCATTTTACAGTACAGACCACAACAAACATGCTATGTGTCAGTGCTGCATACCCAGTACCAAAGCAATGCAATACAAAGGAACTCACATGCCAAGTGATTGTCAAGAAAGCATCTACAACTCAAACATTCACAGATGATGTAACGCTAATGTTTTTCAGTGGAGGTACGAGGTTAATGAGTGTTTAAAAACAAGAGGCCCTATTCAGATTGCAGCCCTATTCAAAATTAATTTTCATTCCCTTTGTTAAAAATGCACAGTGCGACGCATGTGTTTGCTTTTCAACTTAAAGCACTAATCCAACTTCACATTTATTTATTCTAGCGACTAACTGTGATGACACAACATACGGTGCTGGTATGAATGGAAATACGGCTACTGTGCTTTGCCCAGCCAGTTTTACAGGAAACAGGACTGCAGTTTGTGAAAATGGGAATTGGAACCTTCAGGAGGACAATTGTGTCTTCAGCCCAATAGTGACACTAGCGTTGTTTTCTGAGGTAGCACATTTTGAATACTAATCATCCATCCACCCACCTGTTGTCATACTGCTTAGCCAGTATAAGGTGATAGAGTACATTAATCATATATACATTGTGTCATTCTGAAGAACTACAATATGTTTCCACACATCATGCATGATAATACAGTGATAAGGAGAACATGCAGACTCCACACACACAGGGCGTAGATGTGATTTGATTTCCCAGCCCTGTAGATGTGAAGTAGCAGTACTATCCACTCAGCCACCGTGTCATTTCATATAGGTTAAGCTTACATTATATATTGCATTTCAAGGAAACTATTTATAGGGAAAGACCTTGATGTTTTGTCTAAAACTCAGTTTAAAGGAACTAGCTATATTGTTAGACCACGTGTTAGACCACTTGCTTATCTGTTATCTGTCATCAAATCATAAAACTTAAAATCATATAAAATTCTAGATATAAATTATAGAAAAATTACAATGTGTTCATTATCAACAAATTCAGAGTGAGTTAGCAATTTGTAAGTCTGTGTTGTTTTCAACAAATCATACTATTTGTACACAATTAATTGGAAATTACTGACTATTTCAAAGCATTGGTACTTGGTATCTTGGTAAGAACATTTGTTTAAAAAAAAATCTGTCTAAAATTCTTCTGTTCATTTTTAATTCTTGTTTACCTGTCCACAGAATCTGAGTTCAACTAATGTATCATCATTTGTGAATGACCTTAAGACAACCACTACCAGTTTTAAATCAAGCATAACACAGTCATCAGCCACCATTTCCTCTATTGTGAACATACTTGACAACACTGCAAAAGTTTCAGAAAATTTAAGCAAAACTTCAATGCAAGTATGTTGAAATGCCAATGTGTGTGTGTGGGGGGGATCGTATTGGAATTTAAGGTTTAGACTTTCTTAGTTATTTGTTTTGTAATGACCATACATTATTAATTTAACAATTAGCACCATCTTACTTACAAATATGCTCTGTTGTGTTGTTTAATAAAAATATGATTTCAAGGTCTAATTAAAAAGATACTGTTTATCAGCTATAACATCTGAACTTCAGATTGAGAAAAATATTCCAGGAAAAAAGTATACCCTAAATCCTAAAATCATGTCTACTGTTTGATATAATTATTACATTTTATCCATCTATATTCTGTTTTTTTTTCTTTTTTGTAGGATGTTTTGGAAACAGTATCAATTTTGGTGTCACCCCAAACTCAGCAATCCTGGGCAGGACTGAACAGTAACAACAGAACCCAAAGCACAAGCTCTACTTTACTGGAATCAATAGAAAACATTACACATGGTTTATCAAGCAATTCCTTTACAATTAGTACAACAAACATTCAGTTAATCAAAACAACATTAACATTCCCTTTCAATGAAATCTTGAATTCATCTCAAGTATTCATCCCAAGTCAAGGTCTTCCAAACAACACGACTATCACAACAATCGTCTTTACGACTCTTGACTTTGTCTTACCTGCAAGGACCACTGGAAACAGTATGAATAACTCCATCAATGGAATTGTCATGTTAGCCTATATAAACGAAACCATAAATAATGTTTCGCTGACATTTGATAAAACAAACAAAACAAAGGGAAACAACCAGTGTGTTTTTTGGAACTTCAAACTTTTTGAAGGCACCGGAGGCTGGGACTCTACTGGATGTCAATTGGATTCTGAAACGAATGTCAGTGTCACCTGTTCCTGTAACCACCTGACTTCCTTTTCGATATTAATGTCACCTTTCGTACCTGAATCCATTGAGGTTGCTCTGAATTACATCACGTACATTGGAGTCGGCATATCAATGGGATGTCTGGTCTTATGCCTTATAATTGAAGCATTTGTATGGAAAGTTGTCACTAAGAACAGCACGTCACACATGCGACACGTCACTGTAGTGAACATTGCTCTGTCTCTGCTGATTGCTAACATATGGTTCATCATTGGAGCAGCGGTGTCAAACGTAGGCCAGAGCACACCGGAGAAAGCATGCAGTGCTGCAACCTTCTTCATTCACTTCTTTTATCTTGCCTTGTTCTTCTGGATGCTGATCTCAGCTCTCTTCCTCTTCTACCGTACCATGATGGTTTTCTCCCACATGTCAAAGAGCACTATGATGGCCATCGCCTTCTCAGTGGGCTACGGGGCACCACTCATCATTGCCATAATCACCATTGTAGTCACTGCCCCCAAAAATGGCTACTTCAGGCAAGATGATGCATGTTGGTTGAACTGGTACCAGACTAAGGCCCTCCTGGCATTTGTGATTCCAGCCTTGACTATTGTCATTGTGAACCTGTTCATTCTAATCGTGATTCTGTTTAAACTACTGATGAGGGGTGTTGGTGAGAACCGTCAGTCTGAGGAGAAGAATGCTCTGGTGGTCATCGCAAGGTGTGTCGCCGTTTTGACTCCCTTCTTTGGCATCACCTGGGGACTTGGCATAGGGACCATGGTGGCACCCGCAAATCCCGGAATCCACATTACATTTTCAATCTTCAATTCACTTCAGGTATGAGTAAAAATTAGGTACTTTCTGCTGTTTCTATTTTCTGAAATAAAATTTGGTATCAAATTTAAATGTGGTATGACTTGTGTAGTGGAGGTCAGAATGAAAAGGTTATGAATAATGTTTTCTATTCCCTCACTTCCCAGCTGTCAGACCATGCAATGTTTAATTATAAGTAACAAAAAGAGTTTTATTTTAGTCAAGGGAATCCAGGTGTTCGGGGGGTCAGTGAAGCCAAAACAGCAAACCAAAAATCGTACTAACTAGATGAAAACAACCTCTCTAAGCGAAACAAAAAGTATTATACAACTGCAGCTCCCTTTCCTAAACAAAAACAGGAGAAAAGTTAACTTAAAAAGCATTCACCCTGTTAAGTCTCATAAAATGGAAAGAAAGAAATACAAGCACACATCACACACATTGACGCAAACACCTCTGCACCCACAACAGGAAGTGTTGGGTATGACGGCAGAGAGCGATTTGGTAGCCTCTGGTGGACGACCCCCCAAACAAAAAAGCCAGTTCACCATCCTTTTTTTCATTGTGACAATTCTTTGGATCTACACTTTCATAATTCACTCATAGTTGTAACGTGATAGAGAACAATATTGAAAAGTAGAATAACAAAATATTTCTCAGAATGAAATTATTTTGAAGTTTTGAAGTAAATACTAATAATTCTTTTTACTTTTTTTCAAGGGGTTCTTCATTTTAGTATTTGGGACTCTTTTAGACAGCAAAGTAAGTACTAATATTGTATTTGGAATATTGTTGGCTGTGTATTATTATACATTGTAACGCAAACACATGTTACATTGTACCAGCCACCATCATACATCCCTTTTCTTTGTGCACAGATTCGATCAGCAGTTGTTGGAAGATTTTCATTTTTGCGTTCATTATCTAGCCGAACAAGGGTATGTTCATCTTTGTATTCCGCCTCTCGATTGCAGTTTTCAGCAGACACTTTTTGCATCATTTTTTTTTTCCCTTTTTCGTTTGAAATGTTCCACAGACACGCAAAACCACTTACACTATGATTTTTTTTTTCATATAAACAGTACATTTTTTCAGGGGATTTTATGTGGCTGTAGCAGATATGTTTTTAACCATAAATGATACTGTATATAATACATTTTCAGAACAACAAGTATTCTATTTAACTGAGAAATCGTATGGCTTTAGGTAAATATGACACAATTAGCAATTTCCAGTATCAGAGATGATAAATGATGTGTGGTTTGTCTCTCTAACAGAGCACAAGTGCTGGTCCATCTTTGTCCTCTTTGGCTGAACGTTTTAGGCGAAGGAGACAAAGTAAGTTAAACTGCTCTGCTGTATTATTTTATAAATGTTTTTATTGAGATATACTCTGCTTTCTGATTAGGATGCTTTTCTTTATAACGACATTGAAATATTTTTATGTTGCGTTTACACCAGGGTTTAATAAAAGAGTTTCATTGGGTTCTAGCAAACAACTCATTTGTTATGCTGGTGCTACATGTGAACTATAATCTGTGTAATTTGCCATTTTGAGCAAAACAAACAATTCTCTTTATTTTTCAGATGTTTTTGCTTCTGATTCTTCAACAAGTCTGAGGGCTTCTGAGGCGTTTATCAGTGCTTAGCTGCCTGGCTGGTCAACTGATGCTGTGAATATCTGAAATGGTTTTTCAAAATATAATAGATAATAGCTAAAAAATAATAACAATGATTTAACATATAACATAAAAGGATTTTTAGATTTTTTTTCCCCCACCAGCTCTTAATTAAATAGGATTTTATATGGGTTTTGTTTTTTTTATTACTTTAAGTCAGTTACAGATTTATCTATTTTTTCTGTGAACATAAACACTATTCAATCACTTATTTTAGCAGCAATGTTATTCTGTCTAGATTTCTAAAATGGAAATTCTGCAAAAAGAAACGTCTTGATGAAGTACAATGAAATATGTATAATTCTGTCTTGTTCATCTCATTGCGGTCATTATTCAGCATATTTTAATAGTGTAATATAGTAACAATAAAATAAGCAATTTTCTTTTTCATATTTTGGGCTGTGTAACATTATACATAATAAAATGATTACCATTCAAATGTCTGAATGTCTCTTTTCATATTTCTATATGAATAACAAGAGAAATCTGAAAACATTATTAATGTATAGAATCGTGTTATTTCTAAAAATGTACCACTTTCTCAACTACAGATCAATGCTCCAGATGAACATATTACCATTTATAAAAAGTTTTTTTATTACATGTTATGAAGGCAAAAATCAATTATATATTTTTTGACAAAGAAATTATCCATAGAATTATACAATGATGCATGATATAGCCCATTTTGTCAGAACTCTTATGTACTGTACTATCCAAATATGCTTAGAAGGGAAATAATATCTGAATACATGAATATTAGGGAATAAAATCAAATGAAATTATGAGGGTATTTCTATGAAGTGCAAACTGGTGAAAACCATGAAATATTTAGATTAATATATTTGTAATAGCAAAAATGGTAGGAAAGTAAAGCAAATAAAAATACCAAATGTACAATTTTTGAGACTTATGCAGTTTGTAAACAATGTGTTTTCTGTTACAAACCATGGGAACCTGACGATAAATTGTTTGGACATAAAAAGAAATAAATGAAGGTATGTTCGACCTTAGTGTCAGAAGCCTAGTAATAAACCTATACAACCTCAACATGAAATAGACATTTCTAACTGTTGCTAGACTTTGGGCATATGTTAGCTTAGAGTCCAGGTTTATGTGCTTGGCGTCTCGTAATTACTGTTATAATTACAGCAAAAACAAGAGCGCCTGCCACTCCACCAATCAGAACGCCTGCCATACCTCCACTTATCCGCTGTGTCTCACAGCTCATGCCAGTGTAGAAAATGGCCTTTCCAGACGCACACCTGAATGGGAAAATATGTCAGGTTTAGCTCTCAGCTGTGCAAAAGCTTCACTGCTCAAAATACATTATTAGCAGTGAAATGTGCAATTTGAATAATGCCAAAATTTGTTATTTTTATTTTTTTAAGTGGAAATTTAAAAAAATATTCTCAGTATTATGGCTGCGGCAGGTAACCTGCAGACTGCTTTCCCATGTCTGTCTACACAAGCTCCTCCATTGCGACAGGGATTAGGCTGACAAGGGCTGCCCGAAGCCGACCTGGCCACACGGAGTTTGGGCGTTTCAGCAAAGCTTCTGTCAGATATGCCGGGTCCTTCCTGGATCTCCTTCACTGTCTCAGTAGATTTCAGACTGACCTGGACTTCAGACCTAATCAATTTTGTCAAATCTTAAAAAAAACAGATAAATATGTTTTTTCCACATTTCCATTACTTTAAATTCATTGCAATGTGTTGAGACAAGGTATTTACCATTAAAGTCAATGGACAGTATAAGGTTGTTGTTTTTAAGGAAATTTCTCCTCAGTAGCTGCTGATGTGAGATGAAGGTGCTCCATCCAAATTCCTGACTTCTGAAGCACTCACAGGAGTCATCCCACTCTCCGTTAGTGATTGGTTTGACCCACGTGTTATCTGGTCATTAAAAAAGATCCACAGTTGTTCTTCCCAATGCAAAATCATCCTCTGACACACAACACAGAGATCCATACAGATATAAAACAGCTACAGTCCTATTACTGTTTACAGTTTATGTACTATTCAGTTACAGTACCTTACGTAAGTTCATCATGCTATTAACATATATGAATTTTAATTAGAGAATGTGTATATTAATACGGTCTACAGCTGAGATGAAACTAATACTATTTCAAGTTCCTGAATTAAATTTAATTTGGACACAACTAGCAACTAAATAGGCCTCCATCTTCCAGCTGATTGTTCTGGTCCAGGTGATGCGGGGGCATTTCAGGTGACACAAGGCAGGTGTACCTGAACAGGATACCATTCCATGGGGCATACAGACTCATACATACAAGTATATATTACAGGCAATTTGGAGATACCTCTTAACCTAATTGCATGTTTTGGACTGCAGAATAAAATCAGAGTACCCTGTAAACCTGAGGGAGAACATGCAAACTCCATACTCAGAGGTGGGATTGAAAATGATACTCACTGATGCCACGCCCAGCTAAATAATGTCAGTCCAATATCAATGCATTAAACAATACTTTGCATTGAAAAAATGTGCAGTACCAGTCAACAGTTTGGACACACCAAGCTGTCTACAAAGGAGAGTAATAGTATCACATCACATGACCTGGCCACCTGACCGAAGCACTGTAGTGTGGAGGAGTTTGACCAGCGTGTGAAGGAAAAGTGGCCTATGAGTGCTCAGCATATATGGACAGCTGGAAAGGCATCGCAGGTTGGCCACCTCATCAAACTGCCTTAGAGGAGACAGTTGGGTTATCCAGTCCCT
This sequence comes from Paramormyrops kingsleyae, assembly GCF_048594095.1. Classification (NCBI taxonomy): domain Eukaryota; kingdom Metazoa; phylum Chordata; class Actinopteri; order Osteoglossiformes; family Mormyridae; genus Paramormyrops; species Paramormyrops kingsleyae. Next base: position 9,938,682 of record NC_132815.1, read on the forward strand.
GGAGCAATTGGGGTTAAAAGGCCTTGCTTAAGTACCCAATGGTGGAATCACTCTGCCCCCAACAATTAAAATCCTATTTAATTGTTTGAAGTTTTTTGGCCAGTCCATAATTCCATATATGTTATTTTGTAGTTTTTATGTCTTTATACTAAAATGTAAAGGATAGTATAAAGAAATCTTTCTATCGGTAGGCATTTCCAAACTTTTGACTGGTACTGTAGAACCTATTTCTTACGGGGAGATCAGGAAATTACCGCTTGTAAAGCTCCTGCTGGAAGACATTCTTAGTTTCACATCAGGGTCTTGGTCCATAGCAGTGACGGTGACCTGCCTGTTCTGTGCAGGCCACTCCAGCACCCCATCATTTTCCCCACTGCAAAGATGGAAGTATACACCTAGGTAGCCCTGCGTGGAGCTGTCCTTGCCATTAGGGTAGACACGAACCCCATAGGCATAGCCCTCTGCACTATAAAACCGTTCACTTGTGATGTTGTGTCCAGTAGGACTGGTTTGGAGAATGTGTGTGAAGTTGCTTAGCTGCCAGGTGGTACTGGGACACGGGGTTTCAGTGAGGGAGATGTCATCAATGTAAATTCCACCATCCATCTTGTTTGATCCCACTATGCCCTGGAAGATGTAGCGGAATTTGTCTTTTCCATTCAAGGTCACATGAGCAATTTTCCATGTTTCACTGCTACCACCTGAAAGACAACATTATCCAGCATGAATGAAAATCCAGAATCAACATGGCAGACATGCATTTCAATGGAAAAGCAGTAAAAAAATTAAAGGTAAATATACAAAGCATAAACACAACAGAAGTTGCACTGTTTTTTAATTATTTCTATTTGGAATATTATGTGAATTAAACTGTAGGCACAAAAGTAAAGTAGGAAGTAAAAGAAATTGGAAACACCTTGGATGGTATAGACTTTTTTCATTTTACGGACATTTCCAGTCCCATCGTCTGTTTTCATCCAGATGACCAGATTATCAGCAGTGGTTCCTGTCATCTTGTAAAAGAACTGAAGGCACTGTTGGTTTCTTTTGGGGTAGAGGATACGAGATTCCAGCATAGCGCTCTTTCCCACTTCTGCTTCAGAGGTGTCAAAGTACATGAAATAGCCAGCGTCTACAAAAAAAATGTGGACTGGTTTCAGTCTGGGGCAGATCTGACTAAACGTGTAAAGAACATAACTGAGTTAAACGAAAAAAACACTAAACAAAATATTTCAGCCAATAACTGATTGCAAAAACAGCTACACACACTCTGTCTATTGTCCTAATATTCCTGGGCTACTTAGGGTCTGTATTCCTTTAAATACATTACACTATGGTGCTAAAGAAACAAAGCCTCATGTTACATATTAAAACACTACATGTGACAGTTTTGGAACCTCAGTCTGAAACAATATACAGGTATGTGCGCTTAACATCCAGGTTGCATTTTGCCCAATAGGATGTTAGGTGACTTGCACAGTATGTGATCATCATATATACTGTATACAAACCAATACTATGATATACTGTACCTGTACTGTACCTCTACTGTACCAGTACTGCCTAAATAGTCAAGCTTCATGAGACTAATGGATACAATACAAAAAGAGTACATAATAAAAAGTACAGTAAAGTAAATACATAAATGCAATACATAGAGGTTTCTTATCGTTATCAAATATTATGTTTATTTAACGTTATATGGTTGGCTGGAGAATCGCTTTGTTCACACCAGCTACACGTGGTGCACTATGGCCACTAACCTTATGCAAACACTAACCATTTTGCAACTAACTTGATTAGCAACCATTTGCAAATACGGAATTAATAAAAACCCATGTGCGCACCAAATTTCATACGCTCACAACAATGGATGCCAGAGTAAGAGAGAATTTTGAAGTAGAATGTATAAAATGTTATTTAAAATGTTCACTTAATGAAGAATGAAATTGTGTATTAAGAGGCTGAAGCAAAATCGAATGGACAGTCGTGGTCATGCTTTGGCTACCATGATTTCCACATAGCGACCATTTTGCTCAACAACCTGGTCACTGGAATGGAACTCATTTGCTAAATAAAGAATGGTTAAATTTACAAAATTTTACGTTTAATATTTTTATGGCAGAAAGACAAATTTTCACAAAATTTGTGAAAAAAGTCGTTTCTTATTGTGATTCATAATGCCTCGGAAACAAATTCGCCTGCCTTTTATTGTCTGAATGTCTGTCTTACCTTTACACTGACCCACAAGGGTTTGGTCTTCTGTCCCTGGGCTGCTTAGAGTTTGAACCCAGTCTGCATCATCTTGCTCATTCTGGATCATGCCACAGATGTTTATCAGTTCAAATGAACACTGGTCCAGCAAGGTATATGTATCAGCTGGAAAATGAGTGAGCCAATACAGCAATGCAAATGTACATGGGAACAATGTCTACATAAAGGTGACATGATAGACATGTGTACAGATCATGGCAGTAAAGGAACATGATATACAGTGTAAATGTACAATGAAAGATGACTGATTAAAGACACAGGTAGCAGTTATGGTGAACATGCTAGTTTAATTATAGCATGATTGCACATGCTAAGACACATGACCATCCAAAGGCAGAAACAATTCCAGTCTTTTCATGACCAATTCATGTGAATTGCTACTCACTGCAGTTGTACATGCGATTCAGTTTGACCAGGTCGATGGCACTGAAGTCTAGGCGTTGTCCAATTATGTCACTGAATGCCTGGATGGTAGTAGTGATGGTAGGCACAGTGGCATTCTTGTTGAAGGACAGTGGCCTGTAATGCATTATTGACTCATAATCGTATGGCGTGTTCAGGTCAGTGATGACGTCATCTGCATACTTGTTAAAGTTGTGTTCCTTCCCTGCAAAAGATTACATTTGTCATCCAAACATTATCAGAAACTGGATGTTGAGATTGCTTTTCTTTGTGCGTCACTTTGTCAAATGCAGAATTTGGGTTTGGAATAGCACCCACCAGGTATGATTTGGTCCCACCAGATTTTCACGTAGTCATCCCGATCAGACCTCGACTGTTCATGGTAAAACCCCAGGGCATGAAGAAGCTCATGTTCAACAATTGCCCTGGTGTCACATCTGTCACCAATTGAGACATTCTGGCCCTCATGTAAGTCCCCCACAAATGACCAACATCTGTTAATGTAAATATTAAAATGTTACTTCCTGAAGAAAATGAAGGGTTTTTTTATTCATAGAAAAAATAAGCACTTCAAAGTGACCAATAGAAGAATCATTACAAGAATGCATTTCTAAATTTGATTACAAGTCAATCTTTTTTATTTACTATATTATCATATGACTAGTAACATTAGCCAAGAGAACCATTGCAACAAACCAAGTGCTCCCATAATCCTCCTCTGCTGCATCAATAAAGGACAGGATCACTTTACACCACGTGACAGAAAGAGGGGGGAAAAAACAGTTATGATAATAAAGAGCAAATGAGGGTTATGTGTCGATGTGTTATGTGTATATACATTTTGCTAAAAAGCAGGAGTGGGCCCTTTCATGTGACAGTTCCACTTCAGTAATGATCATATTGTAAGTAGTGAGCTACAGATAACAGATATGTATTTTGACTGATAACATCTGAGCCACGTGTTGAGCGTCAGGTAGGTTGGGGTGGGGGGGGGGGGGGGGTGCTTGCTAGTGATGAAACATGCAGAGGATGCTGCCGCAGATTTACGGAATGACTTGAAGACCTGCCCTTGCCAGTCCCATCATGTTTTGGCTATCCATTTCTGCATTGTAGTTTTGTTTTCTTTGTAGCTCCCTGTTTGTTAAGTTCCAGCCCCTGTAAGTTTAAAATCACCCTCCTGCCTGTATTTTGACCCCTCGTGGTCCTTTCAGGGCGCAGAATATCTGTTAGTACCTAGGGCAGGCTGCAGAGCTTTTTCCTATAGAGCTCCTCTGCCGTGGAACGGTCTTCCACCGAATGTGCGGGATTCAGGCTCACTCTCAATATTCAAGTCTAAACTAAAAACACACCTGTTTAGTTTAGCTTATAGGGACACTAGTTCTAGCTCTAGCTAACTCCTCACTCCCAGTTAGACCTATAGTGTGAGGTGTAGAGCTGGGGGGGGATCGGTGCCATTGGCTTTGGATAAACTGAGCTATCAGTGCTGTAACTCTAGCTTCTCGCCCCCTTGTGGAATTGGAGTGCTAATATTTCAGGGACTCCCCATGCCTGCATTCCCACTTGCCTCTCCCTCCTACTTATGCTGCCATAGCCATATCTGCTGGAGCTTGCACATTGCACTTCATATTGCACTCACCTAACTGTTAGCGCTGCCTATAGTCTCCCCTACTTCGACTAATTGCACATTTTATTTCCCCTGCTCCTCCTGGGATGTGCTGCCTGGAGATCAGAATCTATCAAGATATCCAGCACACCCGGCTACATGTGATGTCGCCACTACCCATGACGTCCTTGCATCCAGCTTGCCGTTCTGCCTGTGTCATCCTCCATGTATGACCCGCTGCTTACTACTGGTTGCCTGGTGATCTGACGGAGCGTCGGCACCGGCTTGTCATCACCTCCCTGCTCCCCGGTTGTACGTTGCATCTTATGACTTAGGCAGTGTGACTTGGCATTTAGCCATCTCTCCAATTTGACTCTCCCTGCCGAACCCTGGAGGATGGGCTCCCGCTTTGAGTCTGGTCCCTCCCAAGGTTTTAACTCCTTCTCTGGAGTTTTTCCTTGCCACTGTCGCCTATGGCTTACTCACTGGGGGGCTTTGGGCGGGGATGCTGTAAAGCACTTTGAGACGATGTAATGTTGTGACAACGTGCTATACAAACATAAATTTGGTGTTGTTGTTTTGTTTCTTGCATGGTTTAATGCTTGGTGTTCAATAAAGCCTCTATGATATCAGAATGCAGCTCTTCAGATCGTCCCTCTTTCCAGGCGTGACTCATGAAATGTTTGTGGTGAGACCTAAAAGTTGCTGTCTGTCCCCCACTCCCTCATTAACCTGACATAGCTTAGCATATGCAAATATGCTTAGCATAGCATATTTGAAATGTTCAAATATTTCTCATGTTGTGCAAAATAGACACTTGTCCAAAAAGAGCACTTTCTAAAACAGTTGTGAGTGGTGGAGTACTGGATTTGGGCCTGAATACTTTTTCAAGACACCGTGCATTGCATTGCAAAGCAACAATATATTTTTAAATGTAAAAATACAGTGTGTGAAGACTGGTAGTCTGGCATGACAAATTTAGAAAATATTTAGATATAGGATACATATGGTAGGGCACCGTGAATTTTTTTTTTAAAACAATACCATGACCAGCCTTAGCTCATCATAATCTTATCTGTTATCCTAAAGACTTTGTAGTTAAATGATGCCATAAAGTCACTGATTCCATAAATGGTTACCCATCCAGCTTGGTGAAGGAAAGGTAGGTCTCCTCTCCATTGTAGGGCTTGAAGTCCACACAGGATTTCAGGCGATACGTCTCAAATGCTTGAAGAATCACACCTTTTGCATTCAAATCTAAAAAATGTACAGAATGAACAAAAAACATGAAAAGCAATCATCTCATGTAACCAAAAATCATGAAAAGTGCATTTCTTTAGTTTTGTTATTTCTTTTTAATACAGCAATGTGTTTTCGAAATATTATTCATACCCAAAGAGTCTGTTAAAATGTAGGGAATCGGAAACTTCCACCTTGATGTCTCATCCAGAAGTGCATTTCTTTTTGGCTATGAAAACAAAAACAGACATAAAGCTCCTCCAGTATTGTCTACATGCACATATATTTATTCATTTTGAAATGATCACTTACATCACCTGCAATATCCCCTTCAAACAATGCTCTTTCCGATTCTGTAACAGGAGAATCCAGCTTGGCATGTGTTTTTTCAACGCAGAAGACGCTTCATGCATTTCAATACATTTGCTTTAATACCTAATTTACCAAATTAATCAAGTTAACAGCTGGTAAAAACAGAGGAAACATTACCAAGATTGATTTCCAGAATATCTTCTCGAAGCTCTCCAGAATCAACATCATTTCCTATTCATCAAAAAAAAAAAACCTGAATATTTTTAAAATATAATATACTTATGTATATAATCATTTTAGATCATTTAATGCTTATAACTGTTACTGTTATGGGATTCAAGCTGCATAATGTAATGTCCAAACAGTTTTTCATACCAAAAACAGCTGGAATGGCATGCACCTACAATATTAAAAAAGAGACAATTTACATTCTATACACACACAAAGAACAAAAAATTCAGGTTAAAAACACGAATTTAAAATTAAAATTCCTTGAAAGGTAACACACCTCTAGGTGACAGAGCAGAGTGATGAAAACTATCGTCATTAACGGCGAGCTGAAGGAGCCCATCTTAGATCCAGCAATACAAGACACCTTTCTCTGAGACTCCAAACATTGCCATAAATCTAGGGGCTAGATGATACTTTGGACTTTAGTTTTTCCAGGCAATAATTCTTACCAGAGGCGATTTTTTTATGTAACCCTTCTCACTTTGCCATGCTGGCAGAGGCTGGTACTGCTCTGTGATCTCATACTTGTCAGCATTCTTCCTTTGCTTATATCTTGGAAAGATAAGGACAGATTACATGGTAGCTTACTGGCTAGTCATATAACCTTGCCTTTAAGTCAGAATTTTTAACGTTCATGTATGTTAAAGTCTCTGCCTAGTCAAATGCATTCCAGTACACTACCTCATTGAGTGGTTCCTGTAATGACAGGCTATAACGGTGGAGGCAGACCCCGGAATGCGGAAGCAAACTTGTTTATTTAACAAGCCGGGAGCAGACAGTGCGAAAGGGATGTTCCAAAATCGTGGTCGGGTCACAGGCGTTGGTCGGGAGCCGGGGGGATCAGTCCTACACAGACGGACGAGACGGAGTTCCGATGGGACGGGAGGAACGGGACCGATGAGGGAGCGGATCAGGACAGGGCAGGCAGGACGGGCAGGCAGGAGACAGCGGGTAGGACAAACCGGGAGGACACAAGACAAAGAAAGTGCTTGGTACTGTACGGCGCATTAGGAAATGGCAACAATACATCGCACTGCATGCTACGCCGGTGTTAAATAGTGGAGCGATCAGGTGTTGATCGCCCGTATGTGCTTGGTCCCGCCCGAGTGGGCGTGACAGTTCCCAATAGATCCATTATAATCTCAATGGCACATGCACTATACCTATAACACTCAACAAAAGCTGCTAATATTTCCATTTGTGCAATAATTGACGGCCAACATGCTGTTCATTATGCTAGTTATATATTAAATTTCTGTACAGCAAGCCCTATTGTATAGTGTTACACTGTTTAGTGTTCTTTTGTCCTGGCGCACATTGTATTGTATCTTGTTATATGTTGTTGTATGTTGCATCACTGTCCATAGAGAAATGCTGTCTCATCTCACTATGTATGCATATGTAAGGTATTGGGAATTTCCACCAGCTTAATTCCTGCAACCACAAGAGCATTGCATCCAGGCTGTCATAAATTGTATTCTTTAATGGCAATTACAAGCATCCCAGATAGCAGCGGACTGCGGGGCGGATCCGCCCTCAAGTCGGCAGATCCGCCTGACAGTCGCATTCAATTTTATTAACCTGCCAGAGTGAGGCCCCGCCCACAGAAAACACCCAGTCCAAACACGGACTCGTTACAGAAGCTGGGCGGATCAACACACCTAACGCGCGTTTTTCATTTTGAAGCTTCACTGAAGATTCATCTGCAGGCACAAACGCAGTGAAGTAAATGCCGTTAAATATACTTAAAGTTACTTAATTATTACTTAAATAACTTAACTAAACGTAACATCAACTTCATTAAAATACATTTTTAAAGTTCAAATTGGTAAACGGGCCGCTACATTATCAGACAGGTACGTTAACGCTAACATAATTGGCTAAGGGGAGGTAGCTGAATCTCTGTGAGGAGGAATTGGGTATCGTGACCGCTCCGAAACTGCATGGGATCAGCCACAGATTGTGGCGGTAATAATTAAACAACTGAACGCGACTTTTTGCTTTAAAATTTGTTTAAAATGTAAGTTAATTTACGTACAGTGTGGTAAACTGGTCGTGATTTAGCACGTACATTAGCCTGAAATATATCAAACGATGCTGCCAGCATTCCTTGACGTACAACATGAACATGTCTTTTGTGTTGTATATTTCTTTTAGATAAAATGAATAGGAAGACTGTGCCTGTGCCTCAAAATGTCTGAGTGCCCAGTAATTGTTTTTGTTGTTAAAATAAAGCTATGTTATATGTTTAAATATGAAGTTCTGATTCTTAAATAAATTATGTTTGTACAATTTGAAGTCTCATTTTTTAAATGAATCAATATATTGGCGGATATGGGGCGAGTCTGTACCGGATCCGGTTTGAATCCGTGATTTTTAGCTGTTCCGGATCCGTCCCGTTGTGCAAGTGGACTCTGTTCCGGACCTGTTGTGCGGATCTGTTCCGGAGCTCGTGATACGTCTGGCGCGGAGTCATTTTGCTATCTGGGATGTATTACTCAACCATGGACTTTATTTATTCACAGGGCTGCCAGCTCTCACGCATCTCCCGTGACACTCACGTGTTCAGACTTGCGCTCAGGCAAGAAATCCTATGGCAAATCTATACTATTCTATTATAAACCGAAAAATAGCTACGTCAAAATCGTTGGGGTAGTTTGCAAACCCTAAAGTACAGTATATACAAGGTAATAAAACATGACATAAATGTCAGTATAACGTTGCAGAATTACATAGGAAAATACACAGGAAAGTATCATTCATAGCATTTTTATCAAGGCAAGTAAACACTGATTACACTTCTCACAATTTCTTTGAAGTGTATCATTAATCAACATTTGATGGAAAGTAAATACATTTGTGTCATGACCTGCTCGTACGATCCTCGTGTGTGCCACGCCCCCTCATTACCTACGCGTGTTACCCCGATTGTGATCACCTGTTGCCTGTTATTTTCTGCTTGTCTTGTGTATTTAGTCCGCGTCTGAGTCAGTATTCCCCAGATCTGTCATTGTCGTAGTGTAACGTGAGTTCGCCGTGTGCTTCCCTGAGTCCTGTCTGCACAATTAAACCCCGTTCTACCCGCATTTTACCGCTCTCTCGCCCGCACGCCGGTACTTATTTTATTTTACAACAATGTGACACTTTATCTGTACATAAGATATAAAACTTTCACTCCTTAATACCGTGCATGTGGATGAAAGTGAACTGAGTCCCACCACACAAAAGAGACTGAACAGTGTCATTTTGAAAGAGGCTGGAGTTTGGGCTGCATGTCATTGAATAAATTTCGGCATCAATAATAACATCAATGTTACGTATCCATCCTTTGACCACTTATGACTGTGATAAAAGATACAGCAATGCAGATAAGAAATGATAACTGTTCTCTCACATGCTACAGGTAAAGATCACAAAACATGCCATTAATTTCTGTCCATTTTGGATTAATACTGAATAGAAAATAAACAATAATACATCACCATCTCGGTGGTTTGTTTGTTAGAAATTAATAAGCTATGAAGCTTTAGTTAGATGCCATCAAACAATATGAACCGTTTTGCCACATTCTCTAAATCAGGCTATAGTTGGTGAATTATCTAAAAATAGAGTACTACAATATATGATGAATGATATGCTATTTCTTACACAAAGGCTTTCTTATAAACCAGCTCTTGACAAGTAACATCACCTCCTGCTCCCCAAAAAATCCTAAATGAACATATGGCTGACATACATTATGCAATGTGAATGAGGAAATATCTATTTAGAGATCATATTTTCTGATATCGGTTGAGCTTGTAAAGTTTTATCATTAGAATAACTGAAATAAGATGTTTGACAACAGACCCTAAAATAAATGAAATACTGAATATACTATAACAGCTACTTACACAAGACCTGATGTTAGATTGTTGAAAAGAATCACTGCCTCACCATAATTATGTGATCAGGACAACCATCAATAGACCATACCTCCGACGCCCATCCCATGCCAACCCTTAAAAAACTCATACACTTAATGTGGTTCTTGTAACTTTTATTTAAGAAAGCAGAACAAAACTAACAGCAGGGCCTGTTAATGGAGGTGTATGAATGATTCTTTAACAATAAACAGCAATGCTTTTCAACCACTGTTTCAGCTGCAAAGTTTCATAACTAAACAGTCAAATTACCAAAGTACTAAGAAACTAAAAAGAAAAATATACTTTTAAAAATGGTAATTTGCACATTTATGCATGACCATAAAATTGGTTTATTTATTATGTTTAATGTTGCACAGCCCCTAAATGAATAAACTTAATCTAAATTAATAAAATAAAAAAAACATAACTTTAAACCTAATATTCTTCATCACATTTTCTCAAAGCTAAACTCTTTCCAGGATATAAGTTGAAAAGTACAAAAAAACTGATTTGTCTTTAAGCAAATTTTGCATTCACTCAAACAGTCACATCTATTCAACCACTTGAGAGTGTTGTATGTTAGCAAATTAAGAACATTCCGTCCTTAATTTGTATTTCAATTTACAAGCATCAATGGATCATTACATAGCATAAACATTTAAATCTCAGCCTATTTCATAATAGTTCAATAAGTTACACTACCATCTACAATGACACTACAGAGACATTGTTTTAAAATTTTGATTTTCAAATACTCAAATACCTCAGAAATATTTACAAATTAATGAATGATTCTGATGACTGGCTTGAACTTGTAGCTTCTGAAACATTGTAGAAGTCTGAAAATACATTGATACAAATATTTTTATATAAAGTTTTCAATACTTTACAGGTAAACAGCAAAGCAAATTTTCCATTCATTAATAAGCATGTAAATGCATCTCACATGACCAAATGTTCATCATTGAACTATCAGACTGTTTTCATCTAAAATATCTCCATTTTTAAAAACGTTGTACACACAAGTGTTGAGAACAGAATGTACATGGTTGCTCACTTTTTCTTCCTCTTCTAAAATGGGCAGCCCAAGAAGATGCACCTGCACCTGTACTCTATATAACAAATAACATGCATTACAATTTTTTTGAAAAAGAAAATGTCACAGTTGGCCACAATTAATCTGTTACATTCAAAACAAATATGTAGATATTTTTGCAAAAAATCTTCCTCATAAATGTGATTTTTTTTATAGACAGCTATAGGAAATGTAAAGCTACATTTAATTTTAGGTAAAACTTTGCTATGCAAGTATTGTTTAAAAGTACAAATGAGCACATACCCTTATTCTGTTACATGTTTTTGGCAGAAACAAAATTTTTCCCATGATGGCTGTTCGAACCTGTATGCAATGAAACAAACATGGACTGGCAAGGTCGCAAAACTTAATTAACTATAACAGTCACTGAATTAGCACAAAAATTGCATTTATGGGGAAAAAATGTCAATACTTACACTGCTGTCTAGGAGAGTCCCAAATATTAAAATGAAGAATCCCTTGAAAATGTAAATATTAAAAAGTATGTCTTAAGTACAGGTGGCAAGAATGATTGTGCATTTCTGGACTTATTAAACAACACAAAGAGGATCAGTAGATTCAGGTGAAAGTGTTAAGAGTAAAAACCTTGATCAATTAAATTTAGTAGTTGTAGTGTATGTCAATAGACTCAAATTACAGAAGACTGAATATATAAAAGCTGTGGAACAAAATTACATTACCCATTATTCATACCTGAAGTGAATTGAGGACTGAAAATGCAATGTGGACTCCGGGATTAGCAGGTGCCACCATGGTCCCTACGCCAAGTCCCCAGGTGATGCCAAAGATGGGAGTTAAAACAGCGACACACCTTGCGATGACCACCAGAGCATTCTTCTCCTCAGACTGACGGTTCTCACCAACACCCCTCATCAGTAGTTTATATAGAACCACAATTAGAATCAACAGGTTCACAACAACAATGATCAAGGCCGGAATCACAAATGACAAGAGGGCATCAGTCTGGTACCAGTTCAGCCAACATGCATCATCTTGCCTAAAGTAGCCATTTTTGGGAGCAGTGACTGCAATGGTGATTATAGCAATGATGAATGGTGCTCCGTAACCCACCATGAAGGCAATGGCCATCATAGTGCGCTTTGACATGCGGGAGAAAACCATCATGGTACGGTAGAAGAGGAAGAGAGCTGAGATCAGCATCCAGAAGAACAAGGCAAGGTAAAAGAAGTGAATGAAGAAGGTTGCAGCACTGCATGCATTCTTCGGTGTGCTCTGGCCTACGTCTGACACTGCTGCTCCAATGATGAACCATATGTCAGCAATCAGCAGAGACAGAGCAATGTTCACTATAGCGACGTGTCGCATGTGTGACGTGCTGTTCTTAGTGACAACTCTCCATACAAATGCTTCAATTATAAGGCATAAGACCAGGCATCCCATTGATATGCCGACTCCAAAGTACGTGATGTAATTTAGAGCAACCTCAATGGATTCAGGTACAAAAGGTGACATTAACATCGAAAAGGAAGTCAGGTGGTTACAGGAACAGGTGATGCTGTCATTCGTTTCAGATTGCAGTTCACATCCAGTAGCGTCCCAGCCTCCAATGCCTTGAAAAAGTTTGAAGTTCCAAAAAACACACTGGTTGTTTCCTTTTGTTTTACTTATTTTGTCGAACGTCATTGAAATGTTATTAATGGTTTCATTTACATAAACTAACATGACAATTCCATTGATGGAGTCATTCTTTCTGTTTCCAGTGCTCCGTGGAGGTAAGACAAACTCAAGAGTCGTAAAGACGATAACTGTGATACCCGTGTTGATGGGAAGACCTTGTCTTGGGATGAATATCTGAGATGAGTTCAAACTTGTACTGAAAGTGCTTGTAAATGTTGTTTTGCTTAACTCAATGTTTTTTGTACTTATTTTAAAGGAGTCACTTAAAAGATTTTCTGCAATTTTTTCTACTGATTCCAGCAAAGCAGAGCTTGTATTTTGGGTTTTGGTATCGCTGTTCAGTTCTGCCCAGGATTTGTCAGATTGGTCTGAAACTAAAATTGTCACTGTTTTCAAAACATTCTGGAAAAAAAAACACAAAAATCTGAGTGAAATTTAATAGGATTTTTTCCTTGAAAAATAAAAACTGATTTAACATATTTCATGTAATATGAAATTTTTTCATTTCTCTTTTGAATGAAACCATCCAGTTTTCTCTTTAGATGTATCTGCCCTTATATCCCCAAAACGTATTAAGTTCCACTTACTGTCATCACGTCACTGTTGATGGTTTGTGTAATGGCAGAAATTCTGCTCAGAATGTCGACAATAGCAGAAATAGTGGCAGTTGAATTCTCTATTTCGTTTTGAAGGTTTTCTGTGGTGTTTTTCAGTTCTTCCAAAAACACTGGTACAGTTATCTCATTGAGGTTCTTCAGGGAGAAATAGAGGAGCAAAGAAAAGAGGACATTCAAAAATGATGGAGCTTTTTTGTGGAAGTGTGTGCACTGATGCCAGCTGGGATGTGGCTCTACAGGGATGGATTCTAAACATCTTGCCATGTCCAGGCAGCACAGTCCATCCGATCCCAGAGACTATGGCCGCAAGGCAGAGAACAACCCAGGATGGGGCGCCAACCCATCGCAGGGCACAATCACACACCATTCACTCACATAACCATGTTATGGGCAATTCGGTAACTCCAATGAGCCTCAGCATGTCTTCGGCCTGTGGGAGGAAACTTCAGTAGCTGGAGGAAACCCCATAATGACACAGGGAGAACATACAAACTTGGTGAAGACAACAGTGAGACAACAGTGTTAACCACTGCACCACCGTGACACCCCAAGTATAAACATATCCATTATAAATATAAATTTCACTGATCGTTCATATGTCATAAATACAGTAAAACCTCAGACTGCGAGCATAATTCATTCCGGAAACGTGCTTGTAATCCAAAGCACTCGAATATCAAAGCGAATTTTCCCATTAGAAATAATGGAAACTCAGATGATTCGTTCCACAACCCAAAAAATATTCATATAAAATGATTAATACAAAATATAAAGTAAAAATACATAAAACAAATTAACCTGCACTTTACCATTGAAAAGAATCATGGATGGTGTGAGGGAGATGAGAGAGAGGAGAAGAGGAGGGTTATTTTGTAGCCCTTTTTTGTAGTGCTTTTCTACTAAATTTTGATTATACGAGTGAGGCACGCTGACTGACACCGAGCATGGGAAATGGTTACCCACAATCCAGCAGCGTAAGAGAGAGAGAAGAACCATTGGCTCAGGTATGATTACGTGACGCTCGGCAGACAAAGCATATACATAATACTCGTATTGCAAGACTTTGCTCATTTATCAAATTTTTGCTCATCTAGCAAGACACTCGCAAACCAAGTTACTCACAATCCGAGGTTTTACTGTATTATAAAATAAAAAAAATAAAAAATGCAGTTAATCAGATAGAAAAAGTAGTTTTACACTGAAAAAATACCACTATTAACACTGGAAAGATGCTATACTTCATGCTGGTCACACATATAATTTAATACATCAGTTATCTTAATTTTAACTGTATTACCTTGGATACATTCTGTAGTCTGATAATTTCACTCAAAATGCAGTTATCAGCTACAATCACCCAAACTCCTTGTAAACATCTTGCTGTTACGGTGCCTTCAAAGTTTTCCCTGCAGCACACAACAGCTGTGTCTCCTTCCTTCCCAGAACCATAGGGAATGCTGTTACACTCTGGTGCTGGAGCAGATGGAAGAAGTTAACACTCAGCGAAACGCTACATGGACAGAACAAATGCAGAGGTGGTTATGTAACAACAAATGGCTTCTGGTTTTTTTTCTAAAAACCAGAAGATTCTGTTACTCTACTCTTAGAGGGACGTGTACAATTTTCAACAGATATACGATCACCATCACAACCCGGGAAGGAGGGAGGCGAAGGCAGTTGTTGGGGAAAGTGGAAGGGGTTTTATTCCAACAAAATACAATAGAAAGGGCAAAAGGAAACAGACTGCAAGGGGTCAAAACCAGGCTGGGAGAGCAGGGGGGAAACACAGGGGGCAGGGTAATCAGAAGGGTAGCACAGAGAAGCAGCAGGACCACACACACACACAACAATACAATGACCGAACTGGGGAGCTCAGGACAAGGAGGCACTATATATACCACAGATGAGGGAGCAGACGAGAGACACCTGGGGATCATCCACACGAGTGCCGAAACGAGAGGCGGGGTTAAACGAGGAACAGGTGTGGCTCGTTAGTGCTACACCATGGGGAACACAGGGGAAAGAGGCTCACTCTGATTTGGAAATCAAAATCATATTTTATGAGCAACTTTTGATTTTGACTTTTGCATTTTCTGGAACAGATTTCTGTTAATGGATTCATTGCGAGTCAGTAGTTATTCCCAAAACCAACATATCAAAAACTTGCCTCCTGAGAAAAAGTTCACTGTGGCCTTCATTTCATTGATGATTTTTCCTCTGTTTTTTACTTGGCAGGTAAAAGTTTTTGGGTCACATTTTCCTTGTTCAGTGTTAAAAGAATGGACAAAACATTTTATGTTGCTTTCAGGGTGAACTGTGAAAAGAGCATATATAACTGCTATTGGTACATGCAGATGCACAAATATCCCAACACTGATCCATCATCTAGACCAGGTATTGAAAACCTGGAAATATACATTCTGATTGGTAACTTATTAAGTTGCCTTTAGCTACTCAACAACATTCATAATCTGCAGTTAAATATAAATTGGGGGGGGGGTATGAATTATCCAGTTCAATTTCTGTCATACAAGCTCAAGCAGAATGTTCTGTATGAGCAAGTTTGAGGAAGACTTAGTTTTACCTTTTTCTGAATGAGATAAGAGAATTGCATTTAACAATAAGAGTAATGCAACACGCTGCAAATAAAACTGAAGGTTATTTACAGTCACGGAAAGACACTTAAATAAATATTACCATTGGTTGAGAGTTCAACACTGGCCATCCATTTGGCCTCAATGTCATCGATATTGTTGTATGTGACACAGCACTCCAAGCTAATTTCTTCCGTACTGTCACACGGGCTGTTCAATTGCCATCTGCTGAGTTTGACCATTGGAGCGACAACATTCGTCACCTTAATGAGTTCTTCATGGAGGAAAATCAAAATCGTATCCTTCATGCTGCATCTGTATGTTCCTTTGAGGAGATTCAAAGGAGGAAAACCATTAAGAAAATGACTTTTACTTACAGGAAATAAGGTCAAAAGGCTATAACATCTGTGTCAACCCTGTAAAAAGTAATTATTTGCATAAGTATATTTGGCAGTAGTGGTAAGGTGTATGTGCTTTCCAAAAAAGCTGTACCAACTTTTTATCGTAATTTGTTGGAATGTATAACAATGTCTGAAAATAATTAGTAAATATGGGCATATTGAAGGCAGTGGCACTGCAATCCTGCACTGGACATCAGTTAGAACATGGTTGGATGAATGAAGGCTAATGTTTCAGCTGATCATCTACAGACAATAATTTTAAATTGGGCAATTCTACAAAAATCACGCAGATGCTGGAAACATTCATTGAAATATTTTTTTGTTACCTTTTGTGATAATTAGAGAGTTATGTATTACAATTAAGGTAGAAGATGGTATTTAGAAAGCAACTGATGACTGAGCCCCTATCAGTGTAGTTGCGTTATTTCACCATCAGTCCTCTCCGTTTACACCATCACAGTTTTCTTAACAATAGAGCTACAGATTTTTATGTGTCACAGAGCCAACATGTTGCATTGCTCTTCGCCGTGGCATTAATACTCAGTCACGACTGGGATATTTTAAGCTTTTTAATAATATATAATGGGGGGAGGTCAGCCTGTGGCTCAGTTGGCAGGAAGCCTCATGACACCACTGGGGCTGGGAGTTTGAGTCCCATTTGCATTTTTTTCATGGTCTCCTCATATTAATTAGTCAGCTGTACTGTTTGACAGGGTGTGTGTAAATATGTTCTGTGATGGACTGGCATCTCTCCAGGATGTACCCCTGTTGTTTTTCCTGTGTTGCCTGAGAAAAACTCCTTGTTGGTTGGAGGATGGATGTATGGCTGTATGGATGGATGGTGGATTGATAATAAATGAATGATCCACTTACCACTGTCATCAGTGCTTATATCCTTAACGGTAAGTTTTAGAGTTGAGCTGGTGATTGTGTACTTTGTATCATTATACACTGGTACATTATTCACAAACCACGACACGCTTCCTTTTTGCATTGATTCTGGGACCATGCATGTCAGCTCCATGGTGTTACCAGGATATATCATCTCATAGTTCTTTGTGAAAGGTTCTGGTCCTTGAAGAATGGAGGAAATATGCTGTCAGTATATACAGACAAGCACATTCCAATAATAAGAATAAATGGTAATCAAAATGAACAGCAAGAAATATAGCTAAATGAATGAGAAGATGGACAAAATGACTAATGTCAATTCACGGAGAGAAATACACCCAAACTAAATTGTCTTTCAGGAGTGGGAAGGATCCAGAGGAAAGCCCCCTGGACACACACACACACACTGAATACTTCAGTCAAAACCTTTAAAGTAATGTTCTTAACTTCACTTTGTATTGTAAAAATGAAAACAAATATACGTATATGTTTAGTTACACTACATCTAGTTATCTATGAATAAACATTTTTTGTATTCTGTCCATTCTTACAGTTAATTTTTAAGGGCATAGCACTTTCATCTTACCATGAAGAACTCCTTGAAAAGAATCAGAGTCAGCATTAAACCCTTTGGTTACAAGATCAGCCACAAATTTATCATTTGCTGTTGCGATTTCAGTGGAATTCAGTTGGTTGGTCTGTAATAAGAAGTCAGTAATCACACTTCCAGGCCTGTTTAAAAAAAAAAGGCAAACAAAGAACAGAACAGGCTCATCAGCCATAAAAATCTGTAGTAATATGTCTCCAAGTCTAAGATTCAAGAAAATAAATGTAAAAATAAACAAATAAATGAGCAAACTTACCTGAAGTTAGTTACCTCTACTCGAATAAACCCCGATATAGCTTTGTATTTTTCACAGAGCTGGATGAGACAGCATTAACAATGGAAGCATAAAATAATTTAGAGTGATATCATACATTTTCTTCAACTATATGACACAAAATTTAAAAAATTATGTTTATTTGTGTGATTTCATTTATTTTTTTCTTTTATTGGTTTAAGATAAAACCAGTAGGTATGATAACGTTGTACAGTACAGTAGTTTTTTTACTGATACTTACTGCTGATTCAATGTTATTTTTTAAATTTTTGTACATCATTGTTGCGGGGTCTTTTAAGTCCTCTGTGAAATTCCGTAACATGCTAAATGACATCTGCAGCTTAAATCCTATAAAAAATAAGATAAAAATATAAAGATTAAAAAAAGTTTCAGTATATATACCACTTATAACAATAACTAAAATATAGGAACTTGTAGATAGACCTGAGACGACTTCTGCTGGGCTCAGACCAGTCTAAAATGATTACATCATCAGTTAAATTACCACTGATCCTGCCCATCAGCCATCACATCTTCCCAGCTACAAAAGAATCATAGTCCATCAATGTCCTGGTCATCCTTACAAACCACATTATCCAGCTGCTACAACAGGCATTAGCTAGTAGTTAGTTATCTTGCTAACTGCTTCTCAACTGGCGGTTCGCAGGTAAACGACTGAGATTGTTTTGAACAGTTTTTCTAATGTGACTTGCTTTCCTCAGGAAATTTACTGCCAGTATTCATCTAACCAGATGCCAGTCTGCCATTCTACCCCATACATGCACTTTGATTACCAAACTGGGGTGATTCCACTGTATCAAAAAATATAAAACCCTGAAATGCTATATTTAAAAAAAAATCATAAAATAAGTGTCCATACAGGATGCAGGATAAATTAAATGTAATTCCAGCTCTGTATAAACTTTTTTTATAAACCTTATTTTTAACCTTTTGGTTAACCTTATTTTTATCCAAGATAGGAAAGACAGAAGCTTCGTAATGGAGCGTATATTTCTATTAATAGGACCTAATAAAACAAAAACAGGTACACAAAGTCAAATGGCACAACAGCACTTACGGCCGGTTATGGGTGACATTGTAGAGCTTGACGTAATCGAGCCAGTCACAGCTACCATGGTGACAAAGAATTTGGTCAAAAAGGGTTGGGTTACAAAGGACTTATAAACAGCTTGCAGGATATACTCACTAATACAGTCCATTCAGTTGCAATGTCCTGGCACAATTTGCCAGTATCAATTCCCATAGTTCCATGAAAAATTCGAGCAATACTGTTAACTGGTAACACAAGACTAAACAGCGATACCAGTTAGCACAGAAGGTAAGGTGGGTTATTGAGCTATATAACTATACAGTACAAACACAGCTCTATCGCCTACGTATCAGTGACATGGGTACAGCTCTTTCTTGACTCTATGTGCATGTTGACAATTAAATTACCATGATGAGCTCCTTGAAATTATTATTAAAGGGACTTAATTATAAATCATTGCCAGGACATACTAGGACTTCTATCTTGGACATTCCTGTTGTGAGCGTTGTTGTGGCAGAATCTACAGAAAATAAAAAGCAAAGAATATATGTCTGCAGCATAAGCAAGAGCCGGAAGGTTTATCAGCTGTACGCACCAGATGACACAGCAGTGTAGGTGGTGGCAGCATCTGTAAAG
Source organism: Paramormyrops kingsleyae (assembly GCF_048594095.1). Taxonomy (NCBI): domain Eukaryota; kingdom Metazoa; phylum Chordata; class Actinopteri; order Osteoglossiformes; family Mormyridae; genus Paramormyrops; species Paramormyrops kingsleyae. The sequence continues at coordinate 9,958,453 of NC_132815.1, forward strand.
GCAAAGGAGGCACGATAAAAATCAGGCTCGTGTACTTGATAAGTTCACAGCAACGTAAAAATGCTTTACGGCATAAAGTTCCCTGGAACCAACATGAAATGTGTCCACATACACATACCGGTAGATGTTATATTCTGCATTGTGAGCCCCACTGTGGTAGAATCTGTAGAAGAAAAACAGTTTAAACTGTGTTTACATTGTTGATGTTGGATACTGCATTTACATGATCCATTCGATAAGACAACATCTCTACCCCACAAAAAATGGATGTTGTAGGGGAATGGATACCTTGGCACAATCAGATCATTGAAATTACACATAAAATTGGTTGGGGGGAGTGCGAGGGGCACAATGAAATTTGTCGGGGGGGAGGGCAGATTCTCAAGGGAAGCCCCATCTTGCAGTGTAGGGTTTCATATATTCCATCCATCCATCTTCCATAACCACATACGAGGAAGCACCCAACTGGAATTATAGCTCATCATACTGCACTATTAAAATTAACATTTGATTTGTCCATCCTGCTAAGTCATCCTGTCCAGCGTAGCCCTTGCCTTATTCCCTCTGCATCCCAGGACGGCCTCCAGGTTTAACCACAATTGTGCACTGGGTGATATGGTGGTTATGGACGATAGACGGATGGATCTTGATACATTAATGTGCACATGAACCACCCACAATACCTAACAATGTAGCTGGATGTGATGATATTGTAGCATTTTCATCTATTGAAACAAATAGGGGAATAATGATATGGCCACAAAAACACATTAAAATTTTCAGTAACCTTATTATAATAAAATGAATGGTAAAAATCCTTTGGGCTTAGTTGTAAAAGAAGTACTTAATTGTCACTGAATTAAGATTGTGATGTCCACTATACATTACACTGTAAATTGGTGCTTTTTGAATGCATAATTTCCTGAAGAAAACTAAAGTGATACATTCATAATGAGAACTTCGGGTGAAAAGGACACACATAGCCATACCACCTGCAGCTTGGACTAGGTAATCCATACTGAAACTAAACAGGTTTGGCCCTGGCCAGTAGTTAGATGGGAGACCAACTGCGAAAGCTAGGTTGTGGTTGGAAGTGGTGTTGGTGCTGAAGCAGGATTCCTTGTTGATCTGGATAACTTGTGGTATTTAAGGTAGACTGGGCTAAATATAATTGAAGAAACATAAAGTATATTTAAGCTGGGTACCTGAAATCCTACAAGGTGTGTGACTAAGTAAGAAATCCAGTGCCATGATACAGGGCCCAGTTCTCCGCTTAGTTCAGGGTACCCCAGTTTAAATGGATTTTACTTTTGTTCACTTACATTTAGCCCAGACTACCTTAAATACACGTTATCGATCAGTCATGTTTTGTGTTTACATGTAGTCAGCCAACAGCATACCAGATAGACTTTTGAAAGCTCACAACAGACTGGAGTAAATTTGTGTGATTTTAGGATCTAGAAATGTTTTTTTTTTGAGGTTAAATTTGATTTACTTTACCTGGGAAACACCGTTAGTGGATTTACAGTTAGTGGAAATAAATCCAGAGGAAGCTAACTGGTCTGTTGATGGTTTTCAGAGTAAGCAGGAACAATGTTTTGCTAATGAAGAAGTGAGCTTTTATAATTAGCAGTTAGCAGAACCCTGCCCACCACTGACCCCGATCCCCTAGTGCAGTGACAGGAACACTATGCTGTAAAAATGGCACCATCCTTTGGATGAGATGCAAAACCGAGGTCCTGACTCTCTGAGGTCATAAAAAATCCCTGGGCATCCTTTGAAAGAGTAGGGGAGGTACCCCAATGCCCTGGTTAAAACTGCCCACTGTGGCCCTATCAAATCCGGCCTACTAATCATCACCTGTATCTAGTTGCTAAAATCTCTCCTGTCCCTTCACCACCTTAGCTACTGTGTGGTAAGCGTACTGGTGCAGAATGGCTGCTGTCACATCAACCTGGTGGGGGCTACACAGTGGTGGTGGTTCAAGTGGCTCACCATTGGTTCTGTAAAGCACTTTTGGTGTCTTGAAAAGAGTAAATGTAACATTCATTACTTCAGAAGGAGAATAAATAATAGAATAGCAAAGCTATTCTAACTGTGGGGAAATTACTGAATTACAATATGAACTGGATTGAAAACAAAGAGTGTTTTAGTCATGTAAAAAAATCTCTTCAACCAATTGTATTTGAGCAGTTATAGTTGCAAAAGTGTCAAAGGTATGGTCACTTCTTTAGTTTGATTTATGTATGACATATGTTTTTGTTTCCTATTTTCTATGTCATACATTTCCATCCACTGGAACTTCAATATTTTCCCTTAGATAAAATCAAGATCACTACAAGAATGACTAAGGACCGCCCACACAAATACTTCTATTACAGCAAAGAAGTTTTATGAGATCTAGTATGTGGCACATATAGGAAAAGTGTTTGAACGATAGTTACTTGGCGTTAGTTGGCAGAACTGTCCATCGGCCGGTATTCCGTTGATGCATCTGCATGTGCCATTAATGATGTCATCACAAGGGGTGTACGCAACACAGCTGTCGTTCAACCAGGCAAACTGTTCTTCACACATGCACTGGAATCCAGGACCATTCGGGTAACAAACTGAGGAAGCAAGAATGAGATAGTCAGAAGTAATCAGTGGGTTCACTTTATTCAAATAAGGAAAATAATGTGTCTGCTTTCTGAAAGGCCAGCATCCTGGAGTTGCTTTTTCACTGTTGATGTTGGGACTGGTCTGAAGCAGGTACTATTTAATGAAGCTGCCAGTTTAAGACCTATGATACGTCTAATTTTCCATCTACACACTCTAATGTATTTATCCTCTCGCCTAGTTGTGCACCAGGGCCTCCCTCTCCTCTTTCTGTTTTGGTTAGATACAGTTTGCACTGCTTTGTGAAGGGAGTAGTACACAGCACTGTATGAGATCTTCAGTTTCCTGGCAATTTCTTGTATGGAATAGCCTTCATTTCTCAGAACAACAAGAGACTGAGGAGTTTCAGAAGAAAGTTCTTTTGTTTCTGACCATTTTGAGCTTGAAATCGAACTCACAATTGCTGATGCTCCAGATACTGAACTAGTCCAAAGAAGGCCAGTTTTATTGCTTTTTTAATCAGTACAACAATTTTCATCTGTGCTAACATACCTGCAATGGGGCTTTCTAATGATCAATCAACCTTTTAAAATGATAAACTTGCATTAGCAAACACAACATTCCACTGGAACACAGGACTGATTGTTGGTGATAATGTGCCTCTGTACACCTGTGTAGATATTCCATTACAAAGCAGACATTTCCAGCTATTGATAGTTGTTTACAACATTAGCAATGTCTATACAGTCTTTCTGATCAATCTGATGTTATTTTAACAGACAAAAAAACTAGATTTTTTTCAAAAGCAAGGAAATTTCTAAGTGACCCCAAACTTCTAAATGGTGAACAGTAGTGTATCTTAAAATTTCCGTTAGATAATTTGAAAGAAATTGTGAAGAAACAATCTCCGAGCGATTGCTTTTACCTGTTGTTAAGTTCACCCCAGTTAATTCAATGGTATCAGTCAGTGGATATGGGAATGGTGTTGTTGCAAGCAGGTTCCTCAGATCATTTATCACTGCGATATCTGACACGGTCACCTCAATGTTAATGTCATAGTCCAATTCAATTCTGGTAGCTGTATGAGAAGCAAAAAGAAGTACACAAGGAGAATTTCAAGTACTATTAAAGCTAAAAAACCAACTATGTGCATGGCATCAAAGATAAAAGCTCCAAAGATAGAACAGCAATTGTTAAACCATCCAATTGATTATATTTTGTCAGTTATGTACAGAAAGTCTGTTTACCTTTAATTTGGTGTATTACATCTCATTTCGTCATGTATGGTCTAGTTCTACTACTCATTTCAAAAGTAGTTTTTGGAATTTGGTAGCATAAGATATACTAAACAGAATATAATACTTAAGTCAATAATTCTGAAAAATAAATGTTATTTTCTTTAGAAGTTTTAGTTGCATAATTGTACATGACAACATAAATAGGATTGATTGTACTTACATAGTTGTAGTTGGCAGCGATGTCCATCAGACGGTACAGCATTGATGCATCTGCATGTACCTTGAATGATGTCATCACAAGGGGTGTATGCAACACAGCTGTTGTATGACCAGGTTAGCGGTTCTTCACACTTGCACTGGAATCCCGTACCATTCTGGTAACACACTGAGGATGAATTGAGAGCATTTGGGTACAAAGCAAACACCGCTTGTATGAATGTAATTGAAAGGCTATAATTAATCCATCCATCTTTTGACCCCTTAGAGTCACTTGCAGCCAGTCGTAATCCATCTCAGGTCACATACATGCAACCAGCCCAGGTCCAAGTCCTCATGTCTAAACGGGATCTTGCAGAAGCGCAGATCCTCCCCTTTCAATGTTAACCATTTTTTTACGTGATGCTCCAAAATTTAGTGGAAGACTCCAAGTGAATGGTTTAATAAAAGGTCAATTTTGAGCTAAAATTCATGTATTTTCATCAGCCTTAATGTTAATTTTCATTAGTAGCTGGTGAATGAGATATTGCTACAGGATGTCTTGATTTCTGTCCTGTGTTTCTGTATGTTGACTTATTCTGGTCTGCCGTCAAAACTTCACTTACTAGCTAAACCCTGCTAGAGGTAAGACGTGTGTATGTACCTTGATATTTTAATACATTTTCACGTGGACATTGCCAATAAATAAGCAAGCGTAATACTTGTAGCGATTTTGATGCACTTTTAAGTTTGATTTAAACATTATTTTTCAAAAAATTTCCAAGTACATTTTAACCATGCAACATGTACAATACCAATATGGGGAAAAAAACTTTTTGATCACATTTTAAATTTTACTTTGTGCGCCTTTGAAATGGTAGAACAACATAACAACAAATGGATGTGCTGCATCTTTAAGGGTGTGATCATAAATATGTATGATAAGTAAACAGGACGGCTCTGTAACTGATTTAACCACTGCACACAATTATCCTAACAGCTGGTCTTTTTGAGTGTGGGGGGGGAACCAATGCATCATGGGGAGACCATGCAAATCCCCATACAAAGATCGGAAGCAGAATTCAAAATGTCACAAAAGTGTAATTACCTGTAGTAATGTTAACTTCAGTGATGTTAACTGTGTTTTCAAGTTGGAAAAGAAAAATACTTGCATTCAGTGCTGATCTCATTTCTTTAGCGTCATCTTGGCCTGAAGTCTTAACTTCAATATCAAAAGAGATGTTCCAAAGCGTTGTTAGTTCTGTAAAAGAGGAGGTGGGGGCTCCGTATCAGTCCATCCATATTCCAATCACTTATTCTGAGCAGAGTTATTTCTATATGTAATCTGGACAAGATTAATAAAAACATACCAACTCTTTTTTGCCTGACTTGGACTTGGGATGAGTTTGCCTCCTTGTTGTCTATCTAAAATAAAAAAAATACCCACTAATCGGTACAAATCTAAAAGGCAAAACCTTTTGTTTGACACACTATAATGCTTTTTACTTTAGGTAAAATATTATTGCAGAATATGTTTGACATTAGAAAAATATGGATGTGCCTTTTCTGATATTTCTGGAGCATTTGAAATGAACTAATAAATAAGAGTGTTACAATAAACCATTTCCAAGTCTGACTATTTTTCCAGGAGAGTGAAACTTGACCAGCTAACAAATATAAATGTAGTAGATGTCTAGCATTCCTTGGCACACCCATGTGAATTCTTCATTTGGTGCCAGTGGCGTAATATCAATAAGTTCTGCTAAGGATTAACCCTTTCTGGGCGACACTTTGCACAGCGGATTGCTGTACATCAGCATTGAAATGATCTCTCTGGGACTCTGACAGCTCAGCATTAAATAGCCTCTATTCATCTGAAACAATGAGTCTATTTTATGTGATTTATTGATGACAGATAAGGGTTAAAAGTAATTACAGGTACAGGTTATTTTCATTGGCAAGCTACCTTTAAGATACTGTGCATAGTGTTTTCAGATACTACTTTATAAACATAAGAATTAGCAATATGTTCTATTTACTGATTCATATAAATTGGATTAAATGAAAATAGTGTCAGTTCTTCTTCAGTCATTGAACACATGGTAACTCGTTTACTGATTAAGAGGCATATAATGTAAAGACTATGTGTTCTCACTGCTTTGTGAGATATTGTGCTTGTTGTTCTGAACCTTTGTTTTGTCTTATTCCATTTTCGAACTGCTTTATTCAAACTTTTGCTTATGAACTCTGCTGTTCCATTAAAGAGTCTACTCTGAACTCGGACCTTTGGACTGATTTATTGCTTTTTCATATCATCATTACCAAATCTGTTTTTCAAGATTAGTTGACTTTTGTTAATTGGAGCAGTTCAGTCTGCAGCAATCAACCCTGATTACCTTAATATTTGTTCTGCATATAACTGTTAAAAGCCTCCCACACACATACATACACACACAAATTTATAGGAGCATATAAATTGGGAAATACACATTAAAAAACAAAATATACAATTATATTGTTTCATAAAAGAAAGGCTTGGTAACATAGAGAATAAAATGACTTACTGTGCCAAAGTAGTCTGGGATTTCAGCAAATTCTCCTGCTTTAAAGACGGTGCATGTTACCATCAGGAGGATTATGAATAACAGTTTCTGACCTTCCATCCCTGTACCTATAAATAAGGAGGTTACAAACATATATCACTTTGTTCACGGATCCATAAGACATTCCTTTGCAATTTGGAGGGAAATCATTAAATGTGTCCTGTTGTTCTCGGACAGGAGTTGAGAGGGTATATTGTTCTGTAAAATGCGTAACATGCAGGCTGTGTCAGACAAGCAAAGGGAATGTGAAAGGTTTAGTTCCCCAGGAACAACTATTTGAAAAGCCACATATTACTCGTAAAGCCTGGGAAAGACGACAATCATTTTTAATGATTTAATTACCTTTCCATACAAGAGAAAAGTCACAGTGAAGTAACATAAGAACAAGAACATTTATGTCCCAACGTGCAGCCCATTGGGAATGCATGGAAAGGTCCCTTAAAACCCAACAGCTAAGCATAAATGGAAATAAACAGTGAAAGATTGGAGGTCGACCAGTCATCGTGGCACATGAGCATCACCACTGCATGCACTACAAAAAATATTTTGACATTCTGCTACTTCCCTATTGTTCAAACTTAAACTAGTTACAGAATTGTACAAGTACAGAATTCAAGTACAAGAGTTTATAGGCTTTCTCTCTGCCTCATACAACATTACTCATGTTATTATTCCTGATTCGAAAATCGGTCACTGTACCGTATGCAATCGAAAATGGAAATTTAACATTGTAATTTACAGAAAAGAATAGCTGCGTAATGAATATGCACTGTTATATACACTTCAAGTAAAATACCTTGAATCTTGTATTGAATCTATTACCTATCACTACATCTAATTCCTGTGCAAAAATAGCCTTGAGGTACATACTTTGTCATCATTGGTAAGTTAACAACTATTTAGATGATAATAATATTCGTAAATATTTTCTTTGGATTTCCATACAGCCCAGAAACAGCAAAAACAATGTATTGTTGTCTTCTGATGCAAAAGTAACAATTGTGTCTGTAAACCTAAACGCTGCCCTTCGTGAGGCAGGCTTGCATAAACCTGTCTAGACCTATCTTTATGTGGTTTGTCTCATATTTAAAAAATCGTTTTCAGCACGTAGAGAAACCTGATAACCGTACTTTCCATATTTGGTTAAAAAAATGCACCATTACTCTTTTCATAAATGTTCCACTAGTCAACACCTTACGTTAATATAAAATGTATGCATAAGTTTACTGACCTGCCCCTAGCAAATGCTTTAAATTAATAAAAAATGTGAATTGGTTACAGCTATCTACCTATAAATTCTAACAACATGGGAAAAACTCTTGTTAACCGGAGGACGTAATATGGATAGTGTATTGCTCTATTTTTGTGTATACTTTAGCTTATAAATATTGCAAGGCCAAAAAATGAATAGCCTCTCTCTCTCTCTCCCTCTATATATATATATATACACTCACCTAAAGGATTATTAGGAACACCATACTAATACGGTGTTTGACCCCCTTTCGCCTTCAGAACTGCCTTAATTCTACGTGGCATTCATTCAACAAGGTGCTGAAAGCATTCTTTAGAAATGTTGGCCCATATTGATAGGATAGCATCTTGCAGTTGATGGAGATTTGTGGGATGCACATCCAGGGCACGAAGCTCCCGTTCCACCACATCCCAAAGATGCTCTATTGGGTTGAGATCTGGTGACTGTGGGAGCCATTGTAGTACAGTGAACTCATGTCATGTTCAAGAAACCAATTTGAAATGATTCGAGCTTTGTGACATGGTGCATTACCCTGCTGGAAGTAGCCATCAGAGGATGGGTACATGGTGGTCATAAAGGGATGGACATGGTCAGAAACAATGCTCAGGTAGGCCGTGGCATTTAAACGATGCCCAATTGGCACTAAGGGGCCTAAAGTGTGCCAAGAAAACATCCCCCACACCATTACACCACCACCACCAGCCTGCACAGTGGTAACAAGGTATGATGGATCCATGTTCTCATTCTGTTTACGCCAAATTCTGACTCTACCATTTGAATGTCTCAACAGAAATCGAGACTCATCAGACCAGGCAACATTTTTCCAGTCTTCAACTGTCCAATTTTGGTGAGCTCGTGCAAATTGTAGCCTCTTTTTCCTATTTGTAGTGGAGATGAGTGGTACCCGGTGGGGTCTTCTGCTGTTGTAGCCCATCCACCTCAAGGTTGTGCATGTTGTGGCTTCACAAACGCTTTGCTGCATACCTCGGTTGTAACGAGTGGTTATTTCAGTCAAAGTTGCTCTTCTATCAGCTTGAATCAGTCGGCCCATTCTCCTCTGACCTCTAGCATCAACAAGGCATTTTTGCCCACGGGAGTGCCGCATACTGGATGTTTTTCCCTTTGCACACCATTCTTTGTAAACCCTAGAAATGGTTGTGCGTGAAAATCCCAGTAACTGAGCAGATTGTGAAATACTCAGACCGGCCCGTCTGGCACCAACAACCATGCCACGCTCAAAATTGCTTAAATCACCTTTCTTTCCCATTCTGACATTCAGTTTGGAGTTCAGGAGATTGTCTTGACCAGGACCACACCCCTAAATGCATTGAAGCAACTGCCATGCGATTGGTTGATTAGATAATTGCATTAATGAGAAATTGAACAGGTATTCCTAATAATCCTTTAGGTGAGTGTATATATATATATATATATATATATATATATATATAGAGAGAGAGAGAGAGAGAGAGAGAGAGCAGTGCAGACTATCCAAATACTATAGATAGAATCCCAAAGTTCATTAAAATTCTAGAACTGGAACATTAACATGTGTTTCTTCAATCGTTTCTGGCAAAGATACGGACAGATTTGGATTTCTTTGGAAACTTACAAGATGCTGAAGGCTTTGGCTCCCACTTGAACAATGGCTGAGGAGATCTTGCCAGGTTTATTCTACGCAGAAAATGCAACGAGCTGCTTGCAAGTAGCAGAAAAGACTCAAATTGCTCTAAATTCTATGCAAAGCTCCCATGCTTTGTTGTAAACTCAATACTGGTAACATACCACGTGAATTTGATTCTGTACCAGCCTGCACAAGCAATTCTAACAGTATGGAAGAATCATAGATACCCAGCACCACTGCCAGTTACCTCACACTTTGCTTGGTCACAATTACCAAAATCGGCCTCCAAAATCAATAAAACTCCAAGCAGACACACCTCTGTCTTAGTTCCTTGAATTTTGGTAAATGTGCCCATATTTCCCAACCATCCATCTTCCTACTGCTGGGAATCTATCCCAGGGAGCAAATGGCACAAGGCTGTACACTATGGAATATCAGTTTTTATCAGTAATTTACAAAGAAATGTGTGCATTTATACCGCAGAAGGAAATCCACGTGAAGAAGGGAAAAAGTGCAAATTATACACGTTCACAGACAGGTTGCAAATTCTGATAATTACTCCACGAATACTGCATTTGCACTTAACATTAATGCTGTGGAAGGATTTTGCATCTAACTTTGCGCGTTATAATGCATTCATACATATTTTTACTTATTTTGCCTTTTCTAATAGTTTCTTTTAATTCTATATTTTGTTATTTATCTTAACTATTTTCCCTTTTGTTTTATATATGTATATGCAAAGTAACAGAGCTGTTTTGCCACAATAAGATTTCACTGCCATTGTACTGCACAATAGTGCATGTGACAAATAAAAATCCTGAATCTTGAAGTCTTATATATCTAGTATTTATATATTATTTATTAAATAAAATGTATACCAATTTAAAATTCATAGATGTATTTACTTATTATTGTTAGTAGTAGTAGCAGTAGTAGTGTATAGTAGCAGCAACAGTAGTAGTAGTGTAATAGTAGTAAATACTATTCGAAATGTCTAATTCTATTAATTCCCCAGTAACAGCATTATTAACAGAAATATTTCATTACTTCATTGACAACAAAGTACATATACATTGCTCAGGCAATGGAGACATATAGTATGTAGTTATTACATTTACACAAGTCATGTTGCAAAGATGTAAATAATCCCTTACTTACCTGATGTGTGTTGCTGAACTGTTCACTTGCTAATTATATTTGCCACATGCTGATGGGGAAAAAAACACGGCAAGCACACCAGTCTGAAGGAACATCTTATGATGTGAGAGAAACATATTTGTCTAGAACTTCCTGAAAGGTAGTAAGCAAGCGCCATGGTACCAACCAAACCAGTTTCCATTTTTAACCAATTTCCTTGTGTCTTAGCAAATCTGGGCCAGTCTGGAAGACATCTGATATATAACATTCTTTAACACAAACACAATTTATGTAAACTTTCATTTATTAAGAAAACAAATAAAATTGTGATATCAATCAAGTCCTGTAAGCAAGTTCACAGTTTACAGAGTTTACAGAGTCTACAGGCTTGGATACAAACCCTTTCATTGAGCTCAATGTAACCACAATTAACAGGAAAGCAAATGTGATTAAAATGATAAATCATGACTCGTCATAAAAATCAACGCAATACTTCTCTCCTTATTGTGTTAAATGTAATTTTGTGAATGTGTTTCAGCACAACAGTCACATACTGTATTTGCAGTACATCACTATGTCCCTGTTTCTTTCGTGGTCTGTTTAGATTGTTTGCGCTTTAGATTTCCATAGATTAACTGATTCAAATTAGTTTTTGATTATTAAGTGTTTTGATGGATTCATTGGGGCTTTATTCAGTAAATGAACACTTGTTTATCTTTCAGGGTATCCTTTCTGGTCATTCCAAAATCCAGAACATTCATTTACCTGACACTATATTGCAATCCTACATTTATTTAGCAAAATGAGCAAAACTGTTTAGAGCTCACATTGGTTTTTCACTTCCTAGCCTAAGACGATTAACAAAATTGACAAAACAAACATGTATGTGAAGTGGTTAGAAGAGAAAACCTTGGACCTCCAGAGTTTTTTCCCCCAAGTAAGCCTAAGGCAGTGTTTCTGAACCTGGTCCTTGGGCCCGCAGACGGTCCATGTTTTTGCTCCCTGCCAGACAGTCCATGATTTTGCTCCCTCCCAGTTCCCTGCAAGACACTCCTGGGAAGTCAAACTTTGCTATTCGAATAACATTCGAATTTTAGAAATATTTGCATATTCGATATCAGAAATCCAAGTTCTAGTTTTCTGTAGATTTATGCAGGCAACCATTAAGTAATCTAACACGCATCTCCTCATTTTTGTTTTGGCCCAGTTTGTGCCTTAATGTAAAATATGGGATCTGCCACTAGGGGCAGACTTCCATAAATTAAATGAGCTGGCCTAAATGGCGGAAACCAGCTATCAAGAAAAATAGTAAAATAATGTAGGAATCAGAAGATGAATATGGTGATACAGTAATTCCCAAAACCATAAGAAGTAAAGTCTTGTAACTCTTCATTTCGCCAGCAATTTTTATCGTGGGCAGCCCCCGCTTGGTTAATAAATAGCGTTGCTTTGATAAATACTGTCAAAATACTATATACTGCATTATAATGTATAGACGGTATGAAACGTTAAATTCTGCCCAAACATAGTTAGATGTAGCCTAAATCGAAGGCAGCATTTAATGACATGATGTTAAGTTTTAAGCTATTTTATGCATGTAAACCTATGTCAGCAGGGTAATGTCAATTGTACGATTTCACGCTTCACTTTTTTGTTATTACTGTTGGAATTTCCCTTGTGGGTAGCTAAATAAATGTCTGTAGTTGTGACAGCAAAGACCATGAGCCTTTTCAGAGTGCTTCTTCCAGATGCTGCGGAACAACCTGACCGACTTTTGCAGAAGATGCCCCAAGAATGGGAACGAAGACCCCGTCCACGAACGTTTCAAAATGGCATGTGACAAGATGATGGCTTTCTCTTGTGACGAAATATGACTTTCACGAAGCACAAGCAACAGACCCAGTGCATCTTGATTGTCATGACGCAGCAACAGCATGACATTCCAGGCTTTTCAAAGAAGACTTTCAACAAATAAAAATTTAATTGAATAATAGCAGGTTTTACTGTGTGTTCTGTGCTGATTTTCTGAATCTGTTTTCACTGTTTATTTTCCTGTTGTAGACAAGAACGTTCTGCTGTTGTTCATTGCTCACATCGTTCTATAGAGCAAAAATGTGATAGCAATGAAGAGAAAACTGAAGCGACCTCTAAGTGTTAAAGTAGACTTTAAATTGTGTATATTAATTTGCTGACTAAAAAATTTTTTTTTTTCAATAATAATATTATTTATTAATAAAATCGATAATTATTTGTTTCTATCATATATTTTTGCTCCTATTGGAGTTTTCAAAGTTTTCCTATTTTTCTTGTAAAAGTCTCTTCCTGACTTGCCTGTAGGAAAAGTAAAAAAAAAAAAATTACATTGTTAAAATTAATTGGTTAAGTGTATATAACTGGAACAGCTATTAAAGGACAGCTATTGAAATAATCTTCACAACTTTGAACTGCTATGTGAAAAGCAAGAAAGATTTCAAATATAAAAACATATATGGCGAGAAATTAATAAAAACAGCTGACGTTTACCTTTTCGGTTGTTATCATGAACATTTTGCTGAAATCACTCCGCTGGTTCAACAGGCACTTCAGTTTTAATAAGGCTCGTTATATCTTTAAAATGAAGCACATTCAGGATATTAATACAGACTTTTGTGCCAAAAAGGTCTGTGAGGGTTTGTGAGGCTATTCCAGGTTCCGTTTACCTTCAAAGTCAATGAAAATGATGAGGTTGTCATTCTTTGTGTAGCTCCGTCGGCGCAGGTCATAGTGACGAATGAAGGACTGCCAGCCCCAAGAACTTCCTCTATAACAGTCACATGACGTGTCATATGTGCCCGTCTTGGAAGGGTCGTCCCAAAACAGCTTGCCCTCTGAAACTTAAACAGTTAATGCATGCAAAAATTAATACCATTTTCGCAGCTATGTCAAATGGTGTGGTGGTGGTGATATTAAGTCCCTGTTCTAGGTAATTTGTTGGAAGATGCATTGATTACTGGATTGTATTGTTGCTTATATGGTTTGTGACTAGAAAATGTTAGATTGTCGTCACTTACTCTGCCTCATATCCGTGGTTAAGCTGCGAGCGGATGACATTCTGAGTTTGATGTCAGGGTCCTGGTCCATCACTGTGATGGTGGCCTGCCTGTTCAGCACCGGCCACTGGAGGGCGCCATCATTTATACCACTAGCCAGGTGAAAGAAGAAGCCAGTGAAGTCCCCAGTGTAATCTTGATGGTTGGACCTTGGTTGCATTGTGACCCCATAGCCATAGCCCTCAGGGCTATAGAAGCGTGGACTCTGTAAATATGTATCGTTGTCTGAGGTCTCCAAGAGCTTAGTGATGTTTGGAATCTGCCAGACCCCACTGGGGCAGCGCGTTTCGGTCAGGCTGATGTCATCGATGGAAATCCCACCACGCGATTGGCCAGGGTCGCCCCGGACTCCTTGGAAGGCGTAGCGGAATTTCACGGCAACCTCTAGGGGCACGTGTGCAATCTTCCAGTCTTGGGCATCAACTCCTGATAGGCATAATGTGAATTATATATAATTATATTTACATACTGTACATATTAACTCTCTGACAACTTTTCAGGTTTTGTCCATAACCCAAAGATATGGTGACCCGAATCTACCCTTCAGTGGGTTGGAGTCCTGGGTGCTAGCTGTCGTATGGCCTTCTCACATATATACAGAAGACATATATGTATAAATCACTGTCTCTTTAGTTCCTTTTCTAAATCCATTAAAAATTGACTGTTTATTTGTATTTCATTAGTTTATCAGTATTTCCTTAATCATTCGTCATAATTTCAAATGCATTTCTATATACAGGCACACCGAAACCATCTCACGAAGTGCATTAGTAATTTTCAATGGCATACCAAAAAACGTATGTATTTTCCTCAGCTTTCGAACCGTCCCCGTGCCATCATCCATTTTCACCCAGACCACAAGCCTGTCCTTAGTGCTCCCAGTCATCTTGTAGAAGAATTGCAGACACTGCAGGTTTCTCTTTGGGTACAGAGTCCGAGACTCGAGAAGGGCGGACTCCTCGGCCGCTCCCAGGCTAGTGTCAAAATACATGAAATAGCCCGCATCTGAAATTAAACACACAACTGGATGTTGGTGCCAAAAACAAATGGCAGCCTGCTATTTGGTCATTTCACAGGTGTGCAAACAGTATATGCATTAGATTGGCCATTGCTGTAAACATCTTGTAACAGTATGAAGCAATTAGCTTGATCTGAAGGTTGCAACTGCTAATTAGAACACAAGAGACATGTGAAATCAGAAGAAGCCATTCAGGCCACCTCCGTAATATAAACATTTTGCAGTGGATGTTCAGTGAAATTTTGTATTCTATATTACTAGAAAGCCTTTTCAAAATTACTTACACCCCATTTAGTGTAAATAAATATTTCTTTTGTTCTGAATTGATTGGGTCACTCTTCCACAAGCAAGATACAGAACTATTATACTGTGTCATAAGAGCCAATGGTGTGTGAAATGATGTAATACAAAGGTTCAACATGTTCAACCAATAGAGCAGTAGCAGAAAAGGACACACCTCTGCAGCGTGCGTTCAGGGTGTGGTCCTCTTTCCCCACAGAACTCAAGGTGTGGACCCAGCCCCCATTGTCAGCCTGCAGTTGGATCATCCCACAGATGCTGATGTACTCAAAAGCACACTGGTCCAGCATTGTAAGAGAGGATGCTAAAAAAAAAAAGAGTGGTTGGAGATCCACGATTTTGGAGGGAAACCGTCACGGTGACTAGAAGCTACCGCTAAGAAGTCTAGCAGAACAGAGAGCAACAGCAAACATAACACACAAATCAGTATTTAATTAACAGAGATAGCAAATGTTATTTCTTCCTGTGAACATTTTTGTCAGTCAAATCCAAGGCTACGAAATATCTCATGCTTAAGTTCTCACATCACTTACAGCAGTTATACATTCGGTTCAGCCTCAGAACATCGAGGGCACTGAAATCCAGGTACTGGCCAATGATGTTGTTAAACTCAGGGATCTTGGTTGTAATAGTTGGGAAGCTTGCGTTCTTGTTAAAGGAATATGGACGGTAGTGCATGATGGACTCGTAGTCATAAGCGGTGTTCTGGTCAGTGACGAAGCTGTCGTCGTATTTATTAAAATTGTGACCCATGCCTGACAAGTGTAACAAAGGTTATAATGATCACTGTTTGCACTTCTACACATTACACAGTACTATTAAAGATCAAAAAACAATATTTGGAAAATGTAATGTAATGCATACATAATGTCTGTGAGAAATGAACAATGAATAATCTGAATGGAAACATTCAAGAAAATATTGTCATAGTGGTATTAATTTTGACCATCCACAGAAGACTAAATTATTTCCAGAATAAAGTACTTATAGATTCAACTAATCTGCAATTAAAAAGGCTGGAACTCAGCTACCAAGGCAGAAGGACACCAGGACAAGAGCACCAGGACATGAGCATCACCTGGGAGCACTTCATCCAGCCAAATGTCCACGTAGTCATCACGGTCACTGCGGGACTGTTCGTGGTAGAAGCCCACCGCATGCAACAGCTCATGCTCAATCACGGCCTTGTGGTCACATCCCTCTCCCAAGGACAGTGTCTGGCCAGTCTGCTGATCTCCCACCATAGACCAGCACCTGACGGCCCAGGAACAACAAGCGAACGTAAGCCAGGCAAAAACAGATGGCCGTTCCAAAACCTTTTTGGTTAGTTGTTGGAACTCGTTTAACAAAAGAGCAACAGTTATGTACTGAAAACATATTATTACAATACTGTTCTTTGTAATCTGAAGCAAAATTGGGAATAAAAAGATGTTGAAGATTTTTAAAGAGCTCCAACTTTCAACAATTCATTAAAAACATTAGAACACATTCATATAAAAATGCCATATAATACTGTACAAACTTCATATTCCATACCCATCTAATTTTTGAAATCTGATGTATGTCTTCTCTCCTTCATATGGCTTGAAATCAACACAAGACTTAAGGCGGTACATTTCAAAAGCCTGGAAAATGGCCCCCTTGGCATTAAGATCTGAAAATTTAAACAAAAGTTATTTGAGTATGATTTTGGAATAATTTGGGGTGGTTTGGAAAACCTACCCAAAAAACATTACGCAAATACTTCAGTCATTAAGTCCCTCTGCAAAAACTTTGAAAGCTGAAACGTTTCTTACAAACGTGTCTCTTTGTTATTGCAGGAAAATGTAACATCATATACCTACCAAGGCTATCAGCCAGAATATAAGGTATGGGAAACTTCCATCTGAACGTAGTATTAATGAGTGCATTCCTTCCAGGCTTGAAGAAATTAAAGCAATTACATATGGATTTGAAATTTCAAAACAGTTTTACAAATAACTGATTGACAAGAACAATTGATTAGACTGCACAATACACAAAGTAATCAATAAAACAATTTTACTTACAGGGATGGCAATGTCACCTTCAATTAGGGGGGTTTTTGCTCCTAGATTAGAAATAAAAATGAACTTTATTTTCTTATATTTGTTTATATTCTTGAATAACCACACTTGCGATTTAATAGAGAGAAAATATGCCAGGGACAGTCCAATCCATCCTACTATCAGTCTCTCTGCATGTTGTAAACACTCTTAAAGCACAGCAACCTTTTTGAGGGTATCAAGCTCTTATAAATTTCAAAGCATTGAATTACCTCTAATGTGCAATAACTGTGATACCAAAACATCAGTATTACTTACCCAAGTTAAGGTAGGGATTTTCCAATCTATCGCTGTGTTTGTCTGTATACACATCTGAACAGAAATATGAATTACAACGCAGTGTTTTCTTGTAATTTCACGAGATTTTTATAATTCACTTTTTTTAGTATCTTTTTTTTTTATATATGTATGTGCATCGGATGTTGAAACATACCAGTCCTTTGGGATGACAAAGGGATCTGCAGGGGAAAACATGAAGAGATATATACTGTAGTTGTATAATAATATAATTGTATTTATATAGTTACACATTAGTTCAATTTTGCATCTAAACGATATATTAAATCCGAAGGAATACAACTTGAACAACTTTCACACTCACAGTATACGCACTGGAGAATAAAACCAGCCCACTGCTGAGAAGAAACCAAAACGAACTCATGGTGAAAATGACTAACGTTGAATGTTTTACTTATGTTTAAATAACTAGCCAAAGGGAACTTCAGCCTTTGACCGAAAGAAAAACATAATTACTACAATAGTGATTGCAATCTCAGTTATAACTCCAATGATCTCACAACGATCTCAAAGGTTATAACGAGAAAGCCTGTACTTCAACAATACGGTAACAATTTATAGCGTCATATGACCAAAATCACAACTCATAACAAGATAACAATTTAGTTTCAGATCTTAGGCGGTGAGTAAATTTCAAATAGGATGTGGCATTATTATTGTGCATCTTATTTACACAAATTGCTATTTATTATGGTATGATTTCGGAATTAGTTGCAGCCCAAGGAACTATTAAATTCCCTTCGTAATTTTAAGCTTCTACATAATGGACGGGTGCTCCACAAGAGGGCGCAACCATCCAAAGCATTCAAAACGAGCAGCAGCCCACGATTTCCAAACCCAATGTAATTGTTCTTTGTATTTTGGCCATAACGACTCTTATATTGAATTAAATTAGGAATTGATTAAACTATTTTAAAAACAGACTCGTGCACAGTAATTTCAATTACTAACTAAGGGGGGCAGCGTGTGGCTCAGTGGGCTAAGCCTGTGTACCCGTAAGGTCGCCGGTTCAAACCCAGCCTCAGCCCGTCTGTGAGTCCTTGAGCAAGGGCCATAACCCCCAACTCCCTGGGCGCCCCAACAAGTGGCTGCCCTTCGCGGACAAGTTGAGAGAGGCGTAAAAACAATTATAAAGTATCTATTATTATTATTAAACTTCGGATATACTGATAAATAAACATTTAAGGATATTTACTTCTGCGAATCATAGTAGTTTTTATCTTTCCTCATTTACTTTTTGTCAAGTGTTAACTTAGTCACCCGGCAGCAGCTTCATAAATTCGGATAAGGGCAGAATAACTGCTTTTGTGATTCCTAAACAATACGCAAATAAGTGTCACTTATGCCCCGCCCACTGCCTGTGAATGAGACATTTTGATTGGCTCGCGATTCTCGAAATCAGCCTTTGTCCAATAGTGG
This sequence comes from Paramormyrops kingsleyae, assembly GCF_048594095.1. NCBI lineage: Eukaryota > Metazoa > Chordata > Actinopteri > Osteoglossiformes > Mormyridae > Paramormyrops > Paramormyrops kingsleyae. Next base: position 9,977,310 of record NC_132815.1, read on the forward strand.
CACCGCTACGTAGCCGATGGGACGGCTCACGGAATTGGTGTAATGTGACTTACATTTACACTTACATTTTTATTTGTCTGATTAATTTGCGTTGCTCACTCCATGGCCGCAAATGTATTAGTGAAGTATAAACGTATTTTATCCTGTAAGTCGGCGCGCGGTTCTCATTGCACATTTCACTTGGTCAACATGGCGATGTCGCTTCGCATGTTTCCAAAGCTGTTAACGTGCTGAACATTTCATGTCAAATTAAGTGGTGCCTGTCCCGGGTTCTAGAAACAATGCAATGGCCTGATGCACTTCCGGGACCTAAAAGCGTGACTGGTCGCATACCGCACACCTGATCATCTACCTGTCATTATGGCGAAATGCATCCCTAGGGCTGCTGTCCTTCAGACAGAAGTGCTGGGGGAGACACTACATCTTAAAATGCATGAAACTGAAAAAGTAGGTTGCAGAGGAAGACTGCGATGTCAGCGCGGTTTAACAGCGATCTGCTGTTAACCACTAGTTGTTAGCTAGTGTTGCGTTCCTGCGACATCGACGCTGGATCTAGTGTCTAGGGAACGGGTTAGATAATAGGAAAAAGCGACGCCCCTGCTTAGCCGGCCGTTCCAGTCCATTCGCCTACGCACCTTCCCGTGCTTTCAATCCAACCACCAGTGTCTGGCTGCCTGAACCGTCAAGTTCCCACAGGAAACCGCGCCGCGTGAAAGCAGGCGCATCTGAAAAAGGAAGCCGAAAACACACACAGGCCGCTCCCGGCAGATTATTACAAGCTAGCCTGTTGCTGCGAAGCTGTCTGGATGGCTGGCGAGCGATCGGTTCAGCCCCGCGTCAGCCGATCAACCCGCAGAACTTGACGGTACGCCGACCGGTGCGACAGTAACATCCGCCGCGGTGCATACACCTGGATATATTTCCGGGTGCTTTTCTTCGGTCGTTTTATGTAAACTAGACAAGTGTAACACAGGCACGAAATACTTATCCGTTACCATATCGGTAACCTAGTTAAAAGTGATTTATAAACCTGATCGCTGTTATTGTTCTCGCCACATATTAATGCATTTTAATTTCAGAGTTGCCAACTCACTCATCTGGCGTGACTCTCACGATGCCAGGCTCGCATGCCAGAAATCTTACGCAAATCCATAATTTTCCATTACAAACCTAAAGATACATCAAAAGCGTACGTGTAGTTTGCAAACCCTACAGACTATTTACAAGTTAATAAAACTCTTACATACATGTAAATGCGCGTGCATGTGTGTGCAGAATAGTCTCGGATTAAATAAAATAATAAAAAATAAATAATAAAATAATTGAATATTTCTCTCCAGTCAGCAAGTTGTTAACCCTGTCATTTATAAGTACAGTATTCCCGTTCTTTATTTGGTAGGGTTTCACCTTCTCGCACCAGTTTCTATGTTTTTTGGGGTAGACATATTATTATTATTAAGAATAATAATTCACTTTTGCATCCGTTTAAGTGTAAACGTACCATAACGTCGTTACAGTTGCTGTCAATAATGACCTTCAGACGAGTCCCTAATAGGTCCTAAGCACGACTGCTGAAAGCAGGCGGTTACATTCAGGACCCTGCAGTACTGTGGGATTTAGCCTGTTAGACATGTTATCATTTGTATGTTCTCATGTGCTCACATATTGTACTGTAACTGCAATGAAATCGCTTTTTCCCCCCAGGGCATGGCGTCCTGCAGGAGTCTAGGATTAAACAAGATTATTTTTCAAAGCTACATTTTAAGTTTGATCTGAGTATTTAAAAAGTCTCTTTTGTAGATTCCCTGTGGCCTTTCTGTTTGGAATCAAGGAGCTGGTTAGCAACGACTAACCATGGGAAATAATCACGGCCACAGCCTGGGGATTCCCGCTGGAAAAGGGCCCAATCAGGTTGGGTGTGCTGACCTCATGGTGGATCACACCATACAGGTAAATGGATACATGGTTCTTAAAGGAAAGAAAACACATGCCTGTGTTATTTATTTATTTTTTGTTAAATATGTTATCCTTTCAAAGCTTGTCAAATACCTACACTGACAAGGATGCTTCTCCATCTGAACCAGTACAATACAGTTGTGTGTAATTTAATGATCCGGGAAAGCAGTGGACTTGGCTTTGTGTTGCTGATGGAATTTGGTCCATAGGGAAAACAGCTGGGTACACCTGGTTTAAATGATCAGTGTCGTTGATGGGAAAAGTTTGTGAATTTCTAGACTTAAACCTGGATGTTTTCCGGTATAACTGATGAAACAAAAGTTATTGAAAATTCTGGGCGAATCTCAATATGCATACTTGACCATACTTGTGTTCTCGTGAACCCATTTTACATCATCTTCCATTGCCGAAGACCACTTCCAATATTAAGAACACAAGTACAGAGGACGGTAAAAATCCCCGGATGTTGGTCTTGCTCCATCCTAAAAATCAAGGATACAGTACATCGGTTGCATCCTCGCCAAATGAGACCGATCCCATGATTCATTGTGCCCCAAGTTTGCTCTTGGAAGACAAGTTAGCAAGACCGGTCTTGCTAAGATCACTAGTATGATCTTTGTGTTCTTGGTATTGAGATTCTCCCCTTAACTCGCCTTAACTCGCCTATGAAGCAAAGTCGTTATGGACTCTTTGCTCTCCTACGCCTTAGAGTGACTTAAACAGAAGAAATTCTGTATTTAAGAAATGCCAAATCAGAGACCTAATTCCCAGCAGTTACAGAAATCATTTAGTTGAGGTTATCAATAAAGGAAGTTCCACTAGTTGCTAAATATGAGGGTTGACATACTTTTTCCCCATGAATGATCTTGCTTGTTTAAACCATGTGTTCAGTGAAGTTAAGTTAAATGTGTGAACAGAGCAATCACTGCAAGTTTTAGAACTTGCCCTTGTACCTGTATCACAAAGCATTTGTTTAGCTGGATAACTGATCAGATTTATGATGGGGTAAATGTAAGTGAATGAAGATAAAGTCCATTTAAACTGGGGTACCTTAAATCCGACAAGTTATCCGGTTAGGCAAAAAATCCAGTTTCTTGATACAGTCCCCTGGAATTAGCAGTTTTAGATTATAATTAAAAGCCTTCTTGTAACAGTGGCTATCTTCTTGTCTTTATTTTCAACTGAAGAGTGTTTAATACCATTTATTAGCTTCATAGCAGTAGAAGGTAATTCTGCATACTTTACCATTAAAAAAATAAATGCCTTTACTCTCGTTTGTAAATTTCTTATGTTCTTATGATCAGGGAACCTTTCTTCGGCTGTATTACCCGTGTGAACCGTCATCAGACTCTGAACAGCCCGTCTGGATACCAGCCACAGAATATTTCAGCGGTCTTTCTGACTTCATGAAGATGAACAGGGTCGTGGGCACTAGGATTATCAGTTATCTGTTTGGTAATATATGCTCACTGTTTTAAAATTATATGTTTTGTTCACAAACAATTGTGGCTATGCAACAGTAATAAACCCCATTAAATTTCAGTATATAGTCTTAAGAAACTCAATTAGTATTTATACTGCTAGGCTGGGCAGAATTAGCTATATAGTATATTTTGAAATCTTTGCAAAAAAATTTTGCCAAGCTAGGGGGGGTACAATATTTCTGCCAAAATACTGTGTACCACGGTATAATGTCTGGAAGGCATGACGGTATGAAAAAATGGATTCTGGCCAGGCTTATATGCCATTGTATAAATACTAACTATAGATTATTCATGAAGGTCCGTTGTAGGGCCTTTATTTAAAGTATGACCTTCTGTTCTTGTAAGATTGCTCTTGCACTGTTAGGACGCTATAAAATACCTGCCCTTTGGGAAGCACCGCTGAAGTCTGACAGGAAGTATCCTCTAGTTATCTTCTCTCATGGGCTCGGAGCTTTCCGGTATGTATAAATTATTAAACTGGCATATTACAAACATGTATGTTGGCTGTCTAAATTGCATTTTGTTGGTCTTTTATGGAATCACATACCATGCAGTTGTTTTTCCCTTTTCAGGACATTATACTCGGGCATATGTATTGAGATTGCATCCCAGGGCTTCATAGTCGCAGCCGTGGAACACAGGTACGGCAGAGTTAACCCTACTTTTGTTGGGGGGGGGAGGGGCATTGAAATGTGCAGTACATGCAGAGAGCTCTTGTTTAAGGCTAATGGTCGAGAAGGAAATGCAGGCAATAGCATGTGAGGGGTGTAATAAACAATGGTAGGGTTAGGTCATCACATTTCTGTTTGTATGGGCCAGAGAGACTACATGGGCAGCATAAAGGGAAAATGTCAGTCGTCACAGGCAGTGACTTGCCCCCAATGTAAAAGTGCTCAGCCTTTGGCTGTAATGCTTGTTTCAGCTCGTTCATCGGAATGAATGAGTCACAAGCGCGTCTTTTGTTTCGAACTGCAAGACAATGCAGTTATCAACTAGACCTTTTGTGTAAGCTAGTGTACACCAAGGAAGTTATCAGTGGAAAATTTTCTATAAAAACTACACATTTGTGTTTTTTAATGAAAATAAGTCTTCTTTTTTTTTTTCTTTGTTTTTTTTTTCTTTTAAGGCACTGATAACTGTGAGTTACTTGTAGAAACAACAACTTATGTTTTTTGCTTCTTTTTTAGGGATGAATCTGCCTCTGCTACATATTATTTCAATAAAAAGTGTGAGACTGAGCAACAGGATGACCAGGCCTCTGACGACTTGGAGCAGGTCTGGATGTACTACAGACCTATAAAACCAAGGGAAAATGAATTTCCTCTTCGGAACAAACAGGTAATGCTTTCTGCTGAAACTCGCACTGCTGCCTTTGTGAAATATGCTCTCTGATTTGCTGATTTGAAGTGGAAACCATGTTTCCTGATCTGACCAATAAAACTGCCAACAGCGTAGTTTGTTTTTGTGCTTTTCTTCTTCTGTAGGTACTGCAGAGAGCAGACGAATGTGTGAGAGCCTTGAAACTTATTGCTGAAATGAACTCGGGACGTACTGTTAACAACGTCTTGCAGTCACATTTTGACTGGTCAACATTAAAGGTATTAACCGTTATAACAATCTTATTTTTATTTAAAAATGTATGTTCAAATAGTGTCCTTACTGGGGTATTTTATGGTTGGTAGATTCAATGCATATGGTGGATATTTTGAAGACAGACACTTTTGTCTGCCTTTAGTAAATGTGTTTGGAAATAAGAATTAACCCTATAAGCCTTTGATACAACTGGTACAGGTTTCGTTTTCTTGAAGAAAGGAGGAAGAGAATGTCTACAGTGGCAGATTATTATCTAGTTAGGCTAAACTTCCCCTTTTGCACTTAGGGAGATAAGCAAGAAGTTTGGTTTGTACTTCTGTCTTTGTTTGGTGGCCTTGTCACACGTTCTGTACAGTATGTCATGAGATGTCTGTGCTCTTTCACAGAACTCTGTCGATCTGTGTAAAACAGCCATAATGGGCCATTCGTTCGGGGGAGCCACAGTGATTGAAACCCTCAGCAAGGAGCCCACTTTCAAGTACGTTCTGCATAACTGACTTGTAATTAATGCACTTTTTTGTGCTTTCGAAAACCTTTTTTTCCCCTCAACATTTTAATGAAATTGGAACCTGTGTATTAAGGTGGGAATTCAAATTTCATTCCCACTATATCACTCTGCTTTCTCTGATCAGGAGGTCGGAGTCGTGTGTTGGATAGCTGGGTATTTCTTCTCCTCACTCTCTGACACTTTTTAAATTCAACTTGTCACTTGGAAGAAGTGCTTTGTGAGTCAGGATGTAGCAGTGTACCCTTACACAACCAGAGTTGTGTGTTTTACCCCAACTCGGTGTGCTTCTCATGTTAATAGTGCTTTTCCCGCACAAAGACACTTGCATCTTTCTCTCTGTTTGTGCTTCCTGTGTCTTTCTTGCATCCCATCTTGGATGCTATGCTCCTTTGGATAGCGGACAAGTGGTTCTAGAAAACTGAATGAGCAAAGTACAAGTAAATATAGATGAACTATAGCTGACAACTTGCCTTTGTATGTTTACCCTTCCACAGATGTGGCATTGCTTTGGATAGTTGGATGTTCCCCTTAGATGAAGAAATGTTCCCTAGGGTCAAACAACCGATTCTGTTCATCAACTCTGAGAAGTTCCAGTGGGCAGGGAACATCATTCGCATGAAGAAACTGGACTGTACCACTGTACAAAGAAAAATGATCACTATCAGGTGTGGTCCGTGAAACATGTTCATGTGCCAAGCCCACAAATGAGATGCTTTCTTTTAGATATTCCGATAGCAAATGGTGAAAAAGAACATGAGAAACATTGAATGACTAGTTTATCATCATGTTGGTGTAGCGTTTTCTATTGATTCCCTTGTAATCGCTAGGCAGTTAGCAAGCTAGATATTTGGGGTGGTGTGTATCTCAGCAGGATTGGGATCGCTGCCCATATCTGGAAGGCTGTGGGTTCCAATCCCATGGCTGGTACAGTACCCAAATCACTGCTGGGCCCTTGAGTAAGAGTAGGAATGCTGACTAGCCCTGATCTGTGATCCTCACTTTGGACAAAAAAAAAACATCTGATAAATAAAGCTTGTAAGTGTATGTTTTGCATTATTTTGCTCTTGAAGGGGATCTGTTCATCAGAGCTTCCCAGATTTCACCTTTCTTACTGGCAACTGGATCGGAAAGATGATACACTTGAAGGGCGAGATTGACCCCCACGTAGCACTTGATCTGTCTAATAAGGCGTCCTTGGCATTCCTTCAGAGACACTTGTGTGAGTACTCATGTCGTCATTTTTTTAATCATCTACATTTCCTAACCTGAGAATAAACGTCTTTCTTACCAGTAATTAGCAACTTTTACGAATGGTAAAATGTGCAAAATGTAGTAGTTCTAGCTTTTGAGTGTGAGTAGTTTTACAGTAAGAAAATAGAATTTCTAAGTTAATTTGCATTCTTGCTTTTTGCAGCACTGGAAAAAGACTTCAATCAGTGGGACCCTCTAATTGATGGAAAGGATGAAAATCTGATTCCAGGCACCAACCTCATCATTCCTCCATCTTCACTGTAAAGGGGAACCTGACTTCCTCCATCATCACTGTGAACGGGAACCTGACGTGGCAGAGATGAGCCACAACACTGTCGTGCAGTTTCAGTGTGTCAGTCCTGAGCTATATTGCCATATTTCCATGTTGTTCAGAACTCAGCAAATTGCAATGCCTGGAGAACACTGCAAGTATGTGGTCATACTTCTTATGACAGCCGAGTGACTATATAAGCATCGGGTGGCACTGAATGACGGCCAAGTAAATGACACGTGACTTTCATGCTCTCAGCACCAGCACTTACACAATGTCCCCTTCTGTGAGGGAAAAAAAAAGTCTTGCACAGAAAGGTTAAGCAATGATTAATCAATGATTTCATGCAACTTTTTTAAAAAGTATGTTTTCTATCAGATAACTTTATATAATTAAGTATTCACACTACATTTCTTTACGAAATTTCAAAGGCATTAACTTTAATAGTCTTTTCTCCTACTTTGCTTATAGGCAAAGGGCCTATATTACAAAACAACTGAGGTATGATTAATACAATCATGAATTAAAATGGACTTTTTACCATATGTAATGTATTCTGTAATGCTGATTCAATATGCTGAAATTAGTGATTAAAATTATGGTAAATTACCCTTCAAATGAAATGTTTTTCCATTTTATTCTCTTTGTTTCTTTTGTTCTTAAGATCCTGCCATACAGTGCACACCAAGTAATGTGACATTGCTAGGCACGCAGCTGGCCAAAAGTTCAAGTTTATCAATATGAAAAGCAATGTGTGAAAAACAGGTTGCAAGCTGGGGACAGTCTGTAATTGCAGTTTTGTACATGCTATATCACACTGGTGGTAAGCAAGGAGGAAGGAAGGGACATATAGCATTTGAAACCATCTGCAACCTTCAGACAAACTAAAGGAAATACTTCTGGCCCATTGAGCACCACACACTAAGGATTACTCCTTGTTCATATGGAGCACAAGCTGAAATAGACTGATGTTGAACAATTCACAGCCCTTGGGGAAACGTACAACTACCACCCACAATTTCCCCCATCCCAGCATGGGTTGTTCTGCACACTCGCTACAGTTTATGATACATGAGGGGCTGCGATTGCAGCGAAGTGTAAGTGACACTGTTTCCAGTGGGAGAAACATTGTGGGGCATTTTAAGCATTCGTCACTTACGTATACGTATACTCTCCTAAAAGATATTCAAATTGAACTGCAAATGCCTCAAAAATGCTTAAAACAGGATGTACAAGTGAGGTGGAACAGTACGATATGCATGTTTCTAATAGCATAATAAAAGATTTTTTGGCATACATTTTTAAATTTATTTACTAGCATATTAAAACACACACACACGCACACATACATAATATAGTTATACTTTATATATTACTGAAGTAAAAAGAGCTCATATCACAATCTATCGGTATCGGCAGTTGTGTATTGGAATCGGATCAGAACTCAAAAAATGCAGATCAGCACATCCCTAGGTTGTACTTTACTTGAATAAATGCATGTTTACTTTTATGCACAACTTCCTTAAGTCTGCTAATACATTTCAGGTGAAACTGAAAATGCTAAATTCTCCAGCAGCCTTCCGTACGGCACCACAATTTAACAAAGCTACTGGCTTCTTGTGCCTTTGCTGTTCCAACTAATTTGTGCAACACAAATCAAACTACATGTAAAACAACCCTTGAAGACTGCAGGAGGATGACAGAAAATACTCTGGAAAGACTACAAAAATTCATTCAATGAAACAGTTATTTATTTTTTTTCCCCAAAGCAAGAAAGTACAGCAAACAAAACATTTTTTGTAGATAGCTGGACGCTATATAAACTTAAAAAGCAACAAGGTGAATAATTTCCCACCAATTAGCATGGGTTTAAAGATCCTTATACTCAAAAACAGCATGTAAAGTCCTTTGGTCTGCAGGTCACTTCTTCCTTTCACCACCCATTCGGTTCTCCTTCACAGACACGTCATCATCGGTCAGCTTTTCGATTTTTAGTGTTAGATGCATCACCTTGGACAGCTGTTCACCTGGAGGGGTGGGGGAACGTTATTTACTATATCATTTCCAGAGTACCATTTTCTTTCCCCCTCATCATACTCTTCTCTGACCAACTGGCTTCACACATCCCTTAAGTTATAGCCGTCATTGACATTATTAGGTAAACTGCTGGTGTTACTCAAATCTGAACTAAAATTCCACACTGCTGAACAACAGGACTTCTTGCCAGAGTATTTGCTTTACAGTATTTATCAGTCTCAAGGCATCTGTTAAACACTGATTTGTGTTTCTGAGCCTCATTGCACTAAAAGACCGTTTTAATTCATTTAAATTTAACCGCATTGGGGTAGAACTGAAACGACATGAAAGACATTTACCATTTTATAAGATCTGTTCTTTTAAATAAGATTGCATTACAAAAAAAGTATCTTTGAGTATGACCAACAGACCAACCAAAAGACTTACCAAATGTCTCGTCCCCTGACCCATACGCAGCAGGCTTTGTTCCAGCCTGCAAGAAAGTTGTGCAATTTTCTGGAATTTGCATGTCACAGAAAATAAGATATTCAGACAAAAATGGTTAATAAGTAGCATAACACAAATTACCATTGATTTGACATCCAAAGCAGTCACATCCCTGTCATTTCCGATTTGTTCTTCCAGTCCTGTACACATAGCAAGGTCATGCACCTCTATAGATATGCACCAGGCGCGATCCTAAATGCCGTCAATGGGAACCAGCACTTTAGCATTAAGCAAAAACACATACCTGTTTCTTCACTTTCAGCAAATAAAGCCACTTTAATGGAATCATACGTCACCTGCAAATCAGACTATTAAAGCATCGTCTTTACAGACAAACGGAAAAACCAAAAAGAAAAATAAGTAAAAAAAAAATAATAATAATCACTTCTTCCTTGGAAGTGGCTGCTGTCGACAGATCACTGGCAGAACCCATAGTTCCATCCCCATCACAGGGTTCTTTGGGGGCGGGGGGGAAGAATAAAAATAAAATGATCAATGTTGGTCAAAGAAGCTCCTCCAACCTGCTAAAAAGGCCTTGTCCATTAGTCGCATTACCTTATTAAAATACAGTGCAACATGATCCACAAATATACTGTTCCCACCCTACAGATCCAGCTTATACAGTGATGTATTCAGCTTGTAATTCAAATTGAGTAATTTGTGCTCTTTTACACATCAGTTGCCAACATCACTTGTTCAGAAGGCTCAAGTGATTGAAAACATACTAATGAATTTAATTTTGTAATTATTACTGGAGGTTATAATCCTTCTAGTACCTTCTGAGATCTGCCTGAAGATATCTGACAATACAGTTTCAGGCATTCCTATGTTGACATTCACAAAGACTACACACTCCAGATTTTTCAGTAGCTGCCCTATCGAATCAGCAGAAGCATAACGCTCAGGCTGAAACATTTTCACGTATTTAAAACAATCTACTGATGAAGTGAAACACATGTTGCTGTATCATTATAGTGGCAAGGCATGTGATAAGGATGTGCAACAATTGTCCGGACATAGAACGAGGGACATGGTTTTTCAATTTCTGCAAAAAGGTTAGTGGAAATGAATGCATGCCTACCTTGCTGGAGTCCATTAGAGTCAAGGACACTTGATTCCTGGGGTATTTCAGAGGTATATATATATATATATATATATATATATATATATATATATATATTATATAAAAAAAACAAAAACACTTTAAAATGCTATATGTAGAACAAAACAGAAACAATATAAAGAGCACAAACAGGGACCAGTAGAAGAAATAGGAACCTGAGATGCATCTTCGGGTGCCTTTCTGAAGATGTTCTGCAAGTCCACGATTGCATCACCATCATGGTCCAATAGAAGAACCTAGAAAATATCAAATATGAGAGTGTTTTATTATAAAACTACTATTGAAGTGTGTCTCGGAGTCTTTTAAGGTAGCATTACAAAAAATTACTCATAAAGCATGTGTAATTATGCTTTTGGGTATATTGCTAGTCTTTTAGACACAGCAAAAGCCAAAAATATACATTTAAAACTATTCATAAGTTTAAACATACAACATTCATACACCTGATTCCTGGAGAATGAACAAAACTGCTTATAAATCAACATACAGAATACCCAGCTGAGCTCACCTTCACCGAATCATCAAATAATTCGAAAACCTTTGCTCTGCACCAAGTGTTGTGTACATAGGACCAAATAATGCACTCCAATCCAAGGACAGGCTGGTCTTCAGAGATTTTCAGTCTACCAAAAGCTAGAATATGAAAGCCATTTTACTCCATCAATGGTATAAGCATTTAAGTATGACTGTGTGAAACCAAACACCAGAAAATAAGTAAAACAGGTTGTGAATAGGAGTTTGGGGGGGATACTTACTACTTGAGACTACTTACGTGACTGACTACTGGAGTTCGGTTGAGTCACTATGCACTCTTCAGCATCTTCACAGGCAGAAATGGAGAGCTGTCTCACATCTTCCCCAAATGCTCTTGAGCTCTCCTTGAAAATCCCTTGGTCTGGCTGCTTATCCTCTTCAACCAACTGAACGGTTTCATTGTCCCGACAGATTGGAGTATTCAGTCCATCCAATAGGTAAGCCTGTTCCATATGACTCTCATTTTCATTCCCATGTGCATGGCACTTTTCCCCTTCCATTACGTCCTGCAATAAGTCACTGGTGGGTGAATTAGAACCCATAGTGTCTTCCCCTGTATTCATCTCTAAAGAAAAACTGGTTGCTTTCATCTGTGCAATACACCTACACACGTCACCTTCATTAGCAAGCATTTCCAAAGGGGACATTTCTGGCTCCTCTTGACCAAAAAGGACTTCAGACACTACACTTGGGTTTTCCTCTGTGACCTTCTTAGGCTCTTCAGTTTCCTTTTCTTCCATAAATTCTCCCTCCTCACCTTTTTCATTATTCCGTACACTAAACACTGGTGAACTATTTTCAAGATCCTCTTCATGACAACTATTTACACGCAGGTCATTCTCTTCCTTCTGTTCCTCTACACTCTGAAGTTCTACCAAAATACTTGGGTTCTGTTTGTGTTCTTCGGCAGGTTTATTTTCAGGAAGGGATTGTGGTGGCACATTTAGATTTGACTGACTGTAAAGGATACACTCTGTGCTGGAGATGCTGCTTTTGTCACAGTTTTCCTCGGGACTTGCATCTGTATTCGTTTTCTCCCCATTCGATTCTATACCAAGCAATGCTATGGAGGAGCTGACATGTGCAACTGCAGCTTCTACAGGAGAGCACTGTTCACTGCACGTATACATGGAATCAACAACTGAAGTGAAAATCTTCCAGTAAGGTCTCATTGCATCATTTATAACTTGGCCTTTACATTCAAGGCTGACCTGGAATGGTGGTATTCTATAGTCCACAAAGTCGTCCGCTTTCACAATAGTGACTTTCAACAGATCATCTATCATAAAGGTGAAATGCTCCAATGCGTTGTCATCCCAGGATCCTAATGAGGCATCAAAATCACTTAGGAGGCACAAGAAGGCCTGAGGAGGAGTTTCCATGAGTTCAGGTGGCACTTGTTTCACTTTGTTTATATCTACATCACACTCATTCCCATAATCCACAAAGAGAACAGATAAGGCCTTATCAGTATTTGTTATTACCACTGCACGATACCACTGTTCATCTTCAAACAAAGCAAGGCATGGGCTTCCTGGACTAACAGACTCAACCCAAGAGTTCTTCTGCTCGGCAGCCTTTCCAAAATCTTCAGCAGCTTTTGCTATTCTCTGAAGCTCATCTGTATTTGCATACTGGCACCAGAAATAGTGAGGTCCAGTTATACAGGATGCATAAACATCAAAGGCTTGCCCTTCAAAGATTTCAGGTAGTTTGTATGAAGAAATCACAGTTTCAGACTTTTTAGATTTATCAGGTGTAATGGTGGTTTGTGGGTCTTCGAGTACAGTGTCACATGCTGTCACAGGAGCACAATTCTTAAACAAAACATCGGCTAGAACCATACCCTGATCCTCCAGTGAGACTTCCCAAACAGATTCCACCCATTTAATGAACGTGCACATCAGTTTATTCTCATTATCACCAACAGTTTTTTTAAAATTTGCTACATCTTCCTGGTTCCACGCTACCTCTTTGCTGACAAAAGGAAGTGCACTAAGGGAGCAATGAATGCTTAGCCGTGGATGAGCCAGTAATTCATCATCAACTCTTGATACTTCCGAATGTGAAACAGTTGCCGTATTTCCAAAGTCTATGAACTCAATGCATACTGTGCCATTTCTAAACACATTCTGCACTACCCCACGGTACCAAGAGCCATCATCTGGGAAAACTGCATTCACCAGATCACCTTCCTGCAATGCATCCATGTAGACAGCAGATTGGTTACCATTTATTTTATTCAAAAGTGAATATATTTCTTCCTCATCCTCAGTTAATTGTACGAAGAAGCTTGATGGATTATTGATGTGCGATATGTAGACTTCAGATATCGAACCTGCTTCAATGGCCTTCAATGGGAGTTGATTCAGCTTTGGGAAGCTCTTTCCCTCCATTTTTGAAAATACAGGGATGTTCCTTTCACATTCTCCAGCAAGATTTCTTGCAGGTGATTCACTGTATGAATCCAGTTCTTGAAGTGAATTTGACTGTTCTGTCATAACAAGTGGTTCCCACTGAATTCCAACACTATTGTACATTTTTGTTTTTTGCTGATTTTGTACAACTACTACATCACCACTTCCAATATTTGGCATGCATTTAGCAGACTTGCACTTTGTCTCAATCACTTGTTTATGGTAACTCCTCTTTTGACCGGTTGCTCTACAGCTGAAGGGCAGATCAGATTTCTCATATCCATCAAATGAAAAACACCCACTTTTAGGGGTCTCAATGTGAAACTTCCCTTTGATCATCAAATTTAATTGCGTTTTGCCATTATAAAGCTCCACAATCAGTTTTCCACATGGCTCTTTTGCCACCACTAGTGCTGTGAAGCAATGGTCAGTGACATTTTTCTCAAACCACCTATTGACTTCACAGGATACCTCTTCTGGGACATCAGAGAGGGCGCATTCGATTGCCTGGACAGGCACAGACATTATCTCACCTGCTTCAATAGGAATGGGAAGCAGGTCAGATTTATCCATATCTAATGTGTCACCATAGTCCACAAAGTGCACCTGTATTCTGGGATGTACAGACTTAATCTGACCTCTGTACCACTGTCCGTCAGTGTACTTGGCAAAGCAGACAGTGCCAAATGTTTTAGGACAGTCGAGGCACTGAAGCTGACGGCAGACACAATTTACTTTTTCTACCAGATTCTCGATTATATCTGAATTTCTCCTCAGCTGGCAATAAAAATGGTTCACATTTTTCACATAGGTAACCTGCACCATCTCCTCCGCTCCGGTTTTGACATCATGTGTCGAATAGTAGTACGTATCCAGGCGGAATGGGGGATGAGGCACCTTTTTTGGAAGGCCACGACTAGCTAATCCCTTCTGTACCAATAAACTGCAAACATTTTGAAAGGGAGTTTCAAGATCAGCCACATTGAAAACAACATTTTGAGAATCACACATCACAGCATAAATAGTGCACTTCAAGCTCAGGTGACTGGAAGCTGCAGAATCTACAAAATTTTGAAACTCTAACTTAGCTACATCACTCCATTCTAAAGTAGAATGATCCATGGGATGGATCAAGTTGTACAAGCTACATCGAAAAGCCTGGCCTTTTAGTTTTAGAAAGATTGGATTAATTGGACGAAGGTCTTCAATGGGGATCTTCTCTGTCCACCCAAAATCTATAAAGAGCACATCAACGTGTGGAGATGCATCTTTGGAAATTATAAGTGCCCGATACCACATTCCACTGTCGGGAAGCCTAGCAACACATGCAGCTTCCACAAGCTGCTGAGGTTTACTGTTAGTATAGTGCCTCTGAAGGTCTTCCATGAGCAACTTCAGGCTCCCTGCATTTTGGGCAATTTGGCACCAAAAGTCATTTGGACTTTTAATGTGCGATACACTAACTTCCACTGAACTTCCAATTGGAAACAAGTGTTCCTTAAAAACAGACCTGGCATCAGTCACCGTAGTTGGAGGACTTCTGGGAAAAGTTGGAGTCCCTTCATGTTTCATCTTGTCCCTTTCAAAGCAATGGACAACGG
Source organism: Paramormyrops kingsleyae (assembly GCF_048594095.1). Lineage (NCBI taxonomy): Eukaryota > Metazoa > Chordata > Actinopteri > Osteoglossiformes > Mormyridae > Paramormyrops > Paramormyrops kingsleyae. The sequence goes on from NC_132815.1 coordinate 9,992,571, forward strand.
AGTCCTCTGCAACAGGCTTTTTAACAAATCTTGTTGAAGATTTCTTAGAATCATTACACTCAGCCAAACCTGCACCACAAAGCATTTTGCCAATATTTCTTTCACCATGTACAGTGGGATCAGTTAACTGCACAATGAATGCGTCTTGAGACTTCTCCATAACATGTATATGTAACAGCTTGTTTTCAACTGCTTTAGAAAAGAAAACTATTGCACTCTGGCTCCATTTCCCATCTTTTGGCTTGACACCAGACAACGCGCATTTTAGTGCCAACGCCGGCAACTCTTGGTACTTGTCAGGCAGGACTTTTAAGTTGTATCGATCAACCACCTCCACGTTTCCATAGTCCACAAAATATACCTTAATGTGCTTACCAATGACTTCCTGGACAACAGCTCTATAAAAATCATTGTCCTGCGACCTGGCCGCACAAAAAAGTCCAACTGTGGGGTTATTCACAAGTCCTTCAGTACTTACTGAATGATTATAAAGATCATCAATATCCTGCATTAGCTTATCAAATTCAGCACCGTATCGTTGCGTCTGAATCCAGAATTCAGATGGGTTATTAATGTACTGTACAACTCCCACGTGGGAGGAGTTCATCATAAGATGTTCGGTCTCAATGTTTTGTGAAGCACTTACATGGACTGAAGAACTCATTTTCTCACGTTCCAGTGGACCCTGAGATATCTGTGAAGAGGCTGGTTTTTGAACTGCAAATTCTTCCAAAGATTTTTCAGTTTCAAGCAGACATCTTTCCTTCGTACCAAACAGAATGTTGATATTCGCATTTTCATCTCCAAAGAGTGTTACATAGTGCACACCTTCTGACAGACTCTGGTACTCAAATTTAGCAATTACAGTACGGTGCAGAAGTAGAGATTTTAGGTATTCAACCTGAGCAGCTGTCCAGCCAACACCTTTATCAAAAATACCATAGAGGGAACAAACATATGTTACAACAGGCATTTTAAAGAACTCCGCTGCCAATGGCTTGATGTTCTCAATTTTTACGAAGTCTTTCTTTCCATAATCTACATGAAGGACTTCGACCAAACTACTAGATGCAAGGACCTGCTGCAAGACCGATCTATACCACTTTCCATCACTTCCTCTAGCAGCACATGGGTGACCCAAGATTTCCGCTTTCATTGTCTCCATTCTGATTCTTCCTTCATAATGCTGAGTAATCTGATCAGTTAATTTCCTCAGCTCCTGAGAGAAAACCTTCAGCTGACAAAAAATACGTAGTGGATTGGTGACTTCAGTGACAATTACAGTTTCAACAGTTTCAGTTTGCAGCTCTGGATAAAGATAGCACTGCCATTTCTCATCTTGAGTGTGATTTCCAACTTGTTCATTTCCTTGCCTATTTTCTTTATGACAATCAACAGAATCCACATCTCCACTGATGGACTGCAATGACCTTGAAACAAAAAGCTTAAACTTTTCGATGGACAGTTTTTTAGCAAATCCCATTTCATACATCTGTTTAGAGATGGATGGGATATCAACAAGGAATGCCCTGTGAGGCACCAACACATCTTGGATATATCCGTCAAAAGTTTTACCACAGAGGGATTTCAGGAATTCTAAAGCCATTGGAGACCACCTGTTTTCAGAAGATAATGGCAGCACATTAGCTAGAACACAGAACTCAATTTCAGGAGGAAGGTGGAAAAAGTCATTGGAACCCCATGCCAAAGTGCAGGTAGTGCCACCAATGGTTCTGCCTTCATCAATAAGGAACACACTATAATTGGATCCATTTCTAGAAACAACACGACCTCTATACCAAGTCTCAAAAACCTGAACCAGACACAGATCTCCAGGATTTCCATCAAATTCCCGAAATCGCTCTTTTGGAAACTGGATTTCTTTTTTCAGTAGTTGGTAACTAGGTTTTCTTTCTTGGTAAAAATTACCCCAGAGTTCCACAAGAATACAGAGTGGGTTTAAATTTACCCTAGTAATTAGGACAGTTACACTTGCACCAGGTGTCGGAAGTCCAGGAATAGAGCACATGGTGAAGAAATTTCTAAATGTAGCCTTCCATCAAATCCCAAGGAGGCAGATATCTAAAAACAGAATAAAAACTCTCATTAATTTTTGCAAATTAAATCAGTTTGCTTGCTGCAAGGATGATCAGGCATTCACATAAACTGCAGAAGACAACACAGAATGGCATTATTACAATTAAAGTCGAATTTAATAAAAACATATGATCAATTTCAGTGTTTCCCCTAGGTTTACAGCTTGGGGGGGGGGCAGATGGAAACGGACAGGATTCATGGTGTTCATGCGTTTCTTTTAATGACAGCAGTCAATATAACAACTGAACTAAACATCAGAACATTTCTTTTTTTATGACAATTATCCACAAAGTGTGCAGCTTTTGTCACTGTAGTATATCTTTATGGGCTTCTGGAAGAACATTTCTAGAGCCTCATGATATGGGAAGTCAGAAATGTCTGGCCCATTTATTGAGATCCGCATGCAGGCAGCAAGATGGTACATTAACTGTTAGGCTTTAAAAGTGATAGCTGATAGCTTAAAATAGTGATAGTTTAAAGTAGAAAACCCCATTGTGAAACATATTTATTACCCTGTTCATGGTTGAGAAATTCCTCTCACAGTTTACACTGCTGACCAGGTGGTTGACGCGCATGGGCGTCGGCGCCATTAAGTCTGAGGGGAACGTGGAACCCCCCCCCCCATTTAACATAAAATATTAGTTTTATGCCGGTGTGTAACCCCCACATTCAAAATGCTTCTGACGCCCCTGTTGACACGACATATTTTCCGACGCGCGCTCTCTGTCCGCTGGTGGGAGTGTGCTGACCTGTGTGCGCGCAAGTGTCTGTGTGCGCGCATCGGGGCGGAACTCCATTTTTACTACAGAGAGCAGAGGAGAATTGTAAACGCGTGACCGCGTAGAGACGAAAAATGACAAGCTGTTGTGTAAATAAGATAAACAACTAGAAATTCAGTGTTTCCCCTACCATTATATTAGGGGGGTGCCTCGCCCCCCCCACCGGCACCCCCCGCCCCCCCTTGAAGGTCAAGTTAATTTTATTTTCTAAATAGCGCCAGATTACAATATAAGTAATTTAAGTTTCTTTCCTATAGAACAGGTCTATATATTGTCCTTTTATTAAACAAACTAAATAGCCTTATGTTATTTATCTTATTTACACAGCAGCTTGTCATTTTTGTCTCTACACGGTCGCGCGTTTACAATTATACTCTGCTCTCTGTATCGCGCACGGCGGAGTTCCGCCCCGATGCGCGCACACAGACACGTGCGCGTACACACAGGTGAGCTCACTCCCACCAGCGGACAGAGGGCGCATGTCGTAAAATATGTCGCGTCAACCACCTGGAAAGCAGATAAAAATATCTGCGTACCCAGAAAGATACATTGCAGTGACAAAAGCTGCACACTTTGTGGATAACGGTCATAAAAAGAAATGTTCTGATGTTTAGTTCAGTTGTTATATTGACTGCTGTCATTAAAAGAAACACATGAACATTGAACACATGAATCCTGATGAAAAATAACCGCCAGACTTAGAGAGCCACAATGGAGTATTTACGTTAATGTCTCACACATCAAAAAAGTTCCACTACCAAGAAAATAACGCAACGAGCGGTCGTCACAAAGATTTCAGAAAGCAAAAGATACAAAGATAGTATGCTTTGGCAAAGGCGACCTAGATGTCTTTATCGCCATCTAGTGGTTCACAGTCATTACTGTCAAGTAAGAACAGCCATCCCCGCCAAAAAAAAAAAAAAATCTAGTCACTTCCAAAATTAAATGAGGTACTTGCAACATCAAACATCTCGGACAAATTAAACTGAAATGTAGTTAAATCCACCACAAAAAAAAAAACAACAATTTGGCAGTAAACAAATCGGTATCACGACATTTGCGGATCCACTCAATGTACTTAATTACTCATTAGATGCCCAAGACAGTTGCCATATTTATTTTTATTTGAAACGCTTTCGAGGGAACACTGACATATTTTTGAATTATTAATCGTTCCTTCAAACATTCTGTAAAGATTTAGGACCTAGCTAGCTAGTACATACTCACGTTAAACCCTCAGTCAGTCTGGCAACCGATCGAGATAAACAAGTTAACGGATTACAGAAACACTCACCAGTTCTAGGTATTTTCCAGGTAAGTCAATGTGTGATGTGGAAAAGCGGGCCTTTAACGTATTTATGCGGCGGATTTGGATCTATAAATAGGACTACGTAGAGTCCCCGACGATGATTCCTTTACAAATGTAAATGCAAGCATGTGTGTTTACATATTGAAATCGAATTTGGTTCTACACCCTATAGCTAATTTTACAACTTTAAGTAAAGTTGCAATGTGTTGCAAATGTCGCACATACTCACCGCATAGCACGGAAAGGAAACAAGGTATAGCTACTAACTAATTAAATAACCGTTCCAGATCATTTTGCTTTACCGCCTTTGGTCATTCCATTCAACCCAAAAAAGAGGGTTCAGATGTATTTTACAAGCATAATTGCCAAAATCGTTTATTAGAAAAATAACCGAAATATTACAATACCACACCACATTGTAATAAAGCAGACACAACAGCTACATAAAGTAATTACATTTTTATTTAAGTTGAGTTTAGGAATGGTACGTGCCCTTACGTTTTTCGCTTTACGTCAACGACGTAGTTGGAATTGTTTTCAGTGTCGCCAACTTAGCCGCTTTTTAAAACCGTTAAGCGAGTATCCATTTATTTCCTGATTTAAGTATTTATTTATTTATCCCTAAAAAGCGACTATTTGGACAATACTAACATTCTCTACCTTCAATGATGTCCATCAATCTGGGGTTAAGCAAATTGCTAACACGCGTCTAGCGGGACGCTAACGCGAGACATTTTACGGCAAATCGCCGTTATAAACCTAAAATTAGCTACATCAAAAGCATTGGAGTAATAAACCCTACGGACTATATACAACGAAATAAAACTATCACATACATATACGTTTTACGTGTACATATAGCCGAAATCACAGCACAGCAGTTGTCTTCAAATTATGTACGGTGATTTTTGTCCGACGACGTTATAAAATCACTAATTTTAGCAATGTAGACAGTAGCTTGGCGGTGGTTTGGAAGTGACTTCTGGTTAACATGTAGCCTTAATGGGTTGAGGTATCAGTCACTATTTCATACTTATTCCATTGTCTGACAACAGAAAAATGTAAATGATAACAGCTTTATTGGATATTCGACTGTATTAAAATCTGAGTACAAAAGCTAGGAGAGAAGTAAACAGATATAGAGGGTTCACACCTTCTGACATTTCATCATTTCATTTCGCATGTGGACTAGGTTTTGCAGCACTAAATTACTGGCATTGCCAGATATGTGGTTATTCCACTAAGCAGGATTTTTTGCTTAGCCGGATAACTTTTGGGATTTAAGGTAGTCTGGGCTAAATGTAAGCTAACGAAGATGAAGTCAATTTAGCCCAGACTACTGCTGAGCTTTTTATTTTTTGATGAAAAATACTTAGAACTACGTACTAAGCCTGCGCAGATTTGCGCAATTATTTACTCAGACTGGCAGCTCAAATCCAAGGCAGCCCAAACCTGTTTGTGACATGGAAACCTTCACAAAAGCCTGCTATATCTATACAAAATATCCCACACACTGACTGACCTGCAAATATGAAAGACACACATTCACAAAATATATGGAAACACAAAAAAATAGAGTGGAAATAGAATGAAAAGTTGCTAATAGAATAAAATGAATAGAATGAAAATATGCTAACACATCAGTCTCCAATGTATGTTTGTACACAAATGTCATAAGCTGAGTGAAGTCATGGTCCATGGTTGATAACATGTTCGTACACGTACAGAATTAAATAATGTTAATTTAATTTTGATTGGCCATCACTGAATTATAAAACCAAAAGTGAATTTTGTTTTGTGTGATCTCTCCAGCTTTGCATGTTCTCTCCTCTGGCTGTTCATGTAAAAATAGCAAAAATTGTAAAAAGTAAAATAAAAAAAAATGTATCAGCCCATCTGTGTTCATCTCATCATCTTTCTGCCTTTTGTCTCAGTGGTTACTCTCACACAGTCTCTCTGTCTGTCTGTCTGTTTCAAAGTCTGTGTTTGCAGCGTTTGCAGACCCAGTGACTATCTTCCCTGCATTTGGCGCAGGTGAATTTGTGACACTTTACGCAGGCAAACCAGCTGTGATTTCTGTTGCAGCTCTCTTGTACCTGGCACTGAGTTGTCCGTACAGGTCCTGGCACAGCAGCAGCAAATGCTGCAGCAGCAGTCTCCATTGCCTTTTGCAGCATGAATCGGCGACGGAGTTCCTTGGCTAGAAGACTCAGAAATAATCTTCTTTTGCCTTTCCACCCTGTCCATGCCTTATATAGAACGGAGGCATTCACCACCACCAGGTCCAGCATGTTGTAAAATACAGCTACTGGCCACCTGCGTGTTGCTGCTCGTACTGAATACATGCATGCCGATGGAGGAAGTTCACGGCAAACTTTATTCACCGTGTCCAGTAGAGTCGTGTTGCGCTGAAGCAGTCTATATCAAGGTTTCTCAACCCAGTCCTCGGGGACCACCAGACGGTCCACGTTTTTGCTCTCTCCCAATTGGCAGGGAATTGGGAGAGAGCAAAAACATGGACCGTCTGGTGGTCCCCGAGGACCGGGTTGAGAAACCCTGGTCTATATGACAGTGAGGTGAAGAAATTGTCCGTTGTGACATTTCTCCCATTGTCCAGAAATGGCTCCATCAGACTCATGACCACATTCTCTGCCAGCCTCTCCCCCTTCTGATGACTGGGGTCCTTGTCCGAGTAAGGGGACGCATTGCAGACGTATTTGGTCTCCAAATCCGTCACCATCCAGAACTTGATCCCAAATTTGTCCAGCTTGGATGCGTTATACTGTGTGAATGGACAATGAACCTTGGTCAGGAACAGCTGTTCGTCTATGGTCATGTGTTCTCCTGGAGTGAAACTCCAGGTTTCCATGTCACACATAGGTTTGGGCTGCCTTGGATTTCAGCTAGTAGTCTGAGTAAATAAATGCAAATGTGCCAGGGTTCATAGGTAATTAGTGTGTTTGCACAACAAAAGCAGGAGGACAATGGAGCTGAAGGCCTGCTGAGATCTGCGACAAGTTGTCCGGTTGACCAAGAAATCCTGCTTTGTGGAACATCCCATTGTAAATATTATACTGCTTTGTTAATGAATTTACTATTTTGAATTTACCCTAATTAAGAAATGTATTATGTAAATGAAGTTGCCTTGCCTTGAATGCAATTCATGTAACACTTAATATCAGAAAACATTTAAAAAAAAATGTGCAAAACAGATTTTAGTGCAAATCAGATACACAATTAAAAGAAAAGTTAAAGAAAAGTTTTAAAAACAAATAGTAAAATACTATACCAAAATAATAATACTTTTTGCAATAGGCCCATACTGCACCCAATTTCTGTATAATATTTCATGTATTATAGAAAGTAGAGAAAATTATACAGACACTACTAGTATAAACCTTGCAATGGACTAGTGAACTTTCCTGGGGTGTTTATACCTGGGCAGCTTTGACAAAAACAAGAGATGAGATCTTGGGACCTGTTTTAGAAAGCAGGATTTCTTGCTAAGCCAGATAACTTGTTATGTTTAAGATAATAAATGGACTTCATTCAATTACATTTAGCCTAGACTATCTTAAATCCAATAAGTTATCCAGTTAAGTAATAAATCCTGCTTTCTGAAACAGGACCCAAGACTGAACAAATCATCTCAGAGAAGAGAAATCACATTAATTAAACCCTCAAAAGTAAGGCTTGCTTTCCTGAACGCAGGTTTGCTACTGTATATGATGCCATAAAGCATGCTGCTTGAGTAGTAGTTTGCCTGGCTGAAAGCCTCACATTTGAATCAAGTTGCTTTATACAAAGAAAAAATGTATGCAGTGGGTGTTGGATAACAAAGTACCATGTATCTGTACTGGGGAAATGAGCTTAGATGTGTTTAGTACAGTATAGGCTCTTCTTGTTTTATCCGGTTCATTTTGTGTTTAAATGCTAAAAAAACAACATATTTCAATGTAATTTTTTGGGGCCGGGAACCAATTAATTGATTTTCCATTACTTCTTATGGGGAAAATTCGATCACAGCTCGAACTTTTTAGGATTCGATCCGGAGTTCTGAATGGATTAAATTCGAGTTCTGAGGTACCACTGTATTACACTATATCTGACTGAATGTGCACTCTAAGAGTGTGGGAAGTATATTTTGATAATGTATTGTATTTATTTAGGTTATCTAATTACACCAAAGGTAGCATATTTCAGTAGTCAAATATTCCTTCCAGTACAAACTGTCTCTATTTAGGCCATGACTACATATGCACTCTAAAGGTGTAGGAAGTATATTTTGTTAGTTTTTTTAAATTAATAATAATCAATACTTTATTGATCCCCATGGGGAAATTGTCTTTACGCCTCCATCAACCTGCTCTATTTTGTAGAGTAAGCTGTCCGCGAAGGGCAGCCACCCATAGCGGTACCCAGGCAGCTGGCGGTTAAGACATGCTGAGGCTGGGTTAGCCCACTGAGCCACACACTCCCCCTGATTAATCTATATCAAGATTAATTACATATTTATTTAGGTTTTCTTATTACACTAAGGGTAGCATATTTCAAAAGTAAAATTTTCCTTATCAAATAATGCTCCCGGAACAAAATGACTTTAAATCATTCCAATTCTGACCTCCCAACTCCCTACACCAGCTCTGGAGATTACAGAAAGGAAAGAATTGTGAAAAACAGATTTTACAGTAACAGCAACAGTAACTTTATTTTTGACTGCATTTTGCACAACAAGTTTGAAGAAGTCTCTTTGTTATATTGGGCACATTAAAAAATGCAAAAATTTATAAAACAAAAAAAAAGGGCATTAAAATACAAGTCCACAATAAGGTCAAATATTAGAAACAATTTCTACAAATATTCCATTTGTGAGTAAGCAAGCAAATACACTCTACCAAGCATTCACATGTGTACCATTCAAATGTATGAGAATATATTTTGATACCACTGGCCTTTAGACAGGTGGACCACAAGCTATTTCAATTTATGTATCAATAATGCAAAATTTGACATATGTACTATTGGCATGACAAAGAACATTTTAAAAGCTGTTATAGGCTTAGATGTGAAGGACTAACTTCTGCATTGTGCAGCAAAACCAATGTTTCCATTTTTGGGTAGCAGGAGACAACAAAAGACCTGCCCTAGGTTCCTGAAGATAAGGTGTTTTCTGCACCTAATGAGCTCCGTCTTAATAAATAGCACCAGTTGACTGTTGGATGGATACCTTAACACAATTTGAGTGAAAAAATCATATTGATTGCGGTCTTAATACATTTTGTTCAGTTGTGTAGTAATATATAATTATTTATGAGGCGTAGTGACACTGAAAACAAGCAAATATCTGCCAAGAAAGGTTTGCCATGCCTGAGTCCTCGTATACAGATTAAAGAGACCTCAGGAGAATCGGAACTTTTTAAATTCTTATTTATTAATTTTTAAAACCAAATAGAACTACAGATGAAGTATCCTGATAGCTTGCTTGATGTTAAATTTAGTGCTAATAAGAGTTCAATGTTAATACAAACTGCTCAGTTCATTTTATACAACCAGGCATTTAAACATTTGAGACAGGCAAAGGGCAGTTTTCTTTGGTTAGGACAAAATGTAATGCCCTGAAGTTAATGGACACCGGAGAACATAGGACGAAGAAACAGGCGGAAACCCCAGATATTTTAACTCCTCCCGTACAGTAAGCGGCGCTAGAGGATCCTCTGAATGTGGAATGAGCCGCCATTTTAACAGCCCTTGAGCTAGTGTGGAGACGTGCTTCCACTTAGCTACTTTGTTACCCAGAGGAAACCTTCCCGAATCCGTTCACCATGGCTATGCAAGCGGCAAAACGGGCGAACGTATGTTTTAAGTGTTTGTAATCGTGTACAATGCTCTATTTAGTGTTTTTATTCGTTATAGAAAGGCTTATCTGTATTGCGCCATGATAGTAGGCCTCGGCTGGCGGAGCTACTTTAGTCACTGGATGTGAATGATATTAGTTGCTATAAGTTGTTTATTTTGTTACTAATATATCACAAAATTCTGCATTTCGTGAGTGTGTGTAGATATATAGAGTTAAGTTAAAAACCCATTGTTATCATGCGGTGAAGCAGCTGGGTATCTTTTACGGATATGTTGAAAAGATTAACTATCCGTTTATCCTGTATTTATATGACTGGATATTCGACTATTATATCACTACGGATAATTAGCGTTAAGTGGCTGTTTAAGTCTGAGAGCTATCTTTTAACGTGTTTGATGTAACGAGCTGCTTGATTTTTTTTTTCTTCCCAGATACGATTGCCCCCGGAAGTGAACAGAATACTGTACATCCGGAATCTGCCCTATAAAATTACCGCGGAAGAAATGTATGATATATTTGGAAAATATGGACCTATAAGGCAAATCAGAGTGTAAGTGTTCAGAGCAGTATGTGGCAGTATTACCTCAAGTGACATGTCCACATATCAATCTAATGATTTATGAGTTTTTAGCGCATGTATCGTAGTAACTGCATCACGTGAAACCCATTTTTGTGAATATGTTCTCCCCTCCAGTGGAAACACACCAGAGACCAGAGGAACTGCCTATGTTGTGTATGAAGACATATTTGATGCTAAAAACGCCTGTGACCACTTGTCTGGATTTAATGTCTGCAACAGATACCTTGTTGTCTTGTATTACAACGCAAACAGGGTATGTACAGTTTCCTTTGGTAGTGGTATCTGTTTTCAAGATCTACATTTAATTCACTGTCAATGAATCTGGGTAGTAAGTATTAGGTTTAGACAAGTTTAGACAAATACATGTAACTAAACAATAACATTTTCTTAGACTTCTGTATTTGTTTATATGTTTTTGTATATTTATGATTTGTATTGTCATTGGTTCAGGCATTCCAGAAAATGGACACAAAGAAGAAAGAAGAACAACTGAAACTTCTCAAGGAAAAATATGGCATCAACACAGACCCACCGAAGTAGATCTTATAAAACTCCATTCCCACCAGCTGATGTTTTATATACGACAGTTTCCTGTAAGAAATGTTCTTATTTCACTATTGTAAGTAATATTTTTCAATGTGTAAAAAGTGATGATGATGATGATACGTCTGAGGGAGCATTTGATCGGATGTATAAATTAAACCTGACACTTGTACATTTTTTTTTTATTACTCTAAAGATTCTCATGAGTGTTCTTGTCTTGCTGATTTTCTGTATTTAATTTCTGTATTAAACTTCATTTTTTCCCAACCGAGGCTATGGGGTTTTTTTAAGTCACAGTCCAAATTTTAATAGTTTTTGCATGTAAATGATTAGTCAGCAAACAGAATAAAATGATGTCTTGAAATGAGCTAAATTCAGCTGAAAGTTTTTGAACTCTTCTATTGTGCGTCTTTTTCGTCTAGTCAAGAAAATCTTGATGTGGACCAAGGAATAGAGAGTAATGGATGCTTTTCAAATAATGGAATTACAGGAATTCCTTTTGGTTTAAAAATGTTATGCTTGTCCCTAAGTTATCAGAACAATTCTGTTTGGGTACATTTTACTGTTTCGTGATTCATCTAATTTGCATGTAACAGTACATTTAAAGTTTCTTAAAATGGCCAAAACTGTACACTTAAAATTGTATGGGTCTCTGTATGCCAAAACACACATTTGTGATAATTCTTTTTGAATAGCTAATCAGAAAGTCCCCAACAAATGTCAGTAACAAATACCAAATTGTGAGTGAACCCAGATGTTAATGCCTTTAATTCAAATGTCTAATGTACAAGACGGATCACATTTAATCTGTTATTTTATACTGCAGTTTACTTTGAAATGGCACAAACATTATTTCTAGTGACAATCCCAGCTCTTCCAGCTTGATGCATGGTCCGCCCCTGATGAGCTACTCTCAGGAAAGGCGTATGTCCTGTTTTTCATAAACTAAGAATAATTAAGAAATGAATATGTCCCTCAAGCCATGACGAGAAACACTTGTGGCTAATGTATGAAGATGCAGTTAAATTCAATGCACACAGCTCAGAAAGCAGCCCGTTGATGTTTTATTTAAATCACGACACAAGAAATAGTTCAGTCATGTTATCTGGGGCAATAATACATGCTAAATGTACAAAATATTTCCCATAGCTGTTGTGATTTGAAATTCTGTATTGAAAAATACACCTTTTCACATTTTGTATCAGCCTGTTTCTGTATCAATATTCATGTTATGCTTTGTTTACGAACTGTTGTAATTAAAGATAATAGATGAGGTTTGGATCCCTGGTATGTCGTTCTAGACAGTATTCTCTCTTGCTCAACATTAATCCTTCACCAAACGAAAGGAGCATGGAGAATTGCAGTAACTGTGGTCTGATCAGTTCACCGAGAATTTGGAAAGCTTGTAATATCCTTCATCTTTAACTCTTTAATTTTCATTACACCGTGGTCTGCAAAATGATTTGGATGATTCCCGGGGCGTCGAACCCGGGGGGCGGATGCCCTCCCCCAAATATTAAACTCTCTCCTACGATATTGGATGGTTCCTTCGAGCCAACAGTAATGTTGCGCATATAAATACTTAGAAAGGGAACTGAAAAAATAGACACTTACGTAATAAGATCGCACTAGGATTTGGACGGGCTGCGTACCAGAATAAAATGGCATGTGGAGTTTTCCGTCGTAAGAAGCCAACGGGGAATGGCGCCCAGCAGGTGTTTCAGCCCGGGATACCTTATACATGTTGGAATGAAGAACGAGACAAACATAGGGATGGGGCTGCACTCCGAAGGCATGCTGCTGTGCTTCCTCTCACGTGTTCCATTCGCTGGCAATGAATGATTGTGGTTTTTATCACGATCGCAGTACACCCCGCCTGCTGGTCAGTGCTGGCACTTGGTTATCAGATGGCCAGCACTGGTTAGCACGTAACGTTAAACCTGAAAAGCCACCTGTTTTTTTTCCTCGTCTCCCTTTGGAGGAATTCTACCTGGTCCTCGTAACAGACTATGCCCTGATAAGAGGCATTTTAATCCTTGGCTCTTTGATCACGGCAGTTTTGCATAATGTGCAAAGTGTGTGTATCCTCCTTTTTGTGCTAGTGTTCTGTACCCAGCTACTGCTGGTTTTCTGTTACGTGACTAGTTCTATTTTTGTATTAGTCCAGTGGGCTATATAGGCGTTCAGAGGGACATACTTTAAATCGGAGTGTTAGGATAATTTTAGCGTCACATACGGGAATCAATATGGAAACATGCTCCCACAGTTAAAGCAGTAAAAGTGACTTTACAAATCACAAATATATATCCCATACAATATTGTAAACTACACTTATAAACTTTTAATGCCATTACCTAGTGCAATGTGACAATTGCTATTTTATTTCTCATCATGAACTTTTAAAACTGCATTTGTTTGATAAGGCTTTGTCTTGAATAATTTTATACGATGCAAAACAAAATAGTTTTTAAGGCAGAACCTAACGGCATGCAAATTAACCACATTTATATTCACCGACAGCACAAGCACGTTTTGAAGGGAGCGCTCAGGTGAATCGGGAACCACGCCCCTGTACGTCCGCATCTAATTGGTAGGAAAACGGATACATGGTTGATTAGAAACAGTTACATTACCATGGAAACTTGATTTGGTTAACATTGCTTAGTATATGAAACACACAGCTAGCGTCAATAAACATGAACAATTAATAGCATAATCTAACGTAGCACATCGAAGATGCGCAGAAGCTCCAGAGGAAGGGAAATGGATGAGAATTACATTATACACTTCACATTTTGGCATTTTTTTTATCATTTTATAAATATTACATATATATATATATATATTAGAAATTCGATGCATGTAAATATTTTAGGCAAGTTTGTGTCTGCACATCTGTGTGTGTTTATGTGTAAATTCTTCAGTAAATGACATTCTCATGCACACAAGTGTTTCAAACACAAAAAGCAGATCCATTGAAAGATAGTCCAAGCAATATTTTTCAGTGGAAATAGCTGCAAACTGGATGGAACATTAAACTTCTGTGCAGTCCATGGCCGCCTGAATGCCCCCTTCATTTCTGGAGGTCACACTGCAGCAGTAGTACAATGGATGGGTCACTCTTTGCTGCCTCTTTGAACTCGTCTAGCGTGATCTGGTCATCGTTGTTCTTATCCATCTTGCTGAAAATCTTGTCCACACGCTGCTCAGGAGTTAAGCCATCTTCATTCATCTTCATCATGATTACAGTGCCCACCATCTTATAAATTGCCTGTGCAGAGAAATGCACTCAGTTTGGTTATTGTTTCTCATGTTAAAAGGCAATATAATTTCAAAGCCATTTTTCCACCCCAATTGACATAAGGCCTAAAAGTATCAATTCTTAATGTGAGGCATCCACAAACTTACATTTACTTAATGTGGTTATGCTACAAGTATTGCTTGTGGTTAATTGTACTTCACAATGATCTCTTGTGCCCTTTGCTACCTATGGCTCCAGGCCACTTATAACTCTGTCCAGCAGTCAGGTGATGGATGGAGATTATTTTGCAAATGTCAATTTAAGTCAATCTGCATAACCGCAATGCAAAATAATATACTCATATTTCTTGAATGTGCCCCTCCTATGTCAGCTGCAAAAGCAGCACCGAATTCTGTACCTCTATGATCTCCAGCATCTCCACCCGTGTGATTTTGCCATCGCCGTCTAGGTCATACATATTAAAGGCCCAATTGAGCTTCTGCTCAAAGCTGCCCCGGGACGTGATGGACAGGGCGCAGATGAACTCCCGGAAGTCAATGGTGCCGTCTCCGTTTTTGTCAAAGGTCCTGAAAGCGTGCTGGGCAAACTTGGACGCGTCTCCATATGGGAAAAACTGCAATGGGGCAAAAGAAAGAAAACACACAAGCGCATAAAGATTAGAAGTTAGATATAGATTAGAGGCGAGGAAATGCGCGGGAGCTATTGTGAGTGGCGTGGTGTTTTCATCCAGGGCCGCGGGCTCGGAATAATCACCCAGCGGCGACCGCAATGCGGAATCTGCCCCCGGGGCCGAGGCTTGGCCTACAAGCCGTTCACCTTCCCTGGAAATCACATTCCTCTCTTGGACACGGTTCTGCCCTCAGATGCTTTCGCACCAGGTGGGGGCTTCCTCTCCTCAGAGGCAGGTGGGGGGGAGGGGCACCCCTCCCGCTTTCCCTCCTCTAAATTTGCCAGCTTTTGAAATAAATTTGATCTGGAGTCCCTGAAATCTGCAATGTTTTCTTTGGGGACATGCTTTACCAAGAGAAATATATATAAAACAACAGGTATCGATCATGCTGTTTAGCCACACGTTTCAGCTGAATCTACTTACGAGGTGTAAGCACTCGTATTTGAAAACCAGAAGTATTAACAGTGCCAGAAATTAAACCTTCCCATATTCCAAGTAAAATATTTCTGGAGCTGTTCATGAGCCATACACATTGACATGGCTGGAAATCTATGTATAGCACACACAAAAGAATCACGACCCTGACTATTTGTCTCATATGGACGATAGTGGCCACTGTGAGGATATTATATAAAAAGAAAATTTCAGGTGATAAATGGATCCCTGAGTTCAGTCTATCCATCCTTCCAGCTTGTGGGAGTTTTACTTACACAAAAATCTTCTGGGGGTAGAAGGAAAAATGGTACAGAGAGATAGCCAATCAGATTGTAGAGGAGGTGGGTCTAAGCAACTAGATGAGGTGGGACCAAGACATCTGATTTGTTAGTCCCGCCTCCTCTATAATCTGATTGGTTATCTCTCTGAACCAATCATTTTTCCTTCTGTCCTCAGAACATTTTTGTGTAAGTGAAACTCTAATAAGCATCCATCCATTACTACCACTTGTTTATGCTGGAGTAGGACATATCAGAAGTGTATATTAGGATGCACTGGGGATAAGGCAGAGCACACTGTGTCACCCTTGATGAGACACTGGGCCAACAGAGGATATTTCCATCTCTGCACACTCACACTTGTTTACACACTGTGGACAATCCAGAGTCACCAGTGATGGGGAAGCAATCCAGCAATTGGAGGAATTCCACACAAACCCATTAGAAACCAGCTGGCCCACACTTACAATTCTGGAGCTGTCATGGGCCACTGCTGAGCCACTGGCACGCCCCCATTTATGCTCCTTGCCTCTGCGTCGATGCTGTGTTCATGGGGGGGCGCACTGATACAAAGCAGGAATTGTCCCCTCCTGTTTGGATTGACGGTGTACAAGGACAAACAGAAGTACTTGTATTTTAACCCAGGTTGATGAGGCCAAGCCGCCAAGCGCTTCCCTCAACAGCCTATTGGAGGCAGCTAATTAATACGCAGGTGACCTTCTCCTGGCCCCACTCCTTGGCAGGACGCACGCCAGCAAGCTGCATTAGACTAATTTCCATTAGTTTCACAACTTGTATCTGAGATACCATTAAGCCCCATTGTGGGGTTCCATTCAAAGAAGGAATGGAAAACGATCCCGCGCCCGAACACGATCACCTTATGTTTCCAGCAGCGTCAGTGAGCACCAACTGACCTTGGGAAAACACAGCTGTCAGGGGTAAACGGACCTGAAAGTCACACGATGCGCGGGGGCTCGCGGGCTCAAGGCAGGAGGACCATTTAAAGGAATTTAACCTTTAGCCCCACAGGAAAACGCCTGTGGGGGTGTAAGCTTTTCGGGATTTGATGATGCTTTTTTTTTTTTTTTAGTTTGTTTATGTCCCGCCAGCAGTTTATAACAATATAAAAAAAAAATTCTTAGTCATGAAAAAATGTAATAATGTTATTTTTCATGTAAGAATTCATGCCCTGAACACAGTTAAAAATGATTTTAAAATCCTTTTTGTTCGAAGAACAAAAAAGGATAAAAGGCGAAGAAACCACAATTTAAAATAGAAAGCTGCTTGATTTCGATGCCCAGTCTGTTCCAAGGTGTTTGGCACGGACACATTCCCCAGCTGATTTAATCTTGTACTTTGGTTTATATGTCTACTGGAGGGTGACTCCTCCATTATCCTCCTGTCACCTGAACCAGCAAAAGGGTCGATACTTTAAGCAATATACCACATGCAGCCCCCTAATGCAGCATTAACCTCTCTGTACCTGCTAATGAGTGATTCAGTCCCAGACTGGCTGGCGAAGGCTCCATGACAGTCACGGCCTTCAGTGCAGTGACTGGCAACCTTGCACAGTATCCCTGAACCCACGGTGACTGTGACAAATCGGTGATTTAGCAGCCGAAGGGGAACGAGTTACGTAGCCCTGAAAGGGGCCAAAGTGTCTTGGTTAAACATACTCAAAAACATAACACAACATGCGCTGCCAGGGGCACTGATGTCCGATGCACAAATGTGACCTGACTGTCTTACAGGGAGGGACTTGTGTGCCATATGGTCGCACTGTTCAACCCGGCCACGGCAAAACGTGGAAAGTCGTCATGAAGGCGAGCCGCCGCTGCGTGTCCTCTGCGCCATGTTCCTCCGTGAAAATCTGTCAGGCTTACGAAACATGCCATTACATAAGGCAGAGAAAGATGTTAGAAAAACATTCAGGCTTTAGCCACAAGCCAGTGAAGTTACATTTCGCTTTTACGCGTCTGGTTTAGTGCTATGCACCCAGAAAGCAGTATCGTTGTGCACAAATGTTTATGATAATGTATGTAATGTTGATCATATATTACTTTTTCTTTACTTAGCGCAGATACGTTGTATTACCATTACCCATGTATTACTAAATCCAAAAGAAAGAGCCCTTTTTATGTTAAAATATTCTGTTGAAGCTGTGATTTAGGACATTTCAGTTTCGTGTACAGGGAAAAGCATCCATGTCTCCAAATTCAATGCCACTATTCTGTTTGGATGAACAACCCAGATAAAACATATAGCAGCCTCACCTAACTTAAGTCCAGCGCAAACCCTGTTGAATGCCATGACCTGTCGCACACATAAATAAGCGATTCATTTTAATTTAGTGTCCCTCTAGTCTCCACAAATGAATACTAACTGTGCACTGACCTGGCCCCTTAAGTGCAGAGAGCCTTCAATCAATGGGCCCGGGTGGTGATTTAATGCAAAAGGCAAAGCCAAGAGCTCTCCAGGTACCGACCAAAATCATCCAGATTTAAGTGGAATACAACAGCCGCTAAGAACAGCCAAACGGCTCCCATTCAGCAATAGCGCGGTGATCTTCTTACGTCATCTGCCAAAGCCTTCGGACCTTCAGTGGAAGTAATCTGGTGACATGCCAGATGGAATAAGGAAACATTTCCTTTGATTTTGTACTGGCAAAGAAAGGCAAACTTATCGGGGAATCAAGATAGTGTTTAAAGATCTAATATGCTCTGCCTTGGCCAAAGACACATTGCATTTTTGACAGCAGGTGCATTATGATAGGCAAACAGTGGCTGCAACATACACACTGAATTACTGATTTTCTTGGTCGCATCCTCTACCCTCTCAGAAAGAAGGGGGAAAATTTGTACCTTTGTTTGTCCCCAGGTTTGTACCCTTGTCATTGTACCTTTTAAGGTACAGAAATGAACTCTGAGGAACATTCCAAAGGTACAAACAGCATTAAAGTACCATCAATGGCACAGAAATGCTCATCAGAGTCCGTTTCTGTACCTTAAAAAGTACAATTACCTACAGCTAAGGGTACAATTGGCAGACCTTTGAGGGTACAGCCCCAGTGACCAGCAAATTATTACTCTTTTTCTGAGAGTCTAAGCACAAAGGTTTGTGGCAATGATGTCACTGCAGTTAGTGGTGATCCTTACACTGCAGGTAGCTCGGGTTTGAGTCTCGATGCAGCCAGTTCCCAGAGGAGTCACCATATGTCAGGACATATGTAGGAGCTAAGCCAATGCTTAACAGGATCCACACTAACGGCAATCCTAGAAGCCATGGAGTCGATGAGGTGGTTCGGCTTACTGTTTCTGGGTGGGAGAGCATGGTTCGAGTCTCACCGAGGGCTTCCCCAAAGGCAACGGTGGTTGCTACAGGCTATTAACTTGTAATGAGCTTCACCAATTACTGTTCCTGCATTACCACATTTTCTTGGGAGGGCATCAAACATTTTCCATGTGCATCAGAGTGTATCATGCCATTTTGTTACCCAGTCATCATGGTTCCAGCCCCTCCAAGAAAATGTAATAATAGAAAAATGACATAATAGCCAGTGGGCTGAGTGTGCACAGTAAAGCTAGTCGCTAATCTCACCAGGGTTTTCTCCTCTCCCAAATCGCTGCCCGTTGATAAAGCCAGCAGTAAGACAAATTGTTCCGTTGCTGTGAGGTGAGCACCTCCGAGAGGTCCTACCACCTACTGCTTTCGCATAACTCTTTGTGAATTCAGTGGAAGCAGACAGCCATTGCTCTCCTTCAGGCAAAGGCAGCGATACACCGAGTGCTTCTCCGCTAACTCGACGGCAGTTTGCAGTATTTCAGGCGGCTGGGGCTCCAACAAAACAAAACAGTTCTGTTGGGAAAATGAGCCCTCCGACGCTGTCTTCGGAAGCGGCACCGCAACGAGCAGGGGTGCTGCTGCCTGCAATAACCAGATAAAACAGATGTAAAGTCTCAAAACAATGGATCTAATTAAAGAGGAGCCTGCTGGATCCTGCCCCGACAGTCACACGAAACGAACAAAACAAGATGCTGACGGGGGACAGAACAAATGAAGTTTTGTTCGACTACATACCAATAAAACACAAGAAGCAGCTGTATTCCTGCATTACCGCAAGCCAATGTGTATAAAGAAGTGGGTATGCGGGCAATGTGGGTTGGTCTTTTGAAGTGAACAAATCTATGTTCCTAGCACCTCATTTCCTTTTCCAGCCCCATTACACTGCATTTTATAAATCAGCACTGCCAAACCAATTAAATTTAGGGACGCTTCACTGAAATCAAACCAAACGCAACAGATACGGCAGCTAAGCAGTTTTTTTAAAGGACTGTATCGCTGTGTATTTCACCGCTGTGTGCAGTTACTAACCCAGTACTATTAAAGCACAGTCCATTAAAGCCAGTTCAAAGCTTACAAAAACAAACAAATACATAACCCCTCCCAGTAAGATCTGAATACTGGACCCTGAGAATTTTCCAAACCCTTGCATAGATCTGTAGGTCACAATTGCTATTCTCCCGCAGCTTAAAATCATTCTGCTCAGTGGATTGTTTTTTTTTTTTTCCTCATTACTGTTGGATGCGCTGTAATGTGCAGGATCGACATAGATGGATTTCTCGTAGAAACACATCCAGGATCTCAAAACGGAGCTTAAGATATTACCAGAAAAAACAGGACGAACAAACAAATGACTAATTAATGACATGGCTAAGAAAGCTCAAAGAAATCTCGACGTTACATGACAAATACAAAATACATAAACAGACTGCAGAACTGGCATCACGCAACATCTGTCTATGACAAACATTTTATCCCTGGTGAGGATATTATCCAGGTCAGCTCATATTTCTGACATGCATCTCTTCTACTACCTTGAACCTCATCATCAAGCAACCTAACAGCATTCTTCTCAAACCATCTACGTCTCAAAATCATCTACGTTCATTTTTACTGGGATTTTTTTTAACGTCATGATACTTGCAATGACATTTGCAATTTTGCAGCCGCTGGTAGCCATGTGACCAAATTTTTTCAGCACACGGCCTCCGTACAGAGAGTGCCTCAAGGCAGGTTGATAGTTGTTAAAGAAAAACTTAGCTTAGTAAGATTACTAAGACAGCTTTGCATTGCCGTATTCTCCAGCATTCGTATCCTGCTCACTATCTGCTGACAGGACGTCGGTCAGTCCGTTAGGTTTCCAGATCTGGTCTTCCCTCCCCCTCCATCCATACATCCATCCATCTTCTGCTCTTTCAGAGCCATCTGCACCTGAGTAGTCTTTCTTGTAATGACATAACTGCTCTCTCCCTATTCCAAATGACTTCTTGTGTCTCAGTCCAAGAAAATCTATCGCAAGTAGTTTTGCTACTTCTGGAACCTGACACCAGCAGTATGCATCTATCTACCGTTTCATATGCTCATATTCAACACAGGGTCACGGTAGGATATAGTACATATAAGAATAAATACGTTTAAAATATGGCTAAAAGTATGACTTCTTGGCAGAGCAAATAAAAACAGACTGCACTATTATATTACTTAATAATTAATGTTTAGTAATGAATTAACAATTATTTCTTTACTGAAATATGGAGTTCTGACGGTTTTAGAATCATTTCCTTTTGTTTTCAATGCCCCTTATTCCCCAGCAGAGGGGGCTATACAGGGGAAAGTCACATACATCTCTCAGGTTCACAAGGAAGCATGATCAGCTAATGATCAACAGAACAGTTTCGTCTGGTACACTGGCTGGAAAATTTCATAGGTATATGTGCCTACAGTACCCAGCATAACAATGCACCATATTACAAGTGTGCAAAATTTTAATAATTATCCTACTTCTCTTTCAGACTAATTTTCGCTCAGGCGTTTTTGGCAGCAGCCATTAAAAATGCAGACGTTGCTTCTGTATTTAGGAACAGGCTCTTCAGTTAATCATGACAAATTAACATCTCCCCCCAACCCCCCACCACTGTGCCAGCATGGAGTGGGATGATTAGAGTGAGGGAAATGCACCTTCGAACGAGGAATATGAGGAATTACAGAGTGAAGTAGACGGACACAGTGGAACCATCATCAGTAATGATGCACTGCAAACAATTTTTGTTACAGCTAGCGGGGTCAGGCGGCTGCCCTTTTCAAGCGATTCGATCTCATGGGGGAGATTGCTGTAGGGTAATTACGCCCGGCTGACACTGACTGGCACAGCTTTTCTCGAACACAATTATGTAACTGGCTTTTCCGTTCCCTTGAAGTGAATACTGCTATAAACATATCCACATTGGACTATTCGGAAAAAAAAAATCTATTTCAAAATACCTCACTTACAAGAAAGACTAAAAGATTAACAATGATAAATATGTGTATCCAAACCCGCTTGACTGAAACTGGATATTGAAAGTGTGATTACTTTCACGTGAATTGCCATAATCACCTACACAACAGTTACAGAAGTAATGTATACAAATTGGCAGCTTATACAAACAAATGAATATAATAATAATAATAACATGTTTACTAATATGTGGAAAATGTATGACCAGACACAACAGAACAAATTCCTTGTATATGTTTGTACTCGGCAATTTTAAGCCGATTCTGATAAAGGTACACAGCAATATTTTGCCTCAATCCTCAATGGAAATTTCTTAACTGAGCACAGTAAGGAGAGGGCAACACAGTACAGTTGGTTGTACTGTTGCTTCAGTTTATACAGTTTGAATGTGGAGTCTGCATGACCTGCCTGGGTGCTGCAGGATTCCTGTGGCTAATTTGGAATCCCGAGACATTCAGAAGGTCTCTCTAGTGTCTCTGTCTGTGCATGTATGAGCCCCGTGATGGACTGGGCAGGATGAATGGGTTCAGCAAGGATTTCAGATGAAAGAAAATGAATTCGGTTGACAGGATAACACAGCAACCCCTGAGATATACGATCCTACAACTGGGTTTGTCCCCATGGGGCCCTAGTGCAGTGACTGTGGCCCGTGGTCTCAGGGGCCTCACACAAATATGTGGTTTGAGTGACGGTAAAGACCGTAACAAAACAAAAAAAGTATAATCCTGATTTATGAAGCATAATCTGAAGAAAGGGTTTCCCTGTATTGCATAACAATGATCAAATTCTCCTTCCTGTGTAACCAACACCCATCATCTCCCCTACCACATCCCCTACAGACAACCCCTCGGGGCGCGAAGCACAGATAACACAGCTGTTCTATGGGCTAAGGGGAGACCTTGGGATGACACTGAGGAGAGTGGTGTTGGACTGGCAGTGACCACCTCGCAATCACAGAGATCATCATAGGAAATCAGTATTGCCCATAGAGAGTGCCACTCCGAAGGACACCAACAGATAAAACTCTGCCAACCAATTAATCAACATAGGCTGAATGCCTAACATATTATATAACATTTTTCAGTTCTTTTGTCAAATTTTGCTCAAGGTAATTGTGGCAAAACTGTCGATTCATGAGCACAGGTTTGCAGTCCTCTGCAAGGTTTGTGAAATACTTGCATGTTAAAGTTACAGAGGTAGTCCACTGAATGTTTGCTGGGCTTGACAGCCGGAAACCAGGCCTTAAGGCAGAGGTGTCAAACTCCAGTCCTGGGGGGCCGGAGCCCTGCACAGTTTTTGGTTTCCCCTCATTTAACACACCTGATTCAACTCCTTGTGCTAATTACCACACAGCTCTTGAGCTGAATCATTTGTGGTGGAACAGGGAAAGAACTAAGCTACACAGGGCTCCGGCCCCCCAGGACTGGAGTTTGACACCCCTGCCTTAAGGTGTGTATGTAACATGCTGCATGTCATCAGACGGTCTTCTTGTGTTTTCTTTAAAACTTAATTAACCATTAAGTAATAATAATAATAATGTAGTCATCACTACATTACTGTCGCTGAAAACAATTCATGAAATATGCTGAATGAAATTCAGTCAACACATGAACTCAAATATAGCCCAAATGAGTCACCCCCCCCCCCCCCCCACTAACTAGCAGTAAAAATAGAGACAACAATTTAAGCATCAGGGACAGTTTGGCTGGCTAGACCCTTGGAACAGGAAGACAACCGCCCAAGTATGCAACCATCCCTTCACAGGGATCTGTACGGTGGCACTATGATCCCGCGTTTCTGGTGTACGTTCCCTAGGCACTTCCTGCCTTTAAGCAAAGCCCTGGATCCGTGTCTCTCGTTCGTTTACGTATCTCTGATCTGGGACATCATGATAGCCTGTATTGACTGATTATCCTGGAACATACTGCTTATCCAGTAGACTGAGTAGAGGGTCACATGGAACAACAATAAATAATCGAACAAATAAAGTATGTATGCACATAAACACAAATGTACAGTATATAAAACAGCATATAATTGCACTGCTGTTATTTGTACTGCACATATTCAAATTAAGCACCTTCCTCATGGGTATTACAGTAAGGCCTCTTCAGGGACTTCATTTGTTAAGAACTGTTTTGCAGATCCATGTCCAAAATAACTGCAAGTGTCGAGATTTTATTGCTGACAATACATACTGAGATTATAGGCAAATAACAAAACAATAAAAAACTGGCCATAGTGTTTTGTTCACCGCATACAACACCATTTTGTCCTGTGGCGCAGTGCAAAATAGCTTTCAACAGCACGAAACCTCAAGTTCGTTACACTGCTCTTTCTCACAGTTTGAGACAACGACAGCATCAGAAATTACACGACTGGCAGCCCAGCAGCTGCAGTAACACTGTTAGTGCCCACAGAGCACCTTATCAGAGCGACCTTATTACCTTTAACAGAGAAGGACTTCACAGTTCAAAGGCTTGTGAAATGTGTTCTGATGCCCAGACCAGAGCAGACAGAATCACCCTGACTACTGCACAGCTTGATAGATGGTACCAATTCCATCTATGCATCAGTGCCATCATATTGGCTAATACCCATATATCCAGGACCTTACCTATTTCTCCAATTAACTGTTGTGTTTTTTCCCCCCACACATTCCAGTACATTCTTTAGATTATAAAACCTATGTTGTCCTATAATCATCAATGGCCAGGTAGATAAATACAAATTAAGGTGCTAGCCTGTTTTTTTTTTCCTTTGGAACATTATTGTGATGCTTCTGTTTTGAAGAATATGCACACAATGTATGAAATTACCAATAACATCAAAACAGAAACAGAAACCAACATACTTGTTGTCTGACACGAGCAGAGCCTGAGTCAAATCCATTTACATTGGAATACAGTATTAATATTATTATTAATCACTCAGCATTATTAATAGCCCTATTGGATTAGCATTATTAATAACTCTGAAAATGGCTCACCGAATTAGAAACAGATTACCCACCACATTTAGGAAAGTAGATGATACTGAGATGCAGATTTTGTAGCTCTAATTTCTGTAATGCTAAAAATGCCTAATCTATTGGGGATTGCATCGAGCTTTTGTGTTTATCAATCATGTCTCGCGATTCTTCCCAGTCTGTCTGCTTCTGACACCTAACCATTTTCCATTTTTCAGCCTGCATTTGCATGCTTGCCACACTGTCCCCTTTCCTCTGGATACTTTCCATTGTTCCATTCAATAAACGTGAGGGCGGACAATCTGACCCTTGCGTCCGACATCCTATAATTCTCAATGTGTGAAAGAACAGCATGGGGCTGGTTTAGTTCTGTCCCATAGAATCAACCAGGACTGGATGGATTCTGCAAAGCTGTTAACAGAGATTACTTCCAATTTGTGGGGACCTGATGTGTCACCAAAATTGGATGCAGCATTAGCTGCACCTCATACACCAACCCTTAGTTGGTATATGTAATTAATCCTGTTTCTCTCATTCTACAACAGCTCTAACACAGCTAGGAAGACATGCCATTGTTAAATTGTTTAAACCAATACAGCAAACAAGAAGTTCGAAAGACTAATTACCAAATTACCATCTAGTCCATCAGTGTGAAAAACATAAATAAAATGAGACTGATAGAGCAAAAATCAAACAAAGTTCAGCAAAGCAAGCTTGTAATTATGGTTTCAATTAGCAATGGTGAAAATAAAGCCATTCAGATGCGGCAGATTTGTTGCTCTCCACCTTTGTGATCTGTGCACATTGAATTTTAACAAAAGCACATCAGTGCTACACTGTTGCCAGGGAACACAGGTCTGTATACGAAGATCGTGAGCAGATACATCCAGCATAGCTGGACCAAAAACCATATCACTGTATTTTTAGGCAGAATAGCAATACACATTGTATCTTTGATGTTTTCTTGAAAGTGGGCTAACTGTCACATGTGACATATGACAAACACTTTTATTAAAACAGATTGTAGTCAAATTGAAATGTAAATACATGGTTTCCTTCCCTGTTTGCAAATATGCAAGCACAACTATTCAGTATAGAAACCGATTTGTTCCAAACAGAAAACTCAAAATAAAGACAAAAATAAATGATGTCTATATCAGTGTTGACAGGGTCAAAATAAGCAGCCAAGACATAAA
This sequence comes from Paramormyrops kingsleyae, assembly GCF_048594095.1. Lineage (NCBI taxonomy): Eukaryota > Metazoa > Chordata > Actinopteri > Osteoglossiformes > Mormyridae > Paramormyrops > Paramormyrops kingsleyae. The sequence goes on from NC_132815.1 coordinate 10,018,882, forward strand.
AGTGCACTCCACTCTCACGACGGTTTAGGAACAAAAAAACTAAATTTAACTACCTCTAAAAACAGAAGACTGACAACCATAGAAAGTATACTTAAGAACTGGAAAGATCCTAATTTTAAGGTAAGCATCTTTATTAAAAAAAATACTGCAAATGACACCATTTTTATCCTCTGAATCGTCTGTGAGTTTTTTAAAGCCAAATGAGCCAATGATTCCTTCCCCTCCATCAGTTTCCCCTGTGACATTAATTGAATGTTTTGATTTTAGCAGTAAATTCTGGAATTCTGTGCAACATAACAAGCAAAGCTCTCATGGCGTTTACAAACAGCACTGGGACAGTGATAAGTCTCTATTAAATTTTTTTCCTCAAAGTGGGTATCAAAATACCACGGGTTAACGCGATCAAAGAAATAACAACGTTATTTTGATAAAATTAGTGCTGTGTTATGTTAACTTCAACAGCCCTAATTTTAATGTATAACAATATTTTTGTCTTTCGGTATGGTGACACAATAATGAAAGAAAATAATATCGATATAAATATTATTGTCTCATCCAATATATCTTTTGAAAATATATCAATATAATGTAAAAAGTCTATATACTACCTAGCCTATTCACAGGTATATTTCTTTAGGAGGCACCAACAAAAATGCATATCTTGATGATTTGCATAAATGCAAAATATGATAGCAATACAGTGATTGGCAAAAATATTTTTGGCCAAATATTTAAACATTTAATAAATGAATTAAGCCAATTATACTTGACCACCGCAAAATAGACTGCTGGACTGATGATAGAAATATTCCTGTGTTTGAGAGAATATAGTTATTCATGGTATAATGTTGGTTGGGGTATTTAATGCCTCATGTTCACTTGGATATTGCCTGCAGTGGATTCAGTAGATGAAAATGTTATTGCCTTTGCTAAGATTTTGTGGGTATAATTACTGTAATCAAGATCAGAGAGCAGCTTTTCTATTTCACTTTTTTCATTAGAATCAAAACACTTCATTCACAGTGGTTCAATAATATAGCTGAGACGAGCAGGAGGTTGGAATAAAATATGCTGTAACTCTGCATAACGTAGGGGTATGATGCTTCAAAACATCTTACATAAGTTTCAAGGGTTTTCAGAAATCCTAACAGTTTATTTAAATCAATGTACACTAGAAATTTTGTGATAACTCTCTGGCAATAGAAATGTCAAAAGTGTAGTATATTTTCTTTGCCATTCTTATTTCTAGGGTAATTAATATACTACTTGATTTTAACTTTAGAAAGAAATTGCTATGGTCAAAAATCCTATTGGCTTACTACTTTTCACCAAAATGACTGCAGGCCACGTCCCAGAAGGATCTCTCTCTCTGCAGGCTCGAGAAAGTTAAGCTGAACGTGCCAGTAAATGCTCAGTTAGATACCTGCACAGTATAAGACTGCAAACAGTGTTCCTATCTTCAATCTGTTAAGCAGCTGAAAGGAAAAAAAAATTTAAGACAACAGTTCCCCTGGAATATTTGGTCAAATGTTTCGACCTACATGCTGCGTTAGCAAACGGTAGATGCTTTGGAAGTTGGCCGTGTGTTAGATCATGCAGCAAGCACTCACCTTGACATACAGCTGCTGAAATTCGTCCAGGTTGAGCCGGCCGCTGGGGCAGTCCTTCAAGAAACCCTTGTACCACTGCTTGAGTTCATGCTCATTGAACTCTGTATTCTTCACCAGGTCCTCCATCACCTCAGGGGTCAGCTTGCTGTTCTGTTTCCCCATTGTTCCTGCAGAATAGTAAAACTATGAAGAGACTCCCTCAGCTGTGGAAAATGCATGTATGCGCCTGTGTGTGCAACAGAGAGGTAGCGGAGGGGGAAGCTCACTCATTTTACCTTCGAAATAAAAACAAATGTCATAAAATGGCATAAAGGCCTCCACTGGATGAGATATCAACATTGTTTTAAAAATTCTGGGACAGCACAATAAAGCAAGGCCTTCCATCACCTCTTCGAAGGGGACTGTAAGGACTCCGTGCTTTACATTGGTTTACTCTCTCTCCCTCTGATAGTATCCTTGAATCACAGCTTTAAGAATTGCACAACTTCAATTTTTCTGTCCCTGCACAAGTTATTTGTGATCCTGTCAAACCATGTTTCCAACTTCTAAGATCCCTGTCTACCTCGAGTACAGCTACCTACCTGTCGGCCTGCTGAACCTCCTTTCTGCTGTCTCTGAATCCCCACCAAACATCACGGATAGCGGGATGAAATCAACAAGCCAAATCATCATTAGTATTATCACTGCTGGTTGGAATCTGACATCTCTATGTCCAAGAAAGCCAGCGGTACAGCAGCTTACTAATATGAACAACACTGCAGACGGAACGCACACTTAGAAATATAAACGATGCTGTAAGAGGAAAGCTAAGTTGAAAACCATATTAACAACGTAGTGATCGTTATGTACCTTCCATCCACATAGGCTGGTCAGGCTGCAAAGGCTGGCAGCGCACTCTGAATGGGATGTCGGTCCACCCAGTGTGTGTACACTCACACACACGCACACGCAGTCACATGCACGCTACAGGAAATATAGGTACACCTTTAGCCAAACTGTATGTGTTTCGACTGGCCAAGGAAACTGGAGTGAAAATCCCAGGCAACACAGGGATAACATGAAAACTACCCATAAACAAATAAATATAGAAATTAAAAATACACACATACACATACACACATATGTGTGTGTATTTGTGTGTCTGTCTGTCTGCATATATATATATATATATATATATATATACACACACACACACACACACACACACACACACACATCACAGTTCTTTGGTCTGACCTCCTATAATTCCTCTGAACAGGGTAGCAACTCCTGTTATCTCACTCTACTCATTCGGAGAACCCCAGATGTCCTGAGGAACAGAATAAATCACTGGCTGATTTATGAGGTGTGGTGTGTGTTTTGCATCCTTTGGGAGAAGGTCCACTGTTAGCTCTTTGGAAGGCAGGCTTTGCTGGCTGACATAAACCCTGACAGGAATTGACATGAGATAATCCCTATCCCCCAAAGATTTGAAAATGAACGCTGAATAATGATGCGCAGAGTATCATTCAGATGTGGCCCTCACTTCCTCTTCGTACTTACTTTCCTACTTCCTATATTTGACACAACCTGAAGGAATTCTAACGTCAACAGGAAATCAGAATCAAGACAAACCAAAAGTTTGAGTCCCATGAAGGAGTTGCAGGATTCTTTGGAAGGATACCTATCATTAAAATACGAAAGAGCAAACTGCTGTTGCTCAGCACGTTAGTAGGATAGATCTGTCAGGCAAGCAACTGAACAATGCGGCTGCCTAATCAGAATGTTCTTTGTATTTGCAGCATGCACATTCTCCACATGTCGACATGGGTTTCCTCTGGGGACTTCAATTCCTTCCCACAGTTGTAAAACTTGACGTTAGGTGAATGGGCATCTCCAGATTGCCCGGTGTCTGTGATGGTGGCTGAATATGTGCCCCATGAGAGACTGGCATAAGTGACATCCCAGCCAGCCTGTACGCTGTGGTTCCTGGGACAGACTCCAGGTTCCTATGATCTTGTACTGGATAAGTAGCTATGCAAGACAGATCAGTGGAATACAGTTTATATTATGTGTGCGAATAATCAAATACTAAACATACATCCTGAGGGATAGAATTTATCTGGAAAAAAACGGAAATAATTATCGCAGATCATAGTATTTAAATTAGATTTAATGTTGTTTAGAGAACAGAAGTTAGTGTATATAATTGATTTTTAAAATACTGCACTTGTATCTGGCAATGACTTGTGTACGTCTGGCCTTTTTTTAAAAGTGTTTTGTACCTGTTGCTACAAATAGCTTCTATAATTGGGAAATCAATCACCAAGAATTTAATCCAAAGTAATTATTGAGGAGAATTACACTAAAGCAATGCGAGTACTAATAACTATATCAAGTTACTGGAGCGTAATGGAAGTTAACATGGAAGTTAACTATGACCCTTACTGTTATTAAACCATCATTCAATAATAGAACCCAGTTATCACGCTAACAAATAATTTTGCAGGGACCACTTTTATTTTTTATGTTATATTTCATTTTGATCAGTACATATGAACCCATAGGAGCATGGTGGCGCTGTGGTTAGCACTTTTGCCACAGACCTCTTGGACTGGGGTTCAAGACACTGCCCTGGCTCCCTGTGTTGTTGTAGGGTTGCCCTGTACAGGTCAAAAACATGCTACAGTGACTCGGAGTTGCCAAATTGTCCATAGGTGTGAATGGCATGAGTGCCCTGCAATGAGCTGACACCCCATCACGGGACATTCACAGTCCTACAGGCTATGGATCTCTCCATAGGACACGCAAGTACAGAAAATGGATGCATCTGCAAGGCCCATAAGCATATAGTAATCTAGCTTCCCTGCTAAGATATAGAGCTGTATTTTTAAACTGCATGTCACAATTCAGATCATCTATAACACAATCACATTATAAACAAATCGCAATGCTATGTACTTTTCTATCATTTTTCAGGCAAAAGAATTCAAGATAATCAAACTTTGATTCCTCAGGCAGCAATGGAAACTGCAGAAGGTCTAGTCTAAATGGAATAACAGCATCAATGCTGCGGGATAATCAACAGATTCTAGTACATTCTAAACACCTATATTAAAGTCTCCTGTTAGCAAATAAACACCATCAGTCATCAAATGCATGATGAATGAACATGTAATGAGGAACACTGCTGCGAGATCATTTATGCTCTCTGCCCCGACACAAATGCACGCGCATGCACCCCAAAAGGAAGAGGAGTTCTGCTGTCTCTGCTCATAGCTGCTGTTAAAAGGAAGTTTTTTGCTTGATGTAAGGAAGTGGAATCAACAATGGACAACCCTGCAGTAGTTTCCATAAGTCAACATCTCAATCTAAATAAACCCATAAAAATCTCCCCAAACACAGAGAGCATTTCAAATAACATTATAAAAAGTATTTTTTGCATGATAATATAGAAACATACATAAAATTGGCTTTCAACAGTAACCAGTATGTTTCGTTCCTCCTTTTCAATGGGTACCAATTACTTTGGTACAGTATGTAAAGGACTTGTTTTTGTACTTATGGAAACAGACAGAAAGACAAAGGATGGTGACAAGTGCGTGGGGATTTCTTTCTGCAGCAAACAGAGAGCTTGTCAGAGGATGTTGGAAGAACTGCATTTTCCAGAGAAGGACAGATCTGAGGAGCTGGACCTGGAAAGGTTAACAGTCTTTGTTTTACTGACCCCAGAGGAAGAAGATGTGATTTAGTGTACACAGAAACAGCTTGCATCTGCTCTCAGGATCAAAATTCTGTGTTTCGTTTGACTAGCTTACTGTATAATTACTGCATTAAATGTTCCCTTTATCTGTATAACTCTTCCAAACGTTGTAACTTTGAGTTTGAACTCAAAAGTAAATGCTATACAAGCACACTGAATTTAGTGGTATCCCGACTGATGGATTATATGTGTAAACGTAACATTAAATATTCAAATTTTAAAATCAAATCATCCTTTAAATCACAAAAAAATACAATCAAATTATACATTTTTCTTACTGGTGTACAATCATTGAATTTGAGTATAATTTGAATGGATTGGTTTTGAATCGCTTCACCTTATATTTAATAAGCATTTTTATATTTAGAACATAAGAACATAAGAACTATACAAACGAGAGGAGGCCATTCGGCCCATCGAGCTCGCTTGGAGTCAGAAAATTTGTAACGCTTGGAGTCAGAAAATGCAGTTCAATCTCAAATCAGTCCTAAAAGTAGACAATCTGAGGAAAATTTCCAGAACACGAATGAAAACATGACATTTCTGTGTAGTCCCGGCTGCATCACTCCCAAGTACGCACTACATGTGTGCCATCTATGTATTTGCCTGCACACTGCTCTAATCATACATCTGTCCATAATGCGGAAACCTGGCACTCAACCATTCTGACTGTATCGGAAAGCATCTGTTGCACAATACTGTTTACTCAACATACCATACAATAATAACATTTACGCAACATAATAATTTGTTTGTGCTACTGGAAATCCTATTTAGTTCTTTGTTGTGAGGTATTTTTCCAATGTGTTATGTATTACAGAGATAACCCATACCAATGCACATCTTTGCCTTGCCTGCATAATTGTCAAGTAATTACATATGGTCTAATATCTAAGTAATCTAAATGATTATATATAAATATACCATTACATATTCATTTACAATACACCCTATCACTATTATGGTCAAATCCCAAAAGTGAAAAACAAAATCGGCACATTTTTAAACTAAACAAATTTTCTTTTGCTAAAACATCGGGCAAATTGCCGTTTCCTATAAAAAATACTCATAATTTGCCGTTTTAATGATCTAACTTTAACGCAAAATGTTTAACTACAATCAAATGTCAAAACAATTAAGAATATCTGTGAAGCACCAAAGAGCTCGGTCTGTCAAATACGTACGTTTAATGAATGATCGAAGAGTCCTGATATGCTATGCATAAAATGGTATTTCCACAAATGCTGCCGCATGTATACATAAGGCTAAATTCGATTGGTCAAGCTTTACTGAACAGTCGCTAAGTACATAATGAACCAGATCCATTTACTGTTGTGCTGGGGCATTATGTAACGCCCGCGAAGGTCCTATTCCCAACATTATCCACCGGGGAATGACCTTGACAGTCAAAAACGAGAGTAATTTAATGTATGCTATATGTTACTGATTAAAAGAAACGACAAAAGAATAGATTAATGCACAACAGATCATGGTATAAATTGACACCACGTGCTACCAGAAAAAATGTTGGTGAATAATGCATTTCCATGATTTCCTTATTAAATAATGGAATATATATCCCCCAAATCTTGCTGCATAATGATTCTCGTTAAATTTACATTCCTGTCATTAAAATAACAGCGGGGTCGCCAGGACTGTTGCACGCATGTCAGCGTGCCAGAAGAGAAAAAAAGACACAGGCAACAGTGCGAACAGGGAAATCGATTTGCGCTCCGCTGTCATACCAATTGAAATTGCCGTCTTACTGGTTCGGGAAACACTAGCTCTTCGCTCAGAGATGAAAATTGCCATTGAATCGTCCTTCAACTTACGATCCACCCATTCACTGTTCGAAAAAGAGCTTTCTGCAAAATCAAAAGTGTTGCCAAAATCATATCGAGGGCATCATTCCGTAAACAAGCTCCAAAGGAACTCCTACTCTTTTGGTAGTAATGCAAATGGTTCCTGACTGCAGGTTTTAGTTTTCAAAGGAAATCCCATTTCGCTATGATTTTTCCCATCCATTGTGTGTTAAATTCCGGTGTGTTTGCACCTGAAATAATTCTGTTTTAATTAACCATACAATATACAGCACACAACGTCAACTGCAAATTCCTCTGATAATGTTTTTGGCACTGGATAACCTGTAATTCATGGTATGTGGTCAGAAATATAAAAGTTAATAAGTGGTTCTGCATTGATTAGTTTTCAGAAAGGCATCCCATTTGATTCATTAATCGTCGTACATGCGAATACACAATACTTGTTCATTAATCAATTTAAAAACACCACAGTAAAAACACCCCCTTCATGTTTACCCACATTTGAATGAATTGTCGCGCCTTACCTTAAAAGAAAGCGGAGCAAATGGAGGACCGGTCTGTTTTGCGTATACTTGTGAATGAAAAGGCTCTCTTGATATATTAGTATGCTCAAAGTAAAAAAGGGGGGGAAAACAAAAAATGTGGAGAATCTGCTCCAAAGGATGCAGCGGGAAGCGATCCGATGTCGGTTTGAGGGTATGTGACACAATGGTGCGCCCCGTCAGACAGTATCACACGTTTGTTTCATGCGGACCCAGTATTTTCGCCAAGCAGCGCTGTTGCACGACGCGGTGCCCTTTGCGTATGCGCGAGCTAAAATACGCCTCCTACTCTGCATCCACCTTACATTTCCAAGCATGAAAACAAAGTTACACCAGCAACCAGACGTGTAGGGGGTACCGGTGATCAGCAGGAAAGGAGGAACATCCTAATGCACGGAGATTTCTAACAGTCTAAAAGTCTAGACTAAGTGGAGGTTCTAAAGTACGCGATACCTTATTAAATCACAGAAAAACACATAACATAACATTAAAAACATAACATTAACAAAAAAAACATAGCATTATTATGTTGAATTTCTATATTGAATCCATGTATTTATTTATTTTGCATGAAATATACTTTAAATGTGTTATATGGTCCATAAAAACAAACATTATTATATAGAATAGCAAAACTAAGCATTTTGAATCATTTAAACATTGGAAGACATTATTTTGCCTAAATCTGATTGTATGACAAGCTCTTACGCAGTGTATTAAATAAGCAGCACCATCCTCGTGCAGATAACGTCACGTGACGCCTTCTTCGGAGCGCTATTTTGAAATAATAAACGAGATACAACATGCTGCTTGGTACTTAAATAATGGTATTATAAGTGAGCTGTAGCGTAGTAGAGAGAACGACAATACTTTTTTACATTTAAGTTACTTTAAGCTCTACAGAGTTGTAACGTTCGAGTATCGTAAGTAATCGTCAAATAGCCAATCCGTTGAAGCTATTCTCCTCATTTCTAGTTCGAAAATTATACGTAAGACATAATATATAGTTGTAGTTTGATATAACATCAATGTTTTGGTAAATTTATGCAGTTATCAACGGAAATTATACATATAAACAAAACCTCAGTGTAAAAGATGGCTAATGAAATCGCAATAGCCTATTAGCATTATTCTGACACAAAACATAACATGAGGTACTTCTTCATTAGGCCCATTAAACTCTCTGCTTGACATCTGCAGACTCTGAGACTGTCTTCAAAATCCTTAGCCATGTTTTAAGTGTTATGGACAATAATGCTACTATAATCACCCACTGTTATATTATAAGGGTGTGGTAATAATATATGTCACAATCTACACTGTAAATTAAAATCATTAAAGTTTCTTTTATTTGCAGGTGGATTCATGTTGAAGATTTCATGTAGTTTCAAGTATGTCTTTAAAATTTATTTTCAATGAGAAAAAAAAGGATTAATTGAAATTAAAGAATCAAGCGACAATGGATTTTTATTGATCCATTTATCTTCCATAACAGTCCATACAGTAGAGGGTCATAGTGATTTTTAGACATGTAAAATTCAATTTAATAATGTAAAAACATATTGATATGGTATTATGAATATTTCTTCTTACTTTGATTCTGTGCCAGACTGTGCCAAATATTGTTGGAATTCTATTTGCATTTCTAAATTCTATTTTATGCTTTTTAATTTTATCTGATTAAAAAGATTAAGGCATTATTTTTAAGGGTAATTGAGTATAAAAAAGTTTGTTATGGGACTGGAAAGCTCAGACAATAATTTTGTCTTTTATATTTTATGTTACAGATTGTTCACAATAGAATACAAAAGAGATGGAAGACTTAGATATAACAGAGAATAGTTATCTTAAATATGATTGTGGACCATCATTTCCTAAACGGTCAAAGTTACTTGCGCCTGAAAAATATCTTGAAAGCAAAAATACTATACCAGATTTTCCATTGCCAAGTTTTCATGGTTTTCCACTAGACTGTAACGATCAGCATCTTTTATTTCAAAATACCCTGCAAGATGAAACTTCCGAAGAACAGTATTTAATACAAAAAAGTATTAAATATCCTGGATGCAAATTTGGAACTGTAGAAGCAGCAGACTTTATTAACGAGAATTCAACTCAAATAAATAAGGTATCAGGCTTGAGCTTATATGTAGTAAATAACAATGCAAATATTTTTCAGGAATTAGAAACCAAAAAGCAAACGTTTCTGAGGGATATAGATGTGCCATATCTGTTTCCCTTTGGACGTGATACAGAAGATACTTCAGAAATAGTTAACAATAGGGCTGGCAGGAAAAACGAGACTTTCACAGTGGGAGATTTTGAAATGGGTTTACTAGAGCCTGATTATATTGTGACTCTGGATGAAGTGGAGCCAATCAGAAGGATGAACAAGCTCTCCAAATCTGGATGTGACAATAAGACCTCAGACCGTGCTTTTGAAAATGTCATTCTAAATGCAGCCATACCCAGTCTGGACAAAAGCTTTTCAGGGAGTCAAAGAGCCAAAGATGATAGGAAGCCTGATGTACATCAGTATAACATGACTGAAAAGTATCCAATGGTGAGCACATTGTTTAGTGACCACAGAAAATCTCTGCCATCTCTCATTGAGAATGATATGCTATGGAGTGTTTCAAAAATGGAGGAGCATGGATTACAGTACAAGGGAAATGGAGCTAGACTGAAGGCTGATAAGAAAGACATTGTAGAAATTAAATTGGAAGCAAAAGCTGAAGTTAACCATTGCAATGTGCATCCTGAGAGAACTGTGACTGAGACATCTTACCATATCAACAATGCTACTGAAACTCTTGATGTGGGATTAAGAAATAATTTAGAAAGCAAGGAAAGTGCAAACAGTGTGGATCTGCACTATGTTGTTAGAGCGCAATGGGATAATGCTTTTTGTACAGCTACGGAAAGTTTGTCTGAATGCACTGAACAGGCACCAGGAAAGGACTCTTGGAGCGAATCACAAATTCCAGATGATGCAATGAATGTAGCAAAAGTAACTGAGTCCCTCATCTACAGTGAAACTGGCATAATAGTACAAAATAAACCTGTTGCATCAGATTCTACTGTGGTGTTGATGGAGCATCGGTTTAAAAAAACACAGGAAAAAACATATTTGGATAAACATATTTTGTCAGACATAGTGACAATTAAAACAATCTCTGGTATCAATAAGAAAGATAAATTGGATGGTTTGTCCTTTGTGGAGAGATGTATAGTAAAAAATAGACAGCTTTTATTGTCAACACACAGAGATATAACTATTGACAAACATAAGGAAGGAGAGTTACTTGCTGCTGCCACTGCCAATGATGCAGTAGTACCTAAGTGGGATTCACGTCAAGGGAATGAACAAGAGAACAGTCTGAAGAACCATGTTCAGTTACCTGTGCCTTTCAGCTCTGACTTGGTTCCTGCAATTTTTGATTCCCACTTGACTCCTAAAACACCAATAGAATCCAGCCCTCTTCTCAACAAATCAACTGTCAGAGAATGTACCATAATGTTACAGTCTCGTTCTGAAGTAGCTCAGCCTTCACAAGAGGTTATTCAGAATCATACTAAGCCACTTGTAGATTTACATAAGACTAACACAGTTGCAGAAAATGAGTGTGTTATTTTTCAGGATGGATCCACCCTTTGCAGCATCAATAATAAGGGCTCCACTGAAAGTGTCCATTATGAAAAATCCCTAAACAATGACATCTTTGACATAAGGTTGGGGAAGCAGGTAGTCAGACAAGGTAGAACAGAACCGTTGGAAGGGAAAAATTGCATTTCAAAATCTGACGACAATGTCACACCTACATTTGAAGCTAAGGAAAACTTTGACTTGGTACAGAAGGGGCCACTTCAATTTCTAGAAAAACATACGGACACACATATGCTATTAAGACAGAAGCCTTGTAAAATGTTATTGATTAAAGGGCCTGAGGAGCAAGTCTCTGAGCAGCAAATTGACCCCATGTTGAGGAACCCTGTAGAGGAAAAGAAAGAAAGCACAGATAAAGAGATGAATAGCTGTAATATGACAGCTCTTAGAAGGCAGAAAAAAACTACACCTGACCGACATGGCTGTGAATATGAGCAGGAGGTGCCTTTGGAATGTGGCCATCTAACAACAGAGTTAGAAGATTCAATGTACTCCACTGTCAAGCATAAGGGTAAATATTAGTTGTGTTGTAAGAATTTTTGTCTGTGTGTATGATTAAATGTCTATGAACATTTATCTTGTTATATCCCTCTTGCAAGAAATAAATGCAGTGATCAATAGGTTTAAGATAATTTATCTTATAAATAAAATAAGATAAATTATATTGTAATATATTACATTGGGTATTGACAGTAGTTTTGACCAGCAAATGTCATATCCGTTTGGTGTGTTTTTATATGTTTACTCTTACAATTGTACTATATCTGATGAGGTTATTATGGAATTAAGAAATAGTTCAAACTACATCCAACCATTATTCAGGAACCATCATTGTTGATGGTCGGTATTATATTCTCTGTATCAGGATGCAAGAAGGTTTTGGATGAACGTAAAAAATGGACTCCTGCCTTCATATCTCTTGCCTCCTTTAATGGACAGAATCAAAGTAGGTGACGTTACTAAAATCTCATCTTATGTACGAATGATTAAACTATTTTAATGTTTAATGAGTGGTAATTACATTAGCTACTTAGTAATAATAAAATATAAATTAAAATTTGGCAAGTGAAGCCTTTTTTAACACAGTCTCTTACTTTATATTTCCTATTACATACTTTATAATTACCATCACTTTTGCTGTTACAAGTTATTAGAATTATATATTCAGACATATAAAATAGCTACAAATTCGATGACAAGAGCAAGTACCACAGGTGCTTTTTAAAACTGATATTGTTTTTGTCTCCAGTGTTGCCTGAACAGCCCAGAAGGCTGGAGCCTTTGAAGACTTGCAGTCGGCCAATAAGAGTCGGCCTTTCCAAGAGGGCCAAACCCAAGCAGCTTCACAGCTATCTAAAGTGAGGTACAGTTACCTATAGGTTTGACAGGCATACTGAGAAAATTGTGTGCGTTTAATGTTACTGGAATATTTCAGCCTTTGTTAGGGTAACACAACAGGGTAACAAAAGTTTTCTAATGGTTTTTACATAAGTTACTAACCCTGAGTACTTTTAATAGTTATTATATCAATTTGGAACAGTTATTTTTAAATATAAATGAGTTACTAGTTTGTAAGACGGCTGTTCAATGTTAGTTTTTTTAATGTATTTGTTTTTCTTTAGTAATATTTGGAACCATATTATCTGAAAAGCTGCATATTTAGAACATAATATTTACAGTCTCTTAATTAAAAAAGCAAGCAACAGAAAAATATATATATAATCCTTTTTGTTATGGATTTAATATTCTGGTGAAAATTATTATTTACACTATATTAAATGCAAAATTTGAAATAAATATTTGAATTTCAGTGACATACTTTATATGAAGTAGTTCATATTTGGTTAATATGATTTATTAATAACAACCATCTCCGAAGGCTCATTGAATAACTGTAGTAATTTAAAACAGATTTTCATTAACTATACATAGCATTTTTTTTTTTTTTTGAATGACATGGATTCCCCAGGCTGTACAAGAAGACACTAATTCACGCGCAAGGTATTGATTCTAGTTTAGCCTGACATATCAAAGTTTTTAGCAGACAACCTTGATGTGTCTTATAATCGTCAAAGGGACATTGGCATTGCTGTCTAATTTATTTCCAATAAATCACATAGTTTGGACAGTTGCTCAATTCTTTACAGTATATGATGGTCTCATTCATAAAAACAGCCTTTCTGTAGTATGTATTTCCTTGTTATTTCAGTGTGCATGATATTGTACCCTCAAGTTGGAAGAAACTATTAGATACTGATGCAAAATTCTGCGAGTTTAATGTTTAAGTTACTGTTAAGAGCGCATTAGTTGTATTAGACATGAGGAGCGAATACACAAATATATGATTGCATTCAACTCAATGATTGGACATGGAGATTCTGGAAATCTTGGTTGCAACCAAAATATAACCATCAATCTTTGGTTCTTACTGCTGCCTTAGGTTATGTTGAAATACAGCTAGTTTGCCTTATTTGTTCCAGTAAGAATAGAAGCCTCTGTTTAAGTCTTTATTTATTCCTGGGATTCTGGTCTTATTTATTTACTTATTTATAATTCACTTCATCTTTACATTAACTTGTCATCCTGTTGTCTATGTTCACTGTCTGCAGGAGCACATGCAAGCAAGCATTTCATTGTACACGGCACTCGTACCTTTACACATGACAATAAAAGAATTGAATTGAATTGAATTGAATTAACATGCAAGTGTACTACAGTATTTAAATAAAGGCAGAGGTTGTGGTGCCTTGAGGCAGCACTGACTAAGATTCTGCCAAAAGCACATACTGTATGCAGATGCACGATGCAGAACATAGTATCTGTTTCCAAAACCTGCTAGGGTGTCTCCTACAACTGATCTGGGGTGAATTTCCCGAAGTCTTCTTAACGCTATGTCGTTCGTAAGTTCTATCTTGTAACATAGAACTTGCGAACACCGTAGCGTTAAGAAGGCTTCAGGAAACTCACCTTTGGTGGTTATTCTCATTCTATTAATCTTAACCAAAAATACCAATATTAACAGTTGACGATCGTCACATTTTATTATTCCTGTGAACTACCCTTTAATATGTCGCTAAGTGCAAACTGTGGAATACTAATGAAACATTGTTGGTATAATTCAACTTTTTGGTTTCCCTACAATTACATTGCTTTGTTCCACTTGCTAATAGGGGGCTGGCCATGTCGCAATTTCATTTGATTTCCGCAAAACTCATATACTCAATATTCCACTCACAGAGGCTACTTTGATTTCTGATGCTATATAAAAATATACCAAATATTTTTAAAAAACTGAATGGATGGATCTTTAGACAAATGATTAAATTTACAAGCATAGTCCATCTGAATTTCCCTTTAATGTCTAAACACTAAACATTTTCATTTTGTTAAAACCTAGACTTTACAGGTAATGTTTATACACATAAGGAACTGTCCACATTTGCATTCTTTATAACATGAAAGGATCTGGCTAGTTTATGTAAATGAATTGTGAGCAATAACCTGCATACCTATAATATCTCAAAACAGAATATCCTGGAGAAAAATTATATCAAGGAAAACAATAGAGTGAATGTAAGTGTGAGAGCTACCTCCTGTTGTTCCCATTTGTCCCATATCTATTCATCTATCACATAATGTAGACAGGGGAAAAGCAAGAAACGCAGATACCCAGTAATGCTGAGACCAAAAAAAGGCAGCTGTTTTCCTTGCCTGTGCTCTGGAGTTTATCAACATCCTACTTGATTTGGCTCACGTCATGTTTTTATGTGTCAGTGTGTTTGTAACTGAAATTCACTGCTTCTAGAACATGAAAAGAAAATAATTTTGTAAATGGAGTGAGAGGACTTCAGAGACTTTCTGGGAGCCAGAAGGTTTGTCTGGCTTTTGAAGCTTTAAAAAAAAAAAAAGGGGATTTCCGTTGACGCTGTCTAAGTATAATTAATTTACATCGCTGGATGACGATGAGGTTTTGTAATTGTGACATGTAATTCAGGCCTTGTGTTTCGGTACAAAAACTGTGTAGATGAGCAGATGGGAGCTTCACTCTATACACTTGCCGATCAGTTTTAATTGCCTGCTTTTAATGTGCAAACAAACGCTGACTCTATTAAAGGTAAAATATTTAATTTGTATTTTATACCATTTGTTGCTATGTTTCACTTAATACACTCTGACTTTCAAGACAGTATCAGCGATTTATTTACAGCTTTTTTTGCCAATAAAATTGTGAATTATACATTTTTTTGTATGTCTTCATTTTTTGAATACCCATCCCTTTTCTGGCCTAAAAAGTTGTTTGAATGCAATCCTGCGAAGGTGTTGTGTATGGTAATAACACTTACAGATCAACAACACTCTTCATCACTCCCACAGATCTAGACTGCAGAACTCAAGGGATGCAAATTAATTTTGTGTGATGGTTTTGATCAGTGCACTGTGTGCTATTTCACAAAGCTTCTTAGTCCTTTGAAGATAAACCAAAGACAAATCATGACATAGTTCTATATTTATTTCAATATGGAAATAGAAATTCAGCATACTAAATATACACACACACACACACACATATATACACATATATAATTATTTATATGTACCTGGTTCCTTAAGTTGGAAGACAAATAGTTGTATGGAATAATAATAATCAATAGATTTATAAATTAGCATAAAAGATATATATATATCTCAGAAAGAAAGAAAATCAGTTTTTGAATGCACATCATATTAATTAATCCATATTAATCCAGATTTGTGTAGATAAAATCATGCTTGTGTAGTTTGATGTCAGTGTAATTTGATGTAATACTCATTTTATAGTGAAATTTTATTACAGATAATTAGTTGACATAAAAGAGGACGACTGAAGGTTCAAAGAGCTCACTTGGCGGCTGTGTTCCCTTTTAATAGATCCGTACATGCTTTTCTACTGAGCTACTGGAAGCTGATGGGCTTTGTCACTGAATCACAGAGACATTACTACTCACTGCTCAGTTCTGTCACTTAATGTCCAGCTGACATAATTTGTAGCTCTTGTGATGATTGGAGGCCCAAGTTCATTAAAGCATCTTTGTAATTCATTTGCATATTAACAATAATTAGCAATCTTAGCACAGGATTACCACCAGCAGGATTTGCATAATAATGCCTGTGACTGACTTCATGTTTGATGAAAAGGTGCCTGTTTTAAGGGTGCAGATTGTTGCTCATGTAAGTACTTGTAAGCATGCAAATGGCCCTTCGACCCAATTGTAATGATTACGATATGCTAAACTCATCAGATTTTAGGTAGATTTGATAGACCCCAGTAACACCATGCAACCATTTGTACCATGCTGTAAAAAATTTTGGACGCAAATGCATCTATATGGGCTTTATAGAGTACAATTGTTGCTGCATGTGTAATTAAACTAACTACATTAGTGATTCAAAAATACCCTGTGAAAGGAGGAATGTTTGTCCTTTTGGAATTGGTTCAGGAATGGGTTTTAAAGCACAAAAGGATGAATAAAAGGAGAGGTAAGCATATGTGTGGAGATTCCAGTATAGTTCTTTTAGACAACATACAAAATGGCTGAATATATTAGCTGTGGTTTGTATAAGAAAGTGAGAAGTCACTTCTTGAAAGCTTTTGGCAAGTTTTTAAACCATTGCAAGTAAAACTGTCACTTGCAAAGTATTATCCTGCCATTAACTGTGTTGCTCTGTTACATTTCATAATAATAAAATGTATTTCTGCTGTAAGGATATTTATAGTTGTGTTTGTCATCAATTACTTCCATTCCTGTTTTTCTTGAGTTATTGAGCTGTGTTAAATTGTAAGAGTTATTCAAAAGGGAAGCTATTGTTAATTAAAATCTCACATACCCATATTAATATTATTAAAATAACAGGCAGGTTTAAAAAATTATGTTGTCAGCAGATATCAGATGTAATATAAGCTGTTGTTTGAACTTTAACTTATTGTAGCCACAAAGTCAGGAAATACACCAAAAGGCTTGCAGTAAGTGTGAATAAATGAATTTAGTTTATTAGTACAATAGTGCAATTACACAGTAAGTAACAGACGAGTATGCTCACTGTCAAGCGTAAGGGCACATTGTATATCTTGCTTATTTTCAAGTAAAAATGTATTACTATTGTCACAGAGAAAATTAAATGAGATCTGATAGAGATCAGTTGGCCAAACCAAAATTTATTTTCTAAATGTTCATTTACTTCTTATATGTTCATCTTTTGATTTTCTCAAAAGAAAAATCAGCAAGGTTTAGCCTTGCTATGTGCAGACATTAGTGAGATAAATATTAGCTGTTGTTCATTATGCTTAAATAATTATCCATTTTTTCTCATTCTCAAATTGCCCCTTTTCATCTCACTGCAGGAGATGAAAGTATTTTCACAACACAGGAGGCAGGACTTGAGAAGCAGACAGCATGCTGATATTTAATAAGACGCAAACCTGAGACTGAGCAGCTTTTCATGTCCACCAACAGGGCCCATGTACCATTCTCTGCTATTCCGATAGCAGCTCTTCACCTCTTTTGCTGTCCTTGTCTCAGTGCCTTTTAAATATTATTGTATTTCTGGTCTCCCCTGCATTATAATTTAGCGAAACTGACAGTGGGGGGGGGGGGGGGGGATTTGAATGGAACAAAAACTAGAGTAACCAGGGTTGTCTGTGATCTCTGTCTTGTGTTAACAAAACGTCTTCAACTCATACAAGGTTTTTGGAGAGCTCAAACCTTCTCTAAAGGGCAGAGACAGAGCTGGAAAGCGTCTTTTCCATCCCTCAGACTTTTGCTCCCTTTTCACATAAAGAGTCACAGAGAATGCTAATCCGACAGTAGAGACAGCAGGTAGCATATTAGATAAAGAACTTGAATTGAGAAGGAAAGGTTCTAGTTTAAAGTGCCAGTAGAGGGCCCTGCTGTTGTACCCTTGAGATAGGTACTTAACCTGAGCTGCATTGCAATTATATAAAAAGAAAAACTGTATGCTTGGATAAAAAACAAGAAACTAATAGGAGCTTTTCAGGACAACACAACCAACAAGACACTAATAATTATACAATTGCTGCATGTGTATACATAAGGTTGAGTCAAGTTAAAAGTTACTGCGGTACCAACTGATAATGCAGATTCATTTTCTAATTTATTGCCATTTTAATTTATTGCTGTTTATTGCCTGCTAGCGTGGTTGTTTACAATTATAAGAACATTACCCATGACCCTGATTTCATAGATTTCATAAATGTCACTACTCAAATACAAAGAAATAAATCTAGATTTAGCCTAATGCAAAGCTACCATCAAGTGTAAATGTTTACGACTAGCTAATGTGGTAACTAGCCTTTATCAGATGAAAAAAACAGCAAGTGATGGATAATTTTAGTGAGAATGTAAACTAAAATGAATTAACCACTTGAAATGCAACAAAAAACAAGGATAAAGAGATCAGGGATACATAGGCTCAGTACATTTTAACTTCACATTAGTGAATTTTATTCACATTTCAGGTAAATGATCCCTGCTGGAAAAGACCAGCCACGAGATAAAAGCAGCGTTGATTCAGGCGTGTCTCTACATTCTCCCATGGTTGCACCTGAGTGTAAAGTCACTAGTCCTCCAGCACTAAGGTACAGGCGATTAGCAAGGTTTCATGTACCACTGTATCCAGGGAACACAGTTTTTGTTCTTTTACTTATGATTATTTTAGTACAAGCATTCAAGCTCTTTTAATAAACTATTAATAATAATATATAAAAAAATAATAGGATGGAATAAAGCTATAAGGCATAGCATCTTATATTGATAAGTAATAACAGTTCCCAGGACATTGTTCAGTATAACATCCATCCATCCATCCATTGTCCAACCCGCTTATCCTACTGGGTCGCGGGGGGTCCGGAGCCCATCCCGGAAGCAATGGGCACAACCCTGGATGGGGGGCCAGCCCATCACAGGGCACACTCACACACCATTCACTCACACATGCACACCTAAGGGCAATTTAGCAACTCCAATCAGCCTCTGCATGTCTTTGGACTGTGGGGGGAAACCAGAATACCCGGAGGAAACCCCACGACGACATGGGGAGAACATGCAAACTCCACACACAAGCGGAGACTCGAACCCAGGTCCCAGAGGTGTGAGGCAACAGTGCTAACCACTGTTTCACTGTTTTTTTTTTTTGCATATGTCAGTATTACCATTACACTGTCAAAGGCCAAGCACTAAATTGATTTGAACTTATTCTATACCAGCCCTGTTTGCACGCAAGCAAACAAACCCATAACAACAACAACGCTTGATTTTCTCTCTCTCTATTCAAATGACCATGCCGGCCACATGCTTCTCTCATTTGGTGTGCGGCACAAGCGGGTTTTTCGGTGTGAGATTCACTGCTGCTAATCTAAGTAAAATATTTCCTTTTGCATGCCTGTCCGAAATAGCCGCAGGCAATAAATCACAGGAAGTAAGGCCACTGTCATCAAATTTGCATGACATAAACTCTGTTATCCAGCATGATGATGGGCCCTGATTATGTTTTTCATCTCAGGCATTTTAATTAGTATTAAAGTTTTTGGAAAATGCAACATTTCAGAAATGCAATTTTAATTTCGTAGGATGTTTGTGCTTTGTAATAAATGTGCTGTGTTTTGAATTGGTCATACACATCTCTCTGGATTGCTGGAAAAGATAATTGGGCAAAAATGAAAATGTGCGTGCTGGACCTCTTTTAGGTTTCCGGCAGAGATATAATTTGGCAACAAATATGTTGCCTGAACAAGAGGCGCCAGTGGCAATTAAAGTCATTATATCACAGAAATGCAACTAAAGAAATGATGGGGATAAGGTAATGGAAATGAATACTCACCCTGTGTATGTGTGTGTGCCTCGTGGTGGACTTCCAACCTATCTAGGGTGTACTTTGGCTCGTGTAGATCGATGGACGGTTCAATAGGGCAACAATCAATTAAAGATGGGAATCGATAAACCAGAATAGCCTTTGTCAAGTAGCAGAAGTGCTCCACATTTAATATATACTGACCTTTTTCTTTTAAAATTACCTTGTCTCTTAGGCAAGTGTATATCATCTGGAGCTTGATTTGTGGATTTGTTGCTTTGGTGAACTTTACTCCACAAATGAAAGCCTTTTCTGTCCAGTAATCTAGAAACTTTTTCCCAATAAACCGTTCAGGATTGGACAGAAAACCAGCATAACCCTATGAGCCATGAAATTATTACCCCTAACAGAATTTCAGATGCCTGGCAACATTAAAACATATCAGGGTCCATACTATTTGGTTTGGTTACACAGTGTATCGTTCAATCTTCTCTAGATTTTGGCATACCACCACTCAGCCTAAATTCATGTAAACACTGCAATCCAGGGGAATGAGATAAAATATAATGTTTAAGAAATCTGAAAAAAAGAAATCTTACATGTTAAAATACTGTATGTTATATTGTCTGCAGGTGGCTGTGTGGTTGCTGCCAGTTTAAAATATACGAGCTGACTAGTGGTGGACAGAAAATGACGTAGCTGACAGCTAATGATCGTTATTCAACACCGTCATTGCCGTAGGAGTTGGGAGGACCTGACAACCTGTCGCCTTCTCCTGCTTCGATTATAATTCCACCCAGGCTCTCCATTCAAGCATGAGAGTCCCCAAGCCTCTGTGGCATCTTGCACGTTCCTTTTTTATCGATGAGCAGTGAAGGGGCTCTTGCAAGGTACATGGGAGAAGATACAGGAACACGAGATGTAGCAGAGAAGACACCGGTGACCTGAGGCGTCTGTTATTTGACGTCTGTATTGACTTCTTTTTAAAAATAATTTTCTTGTCAAAACCGACAATGAATAATGTATTTCATTAAACGGCTCCGCTTTATCGACATTTTTTGGCTGTGCCCTAATGACACAGCACATCAACACGGAATGACATTTGATGTAGTCTGTGGGGATCCTCATCTTGATGGACATAGTATATTGTGAGCTTTCTTATTTAGTTCTCAGGAATATGCCATAAAATAGCAGAAATCCTATTACTGGATATGTACTGTGCATGTAATGACTTTGTTTTTGGAGAAAGAGGAGCGATGAATAGTTTTTCTTACTGGATAAACATTGCATAGAAGCAGCACTTATTTGAATGGGGTATTGTCCTGGAAGCACTTTCTTTATCTTAAAAGTCAAAATGTGTGTAAATCCTGAAACCTGACACTGGGAAATTTTAATTTTCAGTATAGCCTGAAATGTATGCCTGCATGCTGCAATTTGCTGTTTGCCCCTTCATTTTCTCTTAATTGACATGTGAAACAAGGTCCAATGAAATCCAAACAATCATATCATATGGATCAGCATATGCAATTCTGTCATCGGTATCGAAAGTGTAATACTCATTCATTTTTGCCCATTTTTGCTTTTTTTTGCTTAATTTTCCTGAGGATGTTAATAATCTATTGTTTTTTGTTTAGTTTTGTGATTTGCCATAGCATTTCACTTCTTTGATTGTGTGAAATTATCATAATAAATATGCTGAATATTCCTTGAAGGAATTTGAGTTTGTATGTGTGTTGTCAGGGTCATTATGTCTCCATTTTGATCACAGTTTAAATTCAGCTTTCTGAAAGGCTCCTTATTCTTACAAATAACCCTCTATTCAAAATCCTAATAATTGTTAAGCTTTTGACACAAATGTAGATTGTTTATATTTTGTGCTTTGCAGCATTTTGGGTAAAATGTACTGTACTCATTATAGCAGACTTCTTTAAGTCTTCTTTAAGGCAAAATAAAAATTAATGTAAATTAATCACTCTCCAACATGGGTACTTGTAGATCCCTGGCTGCAAATGAAATTTTCAAACCAACATATAATCATATTTCTATGCTTATTTTCACAGATATGGCGCAGGCTAGTCAATTGTACTACTTTCATAGGTAGTAATAAAGAAAAAAGTATTATATTTCAATGTGAAAAGTGACATTTTAGAAATCTGTGCACTTCATAACCTGAGATCAATGAACAGCTAACCTTGTGCTGAATTGTATGTTTATTTCTGAGCTGGTGGCTTGTAGTAACCATGAGATTCTTTTTTATAAGTGTATTAATTTAAAGGGTAATCTATAATTCCCACAAAGGAATGATTCATTACATGGAGCAGGATTTGAACACCCCTCTCTAGCCTTCCACCTCATTGTAGCCAGCAAGGACCTTGTGATGTCATTATTCGTTATAGATTTCATATGAGGAACAAAGACAAATTCATATTCTCGATGAACAAAAACATCTAAATGCAAGGCCTCCATAAATGGCCTTTAATGCATGAAGAACAGGGTGTTCGTGGCATGTGTGTCCTGGCTTTCAATAGGCAGACGGTGGGATGTCATTTGCCCCGTAAAAGTATTCAGTACGAACACAGCAGTGTGTCTCCTGCATAGTCCTGCATGCATTCACTGTATGGTAACACAGTGTGGCATGAAAGTCAGTATACGGCAGAAGAGGTGAACTGGAGGGATATGCAGTGCGTAATGAATGCAGTGTGATGCACACGCATGATGTGTGCTGCTTTATGTATGATTTATGATGTATTATTCTTGATGAATGGTGCATGCTGTCTGCCTTGTTGCCTTATGCCTCACAAAGCCAACCGTACAGTACGATTCTTGCCCCAGGCTCTGTGTGGACTCTGCCTGTTCTCCCCATGTTCATGCAGGTTCTCTCCTGCAGTCCATAAACATGTAGTTAGTGATGCAGTTAGTCCATAAACATGCAGTGGTGTTTTTAAATGGCCCACAGTGTGCATGTCCTCACTGCAACACTGCACTGGACAAGGGGTACGGAAAATGAAAGGATGTGTAGTGTGTGATGTCCGATTAGGCACTATATACAGTATATGCACTGTGTATATACAGCCTTGAATCCAGCCCCCTAGTGTTCAGCCTAAATTTGATAAGCATTATAGTTGCCTTTGCAGAATAAAAATTGCATAATCAAAGCATGATGCAGCAGAAAGACAACTACTTTTTTCATTACATTTTTTTTTCCTTCTCATAAACCGGAATATGGAATAAAAATTCAGAACGTTACATAAATACCCTCTGTAGGGGAATGTGCTACTGGTTGGCGGTATGTTTATATTGTCTGTTTTCTTTCTCTCTTTTTTTTGATAACTGTTGACTGTTCACAGTGTCTTCACCGTAGGAGAGACTGAGAAGAGAAGTGCTGCAATGCAGCAGAACGAGTCACGAGAGGTAGCGTGGCTTTACCTGGCTGCAACTGAAATTGAAATGCTGTTATGCACTGTCTGCCCTGTCTGAGTCTATGAAAGGAAAACAAAATTTTTCACTTAACATATATTTATTAATAAATAAAAGAATGCCCAGAAGTGCAGTCATACAGAATCTGCCAATATATGAAATTTGAGATCCTTTGTTACACTATTGCTTTTTTGAAGAACAATTTTTAAGGTTCGGTGGTGGTTCTCTGCCTGGCAAGAGAGACTGGAACCCAGCTGCTCAATAACACACAACACTGCTGGTTCCTGAGTAAGCTGACAGCCAGCAATCACCTTTTTCATTCTCCTTAGTTGGAAATCTCCTAAGGGACGAGGGGGAGGGGGTTCAGGGACAATACCAGATTTGATAGATGATCATTAAATAAAAAAAATCAATACTAAGGAGGCCTTTTTCATTATCTAGTGCAGCCTGACTGGAGACCGGTCACCATGGCAACGGGCCATGCACACTACTTTATACTCTCCCATTTTTCTGCAAGCCAATTCCCACCTACCAGCGCTTTACTGACGGCTGGTTGCTCATTCTCTGACACAGTCGCGGGGACAGTCAGGGATTCATCTTTCTTATGAATATTCACGAGGCGACACCGGTCCGCAGCACCAGTTTCATGACCGCGGCATCGCTCCCGTGCATCCGAGGCATAATTAGCTTACGCTAAGCATCCACTGCACAAGTGGCAGCTTTGAAGGTGTCTGTTTCTGTGTTTAGCCAAAGCATTGCCAGTTATTTTTACTTCTTTAGTCAATCTGTTCTTAGACAGGATGGTCGTTGATGTCGTGCTTCTGATAAGTTCAGAACTCCAAAAAAGAATAGGCCTAAAATAGAATTACATTTTAATACAATTCCTTCTATTTAACGCATTCCTTTATATTTTCAGTAGTGAAATATATAATGATCTATGGTACTTAATTACCCAACATGAGATGTGACAAAGTTCAAATTCAAGCCACAACATCAGCACCAAATGAATTAAACAGCATGTAACTCGGCAGCTGATGATATAGTGGGAAAGGAAACTGATCTGTGACAAAAGTAACAAGGACACTCAAAGATCATAGCTTTCTTATCTTGTATCCCTAAGCAAGCTACCTAACAAAGTAAATAGTTTCAGAAAATAACCCTTGGTGAACGGTGTGTATGTATGCTGCTCTACGGTAAGAAATAGTTAAACACATCAAAATGCTTGCCTACATACCCAGTGATCTCTTCATTTAATTGGTCGCTTCAAAAGAATCCATAGACACGTTATGCCTGTGAATTTGTTTTGTGCTAGCAACTATTATTATTTATATTAAAAAAAACATCATGAACTAGACCTCAAATTAAATTCTAAAATCAAACTGGCAAATCACTACAGATATTTGGGTGCATGAAAAATATCTCTAAGGAACATAATGAATAATGCGCCTTGGATGCAGCCTAATTGCAGTAGATCAGAGAGTTAATTAGGCGTAGTTCTGCAGAGGACATCTATGGTGAAAAACTACTCATTTGTGGTTTGTAACATAGCTCATTTCAAAATACTCATGCATGCAAGTCAGCTTCTAGATTTATGTTTTTATTTGAATTGCAGCAAAATAGAATTATCCAGACCATCTAATTCATGTCCATATTATTTATTTATGTACATTTACCATTATGCGCGCACTTAAATTCTCCCACAAACATAAATTTTCAGGGTGATATCGTTTCAAGTGTGGGTGAAACCTTTTTTATTTTCCATTCTCAGTTTTCAGATTAATGATGATGTAATATAAGGCCAATAACAATTACGTCCATGGAAAACTTTCTTGTCAAGATTCACCTAGACTTCACCTGGCTTTGTTAAAGAATAATTTAGACTGAAATCACCCAGCAAAACCCTGATAGACCTGATAGACCACAATAACATCCACCGATATTTATCATCATCCGCCATATTTCTGATATACATTATCAGAAATAACTTATGACGGTAAACCCAAACCAGTGCAGCATTTGCTTTAGTCAGCCAATCTGAACCAACAAGTAGACTTTCGTCTAATTCAGCAGCGGTCGAAATCTGCAAGATGTACGGATGCAAGAAACCCAGAAGGCCCCCTCCGTCCTCTCTTCACGTTTCAAACCAATTTTCTCCACTTGGCAACACTTTTGGAAATAGTCTCAGGGGACTGCATTTTGGGCCATTTTCTCTGATTATACAAAACGAACTAGGTGCGCTAGTCACAGCTTCTGAATTGTCCGCTTACTAAGTGGAGCCATATTTACAGATGAAGGTGTTTCTGCCTGTGTTTGGAAAAAGAATGTTAGATGCACAGTGAAATTTTAATATCCCCAAGTCTCTTAAGACACCACTGAAGCCATTTGAATCTATGGGATCATTCTAGTGAAAACCTTATTCTATACCTTACATTTTTATTTCAAAATTGAAAGAAATGTGTTGCCCACCTGCGGTTATCTTGCCATATCCTCCTGAGACCCAAGGAAAAAAGTGTCCTTCAATTATAGGTTATTTGTCTTTGGAGGAAATAAGACATCTTACAATTTAGATTTTTTCAGATTTATTTTTAATTTCACAGCATGTCCTCTTTAGTGTACAACAGGAATAAATATGTTTCCTTACATCAATGAAAAGATAGATGCGAAAACAAAATATCCACTACAATAGACATAAATGAATGGGTGGGGTCTCAGGAGGATATAACAATGTCTATGACATTTAACACATACAAGTGCAGGCCAAGACACCCACCACAGCACGGAAACTGCGCTTGTCAAAGTAATGAATGACTTGCTTCTCTCCTCTGCCTGCAACACCAATTCCTGCACCCCTGACCCTAACAGCCACTTGTCATTCCCTACATTAACATATTTTCTTGACAAATTTGAAAACCTCAGTCCCAGAAGTGCTTTTCCAGGTTTAGGTCTTACCCATCAGAACATTATGAGTTTACAAGCCTTGTTGTTGGACCCACTAGTCTTCTCGCACTATATGTTACCTCTGGGAGACATTATTCTCAAACATGGTGGTAATTTCCATTACTACAGTATACTGACAACACATAACTCCATGTTTTTGTGTACCACAAATAAATAACTCAGCTCCCAAAGTGTGAAACCTGTATGAAGGACATTAGGGATTTAATGACATAGAATATTTTGCTGCTGAACTCATGTCAACTGCCCTTAAGCTATGCAGACTATATTTACATTATAAACATTCTCTGTAAATCCATAGTACTCAGTACTCAGTACTCAACATTAGATGCTGGGGATCCATTTCACTGCAGCTATACATCCCAACCTAGTTTGTTCACAGGATGTTGATGTGTTATGAAGTACAGAGTTCTTTTTTTATGGAATAATCTAGATGCATATATCTGGGATACAAATACAACCAACTTTTTAAATAAAAGGTACAATTTAGTCTCCCTTGTAGTTAAAGGTACTGAGTGGAAAATTGGGTCACTCAAACAGCAGTTACTGCTTTCCGTCATGAAGATGTTGACGAAGTTTCAGGTACTTGAAAGTCCTCTATGAATGGAGTCAGGGAATATGTTTGGGTTTTTCCAGCATTGGGTGGTTTACTATAAAACAGCAAATTGACACAAACTTGCCTGTAAAAATGTGTTACGCTAAGTAAATTCTGATACATTTATTAGTATAGGTGAGATGAAGGCGAGGGGAGGGAAATAGGGAGTTTGATGATTGGGAGCCTTGTGTTAATTCATTGTACCTGTTCCTTCTTTTATTGGTTGAATAAAGTTTCTTATATCAAACCTGCCAAACTCCTGACTCCCATCCTATTTCCTGCAACACTGACTGTTTTCCCCTAATACACATGCCAGAGTTAAATTTTTTTCCTCTCATCAAAACAGCTTCTTTTGATTCTCATGTTTCAGCCGTAATTTATTGACCTGTTCCTGCCCGATATCCTAGAAAATGGCAACTTCATTCCCAAAAAACCACCTGTTCAATGTTCCATTGCTGCTTGTTTATGGTTTTCGTTGCAGTTGTGAGCCAGTCTCACCTTGCATTGGCAATAGCTGAGTCATTGTGGTTAGTATGCCTACTGTACTCTAAGCTCATACGCAATGAGGGATGGGAAGGTTGAGAACGCTAAGGACTACATTTTATCTGCAACTGATTTTTGTGCTGAACTACAGAGTTTGCGCCAACAGTTGGGTCCAATTTTTCCAAAGATGTCCCACTTTGGTGATTTCCTTTTCAACAATGCCACTTTGGGGTTATTTAGTAGTTCAATTTGTGTTCCCCGGTTTGGCTGAAGATCGTGCTGAAGGTATTCAAGAAGATTGTATTTCCGGGGATCTGACTAATGATCCTAAGAACCTGAGGGAAAAAAGAAGGAGCGAATCGATAGCCTTGAACTGCATTTGGATCAATTTCTCACTTTCTGAGGACATGGATCAGAGGAGAACCTGCAGCAGAAAATCAGTTAACAGGCATGAATGAATCTGACTGTAGATCAGAAGGCTGCTGATAATACACAGTTGTGGACCAAATTCAACAAGAAATTAAAAGAAAATGACAAAAGTTATACATGGCAAAAAGTATATGGTTCAATTTTACACAGAGCTCAAAAATGAAACGAGGGTTTCATTGATGTCCCCTTTTTCTAAAGTGAAAGAACTCACTTTTCATATCACAATAAGGATACCTGAGAATCTCTCCACAATCCTGTTTTTTGTTGAAGCTCATCATTCCGCTCTCCAGATCACGGCAGGTCTTCGGTTAATTGGTCTCACAAGAGATGTGATTGACACTAACAAGAGCACATTTTGGTGCCTCTGTTGGGAGACAAGAAGAAGACATGACCTTGAAACTTGCCTCCTACAAGTTAAAAGACACTGGAACTATTCTCACCTTGGAAACACTGGCTACTCACAGTCAAAAAACAAAAAACCAAGCCTTTGCAGGCCTTGCAGGTGCTGGGGGAGGGACTTTAACAGTGCTTGCTGCTTGCTTTCGAGGAGCCTTAAAAAAGACTGTGATGTGGAAACGGTGGAGGAACAAAGGACATCCCATGTTCACAAGCTGCTTCTGTGCTTCACTAATGACCACATGAAAAAGGGTAAGGATGTACTATATTTAGAAATATTGGGACAGAACTCAAGGTAAGACTGATAGTAATTATGAAGAGAAGGAGAATATGCTAGTCATAAATGAGGGAGAAGCTAATTAAAGATTTTCAGCCATGAATAAAAAGAAATTCTTGCAATGCTAAATATTTCAGGAAGTACAAAGAGGCTGACAGGACACCTGTGGAAGGAGATATGGTGTAAGGAGTGCTACATGGACTCTTATCAATCTTTTTATATATGTGCTAGCAACCATAACACTAGCTATCTTAAAATAATGGAGTACTCAACAGGTGGATGCATTCTGGCTGCTGGAGTACTTTGACATTTCTAGCTGTGAAGAAGGGAAAATGTGAAGTCATTCGAAATGGCAAGAAATTGGAATTGTGAAAAACACTTGAGCAACTACAGAGTCGTAGAGATGTGACAGCCTGTAAAGAAGACTTGTTTGGTGTGAATAAGGTGTGAAATATTTACTGGAAGCATCACCACAAGAACATGGAGGTCCAGCTCACATCGCCAAGGCTTCAGTTCCCCTGAGGTTGGACCTGGCTTGATCTTCCCGGCAACAACCTGAAGCCCCATTTTGAAAAAAAAAAAAGTGTTTCCATAAGGTTCAACAAAAAATCATTAACGAGCCAAGAAGACAAAATGTCATGAGGTGAGATGTTCCTCACCTTTCTCATAAGGCCTAGAGATAAGGAAACTTAAACCCACAAATCAATGAAAGGTTTATGGGGGAGTTTTTGTTTCCATATGTTGTTAATTACCAAGGGCCATTGGTGTGCAGGTACCTAAAAACGTTTCAGCACAAGGCTGCACAGCTGATGTCAAATTTTACTCTGAAGTGTCTGGTAGTCATGAGAAATAGCAGAGGGGAGCTGCATTGCGGAGGAGCCGGGGTAGACAGGGGCCTAGGGAGTAAGATAAGCCTCTGTGTATTATTCATTCAGCCTCTGGCTGAGCATTTGATCATGCCGAGAAGGGGACCAATTGGAGAGGACACTGTACCTTCTTTCGTGGACAAAGCACTCCTGGCATCTGGTGCAGTAAGTTAGGCTTGTCTTGGGTTGAGAGGCAGATTAAAGCTTCAGATTAAAGCCCCACCTTCGCCTTTTCTCCATCCTTGTATCTCTGCCTTGGCCTCTAACTGCGGCAAGTACGCATTGCCGTGCAACACCGACCTCCCTTAAACTTTAATCGTATGCTGCAGGTTTTCAGTCCCTTGTGAGAAGGCAACATCTTATGGATGATTACGTACCTATGCAACAAGCGCAGTTAGCTTCTGCAAGGTCACTCGGGAGACAAAGACTAAAAGAATGAGACAACAAAAACAATGAAAGTGCGATGTGCTGCTCACTGCTGACCTTCCATGCAGAATCTGCCCGATAAAAGCTGGCTTTGTGGTACCGGTATTCATCTACAACCTTCCAGCAACAACAATATTATAGTTTCCATACTGGTGTGGCCTTTTCTTTTCCGCAGGGACACTCTGTGTTGTTTTAATATCCTGTTTGTTTTCTGCCATCCTGCACATCAGTGTTACTAAAGGAAAATGTCCAGCTAAAGGCTTGTGTCCTTTGAAGTAGATTTTTCAATAAATCCCACAGAAAACATCACAGCTCGATAACAGGTATCACCTCGCAAATAAATGATAAACCATAAATAAATATTTGACACGTAACACACGAAACATTCATGTAAAACGGGTAGATTATTATGCTGAATTTGAATCCTTTCTTATCATTCCTACATTATTATATGACAAAGAAAAAACATTTCATCATCTCGTCCCTTTGTAAATAATTTCACATTTCATTTTGAGGACCTTGTGTAATGCTATTTATATGTACGTGAGACAGAAACCCTTACACGGAACACATAATTGAAGGGAGCATGAGGATGCAAGTTCCCCCCTTCCCCCCCGCACACACACTTTCCTGACACTCAACACAATGCAGCCGTGATGTATGCAAAAAAACCAAGTGTGTGAATTTCCTGATAAGAGGCTGTGTATCCATGGCAACCAAACACCTTCACTTCTATGGTTCTGCTTTCCAAAGGTGTCTAATGGCTTTTATGACTATTACTGGCCTGACTGCTTAGTACATTTTAACTGCCCGGGTTGGCAACATTGCCCTCTCTATCACCATGAAGATTACACCGGTGTCATGCAGCGGTTAACATGTGCATCAGGAGGCTGTTCCAAAGCCAAGCCTTTACATTTAGGTGGCAGGAATCTGCCGCACGGGTTTTAGAAACAACAGATGTTTGTAAACCTACTTGATCTGAACCAGCACGCGGTCATCCACATAATCACCGATAAATCACGGCACAAGATGCGATAAATCCCTGAGGAAATCCCGAAGAGGTTCTGCGTCACCTGAGCCATATTCTGACACTTCAAAAATTCAGGGAGTGGAAGGCATGCTTACATTCTAACCAAAATTCAAGCTGCTTGACCACATACACTATATGGACAAAAGTTTTGGGACAGGCCTCTTAATCATTGAATTCAAGTGTTTCATTCAGACCCATTGCCACAGGTGTATAAAATCAAGCACCTAGCCTTGCAGTCAAGTTTACACACATTAGTGAAAGAATTGGTCATTCTAAAGAGCTCAGTAAATTCAAACGTGGTAGGATGCCACCTTTGCAACAAGTCAATTCATGAAAATTGTTCCCTGCCAGCTATTCCGCAGTCAACTGTAAGTGGTATTATTGCAGTGGTGGCTTAATGGTTAGGGAAGAGCACTTGGTTTGAATCCCTGACCAGCAAAGCACCACTGAGGTACCTTGAGCAAGGTACCACCCCTAGGCACTGCTCCCCGGGCGCTGAATTAGCTGCCCCCTGCTATGTCACGACATCACATATGGGTTAAATGCAGAGAACACATTTCATTGTCGTGTGCTATGGTGTGTCAACAATGAACCACTGGTCACTAAATTTAGGAACAACAGAAACTCAGCCACAAAGTGGCTGACGGTAACAGAGCAGGGTCACCAAGTGCTGAGGGGTATAGTGTGTAACAGTCACCAATGCTCTGTTGACTCAATTACTGCAGAGTTCCAAAATTCCTCTGGCATTAACCACAGCACAAAAACCATGTTTCATGGAATGGGCTTCAATGGCTGAGTGGCTGCATGCAAGCCTCACATTACCAAGCCCAATGCCAAGCGTTGGATGGAGTGATGTAAAACACACTGCCACTGGACTCTGGAGCAGTGGAAACATGTCCTGTAAAGTGATGAATCACGATTCTCTGTCTGGCAGTCTTGATGGTCAAGTCTGGTTTTGCCAGATTCCAGGAGAACATTACGTGTTTGACTGCATTGTGCCAACAGTGAAGTTCGGTGGAGGAGGGATAATGGCATGAGGTTATTTTTCAGAGGTTGGAATAGGCCCCTTATTTCCAGTGAAGGGAATGCTTCAACATACCAAGGCACTTTATGTGAACAGTTTGAGGAAGGCCCTTTTCTGTTCCAGCATGGCTGTGCCCCAGTGCACAAAGCAAGGTTATGGACATGCCTGGGTGAGTTTGATGTGGAAGAACTTTACTGGCGCATCCTGTCCTCAACCCCACAGAGCACCTTTGGGAAGAAACAGAATGGAGATTATGAGCCAGGCCTTTAGGTCCAACATCAGTGCCTGACCTTACAAATGATCTTCTGCATGAACAGGCAAAAATACCCACAGATACACTCCAGAATCTTGTGGAAAGCCTTCCCAGAAGAGTGGCAGCTGTTATAGCTGTAAAGAGGGGACCAGCTCCATACTGATGCCTATGCATTTAGAGTGGGATGTCATAAAAGTTCCTGCAGGTGTAATAGACAAGTGTCCCAATACTTCTGTCCATATAGTGTACATTAGACAGCTATAGTGAAGCCTAACAAACAGGAAGAATTCTGGATCTGAAGCAGCATTCATTTAGAATAAAAACAATGGGGAAGGTGCTTGTAGTGATCTTTGTATAGGATATCAAGCTTATACTTATGTATGATTTTCCCTTAAGTGTCTTATCCTGTCTTGCATTCAGTGATTATTTATAATACTGAAAATGATGGTATAGCCTACCTGATTTGTTTCTGCTCAACATAGTACATTACCAGCACAAGTATAATATGAGGTTACTATTGAATGTACTACTATGATTAGTCATGTTGAAGGAAACAGCATTGAAGTCAAGCATGTTAAAATCAAAACATATTGAATTTCACCTGAGTTTCGAGTAAAGGTAAATTATATTTTTGTATTTGAGGTAAACTTAAAATACTATTACCTCATTTAAATAGGTCTATGAGAATTCCTGCAATGACCAGCAAAGTTCTTGACAGAATGTAATGGCTATCCTCCAGAACAGAGTCCCAGAAAACAGAAATCAGTTTCCACTGATGAAGACTTATGGCCATTAGTGACCATCAACCACTTCCACACATGAAGGCAAATCACAAACAAGCCTCAATACAGATTGTACCTCTGGAATTTGAAACTTTGCAGTAACAGTAAATATCTCCTTAATTATGTCAATAGATTTAATATTAAATACTCATTAAATGATATTTTGAATTGTGACAGGTTATGAAGTTGCGATAGGTTGGCACCCCATCCTGATTTGTTCCCTACCGTGCGCCTGTAACCTCCAGGATAGGCTCTGGACCTCTCATGACCCAGAATAGGGTAAGCAGTCACAGAAAGTGGATGGATGGATGGATGGACAGATGATCAAGTATAGTCAACACTGAAGAAATGACCTTTCAGTATTTACAATAAATATTTCATATTTAGAACCATGTAGAAAAATTTGTATTAATTTTACCTCACATTCAGGGTAGGTAGATAGTAAGAAAATATTTTTAGACAACAATTTTGAGAGATGAATTAAATAACATTTAAAAAAATGGCCCAATGATTCCCATGGAAGACAAGTCCACAACTCGCTGAAGATATCACCTCACAAATCCCATGACATTAACATAAATCTTTGTGCTGGTTTCATCACACACACACATACACACCGCATCCTATATGAGTATAATTGGCATGTTTAGAATTCTGGCTACGCTCTTGTGTCACCATTTACTGGCTTGGCTGTATGTTGTAGGGTGGTGGGGTGGGGGTCTCCATCTGGAATTCCCCCGCAATGATCCCCGAGGGCAGCGATCTCACAAGTCCCCATCTGTGAGTACCCAAGAAAGTCCTCCATACCCTGCCTCTCTTTGCAGCTGTAATACTCAGGAGCAGGATTCTGCTGCATCTTAATACTCTGAGATGTTATTTCGTAGGTCCCTCATTGCATAAATACACATTTCCAATGAGAACATAGCAGAGAATTAGTAGACAGTTGGAGACGTACAATTTACAATGTTTGGTCCGAATAAGAATTTTATCTCAACATAAAAGCGCATAAATTCATTCATGCACATGACGATTGTGGTAGCAGCTAATGGTCGAGGCACCGAGGCAGTGAAGCACACAAGTAAGTTAATCTGCATCCACTAAGAAAGCATTTTTAAAATGCATTGATTAGATTGCTCTTGCATAATGGTTTCTATCTCCACTAATCTACTAATTAATCAGGCTGTATCGGTCTTTGGCATATAGTGTCCAGGTAAACTGGATTAGATAAACACTCTTTCATTCCAGGTCCATATTGTCCCTCTTTAAATCCCCCAGCCATATAACCCTGTAATGCAGAATTTTACATCACAGCATGTCAAATGTATTATGAATTATTGATATAAAATATCCATCCATCCAGCCGTCCATCCATTGATTTTCTGATTATCCTCTTAGGCTTTTGAGGATCTGAATGATCAAGAAATTAACGAGACGCCCCTCACAGGGTGTCTGGACAATCACACAATAAGGGCACCGTAAGATTACCGGTTCGCAGGAACAGTTTGGTGGAATGTGGAAGGAATCCAGACCACACCATACCAGTAACAAAGCAAAGAGAACATGCAAACATGTGCACACATGGCTGATCCCAGATGTGTAAATATGAAACACGCAGCCCAAGATGTATTTTGAAATAGATGGACTAATGCTACCGTGGCATCCTTATAGTCATGCAGACATTGTTCTGCTTGCTGTAGAATGAATCCTATTTCTTGTGCAAATATTTTTGAAAAATTTGGATGGTAAAGGACTGAATGTGGCAAACACCAAAGATTGTAAGACCTTACCCTTGAGGCCGTGGGTGTGCAGCCCATATTGTTTCAGATGTATTCTTAATAAACCACCCAAATATATACGCTGGCATGTTTCAGCAATCCACAATATTTGCCTGAACCAAGTTAGAGAAAGGGAATTGTGTTTTCTCCACTGACAAAACCCCCAAACTGAAAAAAATCACAAAAGTAAATGTTGTTGTTAAACATACTTAAAATGGAATGTATATCGGACCCAAACACCTATGGCAAATTCATATTTTTCCATGCAGTTTTCATACTAAGTTAGGTGGAAAATAACTGGCCTAAGTCTAAAGCTTACACTGCCAACAGTACCAGAAATAAGGGCAGTGTGGGTGGATCATGGTGTTCTTAATCAACGAGTTCTTAATCAATTCAAAAGGTCCACTCCAATGGTGGGTTAATATTTTCCTTTCATGTTACCCTAATACATATGCAAAGCATTGGATGCGGAGCATCACAAATGGCACTTACATGCTAGCATACAGCAATATACTTGTAATAACAGCATGTAATGTAAGATCTACCTCTTTACAAGGTAAGATGCAGCTATAAAAATGGTCAGGTTGCTAAAGAAGTTAGCAATATGAAAACAGTGTCAGGTGATGCAGGCACCTGTCTCTGATTGGCTGCTCCTTTTCCTGCTTGACCTTTAAAGCTGCTACAATACCCAGCTAAAATTGCAAATGATTTGAATACGAAATGTTTATATGTAAGTGGGGGAAACCACACAGAGGCCACAAAACACTGACTATGGTCGCAGGCCAAAGGAACTCGAATGCAATTAGCGCAGCTGCGACTTCTGTTAGTTCTGTGACAGACCAAAGACATGTGTTTGCCTCCACTAGTTAAGGTACAATGGAGCAGAACATATATCCATGTGACAGATGACCACAAAGGTTACAGCCGACATTTGATTGTACTTCCCGTGCAGCGGTGCTGTGATTTCGGTTAGTCTTATGTGCAGAATGCACTGCATCATGGGAGTCGTACATGTATCTCTGGACATCTAGCTTAATGGATAACGCTGTGTTATCCCAAGCACACACCTCAAACGTACACTCCTCTCCTGGCCTGTTCAAATAAAACCAAATTACCGAAATCAGATAAAGGCCCGCTATATTAGTTTTATTGCCCTTAACTTAATCACTTATTTTCTTTTGTCAATATAATTCATTTGGTCCCATTCAGCTGCAGTATCCTCCAAACAGACGAATGTTGACAGAGTAAGAGCTCAGACTTAAGATTCTTTCTGAGTGCAATCTGCATTCATATCCCAGTCTGTTATTGTGTACATTAAGCATTCTACAAACGAATGAAAACTAAACAGTGAGGAAATATATTGCCAGGAGAAATACTTTGCTTGTCATTCTTTGATTTACTATTTTTTCTGAATGGATAGACAGAAAGAACTGGCACTAAATCCTGTACCGATGTGTAGTGTCTGTGGCCCGTCTGTAGTTTCATCATAAACACAAATTGTGCCTGTGTGACTTTCCCGTCACCTCAGCTCCATATCAGCAAAATAGTTTTATTTATGCTATTCCTAGCAGCCTGTTCAGATTTCCCTGGACAATTTGGACACACCTTCATTCTCTCTTAAATACTGATGAAACACGTGGGGCCATCAGTAGAGCATCCAGTTTTACCTCACCAAAAAATCACCAAACTTGCCTGGAGATACTACAGTGACCCACTACTGGGGTTTGGTTCAGTCACGCAAAAGTGTGCTGAAATCACATAAACATCGCTGAGTTAGCCCATCAGAGCTAACCCCATCTCCCATAGTAATCACCTCTTTCTATTCCCATGAAAAGTGTTGACTGACAGACTGCCGCAATATTGTTCCAGGTAACAGGAGGTAAACGCATATAAAGCTTTGTTTTTGGCCCGGTGTGTGGGGAGAGACATATGGCTGATTCACCTTGTGGCGACCTGCTTTATTTCACCCGCCTCCGCTGGCTCTGGATGACCCACCGATATCGATGATGTTAATAATGGATGCAGTTCTCACAATACCGAGACTGGGGGCTTGACAGATAACTTTCCGAAGCCACTTTTGTTCCATCGAGAGATAGAGAAGTTAACTTCATTCATTATTTATTTATACCTGTCATTTAGCTCACGCCGTGCCCATCGTCTTGCATGACTGAAATAACAGGATACAAATGCAAAAAATATGTGTCTGTATTAGGCGCATTCTCTCTGGACAGCAGATAACTTATTTTAGCGTCTGGATATTGAGACTTGTGCGTTGTTTGGCAGAGTAGCTTCCCTTTTTCTGCATGCCCAAAAACCTTGGCAGAGTGACATCAGCCTTTTCAGGGACCATCCATCAAAGCCCAGAGACTGCAGCTTGTACAGCGGCAAGCCAATAACACGCTGCCATATTATGATCAACATATTTAATTATGAAAAGGTCGTCCTGAGAATGGCAAGGGGTGTGACAGCCGCTGTGAGCCTTCAAGAGGTGAAGCACATTCTTCGGAGCCATCAAACCTTTTTCTTCTTTATGTCTTCATCTGTTGTCACTGCCTTGTGAGGCTGGTGACGTGTGAACAGCTTCCATCTCAGAAAACAGCTTTCCGAACCGCGGAGCAGAAATGGTTTTTCAGCAGAATAAGGCAGCACAAATTTGTGACAGCAGCTGGAGAGGATTGTGCCGCAGAAACCGTTGGGCTGCAAGTTTCGGCCCTTCGAGTCAATATGCAACCATTGGCAAACCACCGGCCAATACCTACAGCACTGCTGCATGTACAATATATTTAGAAATTATCGCTACATATCAGCATGAAATCTAACGTTCAGATGAAATGCTTTTAAATACATTTCTTAACACAGTAATATAATATAATACCCTACATTTAGATATTTCATAATCACTGTCAAATTATTTATCCTTCTAGATTTATTTTACATGCATATGTATGAACCTATAAGGTGTCCCAGTGGTGTGTACTTCTGTCTTGTGTTGGGCGCTTCCTGGGGTACACTTATGGCCCAGGATAAGGGGTAAGAAGATGGATGGATGGATTTATGGATGGATGGATGGATAGGTGGATGGATGGATGTAAAATATAAGGTTTCCCTACAATATACTGCTAGACAGATGTACAGTTAGGTGTGAGGGCATTGCCGCCTATTATACCCCCACCAGGGTCTTTATAATAGGATCCACTTCATCCATCCTTCTTTTTTGCTTCCAGTAGTGCTAAGGCAATAACAGGCATTATGCTAGCACTAATGTTATGCTAACAGTGAAGCTAAGTGCCATTCTACAACAAATCTGCTAAGCTCAACGGTACGGCATGAAGCTAATGCAGCGAGTGCTAAGTTAGACAAGGACCGTACCGAACGACAACCAGCTAAAAACATTCAAATATGTTGCCTGGAGGACTTATGAATAACGGCACTATGATTACATCGACAGACAAACTCCACAGTGGCCAAAATCAATGGCTCATTTTATGGGATTAGTGAGCAGGCAGTGTTTTGAAGAATTAACATCTGTTCTGAATTATTAAGTTAAGATGATAAAAATAGGTATTTAAAAGAGGTTTGTTCAAATATTCAGGAGATGACCTCTTAAGTATTTCACGGCTGAACAGTGCATTATGGGTAGAACAATGTGTTCTTACCATTGCATGGTACTGAAGAGTCTCACTGCCTCCAGCAAATACTTTGCATATGAAGAACATTAGGGTAGGATTGTAACAGAAATGAAAAGGTCAACGTCTAAATGTTTGCCACATGTTCAATTTGACAGGCATCACCCATGGCTTAGGATAATAACGGCCCAGCGAATCAGTTTCAAGATGCAGAATGAGAAGAGGTCTCGCTGGATCATTTGACTATAGAGGGAGACCGAGGGAGAGGGAATGGGTACTTTAGGACAGCAGCACGTGACCAGTATAGTGCAGTAAGATACTCTCAACCTACCAACTTTGCATAAATTTACATATGTAATAATCAGGATGCTTTTCAAAATGTTGGAGTAATTAAATAAACAAACAGATCAGAAGATACTCTTCTCACATTCACTCAGAACCTACAAAAAAGCGTGGAGCTCACTTATGAAGATAAAGGGGGTAAATAGATAGAAATATTCTGTTTTTAAATGAATCTTATTGTCAAATTTTACATATGAATTAACAGATACTGTACTCTTTATTCAGACCTACATGACATGATTGTTGATATTTTTTTAAGAACTCACGTTTTTCTTTATATATCTTTCATTTCCCTGCAACTTTTTCCTTTTTCCTTGTATCCAGTTCTGCAAAACCTGTATGTCGGGCAGCTGCTCATTGTCTGAGAGGCAGGGGGAGGTTCCCACGCGAGAAACCATACGGCATACAGTGACTCACTGCAGAGGAAACAAGCAGTGGTCAGAGGGGAGAGATGAAGCAGCTCACAGCTGGCAGCCGGAGGCTCACAGGTACACAACAGGTCGCTTTGTAGCTGTTAGCAGGGGAGGTGCTGGCCAGCTGGTCATTACTCAAGAAGTGACAGCTCTAGGTTATTTTCAGGGGCGTAGCACATAAAAATGGGAGGGGCATCTGAAGAAGAAAAATGAACACCCAATAGGCAATAAAAAAACAACTTCCTCAAATTAAACAACAAATTGTTCTAGGAAATTAGTAAAATTATAGTTGCATCACATATGTGCATTTGATTAAAAACTGTGTTCTGCCTCCGATGATGGATTGACATCACCTACAGCCAATGAAAATGGGGGCAAATCTGATTGGTTCCAGGGTTTCCGATCATGACCGGAAAGTGACACAGTGATTTGAGCAGTTAGAGCTGGGATTGCGCTTGGCAAAAGGATTCATGCGATTCACACAGAGGCCTGGTCTAGTGGGCCTTCTCTTGACAAGTGACTCATTCAACATCCAAAGAGTCAATTTAGATTGCAGTGGAAGTTCTCATGAACCTCGCCTGTTCATTGTGTTAAATGCTTTCAGACAGAAAATGAATTATATTATTTATACTGTAGTCTTTCAGTACATTAGTTCTGTTTGAAGCAGCCACATTAAGGGTAGAACCACAGCCATGAGGTCCATTTGATGATTGATGATTTGATAATGTGCATTTCGTCACTTTGCTCACATGACACAGTGTGTGTCGGGGTGTCTGTCTGGGTGGGATGTGTGGCGATAGGATGCATTGTAGAGGCTGATATTTCTCCTCTGGAGTCTTTCTCAGATCCCATTTGAAGAAATCAGTCAAATGGGTGGTGGTGCTTTGTAGATGATTTCAGAAGGACTTTATTTTAATGTATGTAGAAATTAATCTTCTGAAAGTATGAGTCATACCCGTTTTGATGTGTACAGGCACTCGAGTCGACTTGAGCACTGCTCCTGAAGCTGATGTGAAAGATGGAAACAGTTGCTCATTATGCTCTATTAGTCATGACAAGTTATTGAAGTGACGTTACCATACCATCCGCAGTGTGTCGCAATCATAAAGCCATGCATTACAGAGATGTCCCTTTTTCATTTTATGTATCATGCTAATTGATAGTTACATAAATAGATATCTAGCTCAAAAAGCAGGAGGCAGATTATTTGCCAAAGGCAGAGAGATTTCCCTAGTTGTGTTCTTACCCACAGATATCCAAGCAATTAGGAAATCGAGACATTAAATATTTCACAGGAGCTGAGCCATCTTTTACCTGTTCAAAGATGTGATTGTTTAATAACTTGCGAAAATCCTTCCTTTCATTACACACTGAAGGAGCCAGAATACGTCCGGCTGAATATTTCACTCTTCTTCGGCAGCCAGTTAAGTATGCTGCAGCCCCATTGCAAAGAGACACAGCTGAAGCTGATTCACATTGATGCTTTTTTCCCTTCCCACAATGAATAACAGAGGGAGGGGGAGCTAGAGGGAGAGGCAGAATGAGAGAGAGTGCGAGAGGAAAAAGTGAATGACAGATGAGTGGGGTGCAAGCGAAAAGAGAAACCCAGAGGAGGAGGAAGAGAGAGCACTGGAGAATGAAAGGAAGAGATGAAGGAAGAGAGACCAGCAGAATCAGAGGAGGAACAAGCAAAGGTGGAAAGTTCAGGTTCAGAAAATACTAATCCACACCAAGATTTTGTTTCAACCAAGCAGTTGAGTACTATGTGACTATGGCTCTTGATACTAAAAAGACTGGTTGTAACAAAATCTTGGTCTGGATTTGTACTTTACCAAACCTGAGCTTTTCACCTCCTGAAACAAGTGGCATGGAAGGGTTTGAAGGGGGGATGGGCCGGTGAGGGGGTCCAGCAGGCAGGTCGGGGGATTTGCTGCTGCGAGGATTAATAGCTCCGGGTGTAATTGGGTTCAACCGGCTTCAAGGAAAAGCCATCTTTAAACTGCCCCGTGACAGGCAAGAGCCAGAGGCTCTCTGATTCCGGGGAGAAGATATCCTCCACGTTCCACAGACTGAGCACCTCAAAGGTAACAAAATAATAATACAGCAGAGGACGTGAACGTGGGAACACTGCTCAATGAGGCTTAACAGGAAAGGCTGACATGCTGCCTTGGCCCTACTATGGCCATCCAAGTGAAGTACACATCATGTGAGGAGAAACCTCCAGCTAGCTTTCCGACGAAAACTCAACTCTGTGTCTGTGTTTTATGCAATAGGTATGAATGGCTCATGTAAAATGACTAGATATAGTTGGGCTCACCTCGACGCACGGCTTGGGCTCTGGAACTCTCCTTGAGGGGGGTTGGACCCTCCTCCACTCTGGAGTTGCTCGTGGAGAGAGGCACCAAGCAGGGGTGGGCATACTTATTGCCCCCTGGCTGGGCGCCTGTACATTGGGGTTTACCGCAGTGGACGAGAGGGTAGCCTCCCTTCACCTTTGGGTGGGGGGATGGGTCCTGACTGTTGTTTGCTCTCACTGAGACAGTTCGCAGCCAAGTGTGAAGCGGCTGGAATGAAAATCAGCACCTCCAAATCCGAGACCATGGTCCTCAGCCGGAAAAGGGTGGAGTGCTCTCTCCGGGTCGGGGAGGGGGTCCTCCCCCAAGTGGAGGAGTTTAAGTATCTCGGGGTCTTGTTCACGAGTGAGGGGACGATGGAACAGGAGATCGACAGGCGGATCGGTGCGGCGTCAGCAGTGATGCGGGCGCTGCATCGGTCTGTCCTGGTGAAGAAGGAGCTGAGCCAAAAGGCAAAGCTCTTGATTTACCAGTCGATCTACATTCCTACCCTCACCTATGGTCACGAGCTGTGGGTAGTGACTGAAAGAACGAGATCGCAAGTGCAAGCGGCCGAAATGAGTTTCCTCTGCAGGGTGGCTGGGCTCTCCCTTAGAGACAGGGTGAGGAGCTCGGTCATTCGGGAGAGACTCAGAGTAGAGCCGCCTCCCTGGTGAGGTGTTCCGGGCATGTCCCACTGGGAGGAGGCCCCGGGGAAGACCCAGGAGACGCTGGAGGGACTATGTCTCTCGACTGGCCTGGGAACGCCTCGGGATTCCCCCAGAGGAGCTGGATGAAATGGCCGGGGAGAAGATAGTCT
This sequence comes from Paramormyrops kingsleyae, assembly GCF_048594095.1. NCBI lineage: Eukaryota > Metazoa > Chordata > Actinopteri > Osteoglossiformes > Mormyridae > Paramormyrops > Paramormyrops kingsleyae. The sequence continues at coordinate 10,061,352 of NC_132815.1, forward strand.
GGGTTTCCCTGCTGAGACTGCTGCCCCCGCGACTCGATTTCAGATCAAGTGGAAGATGATAGATGGATGGATGGATGGATGGATGGATGGAATATCAAATAACGACATATTTATGTATGTTATTGAAGACTTTGCACACAGTTTAATAATGCTTAATGTAGCCATGATCATATTGGTGATGGTAAGACATGATCGTGTTATGGCTTGAAATGGACTTCATGATATACCACTCATTTTTGTTAAGAGTTCAATTTACTGGCAATTCCAAGTCTAGAAAATCATTATCATTCCCCAGAAATGTTGTTTATATTCACTCACAGTACTTTTTCAGTTTTTATGAATTGATGAGTCAGTAACCTGATCGGGGGGAAATCTTTCTTTAATAATCACAATATTTGTTCAGTCTGCCAAGGAATATTTTTAACACTTCCCCGTATTTTCTTTTCCATGATTCTAGCCCTGTTAAAGGCTCGTTGCCATTTATTCATGAAAAAGAAAGGTCTTCTTGAGCAGAAACATCTGGTAAGGTCTGTAATACAGACAACACTGAAAAACCAAAATCTTGGACCAAACCTGAAAACCTGGCTCAAACTCTAAGCCATTTCAGGTAGGCCTGACTGAGTGTTGACATGTAAGAGCATATTGGCAAGGAGGGAAGCCAGAGGAAGCATCTTTGTAGTATTTCAGTTTGTTTCCACATGAGCGCCCCCTGGAGACTCCTTATATCACTGCAGGTCATGTGAACATTAATGTGCCATTTAGGAGACATACAGTACATGCTGCCTTATATGGATTCTGGAGTATTTGCATCATATAAGAGTAACATTTAGCTGCAAACTGATATATACATGTGTTCACTATTCAAAGGACAGAGTTGTGCCTTACCGCACAGCACAGTAGCTTCTATGCCTTGCATTTGCCAGACTTCAGGCCCAACACAATGCTCTAGTGGAGTACCTGATTAAGGAACATGGATGGAAACAGCCCTCTTTTCAACTATTAAGGAACAGTTCTCACTGTAATGGTCTGCCATTATTCGGATTCTGCAAATAAGGAAAAAACACAACTTAATAAACTCTACGTGACTGTATTATGCGAGTGACTCGAAGGGTGTCGCTCCCAGTCCAGATCGACTGGTTTGTTTGTATTGCGCTGTTTCTGCCATTATAACCTGACTGTGAAACCACGGGATGCAACATTACTGCTGAATGTGCTATGAATCACACGGGGCTGTGGCAATAAGCTAATGCAGGCCCTCTGTCATAGTGCCGGAGGGTGTCATTGCTGGCGATTCGTACCCTGGCCCGCCCTGCTCCACGGCGACTGCTGAGGTGTTACTGCTAACATCTGCCTGCCCCCTCCGAGTCGCTATAGCCCCCTCCAAGCCAGCCGTAGTCCCAGAGGCCCCCTGCGGGCTTGTGTTCACTGTGTGATGGCCCTTTGGTGCAGGAACCTAACCGCTGCACCATGGATATTACCGGCAAGTGTTATGTGAGTTGAAGGGTACCAGAACCAGCATCGGATAGTTTCCTGAGGATTGAGGAAGCTCTACAACAGCCAGCAGTAGGATATTTGACCCCTGGTTCCAATCCTGGAAGAAAGCCACTTATGAAGTGCTGGTTTTAACCAGACTTCAGCTCTTAGCATATAAAGATGTTCTTTCTGCATTCATTTAAGATTACCATAAACAGATGATGCATACGAACAGAAAATTATAAACTATCCTTAGAGTTAATGCATATTTTTATTCATGTCCTGTAGTGGACTGGGCTTCAAATATTGTATTTTGTAATACACATCAGACCATGTTAGTTACCAAAAACTATATGTCTATTTTTGATAGATTTTTGTCACATTACACATCACATTACAATAATGAAACATCAATTTCATTGGCCTTCCAGCCTTGAGGTAACATACATCTTTCTTTCAGGAACAAGCAATAATAGTAAGCAAATTTAATTTAAACAGTAATAAAAGTGTGTCTTACAGCTATAACTGGATCTTAATTTGTATGGTGTCATCTGATTTTATTTGTAGTTAGGCATCATGATTGGCTCGTGATTTAAATACATGAAAGCTGAAACCTTAAGGGCTTAAGCAGTGCTAACAACAGCTAACAGAGCTAACAAGCCACGCCTCCATGCTTCAACATGCTCAGATGAGCACTGGACATGGGAGCAACCACAGTCTGCAACGCTGGGCTTGCATTGGTGTTTCTGGGGGGAAGGGAATTACACACACGTAGTATAAGTCTTTACTGCCAACAGGGATCGAGTGACATCACCTCAGCATCCCCAGGTCCACAGCAAACCAAATACCCAGAAAGAACTGATAATTGATTTGGACTCCGAGGCAGGCTGGTTCTAGAGCCAGACTGGCATTAAAGGAATGCAGCTGGTCATTCGGAGAGAAAGGCAGCATCCTTCTCTCAATGGGATCCTGGGAGGATTTTTGCAGTCTATTTCTGTGAAGAAAACACTCAAATTCAGCCATAAGTGATACATACCAGTTTTATTCCCACAATGCACTTGTCCTCTCATTTGTTTTGTCAGGACTGCTCAGGTGATTTACATCAATGGCTCACCTGGAAGAAGTCTTGTGGGACTGGAATCCCAACACCTATATTGTGCCGGTTTCTGAATAGACAAGGATGATTGATAGACAAGGATGATTGCATAGACTTGAGGGGACAGCATAAATCCAAAAATATATAAAACTGCATCTCTCTGCCCTAAACAAACAGAACAGTATAAAGCACCTCAGACACCAAGTACCCAGGCCTCTCTCTGCAGCCTGATGGCCATAATATTTTCCCAGCTAGTCGCCCCCCACACCCACTAATGCCATAATGGCAATCCATTGGTGCTTGTTCCTTTCCCCAAATTTGTTAAACCCTCAAAACCTCGATAACGTGCCCGTTCCATTCCCCCATGCCTGTGCCACATGGATTTGCTTGACATTCCAGTTGAAGCAAACCTTACAAGGTGTTATCTTAATAGGGTCGGTCTTTGAGTAATTCAGATATTGAATCACTATATCTGTAATGTGAACCATGGTTAACTGCAGGAACATGCATTCGTCTTGCCTTTAATATCTCTGGGAAGGTCATGCATGAGTAGTACACGTACATCTCTCATCTCTATTGTGTCGGTTAAAGCCTGGACTGTACTATAATGGTTGCCATGGAAGCAGACAGGGCAGAGAATTCTTCGTTCTATTGCAGTGAGGCTCTAGAGTGGAACACACACACACACACTGAAATGGCATTTCCAGCACTGGTAAAAAGTCATTTTCCTGCCTTGTGCGGCTGGCAAGGCTTGCTGGAAGATACTGTGAATATACTGGACTTAGGAGAATGAGAAAGCCCCTCTATGCAAGCCCTCTGCCTGGCGTTTACCAGCGTCGATGCCTGGGACCACCCACCACTTCTCTGCTATCTTGACACATGTTCAGAAAGCATAGGCAATGTGTTTATTTTTAAGGCTGAAGTTGTGAAAATCACAAGAGGCACATCCACTGTATGTTCCTGGATACTTTTTTGCCAGGTTTATTTTTCAGTGTATTTCAAACTATCGGATGTTTTTTCTCACACAGCCCTTATCTTAAGGAATAATAGCAATTCCAGTAGGTAATACTCTTTGTTCTCAATGGTTAGACACTGTTCAACACAATATCTATCATACCCATTTTGCGTACCCCTGATGATCACCATGCGATTTTAGTTCAATATAGAATGAATAGGTTATACATAATTGGAACATGCTGGACAAACACTGCCCCCTACTGGCAAAGACTTTGCTAGTTCAACCAAAAGATCGTCTTTGAAGGCATGTGGAATTGGGCCCAAAAACACATATTAATTTCACTTTATTCACAGGCTAACATTTTCTATGTTTTAAGAGAAAATAACACTGTACTACATACACACAGAACTAGCCCAACCTTTCCCAAAAAAAAGCAATTTTGATGTCATCAAGAGATATTTCTGTTTGGGCTTGTATTTGAAACCAAATAGGAGCAAAGTTCAATAGATTTAAAAATGTCAAAATTTCTGTAATCTAATTTATCTCCAGGCAGATATTGTGGAATTCCCTTTGTCTCTTAAAATTTTCCATATTTTTAAAGCAACATTACTGCACGCTGATATTTACAATGAAAATCTACAATTCCCCACGCCTTTCCAGGTCCTGACAATCACCATCAATCTTCCAACCACTAATTCATCACAGGGTCATGGAGAACTATCCCAGAAACCACAGGGCATGAGGCAGAGGAACAACCTGGATGGGATGCTAGTCCATATCATTGCACACATGCACACATGCACACACACGCATGCACACAAACTGTCCATGTATTCATGTTTTTGTGGGGACTCTCCATTCGTTTCTATGGGGAAAACTCTAGTCCCAACAATGACGACCTTAACTCCTACCCAGCCCTAACCTTAACCATAAGTAACCAAACAAAATACAAGACTTTTGGCTATGTTAGTTTTTTGACTGTATTCACATAAATTAAACTGAGTTTGCCTTGTGGGGAGATAAAAAAAAAAAAGAAGTCTCCACAAGGTATACAGTATCAAGTTTTTATTACATCGTGGGAACACTGGATCCCCACAATGTAATATATACACAACAGCACATACACATATAAACACACAATCACGATAACCACAAATACACACAACGGTAATTTGCCTAACGATGTGTCTTGGGAGAGCAGGAGGAGGCCAGAGTATGTGCTCGAACCCCTACACAGCACAAGGAGAAGATTCAAAGCCCACACACACACACACACACAGCAAGGGATCCCCAAAGTCCTACCCACGCTGCTACCCTGCTACCTGGCCCAAATAATCCTTTTTTCATGAACCTTTGATGCCATGAAACAAACAATCTACTTAATGGGAAAATGGAAAACTCACTCGGATAGAGGGAGAAACGTCAGGAAGAAGAAGAGCCAAAGGAATGCCTATGGTCCTATGGCTGACACCATGGTTAACAGCGGAGTATAATCAGGCAGATGGCAGGACACCACAGGTGGGTGGGTACATTGTGGAGCAGATATGGGTAAGCCGTTAGTCAGGCAGAAGGGCAGGTGGGCTGGCCCTGGCAGACAGGTGCTTGGGCAGGCATGGTGCTACCCTGTACCCAAAACATTGAGTGGTCCACCCCAAAAAGCGGGTGCATCAAATCTATCATCTTACTATCATAATATTGTTTGTGATGATGTGCTGAAGTGTTTAGTGTGACACTGCCATGTGAATGGGTTACTTGGGCATAAGAAAAACATTTTAAGAGGGTGTATATGAAGTGTGTCTATTCTGATTTTTTTTGACAACATACTGTGATATTCGGTATAATATGGTAAAATGCCTTACTGTGTTAAATATATACATACATAACTTTTTGAATGGTAATTGAACCATTTATATTATTACTAAATACCCAGTTCAAATATAAAACTATTCAATTGTTTTTACTACGAACTCCCTATACAAATGGGAGTTTTAGGTTAAAGACAATCCTCTGCACGTGTGTGGAAATGGTGGAACAAGTCAATGCAGGTTTTATGACTGACATTACATGAGCATGTGATCCTCACTCTACAACGTTTCAGTAAATAACCGGGTACAGCAAAAGCTGCGGTGTTAATTCATGCACCTTATATACAATAGCGTCCTCATCATCCATTGTAGGTCGTTCATTGTAGGTAGGTGCTGCCCGTGCACCACAATTAAATACCGTAATTAATGACTTTAGATAAGCATGGCCGCATATCCTTGACACACATGTTACAGCGAAACAGCATAGGGCACCCCGTATCTCAGGCAGGATCCAGGCCCCCCTCAGCAACCGAGCAGGATTATTCTCCAGACTTTGAACATCCCAGGTGAAACACAGGTGTTCTCATATCTACCCGACTGCAAAAGTCCAAGAGGACCCAGACAGTCCGCAAGGTGTATGAGGTTCTGATTGGGACCATGATACAATCAAATCCGTTTCTGTGACGTATATATTTAGAGTGATGATTTGTTTTTCAGTCTAGGCTACCTATTTTGAACGTACGGAAGAGGATTAGGGCCACCATGAAAATATTATTTGAATTCTGACTTTAATGTCAGAATTCTGACTTTTTTCTCAGAATTCTGAATTTAATCTCAGAATTCTGAGTTTGGAAAAAAAAGTCAGAATTCTGAGATTAAAGTCAGAATTCTGAGAAAAAAAATCAGAATTCTGACTTTAATCTCAGAATTCTGACTTTTTTCTCAGAATTCTGACTTTTTTTTTCTAAACTCAGAATTCTGAGATTAAAGTCAGAATTCAAATAATATTTTCATATTGGCCCTAATCCTCTTCCTTATGAACGCGTTAAGGTGTTTAAAAAGCTAGGATTTGTTTTATCTGGTTTTAACAAGCTGCCCTACATATGTTCATCATCATGGTGAATTCTGAAGGACATTTTGATCAAAATGCAATTTTTACCCATGGTCATTGTATCGTAGCTCACACGGTTTTTCTCAAGCAAAACATTTTGCTACTGACATGCTTGTCGCATGAACACATACAGATTTAAGTTCATAACAGGTTTAGATAGTCGTGGTTTTCATAAACAGTGAACAAAGCTAAGACGACCATTGAACTTTGCTAAGTATAGTACGTCATTAATAAAGCCATGCCGATGCATTGTATTGCATAATTTTATCTTTTGCCAGTGCCAGTTAGGAAAATAAAACTTCTTAAGGCATAACTCACATCATGAACTCCCAATACCTGGTGAAAGTTTCCCATTGGCCAGAAAAAGAATCTCCCTCTGAAGTTTAATTGGATGTTGTGGAGTTGACTGCTGGCTATATTAACCAATGAACATCTGAGCTTACAATTCGCTTTTACTGCTTTTTGGTTGCGTATGTAAGGGAGGGGTACCGAAAAAAAAGATTGGTGCGTGTGAGTGTGGTTAAACCGCCAAGGGAAAGTCTTTGGCTCTGGAAGCTTTAGGTTCATTTTCCTTCTTCTGTTTAACGGCTTCTGTCAGAAGCTGTAAATATCTCACTCGGCGGACGTGTCGGTAAGTTTTCCGCCCTTGAGGCTCGACTTTCGGTCCGGTGTGTGTGCTCTTGGGCGCCTCGCGCTCGGCGTCACGGACCGTGGCTCGGGCTCCGGTGTCACGCTGGTCCGCCTGAACCGGGCGCCTGTGCTCCGTGGCGGGCTCGGCCCGCTGGGAAACCGGCCGGCCGGGGTTTACTGACCGGGGGAAATCGCGCTGTATCGTGGGGGAGAACTTATAAATATGCGTATAGTGTGTGACTTAGTGGCAGAATTTTGATTTACCGCAAAAGGTCTAGTGTTTCACGGTGAGGTGCGTACCGGCAATAATAAAAGCACTCAATAAAGATAGCGATCAAGTTTTCATCATTACACCTACGGCCGTATCAGGCTACCTAGCCGGTTTAAGTTCAGTTAGTTAACCCAGCCGCCTAGTTTAGTTACTTATTTCACGTTGCTGAGAGCTATGCGGATGATAACAGGAAACGAGTGGCTTGCCATCCGTTAAAGTGGATTCACCAGCACAGTGGAATTGAGTCATTTGGGTATTTGAACGTCCTAGCCAGCCTGTTTATTTTTTTTCCCTTGAACCTCCTTGGCTTTCTTACAATAGCAGTTCTAAATGATTTTTTTTTTTTGCAGCCGATTCTGATCGTATTTGTGTATCGCCGCCGGTTGTCCGCCTACCGGGTGCTTCTTACTGGTGGGCATTTTGTCTCCCTAAATAGGGATATACGTGAACACACAGACTCACAGACGCAGATAACCTTAGATGCATCCTTCTATCTGTGGAACCCTTCCTCATGTGCTTGTTGGTGTGTGATGTTATGTGACCCCCCCTGTCCCCTCCCACCTATATGCTTTGTATGTTTAAATGTCAGAGTCCTTCGCAAAATAATCATCAACAGGGCGGCAGTGACTGGTCGTAAAATCTCTTGTTTTTTGTTTTAGTTTGTACTGTAATCCAGGCGATCCACGTAGGAATTTATGTGGCTGCTGCTGCCAGGGTTAGTCCAGAGCAGCTGTTCTTTCCCTCAAATCCCCCTGCCAGGGAACGGCTGCGGCCTACCAGTCCTGGGAACGTGATCGGCACGTTACCCTGGAGGCCCATCAGCAGGTTCAGGACAGGCGGGACAGTGTGTGTGTGTCCTGTTTTTTTAAATTGTCGCTTGGATGATGTAGACGGGCATAACCCATTGCAATCGCTGGCAGGTTGCACATGTTCCGAGTCTCAGAAGTCAGATGCTGTTGTTGATCCTCTGTTTTGGAATGCTGTCTTTGGCTGGGGAGGCAATTACAAGAACAGCTGAGCCTTTAATGGTGACAACCTCCCCCCCCCCCCATTCCATTTTTTCTTTTGTTTTAAAAGTAACCAACAAAGTTAGGGATTTCTTGCAGATGTATAGTTGTAATTATCTCCTTCTTGGTCAGACAAATTATTTTGGGAAAAACACGGACCGACTGTATCTAAGAAATCCAGGGATGTTTGCTGGTCCCGTTGTGATGACTGTAAACATTTGTGTTGAACTAGTTCCACGCAGAATGTAGCATAATGCATTGTATGTAGCATTCTCAAATTTTCTCATGGTTTTGGTTTTCATGAGAAAAAGGTAAAGTTGAGAAAATACAAGAATGTAATTTCTTTGTGAAGTGTAAACATGTAAATGTATGTGACGACTTGTTATACTGGTTGTCATGAACTCAGTGGCCTCTTGGCAAAGAAAAAATTAAATGTGGCCAATGCGATTGCATTGCTGTGTTTGAGGAAGACTGACTATGAAGTGGTGATGTATACATTTTACACAATGTTTTATTTTAGTTGAGCGCTTGCCATTTTAGAAAACTTAAACAAGGCATTATCTATTAAAAACTACATTTATTTTAAATGTACACTATGTAAGAAGCAATTCAGGATAAGTATGTCAGTGTGTGGGAAATAGCTTCTCATGGTTCAGTTAGTGATGAGTCTGTGTGTGCAGTGTTTTTCAGGGTTTTCTGTCTGGTCTCAGATTTATGTAGCATAACAGGATGTGACGTTACAAAAATGTGATGCCTGACAGTGATGTTTTCAGGCCACATCTGAACAGACGCTGGGTAGCAGCAGCACTCAACGGTTGCCTACAAAAGGCAATAACCTTGCAGAAAATCTGATATAACTTTTGATTCATATGTTGTGCTGTTGCATACAATGCACATATATGGTGTATTTCTGATAAGGATTTTCCAGAATTTTGTCCGTTCATTCATTCATTCATTCATTCATTCATTCCTCTTCCATAGCTCCTTATCCAGTACAGGGTCACAGTCAGCCTGGAGCCCAACGTTAATGGCACGTGTTATGAAAATGGCTTTTAACCTAGGCAAGTAAATGAAAGAGATGTTTCTGCAGCATACTATTTGGTTGTAGCATCACAGTACAGTACCATGCATCCGTGCCTTGCTGCAGTCTGACTCATTAAGGCATTAGTTCATCAGAGTGATGATTATTGAATCTGCCTCTCCCCATAGCTGGGCTAGGTTCTCTAGGGAACTGGATTTCCCATCCAGTCTTTTAAACTGAGCCACAGTAATACCAAAGACTCAAAGGTGGTAGCTGTGATGTGTTGAAACTGGTTAGGTGAATGGGATTGAGTAGATATGGGTGCTGTCTGTTATATGGAAATATGTTGGTTATGGGCTCAGAATATTCTTAGCAGCATTTTTGCCTGATATGTAGAATGGCTCTGGGTTTGTCTCATGCTTTCTGCCATCAGTTGCACTGAACAGAAGTGAAATTGTGAAGTTATTTGGTGGGAGAACTGCAGACCTGCCAGTCAAGCTGATAACTAGGACAGATGAGAGCCCTTACAGCTCAGATGGCTAAAGCCAACCCCAGTGCATGATGGTGTTTGCTGTGGCCGCCAACCAGAGCCATCTGGATGATGTTCTAATCCCCAGAGAGCTGTTTCATCGGAGTGTCAGTCCCATTTCCTGATTTCTTGTTTTTTTTTTATATATGGTGTGTGGTGCCACCCTTTGGTGTTCATTCCTCGAATAGTTTTACCTGTTCAGGTGGAAAAAACTTTCATTTCGGGAGGTTTTGCTTTAAACAACATCTGAGCTTGTCCTCAACTGGTAGGCATCCATAATCAGAACTGAACTTGCAGCGTTATCGGCTTCCCTTGAGTCAAGATTCATACAAGTTTATTAGTAGAGGTAAAAACAGAAATTAGATGAGACACATTGTCCGTAGATGGTGAACGGCCTTGCTCCTCTCTGTCATACTTCTCCTGTTTTTATTTCTGCCTGTAGATCATTCAGCGAGCTTCCTGTTTTGTGGTTAATTTTTTTTCTGTCTTTGGCCTCTGCAAATCTTTTGTGCTGAAATGTCAGGGTCAATAGTAGGGATGTGCCCATTGACATTTTTCAGTTCCGATCCGATTCCGATACAATAGCTCTTTTTACATTAAGATCTTATTATAATAAAAATCAATTTTACATTATGAATATCTTTTAAACTAGTAAATACAGATGAGAAAATGTATGCCAAAAAATCTTTAATTAGGCTACTAGAAACATGCATATCGTACTATTCCACCTCATTTGTACATCTTGATTTAAGCGTTTTTGAGGCAGCTTACGGTTCAATTTGAATATATTTTAGGAGAGTATACGTATACGTAAGAGGTGAATGCTTAAAATTTCCCAAAATGTTTCTCCCACTGGCAACAGCGTCACTTACACTTTGCTGTGATCGCAGCCCCTCGTGAATCACAAGCTGTAGTGAGTGCACAAAACAGCCCAACCTAGCGACTCCCAAATCATCCATTGCTTTATTCATAGCACTCATGTTGTCTCGCACAATTGCGTGTGCTTTGTTTAGTGGGATTTTCCACTAAACGCTACTCTCGCCCCTTTGTTTTTACAAAGATTACAAATCACCGTGCTGCTACTTGTTAAAAGCGTAAAATACTTCCAGATCATCACCCTCTTATCTGATGTTCTTAAGCTCCTCGTACTGCCAAGGGTTTGCGCATGACGTTGCTGCAGGCAGAAGTCACCGTGCTCACACCCAATGACTAGCAAATAATTAGCGTTCAGATTGAATGTCGCAAAAAACACAACTAAAATATGAAAAAGCTGTTGTGCGATTGATTGTACAAATAGCTCCCATTTCGTGTTAAATCTGTCTTTTTTGATCTGTCACGTATGGCTGATGCCCGTTCCGTCAAATAGGTCTGGATCGGCGCCGATATCAGTCCGAATATCGGATTGGTGCATCTCTAGCTAATAGAGTAGGAAATTAGTTTTGTACAGTGGGTATTTAATTTATTAGAATTTGAATTACATGCTGTTATAAAATACTTTATTTAGTATTGAAATGCCTTGAGCATTTCAGAATTTTATGTAGTGATAATTTATAAAGCTTTGGCTGATTTCCAGATTTCACGCATTCACTTAAGTTTTCTTTGAAGTTATTGTAATTCTAATATCTGTACAGGCTTTGAGCAGTGAATCTGTCTGGAGGCAGGGTTCTTCATCTCATGGCATTAATGCCTTCATCGGAACCACAGCCTTGGATTTGAGATTGTTTGAAAAGGGTTCCCACTGGCATTTGTGCGTCTGTCATCCTCCGTGCGACCATAGGCCTTGTGCACCCACGCCTGTGAAACAGAGCCCATTTTTATGTGAACAGTCGCCCTTTTTTTTTTTTTCCTTCTTTCTTTCTTTCTTTAAAGAGAACACTAGGTCATCCTGTGAAAAAATACCTCAGTTCTTCTTTTAAGGTGCTATCAAAATGGTTGTGAAAGTAATCTCTCTATGAAAACATCTCAGTTCTTTTTCAGTGCAGTAGTTGTGGAAATTAACAGTGTAGGCCTTTGTTCCCTTGTATATGATTTCCAGTCAACAACCCATTATTAATTTCTGTTCCCCAGAGCCTGCTTTGGCAGTTGAATAACACAATACAATCTGCCTTTGAGACATTTTACTTTATTTAGTGTGATTGAGCTGAAAATGGGCTCCCGTTCCTCATGTCAGCTTAGAAACTCCAGAATGGTCATGGTATAGTGGAGTTGACACGGGCCTAGTTTTACAGTCTTTTTAAACGATATGCACGCGTACTCGCACAGTCACACATGGCCCCTTTGTGCTGGCGTGTTTCTGAGGCCTTGAGTCCCCAGAACAGAAGCACTATTGAGGCCCATTGTGGAATGTGGGCGGAGTCTTTCAGCCAGGAGCGCGGGCACCGGCTGCAGGCCTGAGCACCAGGACAGAAGCCCTTCGCTGAATACCAGCACTTGCATATTCAAGTATTCTGCATGTGGATTTTTTATTTTTTTTCCACTGCATGCCTGCCCCCACTTTGACTCCCACCTCCAGCTTCATAACATTTGTAGGGGGTCTTTTTCCCTAGGAGGTAAAATTGTTTGTGGTCATGACTGGGAATAGTAATAAGTTCCAGCAAGTGTTTTTGGGGAGAGTGGGTTGGTGTAATGGCAGGCCAGTGATGGTGGAGAGTATTTAGGGGTTTGGCCATATTAGGAACAAACTCCGCCCATATATATGTTTGTCTGGATGCAATTACTATCAAGTTTCATGAAATGTGGAAGGGATTCTGCTTTTAACACTGTCTGTTGTGATTTTCAGCATCCCTCTAGTGAGGTCTTTTAAAAATACATGTTGTGTCACTGTGTTTGGCTGTGAGTTTTGCATAATGCGTGAATTGAATGCGCATTAACCAAATGGAACATTTAGGTAACCCATAACGCTTTTATGGAGGGCTGGTTACAAAACAGCCTGTGTGTTAACACGGAGTACCAATGAGGTTGCGTTTTGGTCACCATGCCAGGGTCGGCCTTGCTCTTGGCCTGCACCTGAACTTGTGGTCTTTTACAATCATAGCATTTCCCCAGGGTGACAAACTTGAGCCACACAGCGTTGCTCTTTCGTATGTCGTGCATATTTGAGCTGTGAAGTAACATGCTTCAGAGCCAGTGTGATTCACAATGGCCTGTGCTTCTCTAAAATATAAATTGCTTCAAACCGGTGTCCTGTAAGTGGAGGGTTTAGCTCAGGCTTTGCTTTTTCAGGAATAATTTCTTTGAACAAAGAGAACAAAATATCTGGCTAACAGCAGCTTTTTTGTCTCTGTAAAAAACGCATTAGGGTGGTTTTTTTTCCTCTTTCATTTTCTGTGAAATTACTACCAGTAAGCGTGAGGCAATCAGACAATGTTCACACAGGCCTTTTTGCACAGGCTGCTCTTGTAAAAAGATTCTTTATTGCATGGTTAGAATTAAATGGTAATTATTTCATAGAAAAATAGTTCTTTTTTTGGGGAAAAGCATCAGTTTATATTCTGTACTTGTTTTGAATAACTGAATGTGTGTTAATTGTAGTGACAGCTGTCCGCCCCCTGCTTTAGAGAGGACCTTGATGTGTTGTGTGTCCTGGGTTCAATTTCTAGGTATTGACTGGACACACTGGAGCTAATCAGTCCACTAGTACAGTATTTCCCAACCCAGTCCTCGGGGAACCCTGGACAGTCCACGTTTTTGCTCCCTCCCAGCTCCCAGCCAATCAGAAACACTGAATATCTGGTACAGGTGCGCTGGGAGCTGAGAGGAAGCAAAAACGTGGACTGGGTTGGGAAACACTGCACTAGTATATGCTATCAGTGTGCTAGGCTCTGCTAGTGGGCCTCAGATGGACATTCAGATTGGCTTTTGGGTGGTGTTTCTGTTAAGATCCTACCACATATCCGTATGTGTCATATTTCTCATCAAAGGTGCAACAAGTCCTTTGCTATGTACTTTGTCATCTGCTAGGAATAGTCTTTTCACTAAGATTAAAATGGGCTACCTTGTTCAGATATTTATGCTGGCCATCAGATGTACTACCCTAAGTTATCTTCAGTATAATTTTTATTGGCCTGTGTTTTTTTCCTCTGATGTGATTGTGTTTGTTTAGAAATGACAACTTGAAGTAATGTTTTAGTCAGAGAAATGACTGAATTCCCAATTATCGCGTTGGCTGTGAAAATCAGGTAACCAGATCTAAATTTTTATTTTTATTTTTTTTAGTTTGTGCACCAATGTAGAATCTTTGACTGATACCGATTTACAGGGATGGGCATTTCAGGTAGTATTACTAGTTGAATTTGTCCTGTGATAAATCAAATCAAAAAATAATTTGATTATCCCACAACCCACATGGAGCAATTTTGTGTATGGATCAAAATATTTATTTTTCCCTTGTGAAATAAAATTTGTTGCTGCTAAAGGATAATATAAAATATTCTGTATTTGACTTTAAAACCTCAAATATAAAATCGACTTAAATCCATATCCACCACCCAAGGCTGTTACACAACATTCCTACAATATACTTGTATCATACAGTACAGCTGAGTGGACAATAGACTCCCACCTGCAAAATTAAAAGCATCATTACATTTCGACAATGTTAGCCTAAATGTAACCAGGCTTGCCACTTTTGGAACCATTCCTTCATGCATTGCAATGGACTGCAGTCCCATGGTGACCCTACCATCCTCACTGTAGGTAATTGTATTGTCATAGGTGATTAGGCATATGATTGTGGTATCAAGAACTTTGATGATTGTGTTGAAGCCATGCGATTATTGCATGTAAAGCAGTAATAGGCTGGAGGTGTCTGGCCGTGCAATTACAAGTGAGCAGTAAGTCCAGACAATTTTGCATATGTGAACTCGTGTCTTCCTCATGCCATCTACAGGAATGGAGAAAATGGGGTTATGCAACACACTTGGAGCTTGCATTATAAAATGTTGGCATACTCACAGTGCACATAAGCATAGATTATGTCTGTGTGTAAACTTCCGATGGATGAAATTAAGTTGAATTCTGGATTGTAATTTGTGAGTCTGAATCCCCTGTTGCACTTGATGAGCATTATAATGGTTTTAAAGTTTTCAGCAATGTTGAATTTTGTATGCTTTATTAGAAAATATCTCTATTTTTTGTATTAAAAGTTATTTTATTTAACCATTTCTTGGGAGTTACTAGATACCCTGGGAATGGGTGGTGAACTTGGACCCTAGGTCAGACAACAAGGTACAATGCTTTGGTTTCTTAAAATTAGAGATGCGCCGATCCGATATTCGGACCTGTATTGGTGCCGATCCAGACCTATTTGACGGATCGGGTATCTGCCATCCGTGACATATGTCGTGACGTGACATATGACCGATACATACTTATTTAGGTTTTGGCAGTCTCTAAAAAGACAGCACCTATTTCATGTGTATATATAGTATATTTGTACAATCGATCGCATAACAGCTCTTTCACATTTTAGATGTGTGTTTTGCGGCATTCAAGCTGAACGCTAACGCTGCCCCTCAGCGGGTGTGAGCGCAGTGACTTCTGCCTGCTGTGACGTCATACCCTTCTCATTAGGGGGAACATAAGAGCATCACATAAGAGTGTATGTGATTGATCTGGAGGTATTTCACGCTTTTAACTGCAACTAGTAGCACAGCAATTTGCAGTGAGAGTAGCATTTAGTGGAAAATTCCACTAAACAAAGCACACGCAATTGTGCGCGACAATGAGAGTAATATGAACAAAGCAATGTATGATTTGACAGTCTAGCATGGGTTGTTCTGCGCACTCGCTGCAGCTTGTGATACATGAGGGGCTGTGATCACAGCGAAGTGTAAGTGATGCTGTTTCCAGTGGGAGAAACACTGGGGCATTTTAAGCATTCGCCACTTGCATATTCTAGCTTGGAAGATATTCAGATTTAACAGCAAATTTCTCAAACACTTAAATCAAGATGTACAAACGAGGGGGAGCAGTATGATATGAATGTTTCTAGTAGCATAATTAAAGATTTTTTTGGCATACATTTTTTCCATCCGTATATACTAGTTTTAAAATATTAATAATGTATAATTTATTTATTATATTAAAACTTTGAAGTAAAAAGAACTCTTGTATCGGTATCGGAATCAGATCGGAACTGAAAAAATGTGGATCAGCCCATCTTTCTTTAAAAGGAAAAGCACCAGAGATGTGGCACTACCCCACAAAGGAGAAATAATTTGCTATCCGTATCAATCATTGACACTGATGAGGGTCGCTTTATAATAAGAATACACTGGGATTCAACACCACAACTTCATGATGCAGCTCATAACCTTCTCCACTTTGAGATGGGCAGTCAGTCTTTATGTACCTCATCTGTTCTCGAGGCAACAGCTGGCTGCCCCCCCCCCCCCCAAAAAAAAAAAAAACACCCAGAACTGCCCTGAACAATAACTATGTTCTGGAATGTAAATGACCTGGACAATACACAGAGCCGTTTGAACGTTCTGAAAGGCTAGTTAGATGGGCAGCTATTCACAGGTTTTCAATGTGGCCCATTGTTTGACAGTCACAGGTTTGTTTGTCACCATCTATCTGGAGCTTTTTGCTACCTCAAGCGAATGAAAGCTGTGTTTCGACCTTTAGTTATGCTTGAGGTGACTTATTACATGTTTTAAGCAGAAGTTACTCTGATGATGTCATTACTGAAAGTTCTCTAAAGATAACTGACGGATTTTGCATATGTAGGATGACCCTAATATACCACTTGCCGAGTGTCATCTGGTATAGTGACAGGCCAATGGAAAGGTCTTTCATATCAGCCTCATTTGAAACTGTACTCGAGGCATTAAAATTAGAGCTTGCCTTTCTGCAAAGATGTCTAGTATAAGTTTAACATGGCTATACCAGCTAAGCAAAAGCAAGTAATTTAAAGAAATTTGCTCACCCTTGTAAAAGTGTGCTTGACAGCCCTCCCATACTTAATGTTAAATTTTAAATAAGGCCTCTTGTTGCCATAGAAACCACCAGCTATTCATAAGGTGGTTGTGTTTACAGAAACAGAACTGGGTTGGCCAGTCTCTCTCCCCACCCTCCCCACCCCCACCAAACTCACTGTCAACCAATCTGTTACACCAGGTGCACTTGGTCAGGTGACATACTCTGCAAATTAACAGCTTCTCTAAGTAGTTTGTGTATGAACTTCAGTATTGTACTTTTGATGCATTTTATTGCCCCTCTGTTAAAGATTTAATTAGTGTGCTGGTGGAGGCAGTTGCAAATAGTTTCATTTACTCTTCTTTTTAATTAGAATAAGGCAAAGAGAATAACTTATCTGCTTTCATCATGGGGAGTGCTGTGGTTGTGGTGATCCTTGTTTTAGCAGCTAGGTAGGTGAGTTACTGTGTGGCTTTCTAATATACACTCAGTGACAACTCAGGCGGAGTGGTGGGACTGAGATGAATCTGTATGTGGTGGAAGGTCATGTGACTATTGCAATGATTATAATATCTGATCAAACAAACAACAGAGTTGGCAGTATGAGCCCACTGCTGGTCCTATGTCAGTAGGTTGTGACATGCCCTCGGGCCTGGATAAGGTGAGGAAGGGAGTCATACAGCCGTTGTATCCTCTCCTGTGGCAATTCCGCCGACAGCTGTTGTAACTAGCCCTCAAGATCCTGCAGATTGGCAATGGGTCTGAGTTGACGTCTGAGCTGTTGCCACGCATGTTCGATTGGGGAAAGGTCAGGGGGCCTAGCTGGCCACAGGAGGACCTCAACATGACGCAGGCAGTCCATAGACCAGGGGTGCCCAACTCCAGTCCTGGAGGGCCGGAGCCCGGTGTAGGTTAGTTCTTTCCCTGTTCCACCATAAATGATTCAGCTCAAGAGCTGTGTGATAATTGGCACAAGGAGTTGAATCAGGTGTGTTAAATGCGGGGGAAACCCAAAAATGTGCAGGGCTCTGGCCCTCCAGGACTGGAGCTGGGCACCCCTGCCATAGACGGGCGTCGTCTTGTTGAAAGACTGTACCAGGGTGCTGTCTCAGGAGGCATGTGGACGCAGGATGTCACTGACGTAGTGCTGTGCAGTCAGAGTCCCCCGAATCACTGTCAGAGATGACCTGAAGTTGTACCCTATGGATCCTCACATGAAGATGCCAGGAGTGATGCCAGTGTGTCTCTCCACGGCATTGGTAGGATTGGTCCTCTCCCCTCGCCACTGCCATACGCGCACATGACAGTCATCCGTGGTAATGCAGCACCGAGATTCATTGCTGAACATGGTAGGACGCCACTCGTCATCAGCCCATGCCTCCCTGTTACGGCACCCCTCCAAACGCAGCCATCTCTACGCTGGTGTTAACGGCAGCATACGCATGGGACGGCGAACCCGTAGTCCGGTTGATGCCAGTTGTCGAGACACGGTGCGGGATGACACGGGGTGTTGTAGAGATTCCAATACCTGTGCCCGGATGGCAGGCGCAGATGTCATGGGGTTCTATAATGCTTGGCATACAATACGACGATCCTCCCTTGGTGTGGTCTGTCTTGGGCGACCAGAACCTTCA
Source organism: Paramormyrops kingsleyae (assembly GCF_048594095.1). NCBI lineage: Eukaryota > Metazoa > Chordata > Actinopteri > Osteoglossiformes > Mormyridae > Paramormyrops > Paramormyrops kingsleyae. The sequence goes on from NC_132815.1 coordinate 10,079,805, forward strand.
CAATGTGTGTGGGTGCCCTCAGGTGCCCATTGGTTCCAACATCGGGTGACTGTGACATCTGCATACCTTACGTGCCGAGCAATTGCACGATACGACCACCTGGCCTCATGCAAACCCACAATGCGACCCATATCAAACTCTGTCAAGTACTGCTAATGCTGTCTAACGCCTCTAAGAGACGTCCTCTGTGTCTGGTGACTGGACGTGCCAGCTTCTTGCAAATTGAATCATTTACATACCCATCGTTGGTCTGCACATGTACCAAATTACATCCAAATCAGACCATTACTTCATTTTTTTTGTCACTGAGTATATAGAAGTAATGTGATGAGAGGCAATTAGTTAGCAGAAAATACTTTGTTTTAATAAGGGGAACGTTTTGCTTAAGTGCTGACTAGATTATTAACCAAAAACTGTTTATCCCAAAAAATCAGTTGCTCAGCATGTGAGGCATGCTGATGTCTGTCGCCTGATGTTGGAATCAATGGGCACGGGAGGGCACCCACACGCGTCGTGAAGGTTTATCCCATCATGTTGATGGACTCGTGTTTTTCTTTGGGATTTGAATTGGCAACCTTTTGATCCAGTTTCTTGACCACTGTTTTAGATGGTTCGTGTAGTGTGATGCGGGAGCTCTGACTGGCTGTAATGTCACCCAATAGAGAGGGACAATTCCATATAAGGAAGGTGCCCCACTAGCAGTGCTCTTGCAGGCCGGTTGCCACAAAATCCGTTTGCCGCCTTTGTTATTCTGTGGTGTGCTTTGGTGTCACGTGTGCTATAGTGAGAGTATAGTACTTCTCCATTTATAAATTGTGAGTGAAGGGAGGGAAGTGGAGGACTGCTTTATATTATAATGAAAAGATCAGCCTGTGTTGGAAACATCAGAATGCTTTGTATTTAAAACACTAAAAAGAATTACATGTCCCATCATGCTTTTTGGTGTCATAAGGATTTTATCTTGTGTATCAGTGGTGATAAACTTTCCACAGAGAATTGCCGTTTTGAGAAGATACCTACCTGAGAGACTATAAATCCAGTTACATAAATTGAAGGTGTGAAGATGGCTTTGGAAAACATGTCTGAGCAGCAGCAACAATAAGGAATTGTCTTGTAGCCCTGCTTGAACAGAAATACCAACATGGATTGTCTTGCTGCTTGTCAGTAGTTGTTGATGACACTTGATCAGTTTGTGCAGCTTGTCTGTTCAGCTCAACCTGCAGTGTTTTAATCAATCTTTGGTTTAGTTGAGCTGGCATATCCCTGTATCCCCTTCATTTATAATAGTCTATTTCAGAATGGAGCTGAAATCCTGCAGCTGAGGCTTGCTTGCCTAGTGATTGGTGGCATCATTGTACCGGCAAATATAGCTTTGAAAACTTCCTTGATCAGCTTTTGTCTGTAATGCAGTGGCTGTCACTGCTTTTTTTTTTTTTAACCTGTATTATTTCGTTTTGATAAATTTGGAACCAGAAAACATGCAGAAAGACTGCAGCACATCTAACCTTTCTGTTCCTTTTGAGATACCCAACACTACTGATGATAACCGTAAATCATGGTATCTGACACATTTTATGTTTGTGGGAAATCTCACTAGAAAATTGATTACAACCTGTGACTTTTGAAAGCCACTTGTGTTTTGTAACCATTAACTTCTGTTCAGTAGCCCCGACAGTCATTTGATATTTGGTATGTGGGTAGGCTCAACATAGCCTAAAGAGGACGTGTTTCTAATCATCTCCTTTTGTCGGCAAGGACAGCGATATCACTTACACCGCATTGAATAATTTAGCGATGTGTTTAACCCGGAGGGAAGGAAGTCAGAGGAACAGCACATTCTGGTGGATGCGTTCCAGGTTATAAATTATTCCAAGTGGTAATGACTGAATTAACAATTTAATGTGCACTAGTGTGTAATGCTGTTGCAGTGGAATAACTTTATTATTATTATTTTTTTGCAGTAAGACGGAGCGAGCGAATGATATAAAAGAGGACCAGTTTACCAGATAAGGTAATGCTCTTTTGTTGTATTTCTACAGTTTGCGTTAAAACATGGTATGGGGTTGATGATGATATTGTTATGCCACTTCTGGCATTCGTGCAACATGTGACCAGGATGAAAGTTATTCAGTGGTGACCAGAAGTCCATTGGCTTATCAGGTTCCTTACAGCTTGGAAATTGAATATTCAGTGTGAAACTTTATGAAGCCATGCACATTGGTGTGATGTGATTGGTGAGAATTTCTTTGAATGGCAAATTCAAAAGGGACTGCAAGTAAGTGATGTTATTCCCTTAAAAAGGGGGTCCACCGGTTCAGCTAACAGGTCATTATCAGGAGTTAACTCGTTCAACAAAGCCCTGATTAAATAAGGAATGCAAGCTGTTGTGCTCAGTGCATCTGCAGAAGTTGTTGAAGCGCAGGTTGAATGTGCCTCAACATTGCTGAGATCATAAGTGAATTGAGAAGATTGCAACTGTGTAAAATGTTTTGTTCCCAAAATTAAATGTGTACCTCCATAGTAGGGACATATGTGGCTTGTTTGTTTATGACATACCCCTGCCTTTTGAGCTAAATCAAACCCCATCAGGGTTGGGTAGAGTGCTTTTGTCACTTCTGAGTATTTATGAGTTATTGGGAAGGATTGGTGCTGTAACTTTTTTGGACAAACTAACTTTGCTCTTTCCAGAAAGGGTTGGGTGGTTTTTTTGCAACTGGGTGGATCCATGTTTCTTTGGTTAATGTGCCCTCATCACATCAATGGCTGTATATGCAATTTCTCTTAACAGCACAGCACATGGCAGTCCCACCAGTCTTTCCTCTCGTTTGCAAGGGCTCATCATGAATCATTTGGAAGAAGAGTAGGCTTCTTAACCCGGGTCGTTGTCCTGTCTTTCCATCTTGTGCCCTAGGCTTCTGTCAGCAGGTAGTCCTGCATTGTTTTAATTGGTATGCAAGACAGGAAGCCGTTGTGAATCTGCAGTACTCATCTAAGCCAACTTAACCACACGCAGACAAAATGCTGCTGTTTCCATTTCCCTTTCCTTTGTGCTTGCATTAGAGGCAGACTGGCACCAACTTTTCTCATGAGCTGATCCTGAGTGCAAAGCAGAGATGTGTAAAATCATTTAAGTCCTTTTAGGGCTTGGGGAAACATTTAATGTCTTTGTCATTCTATGTTTTTTTTTAATATCTGTAGGCTCATGGAACATGGAAGACTACTGTTTATTTAACAATTATTTAACTTGTTGTTTAACAATTGCATTGGCACTTGCTGTTTGGTGGAAGACTGCAGAGTACTTTTTGTGTGAAAATGCTGATGAACCTGCCTGTATTTTCTTCTGGAAACAGCCCTTGTGTAGAGTACAAGGCTACCTCCTGAAAAGGGTAGACTAACAGCCCTCGCAGACAAAATAGTTTTAGAATGTGTAATTTTGCGCGTATCTCCATCTGACCTCAAATTGAGCTAGGACTTTCGGCTTCCAGTGATCTCCATTGACTGATTCGGTTTAGACTACTGTTTTTCTACAGTTTATGGAATCTCAGCAGTGCCCTCTTGTGTCTATTCAGGAAAAAGAGTAACAGCCTTTAAAAATCTTGGAAGATACATATGGTTATCAGGCATTTTTCATTCGTGCTAGATTCTGAGATTGAGTTTCTGTAAGGTTTAGTAGGCTTACCTTTTTAATATTTGACAACACAAGTTACGTATTGTACAGTCAACCCTGTCATTTCATGGGGGTTAGGGGTCCAGGCCCCCCGTGATCTGGAAAAACTGTCTTAAATTCTTTGGTACCCTTGATCCCCTTGGCGAGTGAAGCAAAGGAAACGCAAGATACACAGATCACTGCGAGATATCACATGACAGTCTGCCATAAACACTCTTGGGTTGTGTCCGAAATCGTGCACTTGCGCACTTTTAGTGCACGATTTTAGGGCGTAGTGCGTTCACCCTGACAACTAAGCTAAAATTCAGTGCACTGGAAGTACCCGGATGGTGCACTGAAAACGGGCAGAAAACGCAGTGCAGAATGATGGACACTACTCGCACTAAACGGACGCCATTTTAACTACATAGTGGAAGGGGAGGGACTTTTGACAAGTTTTCAAAGTTGAATAATGGTGGACAACAACACAGACACGCAAGCCCAAGTGGAGTAATGTTAATAAAATTATTTTACTGATGTATACTGCGGTGTGTAGCCTGTCACTCTCTGACGACAGTTATAGATAATTTGTTTGAGTTAGGGTTAGGGTTTTATCGATTATATCGACTTAGAAGAGTTAGCACACGTAAATGCTAGCAGTTTTTTTAGCTGGTTAGGCGGTCGGAGGTTATACATGTTATAAATGTTCTATGTTGAAGTTTGTAAATGTTACTTACTCGTTGTTATTGAACCTCCAGAATCGCGATCAATGCTAGTCCGTCACTTCCGGTAAGTGCAAAACGTTAGTGTTCCATTTAGGACAGCACTTACCCATGGTAGTGTGCACTACAGAAGGAAGTGCGCAGTACGCACTACATCTCAGTGCACTGACGCAAGTGCGTGATTTCGGACACACACTTGGTGTCCTTCGAAACAGCACTGTACACATTTTATGCAATAGAGAGATACTCAACTTTGTATCTGCTGGCCTTTGTGTGTTGCCTGCAGCTTTTGCAGAACTCCCAAAAAATTCCCATTTGATTTGATGCCAAAATTGCGATGGGGAAAGTTTTGATACAGGAGGGTCAACTGTATCTGTATTTGGGTACTTCTAGGAAGATTTGGCAGTACTCTGAACTTTGAAATACAATATACTCCATTACATTTTCTCTCTGGGATTCAATGACAAGTGGAATTTGATAATGTGATTTCCTTAAATTTAGTTTTTGGGCTTTGTAATTACACTTAAGAGTTGCGTCAGAGCTATGTGGAACAGTTGGACAACTTGGGTGTGTTAGAACCAGGGCTGTGGAGTCGGAGTCGGAGACAATTTTGGGTACCTGGAGTCGGAGTTGGCAAAAAGTTAACCGACTCCGACTCCTACTAAATTTAAATGGGAATTAAAAAAGTAAGTTGAAATGTCCCAATTCACAAACGGTCATAACGAACTACTTCTCTGCTGTAAGAATAAAGCCCAATGCATGCAGTGCATAATGTTACCACAAAACGAACATGTCAAGTAACCATGAAGCATGCTTTTCATTGACTGTATGCGTCACTATATGGGATGTAATGCACAGGTAAGGTGCGGCACCGCTTTCCATTGTGTCGTGTTCCACTGTTACAGGGAACTGTGAACCTAGCCTAAAGCCCCCCCATACATTTACAGATGCACTGCCGATTTTTCGGCCGTTCAACGAGTCATCACGCGTCAAACGCCTGAAAAATCACCTGGTGTGTTCTCAGCTCCGTCGGCTCCCCTTCGCTATGCGCTACCCTTGAAACCTTGTTTTCATTGTGTTTGTCTTTAATCTGGCATTATAGTAGAGTGTTGGCTTCCTAGCCAGTAGTTCTGTGGTGAAATGACATGTATGTTGCCTTCCTTTCCTTCAATGGATGTAGAAAATACATTAGCATAGTATATACATACAGAGGAGTCGGAGTGGGGGAGTCGGAGTGGGGGAGTCGGAGTGGGGGAGTCGGAGTCGGAAGATTTTGAAACTGAGGAGTCGGAGTCGGAGCATTTATCTACCGACTCCACAGCCCTGGTTAGAACCTTGTGATTATTCTTCCCTTCTGAAGCTCGCACAGCTTATTCAATAAAGGAGAATTTTCAGGTGCACTAAGGAAGGTGTATTAGACATTTTCCTCTAATTTTCTTTCCTGTTGCTAAAATTGTACATCCAGTTTACACAAAGCTCTGACCTGTTATATACCTGTCAGTTGTACACATTTCAAACAACTTTAGGATGAGGGCATTGCATAAGGGTCCAAGAGTGGCTTCTGCAGTCATCTGGATTATGGCTTCTGTACCTTTGCTGTTTGTCTAGCCACTGTCCTGTTGCAGCTCAGGAAATCATTCTGATGCTCTGTCTTTCCTATATGATCAGTGGTAGGGATCCGTTTTTTTTTTTTCTTTCTTCTTTTTCATAATCGTCATATAAAATTTCCCACAAAGAATCAGGAATATATAGGGGTTAAATTCCTGAACCTAAATTTTAAGCCTGATGCTGTTGGATTAACAGGGACAAATTTTAAGTCTTAAGTAGCAAGTATATATTTAATGCACGAGTTGGAAATGACAGGATACGAATAAAGAAGGCTGCCTTTAGGTACCTGATGTGTAGTGAGAGAGCCGCTGGCTTCAGAAGTAGCTGTGGTAAGATTGGTGGCAGGTTGGAGTGGACTGAAGGTGCTTAACCGCATGAGTAAACGTACAGAGTAGAGGTCGACCGATATTGAATTTTACCGATACCGATAGCTAGGTTGGTCCGTACTTGCCGATAACCGATTAATTAACCGATAGTTTTTTAAATGGATACTGGATTTAAAAAAAAAAAAAAAAACTAAATTAAAACACAACACTACATGTAAAATAGTACTAAACTTTATTACAAAAACCAAACAAAAAAACAGTACTGAATCATGAAAATGTGCTATATGAAATAAATATGAATATATTAATAAATATTGAGGTAAATTAAAGACATGCTTTCAAACTGAAAGAAAAAGTAACACTCCAAATAAATAAATAAAGTTACATACAAAATGAATTATAATAATAATTATATAATTATATAATATTATAATTATATATAATATTAATTATATAAATGTATATTATATGTGTAGTCTCCCACTATATTTGCTTCTATTTTGAAAACTTTTTTCTCTCTCCATAGGCAGAGGTTGACCAAACTGTTTGTGTAATCTGTTAACAACGCTCATTATATACCCGTCTTTTTAGGCAAGAACCAGATAATGAGTGTCACGTCATGAAATGGTTTTAATACGAAGGGAGCTGTATTACGTGATAACAAATTTAATAAAAACATCGTAAGTTAGGCCTATAATAGTAATGATTTCATTTCAAACAACAAATATATTATATAGAGAAGGTGAGCAAAGTATCAACAGAGCTTTTTGAAACTCCGAATCAGTAAAACACTGCGTCGCAAAAAGATTCACTGTTTCGAAGCGCTCCAGTCGGATCCCCCCCATCCCCCCGGCAAATCGCACCCTGTGCCTGAAGATAAAAAGAACTGAAATCGAATGCATTCCTGATGGTAACAATCATGACATTAAACATTTGGGTCGGACTTGCGTGTATTTTTGCCACATTATTTTAACCGCTTGATGTACTGCTAATGTTAGCGTCCTCTCAGCCTTGTCGACAAACATACTGCTGTTCTTTCTCCAATGCAGAATCTAATCAACAAATGAATTACTTTATATTGAGATGAAAACATGTACTGTAGTGTACTGTATACATACCTTTTCGCTGTCTGTGTTTTAAACGTGCATTTGAAGTGTCAGCGTTGTCCGTGCACCGCGCTCTCTCCAGGCAGCTTGCGCTCTCCTTGCAACTAACAGTATCACGTGTCAAAACAAAAGCATGTGCTTTACAGCGATTTTCGCCTATAGAGGCGGCTCTTGCCATAGATATATATGTTGGCTCTCGCACTGTATAAGGACAACGGACCGTTCTCAGCCGCAACCCGGAAAAACTATCGGCGTGGATTTTTGCCGATAACCGATAGTTCCGGGAATCAACTATCGGTGCCGATTAATCGGCAAAACCGATACATCGGTCGACCTCTAGTACAGAGGATCTCAGTTTTTATATAAACTTAGAAATCATATGTCGTACTTCCTTCTCAGGCATATTATGCCCCAGAATGTCATTGAAAATGCCCTTGATGTGTAATTACGAGGTATGGCAATCGCTGCAATGTGGAAATGGGTACTGAGGAAATTGCAGCCACTCGTAACCTTTCTGGTGAGTCTTCAGGGCATCACTGTAGCATCATTGAACTGCACTTGGGAGCCTCAGTGGCAATCAAAACCAGTAACTTGGGGAATACCACCACCACCCCCCCCCCACCCCCATCTTTAGGATGAAGAAAATCGAAGAAAATCAAGCGGATGGTTTAGTCTTCTTCCTTTTAAAGTTTTCATTTCTTGAGGAAAGTTTGTGTGAGTGTGTGTGTGCAGGGGGGTTTCGGCACATGACAGGACTTGATGGTCTGACTCAGACTCTGACCAGCTGCTCTGTGGCAGAGTGGGGGGTGGCTGTAGTGTGCCAGGGCAGATCCAACACTAGGAGTTCTGCCAGGAGTGAGTCCAGGCCAGCAGCGACGCCAGCCGGCGGCTTGCTGGGGAGTCTGCTGTTGGCTCTGACCACCCGCTGAAGCTGTGAAGCGGGTCTTTGACAGGCGGCCTGATTGACCCAGCCCCCTCCCCAGGCCCCATTGCCCCACAATCATGTGAGTTAAGCGTGGGAGGGCTTTGTCTGCCAGCTTGACCCATTTCTATTTTAGCTCTAGGTAGCAATGCATACATACATTTTTCATTTTTTTTTAATTATTGCAAAATAGTCGTTGTAGGTTCTCAAAGTTTTTTCGATTTATTCATGCTTTCGCCTTTTTTCTGGTGATTTTCTTAAATCTTTGCTTAATAGAGCAGTTGTCATTTTTAAAGAATCCCTTCCTGTATCACATTCAGGAAGATTGTTTGTTTGTTTTTTTTTTGTGGGGTTTTTTGTTTTTTTATTTTATTTTAAAGTTGCTTCCCTGAAAAGCACTTCTTAGCACCTGTGGACTTTTAAGTTTCCAAAAAGATGTAAACTTCTGTGCCTGGCCACCAGAGGGCGAGATCAGGCAGCAAGTTGTATCACAGAGCAATCCCATGCAAATGGCATAGGATTTATATCTACCATCAACTACCTGGGAACATTTTGCTTAATATTTTAAATTGCTGCTGTTCACAAATCCTTATACGAGGCAATGTACTGTTACTCTGGCTCCTCAAAATATGAAAGCTTAGAATGTAATTTTTTTGTGGAGTGAAAATCAGTCAATCAATCAATTTATTTGTATAGCACATTTACAAAGACAAACGTGTTGACAATCACTATGAAGGATACATCAAGGCTAAAGAAAGATTGAACTATAAAAACAAATTTTGAAATTAAAACCCATAAAATCATAGCTCATTATTAAATGAACAAAAACACACAGATATTCAGTGTGAAATGGTCAAAGAGACAAACGTTATAAGGACCAACAACTCAAACAATTCAATCAATTAGTGCCTTATAAAAGGCGAAAACAAAAATTATATAAAAATAAAGATTAATCAACGTTTAAAAACGAATGGGGGGGGGAAAAAAGTTAGTTCTGAGAGTTAGGGGCAGATCGTTCCAATGTTTTGGTCCAACAGCAGCAAAAGCATGATTCTCAACAGTCTTTATATGGAATCAAGAATTGGCCAGTAGTTATTGGTTACTGGACCGGAGAGAGTGGCAGGGAACACATGGAATACGTATCTCAGAGATGAAAACAATCAAACTTTGTACTTGGTTAATATGACAAGATTATTTTTTGCCATGATAGACTTTTTCCTATATACATTATTGTTCCTTGGGTAGGCCACAGGCGAACAGCGATAAATGCATGGGGGAAGTGTTTAAATATGTATTAAGCATTTAACTGAATATAATGGGTTTCTCAGTTTTGGCTCATCAAAATATCCAAGATTTAATTCTAAAAATGTGCACGTAATGCACCAAGTTTCATATATTAAGCTTTTATTATGTGTGGTTATTCAAATTTGAGTGAAAAATACAGTGGTGAAGTGAAAAGGGGAAGGGAAGCCTGTTGCATTACTAAAAGATCCTGCAGGGGGCAGCGCTTTCCTTCTAGTAGGGGAGTCCCCCATGCCGCTTCAGACTAAATAGCCTAGGCTTGCGTTAAGTGACAAAGATGGCAAAAAAAAGAGAAGCTGCCGACAGCATAGGAAATCCAGAGAGCTGCACAGCGAGGTTGTCAAAACAAGCACACAATGTCCACCTTCACGCAAGCGTTCTGCCCCTGCCGTTTTGGCTGACAGTCCCCCGTGTTCGGCACACAATGCGGCTTCTGTGGACAGAGCGTCTCCCCCTAATGAAAACGGGGAGGCCGCAATCAACACAGCATGCCCGCGCCCTGTGATAAATCACTATGTAAATGCAATACGTGCTGTGTGGGATAGTTTAGGGGGGTTGCAGAGAGGGGTGCTGAATTTTGGCCTCGTGTCACGGCAGTACATACTGAGGTCTTCGTGTTTACTCTGAGCCCAGCTCTTGGGGTCCTTTCTGCTTTCAGGCCTTGCTCATTCATAAATGTCCCCATCTCCAAAAATGTGGGTGATCTCAGACGGCGCCTTCAAGCTCAAGCATGTGAAATGAACAAGGTGTCGTAAGGAATGGAGTGGTCCGTGTTTGTCGTTACAGACTTTTATCCAAAGACAGTTTGCCAAGCATCCCTCCCCCTTGGTTAATTATTATTATTAGAGCCATGACTTTTAATGAAGCCAGTCCGGTTAGGTATCTAGCGCCTAATAAAACTGATCTCCAAAGCCTATGTGCGAGCCTCCAAGGGGAGGCACTTAGATACATGGTAAACTGGTGGAACTACCATTCTCCATGGGTGAAGTCTTTGTTAGGATGATTTTAGCAAATGCTATTGTACCAAATGAATTGGCCAGCCGAAGGAGCACATAGGTTTGTCAATCTCCATTTGGTGATGTCTTCTGTTATGCTAATGTATTTACAGCCTTCGTATTAATCATAAGTTAAAACCTAAAATTTTAATTTCCGCAAAGGTCCAATGTTTGTACGTCTGAAATGCTAAGAGTTTGAATGTCACTCAGGCATTTTGCAAAGATGCATCTCCAGAGAAACAGATTTAGGTTTCTGTGTTTGCTTGGCTACCTTTGTCCGCGGGTGTGTGTGTTCTTGAACAGCTGTTATTACTATGAAAATTTTATTATGCTGTCTGTTGCCGTGTTTGTTTCTGCTATTGGACCCAGTGCTTCCTCCTCATGTTTCTGTTCTCGTCTCTCCCCCACTAGGTTTGCTGGGATGGGTAATCTTCTGAAAGTCCTAACAAGAGAAATAGAAAACTATCCTCATTTTTTCCTGGACTTTGAAAGTAAGTTTTCAGGAGGGACGTGTGCATGTCTGTACGTGTATGGGGGGGGGGAAAGTGGGACCTTGGGGTTCTTCCCATTCCTGGTCAGCATGTGGTCTGTATTTACGGCTTTCTGGAGGGCTACGCAGAGAGACCAGGCCGTGGACGGGATTTCCGAAAGACACTGCTGATTCGGGATGTGTGATTTGCATTCTCCTCCTCTCCGCTTCTTGTCTTTCAGAATCCAAATGGGGAATCTGTTAAAACTTCTCACTTGCACAGAGCTTCACCAGGGTCCAAACTTTTTCCTTGACTTTGAGAGTGAGCAGTGGGCCTATAGGCCTGACGTGTTTCTTTTGGTCGTCTGGTTCCCCACATCGCTACCCCCCCCCACCCCCCACCCAGCCCCAGTGCCTGTTAGATAGCAGAACTCAGTGCACCAATTGGCAAAACAATGTCCCTCCAGTTTCACTTTTCCCACTCGTTCCCATATTGTGTTAAAAATGGTGTACCATCTGTCAGTCTGTACCTGAGTTTCTATTATTGTCTAAGTACAGACTGCATATTGCTAAATTGGTATTAAATAGTTATTTTCTTATTTAATGAAAGTTGATTGTTTTGCCAATTCATAATGCATGATATCTTTAACATTTAAAATTCCACTAATGAACTGACATTTAGGGTGTAACTCGTAATGTGTCTGACATAATTAATTTTAACATTTTTCTGCATGCTTAATTATAGTCGTGTGTTTTGGAAGTTACAAAATTAACTGCAGCATTTGAAATACTGGAATGTGCTCTTTATGCTAACATGATAGCATATAGAATGTTAAAGTTTTCTTAGTTTGCCAGGTGGTTAATCTTGAGCTGCCCCCCCCCCCCACTTTAGAAAACTGTTAACAATGCTGTAAATGCTTCCTTAACACTGCAAATTATTTCCCTTGATGGGGGATCATGTGAATTGACAACGCAATCTCAATTTGCATAATTACCGCACTAACGTGGCTGTTCGCCCTGCCTGTCTTCGTATTGCGTACTGTGAAGATTACTGCCTTCCTCTCTGCTTCCATTCAGCAAGGGTTACCACTCAGGCAATTTCAGCATGATTTTTCAGATGCGTTTCCAAGGATCCCGATAGTGTTCCATCTTCACCGGCAACCTGACGGGAAATTAAAGTAATTTTGTGGATTCAGGTCTGCGGGGTTTTCGCACAAAACCACCTGAACGGCTTTGTTAACTTAATGTTTTCAGATGGAGCCGTAAACAGAGTGCCGAATGTTTAATCTGACGGTGCTCATTTTGTGCCTTTTGATGCACTCGTTCGCTTATGCGTTCTGCATGTGCATTTAAAGTAATTTGTGTCTCCCCTTGTTTACGTCTGCGATGACTGCAGTGCTTGGCTTTCTTCCTATACGCATCTCATCTTAGTGGTTCATGTTGACGAACTTCCCGAGGCCTTAGCAAGCTGCTAAATGTTCGCTAAACCGAAGTGCGTGTGACAAACCGGGACTTTAAGATTTGGCTTCCCCGAGCAGTGTGTGACTTAACAACTGCTGGTGTGTGAGTAGGGTCAATATCAGACCTCATTTCTGTTGTCAGGTTTTGTCGGCTCATATTAACGTCTTGCCCTAAAACTGGTGTCTTCCTGAATGTAGGGCTGTCTTTGCTGTTTCAGTGCTTTTTTGTGAATCTGTGGTAGTTAAAAGCATATTTCAATATTAAGCAATACTTCCTATATATGTACTTCCTATACTTTTCTATAAGTGGAAATGTAAGCAGGGAATATGAATAATAGATTAAAATGGCACCCAGTTTTCTGTGGTCCAAGATTTGTTTTGGTCTGCTTTTTTGCTGCGTAGTTTCTCTGTCTAATGGCTTCTGCTGTCACTGCCTACCCCAACCCCCCCACCCCCCTACTTCCCACCTTGGTCTGTCCTCGACCCCCTGGGTGACAGATGCACAGCCAACAGAGGGTGAGAAGGAAATATGGAACCAGGTCAACGCCGTGCTGCAAGACTCTGAGAACATCCTGTCAGGGCTGCAGGCATACAAGGGAGCGGGCCAGGAGATAAGGGAGGTATGTCAGGCTTAAGCACCATGCGTTCGTATAAAAAGGAGAGCACGGATGGGCACATGCACACGGACGCCGCTGTAGCGTGTGCATGCCGCACCTTGTGCCACTACGCCTGCATGCAGGTAGAAATGCATTTACCTACAGCCAGTCAGACTGTGGGAAATGTATGAGACCGCACAGTTTGAAAAGAGCAGCTGGTTTTTACATAATTGTAGCTGTTTTTGTTGATCAGATTTTAATTGCATTTCATAAATGTTTGCTGTTCATTTATGTTTCCTGTTAATAGGTATTATATTGTACTGGTCTGCGCTAGGGGTTTATTTTAGGCTGGTTTGTGTTTAAAGCAGTGATCATGCAGGGGTCTTTGGAGCTGTTTAACAATCTGATGTTGCTGTGTGGTACGGTTGTGTGGCTGTAGGGTTTAGGAGACCTGAGTGCTTGTGGGATCAGGTCCAAACGGCTTCTAGGCCACAGTTTGGCACTACCATGCTGTGATTCTGAAGCCTGCGCGGGTGTTTTTATGTGCTGTTAAAATGTGCACATGGCACAGTACATGAATGACGCCTAATCTGTGTTGCCTTGTAGCTTAAAAGCATCCTGCAATGTGCCAAATGAGAGCTAACCTGGTGTTGCATCTGGTCTTGGGCTGCAGTGTGTGTCATTCTCCTTAGGGGGCTGCTCCTCCTGACCTACAGTCGCCTGCGTCTGCGTGGAAATTCCCATGGTATTGATAGGGTCAGAGGGCACCTGATCTGAGATGCTTCCCCCCAGCCACTAGGATAGCTGCCATTCGGACTGAACAGGAATGCGGACGAAAAGTCCTTTTTGGGATGGCTGAGGTCCAGAAGTATACTTACGAACTGTTAGAGGGCATGGCGGACATGCAATGAACCAGCAAAGCGCCTCGGTAGCCTGTCGTCAGCTTGCAGACCTTTAAGCGGAACTCTGCGCCGGCCGGTCTTCCACACGTGTGCGGAGTGAGCAGGACGGCAGGAAGGTCTCCACAGCTGTCGTGTGGTATGGAGAATAGGCACAGCGTATGCATTTAGAAGCTGTGAGACGGAGCTCGTATGAAGCACACATGAAGGAAAAGGACAAGCTTCAGGAGTGCCGTGCTTTATGAGTGTTTGGAGCTGTGTGTGTGTGTGTGTGTGTGTGTGTGTGTGTGTGTGTGTGTGTGTGTGTGTGTGTGTGTGTGTGTTTAAGATGTATTTACTTCTACAGTTTTTCTTGCTGAATTATGTTACATTTTTTTCTGGGGTGTAAGATATAAGGAGGCCAGCCTTAACTATGGGGGGAAATGTCTGCTCAAGCAGAAAAATGTGGAAATAGAGGCGTGTAGAGAGGTCACGGCAAGGGCCCGTTTAGGTTTATACAGGCCTTCTGTCGTCTTGTAAAACGCTCCACTCTTCTTGTAAATTGGTTCAGGGGATGACACCAGAAACACCCTCTGTGTGAAACTTAAGAATGAATGGCGAGCAGAAGTGAACCATTTAACTGTAGGCGACCCCCAAAGCTTTATGCCCGCCTTCAGCACAGCGAACTTGACCCCAGCAGGAAGAAGGAAATATTCCAAGAAGGGAGCTTTTGTTTTAGGGGGTGTGTTTCGTGAATATTGCTCTTGACTGCCTCCTGCGGGTGAAAATGCAGTTTGACTACAGCCTTAACCTATTAATTGCGTTAAACCTGTTTCCTCCCACAGCATTGCTCTGAGTGTTTTTTTTTTTTTGTGCTTTTACCTATTTATAAAAAGCTTCTTCAAGATGTATCACCAGGCCTGCGTTTTCCTTTCTACAGAAAATAGCTAAATGTTTACCTTTGTGCTGCAGGCGATACAGAACCCGACCGACTCTCTGCTCCAGGAGCGAGCCTGGAGCTCTGTATGTCCACTGGTTATCCGGCTGAAGAAATTCTACAGCTTCTCTCTCAGACTGGGTATGTTTCGGCCAGGATGCCTGTTTGTCTTGTCTGGACTGGACTCTCTGTATCGTCTGCACTGACAGATGTATTTTTTTTGTCCCCACAAGGGAGAACTCAATTTCATAAAAAATTAGTGACTGCAACCAAAAAACTAAATATGCGAAAAGTGTTGTACAGTAAAACCTTGGATTGTGAGCATAATTCGTTCCGGAAATGTGCTCGTAATCGAAAGCACGCTAATATCAAAGCGAATTTTCCCATTAGAAATAATGGAAACTCGGATGATTTGTTCCACAACCCAAAAATATTCATATAAAATGATTAATACAAAAATGAAGTAAAAATACATAAAACAACCTGCACTTTACCTTTGAAAAGAATCGTGGATGGTGTGAGGGAGACCAGAGAGGAGAAGAGGAGGGTTATTTTGTGGGATGACTTTCACTATAACTAACGGAATCGCTGCTCACTGGAATCTTTTTATTTTTGTGGGACTTTAAGGAGGAACCTATCGAATGACTGCCGCTTTTGCCTCCTTTTTGATTTCGCGGAAATGTGGACATTGCATTGTCTTTAAACAGATTCATCGCTCGCACTCCTACTAAATTTTGTCTATACGAGTGAGGCACGCTGACTGAGACCGAGCATGGGAAATGATTACCCACAATCCTGCATTGAGAGAGAGAAGAACCATCGGCTCAGTTGTGATTACGTGACGCTAGGCAGACAAAGTGTATACGTAATACTTGTATTGCAAGACCTCGCTCGTTTATCAAGTTAAAATTCATTTTTAATTTTTGCTCATCTTACAAAACACTCGCAAACCAAGTTACTCGCAATTTGAGGTTTGACGGTACAACTCCAGATCGAATCCTAAAAAGTTGGAGTTCTGATCGAATTTTCCCCATTTGAAATAATGGAAAACCAACTAATTGGTTTCCAGCCCCAAAAAATTACACCTAAATGTTTTTTTTTTTTTTTTAAGCTTTCAAAAAAAAAAAATGAACCGGATAAAACGAGAAGAGCATATACTGTACTAAACACATCTAAGCACATTTATCAAAAGAGTAATTTGTAGAGTAAGACAATAAATGTATCCAAACAATGTGTAAAGTTTAAAAAAATAAATAAAAAATGTCCTGCCCCGATCGTCCGCTCGTTCCGTGTGCCACGCCCCCTCGTTAACCCCGTGTGGAATCCTTGTGTAATCAGCTGTTTCTGGTTGTTAAATTAAATGTATTAATGCTTTATTATTAATATTAAGATAATAAAATCTTTATTTTTACATATATTTTATTATATAATAATAATAATTAATATTACTGTCTGTCATTGTCTAAATGTATTTTTACTGTCTAAATATATGTATTCAGCTAGTGTAAACATGCATGATGCTATCACAGCGAATGCGAGGCTGAGACTGAAGCATTACCCTTTGTTTCTGCTGAGAGACGTGCCGTGTGACTCATTTCCCCGTGTGTACAAGTTATCTTAGGTTGGCGTTCACGGTTTGACTTCTGAGATTCGAATCGAGTTCTAGGTTTTTTTTTTTCGAACTTGTTGGTTCGACTTTTAAGAAATTCGAGTTCTAATAAGTTCGAGAACTGAGGTACCACTGTATTTTGTTTGGTTACTTATTGTTAAGGTTAGGGCTGGGTAGGGATTGGAAGGTTAACATAGTTGTGATTGTCCATAAACCATGGAGATTGTCCATGGAGAGTCCCAATAAAGATATAGATGTGTAATCTGCTTTTCTGTGTGTGTGTTTCGTGTCTCTTACTCACTTTTTGGGCATGATAATGATAACATCAAGTTGAGTTTGTCCAGTCTTTACCCAGATGTGCTTGGAGAGCTTGTACATCTTCTCAGCGGTCATTTTACTTCTCTCTTGCTGGGTTGCAGAGAAGGCCCTGCAGAGCCTGCTGCTGTCGCTGACGTGTCCCCCGTACACACCGACGCAGCACCTAGAGAAGGAGCAGGCCCTGGCCAAGCAGTTCGCTGAGATCCTTCACTTCACGCTTCGCTTCGATGAGCTCAAGGTCCGGCATCATTTTTCTTTGGAGATGCGTGCTTGAATCATAACCCCGTGAGCTCTTTGAGCATTATGGGAGATGTTCGTCATTTTGTTCGAGCACGAGCCTGTGAATTAGCCCAGAAAACAATTAACTTTATGATTGCTTGCATTTGGCTCATCTAGTTCTGTTGTTACCCGTCGTGTCTTCGCAGATGAGAAACCCAGCCATCCAAAACGACTTCAGCTATTACCGGCGGACGATCAGCCGGAATAGGCTGAACAACATGAACGTGAGTCAGAGTAGCAGGATGTACGCTTGCCGCTCTCACCGAGAATAGACCCCCCCTCCCTTTTTGGGAGCTGGGAATCATTTCAAGAATTCCCTCAACTCCCTGTTAACTGAGAGCAACTGTAATTGAACATAGCAGCAGTCCTTATTCTCCCTGTTTCTGTTTTGTTGCTCTTTTAACTCTTAAGCTGGACATTGAAAATGAAGTCAACAATGAGATGGCGAACAGGATGTCCTTGTTTTATGCTGAAGCCACACCAATGCTGAAAACTTTAAGTACCGCAACGACTAACTTTGTGACTGAGGTAAATGGAGCTGTAATTAACTTCCTCTATTTTGGCTAGTGTTCCCGCGGCGTGCTATGATCCGTCGTGATTGGCTGTATTGCCTGTGTACTGTTTTGTTGTATTTTTGTGCACGTTAGGTAATGCATCATGTATTGTGCATTCATCTCTCTCTGCATGCAGAACAAAACGTTGCCCCTGGAAAACACGACAGACTGCTTGAGTACAATGGCCAGCGTATGTAAAGTCATGCTGGAGACACCGTAAGTTCCGCTAAATTGGAATCGATTACCTGGCGGCCTAATGTGGAGCCCGCAGGTATGGCTTCGGATGCCGGGGACTGATGGCGCCGTTTCTGCCCCCCCAGGGAATACACGAGCAGATTCAGCAGTGAGGACACGCTGCTCTTCTGCATGCGGGTCATGGTGGGAGTCATCATCCTGTATGACCACGTGCACCCTGACGGTGCTTTTGTAAAAGCCTCAAAAATTGACGTAAGGCCCATTGCTTATTTTCTGGCTATCAATTCCATTTATTTGTTGAATTTTTCTTTATATATAATATTACACCCCCCCCATTTTCCAGATGAAAGGGTGCATAAAGGTTCTGAAGGATCAGCCAGCTGACAATGTTGAAGGTCTCCTGAATGCCCTCAAGTAGGTCATCTTATGCTGTTTTTATCGATTTTTAAGCGAGAGTGGGTGCACTTCCTGAATGAGCTTTGCCTGCGCTAAGCTTGATGCCGCTCTGCCATCCTGGGAATTCTGGGGTTTCGTCATGTTTGTGGATCTTCTTTCCATCTAAATAGAACAGAACATGCAATTCATATGCCCCCAGGGTATTGCCGTCAATGACTGTCGCTATTTTCTCGTCGCTATTTTCTCATTTGTCTTCATTATCATCTTCTCATAACTCTGGTCACTGAAGAGTCAAACATTCTGACTACTTCACAGGACTGTCAATTGTGGCAATATGTGGATAATCTGTATCCCTATGTAGGCCGTAAATAACATTAGAAAGGTTTAACATAAATGCCTTAGGTTAGTTCACATGCTTATTTGTGGACTGGGGACCAGAGCATTTTACAAGCTCATACTACTCCTCATCGGAACTGAGTGGCTTACGTAATCCTCTTTCCTTTCATCTGTAATCGTTAGAGCACATTTTACTTTACGTTTGGCAGGGTGCTTACCAGAGCTGTATCATAAAAACATGTAAAGCTAACAGCAATTAACATTTTCAGGTTCACCACAAAACATCTGAATGAAGAATCGACTCCGAAAAACATCAAAGCAATGCTTCAGTAATGCGTTCTGTATGAAGAGGATCGATGCAGTGACCTCAAGTTGTATATGTTTACATAATTTAAGGACTTGATGTTGATACTTGTCTGTATTTACAGTCATTCCTTCTGAAGTTACTGAAACCTATAAAAAAAATTCTTAGGGGGGGAAATATATTTGCTATACCACTGTTTATTGAAGCACAAATTAATGACAACTTTAGCCTTACAAACCTGAAACATGCAAAATGCTCGGCTTGTGTTATTTGAGGTTTACAGAAAGGGGCTAAAATCACTGGCTGTTTCATGCATTCAGGGAAGCATAGTGACTGACAGCGAAAGCATCTGTGCATTTTTTCATTTACATCATTTGTCATTAGAAGGAATTAACAGGAATTGCGGGATGTGCATGAATGCCAAATGTCTGTGTGTTTGGTTGTTTTTTTTTTAACTGTTATGGCGAGATTTCGGACATTGTGTGCATGTGCACGTTCCTGTTCAAATGGTTATTTGTAGTATGTATGCGTCTAACAAAAAGCTTTGCTGAAAATAGCTTTAAACTCAAATGTGATGTCAAGAATTTGCAAGGTGACAGTAAGTGGATGAGAAATGTCCTGTTCTAGTAAAGACCCCAAGGTAAATCTGGAGTTCAGACTGATGATTACCCACTGGCCCACCCAAGCCCACGTCAGCCCATGAAGTCCAATAGGGATAAAAGATTGGGCTGTTTTTTAGGACACACCTAATGTGTGGAGTAGAAAGATTTCTTCGGAAGAGGTTTGTGCTACTGACCTTGTTTTAAAAATGTCTAACATATAATTACCCCCCCCCCCCCACCCTGCGAATTTCAGCTGAGATTGTGAGACTGCAACTTTGCTGGGTTGGCTTTTGAAATAATGATATTCTCCTTTCTGCTGTTTTATTGGGGGCATCAATGTCCACCATTCTGATAAGGTGAAACAAAAAGTACTTTTATAATCATAAACTTGTATATAATTCTCCATGGCATTAAACAGATTAATGTGTGAAGATTTCACCTGTAGCTCACAGGGACGGTGTACATGAAGGGTGCTTTTCTGTTCTAATCTGTTCTGACCATTCTTTCTATGCTACTATATGCTTTTCTGAAATGTATCATGAGTCATTAAGGATGTTTAACTGCAACAGCTTTCTGGCTGAGTAAAATCATGGATGATTATTGTTTAACAATTTAACATGGTGAATTTAGTCCCCTTAAGTAAAAAGCCATATATTATGAGTGTCATGCTTATTTTGCCTGGTGTGTGTTTTTGTTTTTTTCTTTTTCCTTTTGGTATTGTAACATTGTACAGCAGTGTGATTGATACTGACGGTTAAGATTGCTCATTAACAATTTTGTTTCTCATACTATGTTATTTCCAGCTGAATCATACAATTGAGGCTTCAGCAGTCCTCTTCAGTACATTTGGGCTCCTAAGATCTTCAAATTGGAGAGTTATGTGGAATTGAGCCATTCTTAATTTTATTAGGCTGTATGTATTTAAAAAAAAAAAAAAAAAGTTGTCCAAAGTAAAAACAAAGCTTTGAAATTGAATTTAAATATATCAAATGTTTAAATCATTTATTTATTGAAAACAAAAGCCTAATCAGTTCGGGAAGTATTTCAACGTTAGAACATAATTTAGAAATCCCACCAGATAACCAAAATGCTTATGTGGGTTTTTCGCTTTTTATTGTTTAGTGAATGGGTGTCTGAACAGAGAATAAAGTTTGGAACAATGTTTCCTTCTGGAATGTTTTTTTAATGTGTTCAGCGTGCCCCTCCGTCTGTCGCACATGTGAAACGGATACCCCCCGTACAACATATGGGGAACAACAGGCAGTATGGAAAATCAATATGGCCGTAAGACAAGGTCCACGGGTACGGCTCAGGTTGCAGACTTCAAAAATCTCTGAATGGGCCCAGTATGTAATCGTTTGATAGCTAAGGGGTCACTTAGGGGTCTTAGTTTTGCTGCTGTTTCCCGTGGCCTGAAAGGCATTCGGGTAACTGCTCCATCACGAGCGTCCCGCGACGGCGGAGCTGCTTCATCGCTCCGTGGCGAGTGTGGAAATGAGTCGTCATCTTTGGAGGTCCGGTCAGGCCCCCTTGGGGCGGCCTCTCGCGAGTCTGACCCACCCACCCCCTGCAACACGGGTCCACCTTTGCCATCAATCGGGCTCGTTGCCATCTGTTTTATTCAACAGTCCGGCAGAAAGATTCTTTTCTGGGTCAGAGGTTATTTAGATGCCACATGGTCTGTACGCCCTCCTGAGAATGGCTGTCCAGAACCCCCTTTTTGGCCCTACTGGGTGAACTATTCAGTGCTGTTAATGGCTGTCCAGAATCCCCTTTTTGGCCCTACTGGGTGAAATATTCAGTGTTAATGGTGATGCGGTAAAAGGAAAAAGTGAGAAATTGTCCTTATAAATCGTGTGAGTCACTGGGTGCCTATAGTGTCGTGACCTGCTATTCTACTCAGAGGAAGTCTTAGTCTTTGGAAATAAGGATACCCTGGTGTCTCTTGGCTTTCTGGCTAGCGGATATTTGGTGTGTGTCGTCTTCCTGTCCTCAGCACCGCAGGGTTGGCGCGGTGGGTCCCGGTCTGCGGTCCCAGTCGATAGGCTAATGCTTGGGTCTGCTGCTTAGTCTCTTCAGTTACTCGCTCGAGCTGGAGTTGGAAATCAATCTGAGCACTAACCTTCTTGGTCTCTTCTAACATGATGTAAATAAGAGCCTTTGAACTGCCACATCACAAAATATCCAATTGCATAGTTTCAAATTTTTTATTTTTTTTTTATATACATTTTCCTCTTTTTGGTAGCGTCCGAAGAAGAATTAACAAGACATGAGTGGTCATGAACTTTCATGAGTTCACCTTGCCAGCATGCTTGTGTTGGCCAGCATGTCTGTGTGAAGCCTTCGGGGCACAGGACCACCTTGGACTCCGACATGAAGTGCTTGTGGAGCTGGGGGGGGGGGGGGGCGTCGTCTTTAGCCCCTGTCGTTCATCAGGTCCTGGCTCAGGTCCATCTGGAAGCATGGATCACATGAAGTCAAAACAAGGCCGTGTTTGGTTTCCGCCGCCGTGCACGCTTCGGTTCTCGTGGAAAAGCTTCTCCTTGGGGCTGATAATTTGTTGCCTTTGCCGCTCAAACTTTTTGTCGAACTGCAGAAAACAAAGAGGGCACAGTCTGCTTTATTTTTAAAACATTTAAAAAAAAAAAAATTTTCCTTTTTATTTTTTTATTTTTTATGAGTATTAACAATAACTGTGAGGTAATCACAAGATTTTTACAGTAGGCAGAAATACTCTGGAGGACTTATTTAGCACTGCATTGTTTATTTTTGTCAGTTGGCTGTAGCTAGTGTATGTGAATTTGCTGGTTTGTTTTGAGTTTGCTGGCTCATCTGAATGTGGGAATCCTTGCTTCTGTGCACCGGCTGATTTTTTTTATTTATTTTTTTAACGATATTTTTTCCCCTCTGAGCATTAATCTCGATAAAAGCCCCGCCGTTGCCCAAATTTGTCTGATGTCCAAGTGCTGACAGCTTCAGCCTTAAATCCGTCTGTACAACATGTGCTACCTGTACGTTCCTTTTTTTATATTTCAAACAGAGCTTATGCCCTCTGCACCCCCGTTGAGGGGAAACTACAATCCATTAATCATCAAGTCAGGCCCAGACTGCTTTTGTTTGATATGCCAAAACAGTGATGCAGTCAGGGTAGCCTCACTCGACATGAAAGTGAAATTATAATAGGACGTGAGACGTTTTGCCCGTTCAGGAAGCTGGTGACGCTTCCTTGATGTGAGACCCTGGAGCTCTTCCAAGGATAATGGGTATTTTTAATTCTGCTCTTTTACATCAGGACCCTGGAATTCCCTCCTGCGGCTCTTCTGCTTTCCATTACTTTTATTTGAAATTCGGATCTATATTTACTTATCAAAAACACATGTCTGTGTCGGCACAGGAAACTGCAGGGCCGGCCGTAAAGTGGAGCGGAGGCATTTTATTAAGATACCGAGGTGAGGAGTTACTAGAAGGAGTTCAAATATGGCGTTAGCAGTTGTCTGGGCTGTTCTTGGTTGCCATTTTGATCCGGTCACGCCACTGAGACCAGTACAAACATTTGATCTTTGTCCCCTGCTGGAGCCTCGGCAACTCTGTCATCCGTTGAGATGCGCTTCGATCGAGCGCCATCAGCATGCACGTTTGTATAACTTGCTCACGGCGGTGGTAGAGAGAGCTGAATTTCTCAAGAATCCATTAGTGGCCACAGAGCATGATAATGGCTAATCGACCACCCGGCCACTCTGACATACGCCAGTAGTCTTGGTAGGTCTTTTTCTTGGATTCTCTTGGCAAAAAAGACAAACATGCCGGGTGCGTAGTCTCTGGGTGTTCAGGTGCTTTGGTAAGGATTTGGAGGTCCTGAGAAAGACACTGGTGTCCGAACTCCTTCCCTAAGCATGTTCACAGTGGAATGCCGTGGCCAGAGGAGGGTGTGTCTGGTGATGTTAAGCCCATGCTCAGCAATACGTATTTGCATGGTGCAGTTATTTTTTTTCCCCTCACAGAAAGTGTCATTTTTATCCCGTAATTTCCCACTTTCATCATGGCCTTCGCAGTTTGCTCAACTCATTGTTTCCTTAAACCCCCCCCGGCCCAGGATTTTTTTTTTTTTTAAAGCTGTGAATAGAAAGGGGGTCTTACTGTGATGTGGGAACATTCTGGAGATGGATCAGTCATATTCTCACATGACGACCTCATGGAGTCGTACGGAATGCTAATCACCATGACAACTGCCTTGGGATGTCTCTCCGCTGATCAGTCGGGGCATGTTTCCAGGCGAAACCAACGCCAAGTTTCGAGGCGTAATTGTACAACTACTTCTCTAAGAATGATTTTATAATAAAAGGTCGACTGAAATAAATGTGATTTAGAAGCCTACTGACTCATACAAACCCGTCTCGGAGAGGGTTAAACTTTGCATATCTTTGTTGCCCTGTTTAAAAGTCAGGAGTGCGATTAAGCAAAGAATGGATTACAGCTATATGATTGTTTGATTACTCATAAGTTTTTTTTTTTTCCTCTTTTTTTTTCCCCTTTTTTCCTCTTTCTGTGCTTAAGGGTCTGCACCCAAAGAGAGGTACAATTAGCGACCTATTGCACTTTCTGACAGCTTTGTTTAAGGCACCAGGCAGGATGTGCTGTGATCACTTTCTTTAGAAACAGCTGCTGGGTTTGGGGTTTGGGGTGGTGGCTTGAATAAGTCTGGACTTCATCTGCATTGTATTATTTTGCCATTTTTTTACTACTTTTTTAATCCAACATCGAGAATTTTACAGGTTTTTTTTTTCTTCCCCCTTTTGTTAAATGGGACACGTTCACCGCGCACATAAATATCAGGGTTTCCGAAATCACTCGTGTGTCCAAGCAGGAGGAAGAAGCTTTTATAGAGAACGTCCCATTGTCAACATCCCTGATTTAAAGGTTGACCCTTCGCCATAAATAAACTGACTGGGATTTATTTAAAGTTTTTACGGCTCAGTCAGCTGGCTGCATCAATGTCTCAATGTGGTACAATTCTTTCAGTGACAGAATTTGAGAACCATTCTCCAAAGAAGGATATCTTAAAATATTTCTATTTATTAATATCCCAATCAACCCAATTGTCAAAAAGTTTCTTTGTATATTGTCTTGTTTTTTCCTGTCCACAGTTATTTTCGTTTTAAATTTCATTGGTCTTCCGACCACCTGCACTCCTGCCCTAACCTTCACCACCTTGACCTTTGAAATCACCCATGTGATGGGCTGTTGGGGAGGTACTGGGAACCCTGGGCGTGTCTCACACTCACTCTCACCTTCCTGTGATACAGATCTGCCTTATGCGTTATTTAATTTTACTCATCAGTTGTGATGTGCAGCATCCTTTTCCAGTGGGAAGGACCCAAATTTTAAGATCGATTTCAGAAGGAAAAAAAAGAGATGATTGCTTGTTCAAGAATGAATGCATACATTTCAAAATGTCTGGTCGCCTTTTTAAATTCTTTTTTTTTCCCCCATTTTTAATATAGAAAATCCTGTTGTGGTGTTTATTTAATGCATGCAGAAAACTGCAAGCATCCATGACATTTTATAGGCTTGCTCATTAAAGGGGATTTTAAGAGTTATGAAATGGAAAGAACAAAAGCGCCACGAATGACGCGTGACAGAAGCGCGGTAAACAAAACGAGAGATGCGGCTAGAGTGACCGGCTGGTTTATCAGCTGAGTGCAGACCGAAAGGACCACTCGAAAGGAAAGCAACCTCTGGAGCAGCAGACCTGCTAGTCTGTGAACGTCTTGATTGTAGCTGTCTGCATTGTCTGCCCTTTACATTCTCTCATGCTAGATTAACCACCCCCCCCCCCCCCCCCCCATTCCCTGTTTTCTTAGATATTTCCCCCAGTCTATGTGGGAACTCTGTTTTATGCTGTGGATTAATATAAATGTGCTCTTTGTTGCCCCTCTCCCCCCCCAACGATGATCACACTTCTTGGACCCTGGATCACAAGGGGTTTTTGACTTTTCTCTGCTGCTAAATACTATTGTTTCCCCTGAAACGACACTCGGGGTTGATTTAATTGTTGGTTATTGATATCAAAGAAGCGCCTTTTCCTCACATCGTCGTCTCATAATAAAAGGGGGCATCGCTAGACCCGGCTGTGCATGCTAACCTCAGAGAGCAGAGTGAGCAGCCTCTGTTCTACTCACATGGAGTTTGCGCCTCAGAGAATCTTCGTGGTGCGGCGTGATAGTAAACGGAGTCTGGGACAGAGTCCAGGTGGGGGGGGGGGGGTTAGTGGGTAGGGTGGTCCAGCATTTCCATCCCTCCTTTTGACACTGGGGAGATTTTATAACAAGGTGCCCTAACCCTGTGGGGCTGGGTGATCTGAGCAGATGAGTTGTGACAGTTGCTTCCCCCACCGCAGCTGCTGGCTGCCCCCAGTGCGCAGAGCCCCGTCGCCCGTGGCCGACTGTCCCAACCCCGCCTCTCCATCCTGGATCCCACATATAGGGTTTCCACACTTCCTAACCAGAAGCCTCTCTTTGGGGCCGGGGAGTGCTGGTGCCCTAAGGAGGCACCTTGGAGATTTTTTAGTTTTTTTTTTCTTCTTCTTCAGACTCTGAAATATTTTTTTTTTCTCCAGACTCTGGGGAAATAAAATTTTAAAATTTCAAAAATTGCACAAAAGGAGACGGAAAAGGGGAGAGCGATGTTCCCATCTGATGCAGACCCTTCATTAGGCAACGATAGGGTGACTGGGCAGAACGTAGGGAAACCCCAACACCCATTGGCTGTCCACGCCATGCTCTTATCCTAAGTGCTTTATGTAGCTCAACCTCTGGATGTTTTGCCTATTTATACAGCTGGACATTTCACTGACTCTAAGTATTTAAAAATTTGGCAATAAACTCTCTCAAAATAAATGTATCTCTGGGCACCGGGGCTGCCGTTATCAGAGCCCAACCCAGTGATGGAAGGCAATCGACCGAGAAATGGCATGACTGAATACCTCAGTGCCGTGAAAAAGTGTGTCTACGGGGGCCGGGGGCACCGGTGCTGCCCCTCTGGTGGACAATACCATTGTTCCTCTCTAGCCCTCTGGAGTAATTGGAATTGTAG
Source organism: Paramormyrops kingsleyae (assembly GCF_048594095.1). NCBI lineage: Eukaryota > Metazoa > Chordata > Actinopteri > Osteoglossiformes > Mormyridae > Paramormyrops > Paramormyrops kingsleyae. Next base: position 10,106,457 of record NC_132815.1, read on the forward strand.
GTGGGGCTGCCACCCGTCACTCTCGATTCCGGCCGAACCCCAACGTTTCCTGCGGCGACGCAGGACGCCGCATCCACGCCGCTCGTGTTTATTGTGGCCACGCTAATGGCTTGTCATGTGGGATTAGGCCGCTGTCGTGGTAATAGAAAGGGGGTTACATTCCTCTCGACAGAGCCGGACAAGTAAGGACACCGTTTGCGCGCTAATGATGTGGGAACCTCGGTAACTTTCAACAAAGCGTCTCCTTTAAAGACCCTTAAAGACCCCACATGCTGTGCTGCCCGAAATGCCGGAACCCGAATGCGTCCCAGTATGACAATGCGTAAAGTGAACACCTTCTGTTGGACCCTAGTTTGCCATTTTGCTGTATTTACCTATCCTGCATGCAAAGTTTGCCAGCGTTACTTGCCAATGATAAAGACTAAATAAATAGATCCTATTGACTACTTCAATGCATAATTGCTATATATTTTTTTTTAAATGACGTGTATATATATATTTCTTTTGACTAGTAAAATGAATGCTTTTCTCAATGGAAAAGTGGGTTTACTGGCAGAAATATTTTTCATTTTAAAAATGGGATTTAAAATGATATGCATTCATCTGAGAAGTCAGACGGGCACAGACAGACGCGTGCACCAACATTGATGAAGCAGCTAGAGGTGTCAGATTCCCCAACCACCCCTGGCATTCACAAACGCACACGCAGATATTATAGGTGATCCCAGTCCTCTTCTCTTTAAGTGGAAACATTAACCACTCCAATAAAAACCAATGATTCCTTAGGATGCTTGTCTCCATGGCAACTACATTTTCTATTGGGAAGAGAACACCCCATCTTTAGTTAAAAAGATACTGCTGCAAATGTGCTGAAATGTGTTTGTTTCTTCAATAGATGTTTACATTTATAGAAAGAACTCCATTTAACTAATGACACCCCCCGCCCCCCCCCACCTCATAGCCCTGAACATCGACCCGCTACTGTAATGGCTTCTTTGCCTGCTGTAAGTGCGATATGGCAGTGATCTCATCCAGCCAGCCATTACTGAAATATAGCCAGGATTTCATCATCCTCCTCTCTGGTCCCCCACCCCCCCAGCCCATCCCAAAAACAATCCTGCTGTAACGATACTCTCTTGCAACCTCTAGGTGGCAGCAACAGTCTTTATGCGGATCTCCATGCATATGTCCCCGGTTCTTGGAACTGGCTGGCACCAGCTGAAACAGCCGGCGGGGGGGGTCGCAATTTTGAGAGGCACAAGCGCCACAAGCACAGGCTCGGCGCAGACAAAAGAAATGCAGAGAGCAGCAACGCAACGGGCCAGCCACTCGCAGTTAGCGTCCGCGGCTAATCTACTGCGGCCGATTCATTTGCAATGCAGATCCTATCAATTTTCCTGCTGTGACAGCAGCTGGCTACACGCTGATTAAGGCCGTTCGGGGTGTGTGCGTGTGTGGTGGTGATGGGGGGGGGGCCTTAGCCCAGGGGGTCGCGGGGGCCGTCCGACGGGAAGCGTCGGCGGTGGACGAGTGAAACGCAGGATTAGGGGGAAAGCCAGAGAGAAGGGCAAAACATAATAGAGGCTGTGTGCCCGAATAATGTACCGTAAAGCCGCGTAAAAGGACGCAAGGAAGTCAAGACCGTCGCTAAGTCAGCACCTGTCGTGAGGTGGGGGTCCAGCACGACCCCGGGGCACCGAGGAATGCCACTATGCTGCTGGCCAGTGATGTCAGGCGATGCCCCCTGGGGGTGTGACAGTGTCACACCGCAGTACGTAAAACGTTCCTTCAGCACCCCTTCGGCATGGGAATCTCGAAATTCAAACGTGACACCAGACCCCATTGTGCATGCACAACTGCCTCCAGCTGTTCGCTCGCTTCTCCATCGGTGTCGTCATTTCAGTAGGCGGATCCCTTCTGGTTTATCTATTTCTATGCCCCTGCTTTACTTGGGTCTCCCATGCACATGTAGATCCAGGTTTTGAATGATTTCTTTTAAAGCTGCGTCTGCCTGGACCCCCACCCTATTTGTTTTCTACTTTTGGGCGGGTGTGTGATTGTGTAGGGGGTCAGGCAGGTGGCATGATGTCCAGCATAGGCACCGTACATTTATGCACTCTTTCCTTGATTGGCTGCTCTCCAGTGGGTCAGAGGTGGAGGATCAGCATCCTATCCAGTACACAAACAGCTCTGTCACAACAAAAGGTAAAGAGTGTGAAGGTTTTCAATAAATATTTAATCTCTGGTCCCTGAATCTCATTAGCAGACCAATGTAATTGATTGAAGCGACACAGATAATAGAACTGTCAGAGACGGAGTTCGCTTACACAGTTAAATAGTACAGCAGCTCTTGCACAAACTGCTTCTGTCGTCACTCAGCTGAATTTGCTAACAGAAACATGAATGGGGTGCAGATTGTGTCGATTGTCATTTAATCTAAGTATACAGCTTTACTAGCTGTGGTGACCCTTGACAAATGCCACATATGTAAGGGTTCAGTCAGTTTGAATGGCAAGTTGACAGTATCACCCAGGTAAGCTTACCGCTAGGTCCTGTGCCCTGTCTGTTTAAATGCACTGGAACCGTCTGCATGGAAGTTACTGGTGGATAATCAACTGATAAATGATTAAATAAAGCAGATTTTTAGGAGCCGTGACTCTTCTGCCTCTGGGAGAGTGTCAAGCCACAGCAGGGTGATTTTGATATTCGGTTAAAGCCCTTGGGATGGCTTCAGGCTTCACTGGGACGACTGAGCCGTCAGCCGGTTCTTCCCAAATCTTCTGCCACAGTCTCCTGACTTGCTTCCGGAAACTTTGCATGGGTGTGCGCTATAAGACAGGGCAAGGCGATGGATGCGGCTAACTGGGGCACGAAGGGGAACGTCCAAGGTCGATTACTTTATTGCCTGGGAAAGGCCTGTTTCGCTGTCGAGTGAAATAAAATGAAGGAGACCCATGTAAAATTCAAAGGATTTAACAAGGCAACTATCTTGATTGAATCTCAATCACCTGTGCCAGTCTTTGTCCTGGTTTTCTTTGTTTTGTATGAGGTTTCTTTTCAAAATCCCTTAAGTTATTACAAAATTAATTACTGCCCCAGGGAGGCGGGGACAGGGGGTGGGGGGGTGTATGGTTTTCATTGCATGTGTTGACTGCATAAAAGGCTTGCAGAATGGCACTTGTGACAATGAGGATCTGTGGTCAATTCAGATGGGTTTGATGGACTGACCTTATATGGGGGGGTGTTGGACAATCTTGTTCCGGGCCGGTTCTGTTTGAGGTTCATGGAGGTGTGCGGTTAGCAACAGTAGCCTCAGTCTCGACCCAGCAGTAATGTTCTGTTTATGAATCCATTTTCAGTAAAAGGCATGACATCATGAGGTTTAATATTGACAGAAATAACGATCACTGCTTTTGCAAGGCTTACAAGAGTTTTTGTGGCCAGTGGCAGAATATATAATTAGTCACACTCATCACACATCATTTCACACTCGGAATTTTTTAAAAATAAGAATAAACCATGTTTGGCTTCCTGCTGTGATTTCTCCTTGTCTGTCACTGCGGCATCCAACAACAGGACCGTTTCTTTTTTAACATTCCTTATTATTACCTCATCTGTTGTAGAGAATACAGTAGGTGGAAGTCCCTCTAGTTCTTTTTTTTAAGCTCATTTTCCCAGTTTTGTCATAAAAAAGGGATGTTGTTGAAAAGGACTTGTGATACATCTCAAAAACATTGTCAAATTTGAATATATTTCTGGTAATATTAGCTTTAAATACAGGAATCTGGTGCCATTATGTGTAATTATATTGTACCTCTTTTTGAGACATGGGGCAATTAGACTTTTAATTAGGCTCAGGCAATAACTGTCCCTGTCTTGGAGAATAGCGTTTCTTTTGTATGCCTCTGTTGTCATTTTGGTTTCAGGCTTTTTGTTCAAATCCCATTTCAGACTTTGTGCACGAGAATAATATCAGCAATTGTTCTACACGGAAGATCACAGAAGAGATGCATTTTTGTTTCATGAATTAATGCTGACGAATGGTTAAATGTCTACTTTGTTTTAACTAATGTCTGCGTCCCGCAATTTATCTTCTACTGCCAGTGGCTTCGGTGAAGAGCGCATCGGTGGTGGTCGGGGGTGAGGTTGTGTTTCGGGCAGAATGATGGACGACTGTTGTATTCAAATGAAGATATAACATACAAACTAATTAATCAGATAGGAAAGCATTAATCAGCCTGGCCTTCTTTGTGCACTCGTCACTTTTGTGGAGCAGGGACGTTTGGTGTGTCCGTGGTGAGGAGACTGGCCATGGATATGATTAGAAAGAGCGATGAGGGCAGGGAGATGATGGGAATAAAGGGAGCTGAGGAAAGGAAGGTAAAAGAAGAGATTGTTTTGAGATGGCCATTTGAGTATCACTCATGTTTATTAATGTGTATTTGTCTAAGCAGTGTGAGGCCCTCTCAGCAGTACAAGGGACAAGTACACTTCAACCCACAGGAGGTTCATGGCTAGACTCATTGAAGGTCTACAGGGACAATGGTGATTTGGATGCTACGAACGTACTGGAGAGCCTACATATGTATGCAATAGTCACGACAGAGATCAGGAACTCGTCTCCACATCTGGCCCTACTTCCCTGGTTTGGAGTGTTAGCCTACTGAACTTCCGGGACCAGAATGGATCTGTTCTTGGGAATCCAAACCTTGATGTCACTATTGTAGCGCAGTGAGCATCGTCACATGGGTGAGTGACGGTTACATGAAATATTGTAGAAGCACAGGAAACAGGTTTATAGGAATCTTTTGGTTTTTATGCACCTCATCTTGCTCTCATATGATGGCGACGTTTAAGGTCAAAGTGTACGGTCAGTCCCTGCAACGCTTTGCTCGATGGCCCAACAGTGATACGATTGCTCTACCAGCCACGGGATTCGAACCAGCAACCTTCCGGCCGGAAGCACAGACTCCAACCCCCATGAGCATTTATCAAAATGTTGATCTGAGTGAATAAATCAACATGCAGATACAACACAACAGTTATCAAAAGGCTGATCTCATTATAATTATGATTTAAATTAGTTAAAATACCAGAGCCAGTGGCTCTGCAGCTGTGTCACATTTACATCTTAAAGAGAGAAAACTGGGCTGTGTCAGAACTGTAAAGTGGAACAAAGAAAGTAACGCAAGGTTTGTCCACATTTTCTTTCGGACAAACAGTGGACATCTCATTAGCATAATTCTAGGTAAAGCATTGTTTGTATGAATACAGAGGTAATTAATGATTACTATTTACAGTTTTTTTTTTTTACTCCATGGCTGTTTATCTCCAAAGTACCAGAATCATAAATTAATCACCACCGCACCTTCCGTAAATAATTGTGCTTCGCGGTGCAAAGTTATGGCATGAAAAAAAAACAGTCGCTGCTAAAAAATACCTTAAATCGTCAGTGCACCTACCTACCGACCACCTAGATGGGAGCGAAATTTCCCTCCTCTCTTCATTTTGTGATGTGGATGGATGTGGTTAAATCTACTCTGGCTCTTTTCTGTGTGTGTTTTCTGATGTGCGCTCAAGCATCACCTGCCTGCTCCCACAGAAAGCCTTAATGAATACTTAAAAGGGTGCTCACTCAGCATAAGATCTTTGATGGAATTAAGATGTGACTGGTTTCTTATTTTTCGTAGGAAGCAAGAGGAGTGATTGTTTAACTCATAAAAGATCTGAGAACTTGTGTTTTTATCCTTTCCTAACAAAAACAAATATCCATCCATCCATCTTTTAAACCTCTTGGTCACAGTATCAAGGCAAAAAACAAATATATGCATGTTTATTTAAAATGCCTGCTTAAAGAAATGTTCCCCAGACAATTGTAAAGAAGGTGAGGTGTTAGATTTCGGAGAGAAGCTAAGCATGGATCGTTCTCTATGGTGTATAAATGTGTTGCTGTCAAACAAAAAAAAATACATTAGAAATGTGTGTCAGACATTCCTCTACATTCCAGTACATAATTCTGTAGCAACCGATGAACAAATACCTCAAGGGAAATCCCTCAAAACATGCATAAAATGACATATACAAAGGTCACATAAAAACAATAATTAAAATTACAAAAGGTATGTTGCGTCCTTTTTCATGAAAGTACACACGCTTCCATTGTGTTCTTTGTTTAAACATGCCTATAAATACACTGTATATGTAAAATGTCCCCTCTAGCATGGACAAAAGCCGCAGCCGTGGGCGTATCATAAACTTGGACGCCGTTTCAAAGGGACGCGGTTTACAAACTCGAGCCGACGCGCGGCCGGCGGCCCGGATCGAACGGGGACCGGCCTCCCGCCGAAGCTGGGAGCTTCCTGTCGAGCACGTCCGTTTGATAATTCGGCTCAGCGGTGGGTGGGCCGTGGGGGAGAGCTGTCACAACAATCGAGGCTCATCGCCTCCGTGAAAAGACACTCCATGAAACAAAACTTAAAGGAAAAAAAAACGAACTCCAGCATGGACTGAAGGAAGATACCAAGTGTTTGTTTATTCTTTGGCATGGGGGGAATACAGGAAATGGCGGAAACACACAATGCTGATGTTAATTTTACTATTAATGTACTAACCTCAAGTCACATGGGGAACAGTGTTTTAGGTCTCTTTGTACTTCTAATCTGTTTTCATGCCATCAAGTCCATCCGCTTTAATATCCTTCATGTGTAATTTACACACAATAACATATCCCAGTGCATCCTCACAATAACAAATGAGTGCAAGGCTCCCAGCTCAAGAATCTCATTGGTAGACAAAGATTTAAATCCAGAAGCTGGAGGTTCAAGTCCTTTTAAAGTTCTTTAGGATAGATCCCTTCGTGACAAAGAACGCTAATTGCACATGACTTTGCACAGCAAATTCTGATGTGAGCCATTTTCAGTTGACTTCAGTGTGTGGAAATCCCACAGCAGCAAGCATGAGCAAGAGTCACTGGAAACTGCGAGCGCCCGAATGAATCGATGGTCATCATATCACACATGCAGGTCAGAAGGCTAGGCCTGCTACAATAGCATTACAAATTTCCTCGCAGCCAGGGAATGTTGAAAGAAGTCCTATTCACTAGACTTTCTATTCACAAAAAAAATACATATAGAGAAACCAAAAAAACTTCAAAGAATCATGTACAAACTTCTCGTCAATGGCCCTCATCCCAGGGAGGTATTTTAATGTAAATGTTAGAGTGTTAGAAATAGAGTATGGCGCCGCCCTAGGGGCCACTTTAGCCGTATCTTCCAGCTGTTCCACATGAATGCAGACCTGACAGTTGGCAGGAGGCCACAATCCACACAAGGTCCTGTGTTTCCGAGCCCCTGCCATCCTCGGCCACGGTCCAGCCCTGCCGCATGTTGTCCTGCACATTCCTGGGGCCTGGATGTTTAACTTTAATCCCATAATAAGATGCTCAGCTGTCCAGGAAAAAAAAAAGAGATTTTTTTTTCCCTGGTAAGTTCTTTTTTCTTTTTAACCTCATAACTGCAAGGAAGATGACACTTACCCCATTTGGCCTGAAGCCTTTTTCATTCTCAGAATATGATTTATTTATTTATTTTTATCCTCCTGAGATGGTTGACTTAGGATGGAGAGAGATCCTTTTGGGGGCACCGGGGAGAGTTTGCTGCAATTGTGTGCTAAAAGCCATTTGTTGAGTAAGAAAACCCCTGACTTAGGAGAGATGGACAAATGCATGGCTGGAAGACATAGCCTTTTGCAGTAAAATTACATTTAGCAACTAGATATTGAAAGGGCAAACTGATGAGTCATTTTTAATGATTTGGATTAAAAATAAAAGAGCCACTTTGTAAATCTCATGCCGATTATGGTACCCTGACGTTTCAGTTCAGCAAAATGCTCAACAGGAACAATTAGTAAAAAGTTTGGTGTTTTTAAGATGGGAATCTGCTGAATAGCTCCTTACATTGTTCACATCTTTCCATCGCTTTGTAGTTTGAGACGTGTGTACTTCGTATGGCAGGAACGTGAGGTGAAGTTACTCGATAAGTTATTTGTTGCCGGGGTAGGGGTGTGGTCGGGGGGGGCTCAATACCACCCCCCTCCACCCCCTCTAAACCGCAGTAGCCAGAAGGGTCAAACTTCCTCTGTGAAACTCAAGCTGAGCAGCGCTGAGACGCTGGGTCCTCTTTGACAGGCAGATGCTGTTGTGTAACAAGCGGCAGTGAAGATCGACAGCTGAGGCCTTGCTGACGAAAAAAGTTAAAAGGTTAAACATCAGTGCTGGAAAAGGAACGCCTAAATTGCTGGGTTCCCCCTCAAAATCCAATGTAGTCAAGGTAGCTGCATCTGCGGACGTGAAAGATGGCAGGACCAATGAGCCTGAAGTTCAAAGTGTAAGTGAGGGCAAAAGTGCCAGGTAATCCTGCTTGTGACTTAGCAGGCTAAGTTTAGATTTAGTTTAAACTACTTGCATCACTTGTACGTTGCTTTGGAGAAAAGCATGTGCTAAATAATAGATACATTAAAATTAATGAGTTTTTGAGTAATTGTGCACTTATTGGAATGTCTGCCCTCTATAGATATATGACAGTATTGCAAATAATGAAGAGAATCAGAGGTCTGCAGCTGTAAGCGCCCCCATCACTCCTGATCATTCCCCTGATCGTTCTCCTGCATTCATCTTTTGGGGGCTCCTTCAGCCTGGCCATGCAACGCCACCCCGATCCACCCAGCCAGGCTGTGCTGAGCCGGTTCTCAGTCGTGTGGGTTCCTCCTCTTGGCATCACGGTCCCTACCCAGAACATCACTTCCTGTTGTTAGCATGTGGACCCCTGACTCACACACGCTTGTGGAAGTGTGCTGCGCCGGGCATCTGTCACCTTCTCAGAAGATGGGGCTCATACAGTGACCCACATAAAGTGACCTTCACGGACCAGAAGGACACAAATATAAAGTGACAAAACGGGCATATTGAACTTTCTGCTTAGTTCTGGAAAGAACATCAATTACCACCAATTTAACACAAAAGAAGTTTTTGTCCATGTTGAGATTAGGATGGTCCAGAGTGACACTGCCAGACTCTTGTACTGAGATACCGTAAAGCTGCCTCATCCTATAGATCCTGTACAAAAGGCTTGTAAGCAGACGATTCATTCATTCAGAAACTCATATGCCGCATTTCCTGTTTATTTTCCAAGTCCTGCTTCCCCCATCTTACTATGTCCCATTTCCTTGTATATACACCCAGAACAATGGCTTATAAACATTGTCACATGACCCTAAAATGGCACGTATATAAAAGCACACTGTCACAAAGCGTTGCCCCCCCCCCCCCCCCAACAAAGGATGGAAGAATTTCCTGACAGATCGTACAGGACCGGCACCTGCTGCCTAAGGGCTCGACGGCCCTGGGGAGAGAGTGGCAGCAGGATCACAGGATCGCAGGGCGAGGGGGGCAAGGAGGGGGGTTGGGGGCAACGGAACCACAGCCCCTCTGGCTACGTGCTGGAACATCTGTGTTCTTATGCATAAAACACACATTCCAGAGCCCGCTTCCAAAGCGGGTTTTTTACCGCTCCAGTTAATTAGGCACGGGACACAGTACCCAGGCAAAAATTCTTTGCTTTGGGGTGATAATTGGTTTTAATAGACTAGTGCTTTTGGACTCATGGTGGAACGTCATGCTATAGAATCTGGTTTATAGACACCTTGTTATTATTCTGTCACGCTGTATAATGCAGAAGCTGTGGTTTTCAGATACTGACCCGGGGAAAACATTCCCAGCCAAAATAAATTCTGCGGTAGGCGTTTATTCACAACATGTGTTATTGAGATTTTAACACGGGTCCTCCTGTGAGCGCACTTTTACAAGTGATTCTGAAAAAGACAAGCCCAAAGCCATACATCTGAGTGACTCAGTGGCTCAGGCTACTGTTAGTGTCTGATTTGTTCTTCAGTCGTCCTTTCTTCACTTCCCCCCCCCCCCCCCCCCAGGAAATTCAGAGACTCAAAGTACCTGCTACACAAGACATATGTTGTCTTCCATGACAAAAAACAACTCAGATTGAACCCCCCCCCCCCTCCCCCAACAATAAAACGGTCATCTTCTGGGTAAAGGCTATTTGTCAGCACACCCTCTTCCATTCCACTGGGGATCCGGTCCTCGGGGACCTGCAGACAGTCCACATTTTTTCTCCCTTGCAGCTGGGAGGGAGCAAAAACGTGGACCGTCTGTGTGTGCTTGAGGACCGGGTTGGACCGGGTTGGACCGGGTTGGGAAAGACTGCTCTGGGGAATGTTTGCCACACAACAAAACAGCAGATGGAGAGTCTGATGCCTTTGACCCAGATTTTATGGGAGTAAAATCCATCCCTCCACTGCTGGAATTTCAGCTCCATTAAAAGGGTGCTGGTTTGTGAGTTTGGGGTGGGGGGTGAGTGTAGGGAACTTGCCTATTCCCATCCCTTTGCCGGGTGGGACATGCCTCTTGGGCAGACCAAACAATGACCTTTTAGACAGGGTGCTTGACCAATTGACCCCTCATCACAGCTAATAGTGGCCATGACATTGACGGTGATGACAAATTGTGACCCCCTCCCCCCCTCACCAGCAGCACCACCACCGCCCATAGCTGGTGGATCATTAAGGAGTAAGCCTATGAAACCAGGTCATCCTTGGGATTAGCCCCCCCCCCCCCAGCAACCATGCACTGGCTCCCACCTGACCCAGAAGAAGAATCTGCCCTGAATATGGGCAGCCTGACCAGGTTTGAGAGGATTGTCCTTGTAAATTAGTTTATTAGGAATCCCTAATTACAAGCTACTAATCTGTCTCCTTGTGTAGCTGCTTATCTCTATCGCCAACTGTTTGATTTGGGGAGGGGGGGGTTATGGGGGGCAACTGCGTCAGCGCTAAGAAGGCGCTGCTGTGCCGATGCTGCCATAGGAGCTGGGGGGGGGGGGGGGGGGGGGCTATACACAAGTGTGCTATAAATTGAAGGAGAATTTAGGTCCAGCGCGTTGCAATATCACCACTGGCGTTTTCAGGTCTGCAGAAGAGGCCGCGAGGCAGGGCTGAACCAGGATGACAGGTCTTCACCTCTTTAAATGGCTGTGGAGATCCTGCTTGCGGCAGTACTCACACACCCCAGCAAGCCTGAGTACTCCTCAGGCAAGTGTGTGCGTGTGTGTCTCGGCCAGTGTGTGTGTGGTCTAGATACACCTTACCCTGTGGGGAGACTCGGTCCCCACAATGTGATGAATACCTGTTTTCTTTACCTTATGGGGACCAATTTCCAAAACTGAATTTTTTTTTGATGCGCGACTGCACTCAAAAAACTAAAAATGCAAAACCTTTTCTGTTTTCTTTGGTTGCTTATGGTTGTGATTAGGGCTGGGTAGGGGTTAGGGTCGTCGTATTGGGATTAGATTTTTCCCCATAGAAATGAATGGAGAGTCCCCACAAAGATATAACTACAAAGCTGTGTTTGTGTGTGTGTGTTTTTTCTTCCCTGTGTCCTTCAGTTCGTGACATGCAGAGTAATCCTCACCGCAGGGTTTGTGCAAACAATTATGGCGCAGAGCCGGGGGTCAGCAGAGAAGGTGGCATAACAGGAAGGTGGGGGCATGTATCTATCAGACAGGATGGTTTTATTACCGCTGCCGGAGTCAGGGGGCGGCCGTCTGGTGGGCTGCTCACATGGTACGGAGTAAACTGCAGCCCGGATAGAGGTGACATGAAGATCCCTGGATCTCTGACGGTTCATATTCCCATATGAACAGTCCGAAGGTGAAATAAACACAAAGAGAGATGAACCCAAGGGTCCAGAGATAAAGGGGACCTCTAGTAGCAATGAGAAAATGTCTTACAGTGGGGGGGGAGGGGGGTCAGCAAATTTTTTCAAGAGCCCCTCTTGATAACAGCAAATCATGCAAAATTCGTGATAATTTACAGAGACCCCCCCCCCCCCGCGCCAACCCCCTGGTTTAAGACGTTCCCCTAACCCCCCCGTGACATATCTCCCTCCACCCCTGACCAACCCCACTGTCATTGCGATCTAGGGTTGTGTCATTCCATCATTTTTAAAGCTCGTGAAGTTCAGCGGGTTCCGGTCCTGGGAGTAACTGGATGAGCAGTGACCTAATCGGGGTCGATCCCACACAGGGCACGAGGCTGTGGTACATCCTGAATGAGATTTTATTTATATAGCGTCACCCAGTGTGGGCAGTGCAAAAGCCACTTCCACCATGTGGCACTGTGTGGTCGCTCGCCCGCTGCTTTCTTGTGGTGGCCGTCCGTGGGGCCCAGGGGGTTGGGGAGGGGGTCCATCTTTCCGTTCGGCTGACCGGGAAACAACACAGCCAGGTCCCAGCGGCCAGGGAGCCTCTCTCTCCAGTGGCAGCCCAGTGCTCAGATTTATTTGGTCAGCAGGCGTGTGCTTCCACCCAGACTGATTCTCCCTGCGGCTGGCATGCTTTAATTAGTAATAGTAAAAAGGTTAACCGCAACATGTACCCACCCAGTTAATATAACCATAACAGACATTTAAAAACAAAAGACACAGGCAGACTGTAGCATCTGCTAACACATCTAAGCAGGAATACAGGACATTTAACATATGTCTAGGCAATGGACCCAAATACAACAAAAACTGCAAAAATCACAGGGCAGTCAGGGTTAAGAATTGAAATTGTTTGGTGACAGGGCTCCTTCAGGCAGTGTGTACAAAACAGCAGCCGCTTCAGAGATTTCCATTTCCAGAGTGACATCATCTGTCTGAGCCGAGACCTCAGAGTTCTCCACATTTGCACAGAAAAAGCAGGTAACTCTGCTGCTGGGGTCCCCAAAGGGGGGGGGGGGGGGGATGTTTCACTCTGAGTGAGTGAGACGCCTTGAAAGGACAGCTAATGAAAGCAGAATCCCGTAATTCAACTAGGGGCTTACGGCCGCAAACCCGTGTAACCTATCTCAGTAATTGTCTTGGCCTGACACTCTGTTAAGCTCTGTGTCTAGTTTCGGAGGAGTATTGTTTTTTTTTAACTTTTTTTCTTAAAGGCTACAGGAGATATCTCTTTTGAATAATTGATTTACATTAGTCCAGTGAGAATCATTTAGATGTGCTGCACAAATGCCCTGTTTCCTCTTAGCACTGTCTTTTACATTCAGAGCGTTTAAAAAAATAAAAAATAAAAAATCCAGTCTGAATCCCTATAATCTGGCAGGGTGTAATTAAAGTAATCAGAAAGTGCGCCAGACGACATGTGGGGACGACAGGAGCTAAAGATGCACACGACAGACACGCAGTAATTGCACAAATTAAAATCTCCGGGCCGGTGTCTTTCCTCGCATCCGAGCTTGAGGTTCTCGTTCCGCATGAGGCTTGGACCTCCCTCTCGTAGGTTCTGTGCTTCTTATCCATCGGGCCGTGACCTGATAAAGCACCCTTCTCAATCCGTCAGGTGATGCAGGTTGGCCGAACGAGCCCTCGATTGACCTAGAACCGTCGTATCTGCTTACTGTACCCACATCCAACCCCACAAGCGGGGTTCTGAATTTTTAATTTTTTTTCCTGGGATACTTCTTAAAAAAGACTGAGTCGCCACCCAGGCAAACAAAGAGGGCGAATAATTCATAAAATGCGAGTCCGTAAAATATGAATTATAAATGACACGTCCTGAGAGCAGCGACAGTCCTGACGTCTCGCCGGCATCTTCGGGGCTAAATCATTCATAGACCCCGTTCCTGTCGCTTCACGCCTCCTACGCCGTGACCGCCTGGGCCACTTATCTGCTGAGCTTCTGGGTTTGCCTGGAACCCCCCCCCCGTCCCACCACCACCATGCACCCACTGCTTACATCTCTATGGAAACGCGCAGACCCCACTCGGAAGAGGAAACCAGTGCCGTGGCAGATTAGGAGCACGACGGCTTTATCAGCGACAGCCACGTTACTGCTGATCCCTGCTGCCTGGGCTGGGACCGGTACCACCTCTGAGCTTGTAGCAGTTAATCACGTTTAAGGACAGCTGGCCATCAGAACCAGCGGTTTCCTGCTGGGGACCACCATCCGCAGTGTGCAGCTGGCCCAGTTTCTGCTGGTCTGGGCTGCGGTCTGACACGGACTCTTCTTGCTGGAACGGCTGAGAGTTTTGATTATTAGGCCTAGGGTTAGTGTAGTCACACACGGCCAGAAGAGAGAGAAATCATACAGGGACTCACACACCTTTACTTAAAAAGTTCTAGATGACTTCTTGAAAACACAGAAGGCATATAAGACCAAGATATTACATCATCCTACAGCAATCGCATATATAATTATGCCTGTTCAAATATATAGCTTTAGTCTGCATTTAATTTTTGAATAATAATGATAATTACAATGAGATATCTCAGTGCCTTGAAACTGTATTATGTTAAGGAACAATATTTTGTATTACAAGTAATAAATCGGACCCACAGTCACAATGATTTATGGTTTTTTTTTGTTTGTTTAGTGTTTGAAAACGCATTAGACTGTGACCTGAAGTAGCAGTGAATTTGGTGTTTTTGCCAGTGACTCGGTCATTTAGCCCTAACAGGGTTGGGCTGTGCTGTTATTTAATAACTTCGTGCCGCTCCTGTCAGATGTGTGAGTGTTTTGAAGTGGGGGGGCCCTGCGTTAATCATCTGGCAGTCCCTTCTCCCCAAGAGGGACCGTCGGGGGCCCACGGCTTACTGGCAAGACAGGTCAGCCCCTGCCTCGCCGGATGAGAAATCAATGACAGCGAGCCGTCGCTTGGCATGGGCCATTTAGTGTGCGCCCAGGCGCGACGCTCCGCTCAAAGTCGGGCCGTAATCCGCTGTAGCGATAAGGGCAGGCAAAGGCAGCGCTCAGGTATTTAATCGTCTTCCGCACCACCCTCCAGCGGCACGGGACAGAGCCGTAAAAGTCCCCTCAAAGCAACAGGGGATTACAGCAGTCACTCATATCCAATTTAGCACAGCGGCGGAGCGGAGGGGGGGGCTGCTCCGCCAGCGAAGACAGCTGAATTACCGGTGATTAGAGGTAGCGTCCACGCACGCCTGGGAATTCCTCGCCTTTTCACGCCGGTGGCGGTCTCTCGTAAGGGTTGACGTCCCAGTTTCCCCTCCGATACCTTCGCTGCTTTGAGATGATGATTGGGGTCATTTCAGGTCATTTCATCAACATGCACGTATCATAACAATGAAATATACAGGTTTTTTTTTTTTTTGGGGGGGGGGGGGTGGTTGCTGATGCAAAAACTCTGGTCATTTTCTGTTCTGCGCAAAACCATTTTGTATGTAGTATGTAGTTCCTTCAACACAAGAAGGCCCTATTCCTGTATTCGTTATGCGTTCATGCATTTTGATTCGCTTATTCAAAACAAGCGCAGAACTCAAAGATATGCCGGGAGTGCGGTCATGATAGCTATCTGCACTGCAAAACTTTTATTTTGAAAAAATTATACATTAAATTGCGTTTTATACTGATATTTAGCTGTAAACCTAAATAACGTGATTTAGAATAACGATGCGCATGGCTCGTCTTTTTAGCTATTTCCTTGTTAAACCCATATTAAGGGGGAAAAGAGTTTGGTGTCTGTAAGAGAGGCTGGTCACTTCCCCACTAGGCTTCTATAGTGAGATACTTATGGTCACACCCCAGCCAAGACCATCTGGGAGTAGCTGAGTCTAAATATAGCGTAAGCCCAGATATCTTGGTCCTAAGTAGGTCTCCTGCCTTTATCACCATCAGTATTTATCCCCTATTTCCTTATGCGGCTTGTCCCATGGTTCGAGGCGTTTGCGTCATCCAGTTACACTCAGATCATTGAATGGATGGCCAGGGCCGTAGGACCCAGGAGAATGTGCACCCTCCAAAATTTAATTGGGATTCACTGACCCCCAATAAACAGACCCTTAAATCTTAAATTATTAAACTGTGCTGCCTCCAGTATCACCAATGTCTCCTACGTCGTTGCAAATCATTTATGGAAAACAGCAACAGACACAAAAGTGTGTCTCTGTGTTGTCCCCCTTCCCGGCACCGACGCTTTTCCAGCCCTTTTGTCAAACATCAAACTGGTCCTTACATTGTCTCCATCTTAGCCCCCCCCCCCGCCCCCAGCACCACCTCCTTGTCCCAGTCCAGGGCTGTCACCACGAAGGTGTGCTCACGCGAGCACGTCGAGGTCACCTCTGCTAGAGCTGGCCGCAGGCGGCGTATTAAACGTGGACTGCAGAGACCACAGAGAACAGAGCAGAAACACCAATGCCATGTCTGCTGAGGGAGAGGGCCCTCGGCAAAGAGTCCCGGCTGGGTCATGCTGTCGTACCCTAGTATCAGAAAAAAATGTACAGCTGTATAAACAAATGTAAACCTGCTCTAGATAAAAGCATATGATGAAAAGCAGAAGTGCATGTCTGAGCTCTTCATATACAGTATTTGCAATTTTTGTATTAAAAAACAATCATCAATATCAATCATTATTTTATCAATATCAATCATGCACTCCATTACACAAACATATACAAAGATATAACATGAAATAAATTAAACTGAGTATGATGTAATAGCTGTTAGAGTGGAATATAATTTATTTGTTTGCTTCTCTGCCCTCCTTCCCTAATACATTTTTAATACCGTAACCAAGTCAGTGCGTATCTTCTAATCAGGCTTAATAAGCTCATAAATTAGGGATTACGCACCGTTTAGGAGCGCGTTAAGACAGGATAACAGTGGCAATTCGATCAGCCAGGGCGTGGTCCATGAAAGCCGAGCACATATAGCGCAAGGGAGCCCGCTCCCCGTCGCCACGGCGACACCAGTGGACAAACGGCGCCGCGTCCGGTCTCCTTGGTAAGGTGGCACTCAATATGCACCTTCGGCCCGCCATTTGATTAGGGGCTGGGGGGGGTGCTCTACTATTCCACTATCTAGCGCCTCAAAGAAACTCCGTCTGTAATAATAATAATCAGAATCAGAATAATTTTATTATCCTGGAGGAAATTGTTCGTAATTACCGACTCCACAGTAAACAACCACACAAAAGGACTGAAATAGTCAATAAACAGCACCACATCCAACAGCTGTTAACTAAAAATAAATTAATGTAACATAGAGAGATGGTATTAAGTGGGTGAACAGAAACACAAGTCCAATAATAATAATAATAATAATAATAATAATAAAAACAATAAGGCTCCATAGCACTACGTGCTTTGAACCCTTAATAATAATAATAATAATAATAATATGGCTAAATATAGTCAAGTATCCTAACCTCAAGTCAAACAAAACAGCCCGAGAGGTTGTCAATAGAGAGAACGGACAACAATAAAGACAAAAACGAGGGAAGCCAAGATGAAGCGTATCGGATGTTACAGGCGTCCCTGTGAATCCAGGTGTTACAGGGCCGTCTTGTTAAAGCCTGGCTCTTCCCCGGGAGCGAGAGCACCGAGGTCAGCCGTTCCCTCGTCACGTCTGACAGGAGTCCGCTGCACATTAAAGGATTTCCGACGGCTCCCTTCGGGTTACGGGGCTCCATGGATTTGCCACCAGGGCAAAGAAGAAAACATCTGAGCTGAACCGAGGGAATTTTCTTTCCAGGAGATTCCAAGCATCCCTCAAATGACAGAGAGACAGGGTTTCACAAGATGTAGTGACTCGTGGGGCAGGGGGTCATGGGCAATATACACAGACTTTGGACTTCAGTAACCTTGTGAAACAGGATTAAAACCAAGCATGCAAAAGTGAGCCATGATCCTTCACAGCGATTGGACGTCACTGGAGGTCGGCATTAATAAAACATGGACAAGAGTATAGTAGAGAAGCCTCCATTGAGCTGTTACTGCTTGTGCAAAATTCACTGGTTTAATAAAGTGATCTTGGTCATTTCATAAAGTATACCAAAGTGCATGCGAGGACCGAGAACATCAGTTAAGACCTGAAGATTATTAATTACATTTTAATAGGATAGAAACAGCGTATTTTTTTGTGGCTATTCAATTTGCTTTTCATTGCTTTGAAAGTCACTGCATTCCACTGATCATATTACACATTTACAAGACGATTTGTTTACTCAGCAAGTCTGCAGTTTCATCTTGACATTCTTAGGCTTTTCAGGTTCCATTACAAGTTTACAATGCAAGTTATTTACTCAGCAAATTTACAGTTTTACACGTTTATACATCATTAAAGGTGCTGAAGTTTAAGTTCCTTTGTCTGATAAGTTCAAAAGGACCGGTGCGGCCCCCCCCAGCTAAAGGGTGCGTTAAGTGCAATTTCATATTGTATTACACAAATGAAACAGCAATACAATGACACATGAAGTCACCGATTTGTCTGTGAAATGTTACATTATTCAGAATATGGGTCGTCTGCTAAGCATTGTTACGGGCATTAACTGGTCCCAATTACCCATTCATGAAGTGTGATGGATGTTTTTTATGGAGTGTTTAAGCGCCGTTAAGTTGCTTATGGTTACAGCACCATCCTGCCCGCAAGGATCCAGCTCCTTAAACACTGCACCACCTGCTGCCCATAAACAGGCAGGCTTTCAGTTCCTGGGGCCACTCCTCCCCCAGGATCCGAGCCACATCCATCGCAGTTGTCGCACATCCTTGCCAAGGCCCAAGCTATGGCTGGAATGCTGCTTTTTCGCAGAAGACAGCTCTGGTGTCACCTCCCAACCCCCCCCCCCCACACCCCACCCGAGTAGTACTTTGTGACCATGCTGACAGCCGTTTTCTTTTTTATGGGGGGCAGGCGGCATTTGGGATGGAGATGCTGCCAGAGCTTGAAAGCCACACGGGCCCCCAAGTCGTGCCCAATTGGAACGCCTTCACACTGGTGTGCGTGACCCCCCCCCCCCGCCCCTGGCACCACACAGAACGACCACACTGTAAGGCTGAAAGCTGCACTGGACTTACCGCTAATCATTTTCCAGCGATTTCTTTACGGTGCCATCTGGTTTTCAGCAGCTGTTCCCCTCCATTAGAGGGCCACCCACCTGTTGGCGTTTGTAAAAAAACGTCCAGTTTGGGACAGCGCTGCACTTCCTCGGAGACACAGGCCTCTTGCCCCAGCTAATGCCTGTATTATGTTACCTTATTACCTTATTCGTTGTCCTGCCGCGCTTTTTTATCAAAAAAAACTTTTAAACATTTTTTCTTACATTCAGACAGCTGGATGCTTTGTTGGATGAATGTTTAGGTCCTGGCTGAAGGGTACAATGATGAGGCCTTTGCTGAATACTCTGCTTCCAGGACCTGACCTTAAGTATAATGAAACTGTTCTCACACACTTTGGTGTCATGCTACTGTTATCAACCCAAAAATAGACTTTTTTAAACTAGAAAATAGGGTGACTGACACCCACCACTCTTTTTTGGTGAAGGCAATAATTTCTAAATGTTTAAAGTTGTATGTAAAGGAGCAGAAAATACTATGTGACATAACAAACTCAAGTTAGAGGCACTGTATCCAGCAGTTGTTTCGTGTTTTTTTTTTTTTAATGCCCCCTCTTTCTCTCAGAAACACAAAGCAGGGGGCACTGCTGGTTCATTCTAAGAATGGAAAGGCAGACCCGAGTGTCACATGACCACAGAGCCCACTGACCATTGGCTAAAGTGTGTTTGTGGTTTTCAGAGAAAACGCTACAAAGGTGATGCTGTATCAGGCAAGGATTCCGAGAGAGTGTGTCTGTGTGCAGGGTAACGGGGTGCAGAAGGAGTGCTGGGTCCCAAACCAGATGTGTGGATGAACAGGGCGAATGCAGAGTACACCCGGCCTGTATTCTGCAGTTTCCCCATCCAGTGAAGGAACTTCACAGCCATCAGTAATTAACGTATCCCATCAAGAAATGCAACTTCTTCGTTTTTCTTATACAGTAGTTGCCTCTTATGGGAAAAAGGCACATAGAAATCCTGACTAATTGTCTAAATTTATAACAGAAAACCAGATTCTCTTAATATGCATGACACTTTAAAAAAACATAAGTATATAGAGAACAAATGGACATTTTGCTCAGTGAAATGGCCGTGTGTTAACTACTGGCTACTTAATACATTTTGAATTGATGTGCCGTTCGAAACTATTCTCTTTTTCTGCGGTGCCCAGCTGCAGGGAATTGTATTTTCATCCTGATTGTCTTGGTTAGAAGTGGCACAGATGTATAATTTAATGTGGAAAAGAAGGGGAATGAGCAGTCATGAGTGCCGTAATGAGCTGACGCTGCGTTGGGCCGGGCAGCCTCCCCTCGCTGCTCTTTGATGTGACTGGCTTGGCCCCGTTCCCCAGCTCCTGTTGCGTAACGATCTCTGGGAAACTCCCCGTGTGAGGGTGGCCTCTCCGTCGCCTCGGTGCGCCAGACACAGGGCCTGAGAGCGGGCGAACGGGAGGGTAGCGAGATCCTCCGAGTGCATGTGCGTCCATCAGAAGTGCTTTCGAGCACGGTGCAGAAAACGCACAAGGACGCTGCAGCCACGTGGCTGGGAAACCGGACGTGTTGTACCTCTGGGGACTGACTTGTACCAGCACAATGTAATCCCACTTTGGCTCAGCTGTGTAACAAGTCATAAGACCCATTTAAACCCTCGATTAATGCTGCCACACCTGGTTGCCCCACAGTAAGTCAGCCAGCCTTGCTTCAAGGGAATATTTCCATTTGCTTATCTCTGGAATGTGGCCGCGCTCTGAAACTCATTAACCTGATTGGAAGCAAAACTCTGGAGTTTTTCTAATTAAGGCATTTAAAGTAAATCTGTCCAAATAACATACCGGCTTACTGTCAACGCAGTGGAGAGCAATCTTATCAGATAATTAGTTGTAGACCTCACTTGACTGCCTTGAGATGTTTATTTACTTGTTTCTTGGGCATGTCAGCTGATACCCTTCCACTGATTTTAAGCAGCCGAGATGGACTTTTGCTGATAAAGACATTATTGGGTGTTCATCACTCTTATCGTCTGTTAATTGTTCCATGTTGACCATTGGGATAAAAGAACGAAAGCTTTAAGAGGACAGATAACTTAAAGACAGATGACTTTGCATGTTACACCCCACTGGAGTTATGGCTTCATGTTTAAATCTAAGGGTGCTTTCACACCAAAGTTATGGAACCTGGTTCCTGGTTCTAAGTTCTTGGGAGACGAAAAATGGTCGTAGGTTAAACATAATTTCATGGGAAACTACACCGCCATCCTAAGACAATGGAAGATGAAATTGTTTTGTTAGTTATATGTTAGCTATTGGGGAATCAATCGTGATAAAAATGGGACACAGCTGTTAATTTATTTATACGACCTGCGACATGTTTATACTTTATTATTAAATCTAACAAATATTTCGGAAAAAAAAACAATGTAGCACTCTTTTTCTAATAAACGCTGGCAAATTTCTTTGCTGGGTGGTATGGTGGTGCAGTGGTTAGTGCTGTTGCCTCCCATCTCTGGGACCTGGGTTCCATGTGTGGAGTTAAGCATGTTCACCCCGTGTTGTTGTGCGGCTTCCTCCAAGTACTCTAGGGTCTCTTCCCCCCCCCCGCCCCCCCCCCCCGCCACAGTCTAGAAGCATGCAAAGGTTAATTGGAGTTACCAAATTGTCCATAGCTGTACTAGGGTGACTGACTGAATGGTGTGTGAGTGTGGTCTGTAATGGGTTGACCCCCCATCCTGGGTCACTCCCTACCTTGTGCCCATAGGCTCTGGACCCCCCTGCAACCCTGAATAGGACAAGCAGTTACAGACGATGGATGGAAATTATGCTGCTGGAACCGGCAATTTTAGACCAAAGTATATTGGTTATCGATCACATTTTTCAGTGCATAAATATGGAGCAAAAAGATATTCAGTAATGCATTAAATGTCAACAAGGTACACAAAGAATTCCATCTACTCATTTTTGGCTCTGCTACATCTCTTTTCTTGCACTGCCGTGTAACTTCTATGTTAGTGCCGGTGCTTGTGGTCAATCAATTGCAAATTATCGCTGTAAGCGCCTCCCCAGTAGTTTGTGTTTGAACAAAAAGGACCTAATCTGGAGTAGGGATTAAGAAGGGGTTCCGGAACTGCCTCAGAGGAACTACAATCAGGCTGAGTTCCTGGAAGACGGGAAAAACTCCTGGTTCCGGAAAAAGGCTCTGATTCCTGAAAAAGTTCCAGAGTTCATGTCAAGCAAGAATAACTTCAAAGATAGAAAAGACATATAGCATAATATTATACTGTGATTATTACTACACACAATCAAACCTTTCTGGAAACTAAATAATCTGTTAATTTTGAGAATTAATTTTCCTATTACCACTTTTCTAGGTTTATGATAATCCTGGAGTCACGGCGCATTCTGACAGTGGTAGGGACCAAATCAGCCCCAAACCCCCCCCCAAACACACAGGGTACTCCCACAACATTGGTAGAGAGATCTCCTTACTGTCCTATAGAAACCCATAGAAAGACGCGGAGAGTCAGGCTCAGAATGAAGCCCCCAGATGTCCACAACGCTCCTCCCACCACGTTACCCCCATATTTTCTAGTAAAATCTTTGAACTTCCTTCTACCAAACATGAAGTTCAATGAAAATTTAGAGTCCAAACTCACCACCATCCATATACCCACTGCCACCGGTCCATGTACCTAACACAAAGGAAAGTGAAGTGCCTTTTGATGTGTGTTTCTGCATTAAAGTGAAACATTATAGCCATGACACACACGGCCTTTGAAGTATTATGGCGAAACTTCTTAGGTATATAACAACTGCATTATGGGAATTCTTGCTGATGCATGTAAACACAGTTCAAGGTGCGATTAAAACCCAGTAAGAGGTTCCCCTGCAAGCAGAATGGTATCTCTGGCAGTACCTCTGGGGCCCGCTAAGCTCGTAAGCCATGTCCGCTTTGATCACCATGGGAGCACATCATGTAGAAACAAACCCCCAGAATGACTCGATCATTCGTGTTGATTCATGTCAGCCAGATCACGCTCAGATTAGGGGTTCTGCTAAAAGGGTTACGAGTAGCCTACACTGCTGGCAACATCTGTTACTTCTGCAACTCCCATGCTTTATAGCGGTCTGCCTTTTTAGAGTAACATCAGCTAACAGCACATGACCCAGACTTCCGTACCACCTCTTCACACTGGATCTACCACAGAGCTGCCTTCGGGTAACATTCCTCTACATGGTAACACCAGTGTTGGTTTAGACTGTCTGTTTGAGTAAGAGATACTGCCGTTTGGAGCACAAGCATCTCCGACATTATTGCTCATGAACGATGTTAAAGATTGGCACCTTGAACAAGGGACTTTGAGCAACGTGCTACTTTCAGCTTTTGCCGCTGGCTAGCAATTTAAAAAGCAAATTTCTGAATATCTGTATCAGTTTTATAGGTAATATGATTATTATTTCTTTTTTGAGTGTGAGACATGGTTATGTTTTACTTATGTCCAAGTCTTTTTGGAATTGTGTCTAAAATTGTGATATATACTACTATACACAAGCCCAGTTAGAAACAACTTAACATTCATTATAATTACAGCTTTGAAAACTTATTATTTAACCTCTGCCAGTTATGGAATTTAATTTAAACAGAAGCAGATTTCACAAAGAGATCCCTAAACGCAAACCAGACCGCCGGTCACCTGTCCATTGCTGTGAGAAAATGTAGCTCCTAATGACATTCGGAGCGGGCAGCGGGAAGGGTCACGAGGACTAATGACCTGACAAACTAACACTTCAGCTCCTTCCAATTAGGAGGCTGGGCCACATCAAAAGATGGAGTCCTTATCTCAGCGTGTAGGCTTGTGAAAGGAGTGAGACACAAGCGGATTTTTACCAGGCTTGTCCTTAAGGAGCAGGGTCCCCGCAATGCGCTTTAATAAGTTGACGGAGGTCACTGGGCTTCGCTCTCTGACTGTGAGCCCCAGCAAACGGCAATGGGGTTTCAATCCGTGTGGCAATTGGAATCCAGTTGGAATCCAGGAACCCCTTCCTCCAATACTACAATAGGGTTACAAGCACAAATGCTGAGAAAAAAGAACTAATACACAGCTGATATTTCTTCGCAGTTGCAGAGATCCTGTGCGTGGCTGGTATTCAGACTTCGGAGATGCCTGAAATGAGGTGAACAGAAGGTACGAAAAGCTTGCTGTCACGTGCCATGCTCTAAGTTTTGTGAAAATACGGATGTATCTTCCTCCTGATTAGATGGGGGTGGGGTGAAACCCTCCTCCTACGCAGTATAATTTGACACTCTTTCTGGGGAGACGTGTCACTGCCTTAACTCTAAGGTCTAACTCCACTGTCATGCATGACCAGAAGGTAGATCGTGTATCCTGTTACACACCATGTCTCTACGTATAAAAGAAACCACTGCCTGAAAACTGACCAACCAGAGGATTAAAAACAGCGCACTGCAACACAATCGTTGGCGAGCTGTTCATTTTCTTATTAAGCCTATTATACTTGATCTATAGTCATTATTTTGCATTCTGGGACAGCTGCGTTTTTAATGACGCTACGTGAGAGGTAAGCACAATGCTTGGTGGCGTTTCTATGAATACCTCACTGCTTAAATTTCTCGCATACATCTTTACGACCTTGTCAACCGACACAGCCTGAAGGACTGTGAGGGGTTACGGCAAGATTCCTCTTGGCGGCTGCTAGTACATCGATGCACCTTCGGGGAGCGCTACACTCATGGAAAACACCCTTAGCTAGCAACCTGTTTGTAGATCATGCCGAGGGTTGCAAGAATCGAGTGGCTTTTGGAGGATAGCTTGTAGAAGTCCTTGTCTATTTTGTATGCTCTTACTTTTTTGTCTTTAAAGCAGGACACTGGGCCCGCTGAGACGTCTCGCAAATGCACACTTGGTTTCCAACCAAAACTTCCTAATTAACCCCCAGGACAGACAGCCGCGGGAGTGGGCAGCAGGCCCTGGACAGTGCAGCGGCCTGACATATGGCATGCATCTGAGAACAAACATTTGCAAAGCATAAAATTTAATCTACATATAAATGCATAAATGCCACAGTCATTGAGTTGCGTCATAGACCACCCGTAACACACTCTGCGCAGGAAGAGCCCAGCCTCAGCATACCTCATTATCATTAACTGATGCAGAGGCTAATGAGTCATAGTCTCTACAAAAGACTTTGCACTAACAAAAGGGAATCATAATACATTTTTGCGTCGCGTTTATTATTAAATGTGGCCAGTTAAACTTACACTATCAAATGACCGTAATCAAATGTTTGTTTTTTAGGGGGGAGGAGTGTTTTTGCTTATATATTTTCTTGCCTGTGTACTGGTCAGGAATCATTTAGGCATTGTAATGCACCCTTTTGAAAAATACTAACGGCGGTGTGGCATCCTGCAGGAACTGTAGCTAGACAGTCAAGGTCCCCTGACAAAATGGCACCTTGGTCAGGTTTGCAGGAGGGTAGAAAAATACAGGACAAATTGAATATGTTGTTATGTATTGAAGGGCTCCTGGTAAGTGTTGCCCCACCTGAATCTGCCCGGGTATCCATGCCTATTCCCCAGCCTGCTCCTAGAACCCTCTACTGAGTGATGATACTAGAGGTGTTCTGGGGCTCCACAACCTTTTCGTTTTAAAAAAATAAATAAAATTACCCAGAAAAGGAGGCGATCTTGCATTAACTGCTCCTGGAAGTGCATGCCACTGCTGATAAAGGCTTGGCTTTGCTCCACATTCCCACTTACTGCCTGCAATAATGCTCATGTCCAAAGGCTAGACAACCTCGACAGAGTCACGGCAACATGCTGAATCCCAAGACGTTTATGGCTAATGTCATGTTAGCGTGTTAGCGTGTTAGCGTGGTCCTCTCACTCGCAAGCCAAGCCAAGGTTTAATCCAAGCCCCCTTTGGGATTCTCTTGAAAACCCGAGCTCCCTATCACACATGTCCGTTAAGAGTCAGCAGTTCAGCTGCAGAGCATGTCATCAGGAGCAGTACCAGGAGGACGGTCACTAATATTTGTGAAAAGCACACTCTATACCTCATGGAGCCAGATTCCATCGTGCAAACCTACAGCCTAGCAAGAAGGTGAACAGCCTCTCACCAAAACAGTTCTTCAAATTAAATGCAATAAAAATAATTAAGCAACAAATAAATTCATTAACTGTGCAGTTCTGTGTCAGATTAAGGCTAGATTTTTATGCATATACCTATTTGGTTCAATATGTTTCCAGCCCCCCTATAATAATACAAGTGCATGGTTAGGAAACAACAGTTAACTATTTTCTATTCCCACAGCGAAGACTGCGGGCAGAGCCTGTGTTGCAGTTTGTTCGTGGCGCAATTTCCCATCGCGGCACTTAAACTAATTTCACAGATTCTGACAAGGCGACGGAAACCTGTTATATGACCTTTCAAACGTGTGATTCACGACAAGCTGCAAAAAAAAGCAACACTCTTTACACCTCAAGGCATCTGATGTGCCGGTGCTTGCTAGTGCCGTGGGAGAGGTATTAGAGCCGGCGGGGGGCGTAAATCAGGTATGTGATGACAGGGGGCTGGGAGGCCAAGTATTCTAACAAAAGAGCGCACCTACGGGTGGGCGGATCGGTGGGCGTGGCGGGGGCGGGGCGGGGCGGGGCGGCGCCGTGATGTGAAGGCGGTAGTTGAAAGTTCTCCTTGTTCGTTCATTGATTGAAGTTTGAAACCTGAGAGAAAATACATTCAATCGAGGTGCCGATCGTGTTGTTAACGACATGTGAGTCTTAAAAGCAAAGTCTAGACACGCATGCGTTATGTTCATTTATTGCTTTTAGACTGAAACCGTAGAATTAATCATCCGCTTTTCCCACAGGAAAAGCGAGTTAACAGATTTTCAAACTGGAAGTGAGATTGATTTAAAACACATTTGTCTTAGAAATCTTGGGTTAAGTTTTGAATTACTTCATGTTGACTGTGAGGCAATTTTATTTAAAGTTGCGGCGCATACTTGGTTAAATAATTGAGGGGCGCTAAGGGAATCAACGGTGTTAGAAATGAAAGCCAGGAGGAATGACGCAGAAATAAACAATAGACTATAAACAAATAAACAACAGAAATTAAAAAACGAAGTAATCCACAAACCACAAAAAGTTGCGGTCAAGCAAAAAGTAGGACGTTACCCTTTTAAAAAGCGAAATAAGTATTAACTACTCTTAGCGTTTTATTTATATGTAACTCTTTTAAAATATGGTTATTGTTATAAATTGTTCGCATTGCCGTGGCCAGATTTATTTATTTATTTATTTGGCTGTGAAAACGACTTTAAATGCCAGAATTTGATTCTGAGTGAAATGCTTTGAATATACAACGCAGCCTTTGTGCGCATACAGCGTCACCTAGGCACACAGCAAACTGATCTTCCCGTATGAGGGTAGCGGCCAGTGGTTAGGCAGCTTGAGACCAAGATACAACATGTTCACCTCAGCCATTATCCTGGTCAAGTCAGGTCCTGGGTAATTGCTGAATGTTGCGTCAGGATATTGGGTGGGGTGAGACAATGGGTGAAAGATTAAGAAGCTTGGATGTGCGCTTGTGAAAAGTAAGTGCTGTGAGCAGCATTGTCCAAATCTGTACCCCGCGAGTTCAAATTGCAGGCGGGAAGCTTCTGCGCTGTCGTATCTTATAATGGGCCACTATGGTTGGTGTGATGTGCATTTTCAAAGAGTAACACATCCACTTGGGTGGCAGGTACTGTGGTGGACGGATTCTAGGCTCAATTGTTGCTTCTCCATTGCCCAGCCGTGCCAGAATGTACCGTGACGCTCTGTTTTTATCGCCATTTTTTTGTGTGACAGCCCGTGACAAACGAAGATGGATTTGGCCCTGCTCCATTCTTGGTCCCATCAGGACTACACACTGCCCTCAGCTGGGTCATCTTGATTCTGTGTTGGCCCATGATTGATTAAACACTGTGTCATCATGTAGTTGATGAGTGTTGTAAATAAATGTTTTACACAATCCTGTTTGGAGGCTATGTGCTTTTTTAGGCTAATTTAAATCAGACGAAGTAGCTGTGCATTTTCGCATATTGATACGGTTAAGTTTTGTTTCTTTTGGGTGTTATTTGAATGCTGTGCCATGAGATTAGGTAGCATTACAAAATATTGTGATTTTTAATTAGTCAAGCCTTATAATTAATTTAACCTCCATAATTTTATAGACAGCCCAGATACCAATTTTATTTTTAATGGGAAAAAATAAACCCTAGCGCTGCCTTGTTCTTGCTTGTCATGATAATGGAAACCTTCTGATGGACCATCTTCCAGTATTACTGGGACCGATATCCTGGAGAGGAGCCCAGTCTGAATCAGGGATCTCTGGTCCTGGGTAACTTTTTCTAATCTGGTTTTCCACCCACCTTCACTCATATGGGCTGATTTGATATAATTAATTCCAAGTGACTTAAGCATCATTCACTACCAGAAGTTATTAGACCTTTTCACCATTATAAACAAGATCACTCATGTTACCAAAAAGCTACTGTACCGGACTGTTGCTCACTGGTTATGTCAGCCCCAGACACTATCTGTATTTTAAGTTGTACCCTATATGGACAAAAGGATTGGAACACCTATGGCCTGTACTACGAAGCGGGGTTACTGGCTTATCGGGGTAACTTGTCGGACTTAAGGTAGACTGGGCAAACTGTAAGTGAATGAATATGGAAGTCCATTTAAACTGTGGTACCTTAAATCCGACAAGTTACCCCGATAAGCCAGTACAGGCCACTGGCCATTACACCCACAGGAAGTTTTCTGACATCCCATTCTAAATCCATAGGCTGTTGTGGCACAGCATGGTACAGGCAGGAAGAGGGTGACGATCCACTTGCGGCTCCAAGATAAAAAGGGGCTTATTGAAGAAACAGAACACACCGCAAAACAAGAGGAGCGCGAGGGGTCAAAACAAACAAAACAAGGATTAACAAACTAAAGAATCAATAACTTAACTAGGAAGCAGGACTAGGGGACCAAGCTGACTGAGACACACACAGTGGTCCAAGGACAATGAATTAAGGTAAGAACTTAAATGTACAAACCAGACTGCGCTAACGAGGACGCAGGAGTGACGTATTAACCTACCTACCAATCAAACAGAACACAATACAGGCAACAGGTGAAACTAATGAACAGGGAGCAGTCACAGAACTAGGAAGGTCAGCCAACTAGGAAACACGAATCAAACATTGGAAATACAAGACTGATGCAAGTACAAAAATCCAAAACCTAACATGAGGAGGGTGGGCCATGGATGGCAGAGCAACGACAAAAAGTAAACGCTAGGAAAAACTAAAACTATAAACACTGAGGACAAAAGTCAAAGAAAATAAGGGAACAGGCAAGGCTGGGCGATCCCCAGGTTTGCAGACTGAGCTGCACACAGCCCACGACGCTGTGTGGCGGTCTGGGGAACAGGGAAAACACACTATGGAAGACTAGGAACTAAGATAGAGAGGAGAAATGGCGGAATGGCCAGTAATGCCTGCTGGCTAAATGTGCAATGGTCACAGAAGGTGAGGTGGGATGGTGCAGACTCTGACATAGGCATCAGAATGCAGTTAGTAACTGAAGTACAAAAATTATTCCATCTGCTCATTTCTTGTTTGGCTACTTCTATCTTTTTTTCTGCACTTCCATGTAACTTCCATGTTAGCGCCAGTGCTTGTGGTTGACCAATCAGCAAGCTGTTGCTCGTTTGAACGAAAAGCACCTAGTCTGGAGTAGGTACCAGAACTGCCTCCAAGGAACTTGAGTCAGCCTGAGTTTCTGTGGGTTGAACACGACAAAAGGTCCTGGATCTGGACAAAGGTTCTGATTCCACAAAAAGGTTCCTGCAGTATGAAAATGCCTTTTATGGACCTTGTTTTGTGCACAGGGGCACAGTCATGCTGGAACAGAAAAGGGCCTTCCCCAAACTGTTCCCACAAATTTGGAAGCGTAGAATTGTCCAAAATGTCTCGTTGTGCTGAAGCATTCAGAGTTCCCTTCACTGGAATTATGGGGTCTAGCCCAACCCCTGAAAAACAACCCCATACCATTATCCCTCCTCCACCAAATATTACAGTTGGCACAATGCAGTCAGGCAGGTAAAGTTCTCTTTGCATCCACCAAACCCAGACTCATCTATTAGGCTGCCAGATAGGGATGTGAGGCTTGCATGTAGCTGCTCGGCCATGGAAGCCCATTCTATGAAGCTCCCGGTGCACAGTTTTTGTGCTGTGGTTAATAGAATAGAATAGAATAGCCACTTTTATTGTCATTCAGAATAGTGCACATCAGAACGAAATTTTGTTGTATTTTTTTGCTCACCATCGGCCTGGCAGAGTGTGTTAAAAAAAAAAAGATTATAAATAGAAAAACAGAATATAATTGGAACTAACATACAGATATATTAACCGAAGTATAGCAGCAAAAAACCAGCGTACATCACCATGCCATTGGAAGTTTGGGACTTTGGCGCCTGTTAAGCACTATGTGCTTCAACACTCTGTTACTTTACGTGGCCTGACACATCGGGACCGAGTCTGTTGTTCCAAAACGCTTCGTCATAATACCACTTATAGTTGACTGTAGAATATCTACTAAGGATCAGATTTTGCAAACTGACTTATTGCAAAGGCGGCATCCTATGACGGTACCACTGTTGAATTCACTGAGCTCTAAAGAAACGACCCATTCATTTACAAATGTTTGTAAACCTGACTGAATGGTTCGGTGCTTGATTCTATACACCAGTGGCAATGGGTCTGAATGAAACACCTGAATTCAATGATTGAGAGGTGTGTCCCAATACTTTGGTCCATATAGTCTGCATATATCTACAGTTTATAGTTTTATAGTATTTACAGTAATTTCATGCTGTCTTTCATGCACATTACTTTGCACTTGTGCTACTACAGTACTACCTCAACTGGCAAATAAAAAATTACAGTGACTTTTTATTGATTAGCATTCCTACTATTTTACTTATTATTATTATTATTAATTTTGTTACTGTCATTTTTCTTATGATTATTTTGCATAGTGGTCATTTTGTATGTGTTTGCTACTAGATGCCTAAATTTCCCTCAGGATCGATAAATCAAATACGATCAATCTGTCTGTCTGTCTATTTGTCTGTCTGTGTGTGTCTTTGTGGCAAAATCCCACCCTTGGTGGATTAAATGTAGACCTCCATACATGAATAGGGCAACCATGAAAGTACAGACTCAGCATACCTAAGGTACATAGAGACCATCGGTGGATTAAATGTAGACCTCTGTTCATGAACAGGGCAGCCATGAAAGTACAGACTCAGCATACTTAGGGTACATAGAGACCCTCGGTGGATTAAATGTAGACCTCTGTACATGAATAGGGCAGCATGAAAGTACAGACTCAGCATGTTTATTTTTAGATTATTTTTGTTTGGCTGCTTCAGGACAAGGACACCATACGAGCCACAATGCAGGTGCTGCCCAGAAATGGGGCAGAATTCTGCTGACTGCGACGGTCTGCGCAGGGCTCGCCTCTCCCAAAGCCCAGCTCCGTGTGGAGGCTTTCAGCTGCGACGCAGGTAAAGTGCAGCTGCAGCAGTCGCTAATGCAAATGCACTGCGGCGCTCTGCGCTCAGGTTAATAGAGAAGCAATGTCGTTTGTTCATAACTGTCAGTGTTTTATGCATTTTTAACCACTTACCAGAGACAACATCCCTGCTACCAACTGGGCACTTGTATCTTTTTGCAAACGTTAGTTGAATTTCAATTATGTTATGAAATTAAGCATTTTTTTGGGTTTTGGCGTGAATCTTATA
The DNA here is from genome assembly GCF_048594095.1 of Paramormyrops kingsleyae. Lineage (NCBI taxonomy): Eukaryota > Metazoa > Chordata > Actinopteri > Osteoglossiformes > Mormyridae > Paramormyrops > Paramormyrops kingsleyae. The sequence continues at coordinate 10,138,251 of NC_132815.1, forward strand.
TGAGCGGTCACAGAACAATTGAATCTTGTCGCCCCCGGATATTCCCAGTAATAAAATAACTAAAATATCACACACAATACCATCTTTAAAAAGCTCTCATTCATTCCAACCTGGCAGCAAGACAATCTCATAGACACTTAACCAAATGGACGCATAAATACTTTTGTTTTGCTTGTGTAAATAAAGTTCTCAAACAAATACTTATTTTTCCTGATTTGTCAGATAAATTCTTACCACCAACACTGCACAACCTAAAATAATTCGTTTTTAAATAAAAGTTACAGCATCCTTATGAAAGCAATTATATCTCTGCATAAAATCACTATATGCGCTTACGATTTTGTGCTTTGAATTATTTTGAGTTTATTTTTTAATTTCGTGTCGTTCTGCACGGCAAATTGATTTTTTCCCTCATGTTATTTGTTTGGTAAAAACGAGCATACTACTTTGTGTGCTTGAGATAACTGGCTCGCAGACATGCAGACCACTGTAATGTTTTTTCAGTGGGAGTGAGGTATTTGTGCAGCCTTCGGAGAAGCAGGTCGAGGGCGCCCCCCCGGAGGCCTCTGAAATATCGCTGCACTCGTTCCGGAGCCTGAACTTCACCTGCTCACCATTAATGCGGTTTCTGGGTTCGTCCGAGGCGGGAGATTGCTGTAAGTTACCCAGATTGGGCTCGGAGATACAGACCGGGATCTCCGGCCTAACGTGCTGTCTGCCAAATCACTTCACAGTTTGATGACCTGCCATTGACTGCTATATTCAGATTGGTCGTTAAAGGAGAAGGTTGGGCCACCTTATATATGGATATATTTATATCTATTTCCCGTTCATGCTTGGATGCCATGTGACAAACAAATGCATGACTTGCGAGGTCAGGAGAATGGTGAGGAGATATGGCGTTACCGTGCGAAATGGTTGCCCCCCCCCCCCCCCCCCCCCCACAGTGACAATGTTTTGCAACATCTATCTCATTTCAGCACTGGTGGCTGGAGTTTCCTCCTAATGGCTCATCCCTCTCACCCCTTTGCCAAGATCCCCCTACAGTATTCCCTGCCAATAGTTTCACCATTTCTCTCTCTCTCTCTCTTTCGCCTCGCACGCGGGCCTGATACCGGCCATGGCCGTAAAGGTTTGGTTTGCGCAAGGCCCGTCAAAGCTCCGAGGAGTGATGGCAGCCAGGCCGGGGCTACACCCGGCCCCCCCGGCAAAGCTCCCCCGCTCAGCGGGTTTGCCGCGTGACACATCCGCACCTCAAACGACCGGCTCTTATCTCGTAGCTAAACTCCCACCCGTCGTTATCGCCAGTGTCCTTTCAAGTTGCGGACTCCTTGGATTCGTCCTTATCGATGGCTTTGTTCTGCTGGCCCGTGTGTGTTCAGCCAGGGAAGGGCAAGGCTATTTGGGGGGTCACTGAGTGCAGGGGGGAGCCGGTGGCTCTGAAAAAGGAATCCATTCCGGCTTGTTAGACATTCATTGTGTTGTTTAACATGTAATAGGTACTTAAACTCTATTGCTACGAGCACAACTGCGTTAACGGTTAAACATACCCCAGACAGCACTTGTGTGAGTCAACATTAATGCTGCAGTGTTTTATCTGCTTACACGGCACTTTATTCACGAGGAAATGTTTACTGGTAATAAATGGAGAAATCCAAGCTTGGTTCCTTATTCAGGGATACATTGCCCCTTCTTGCTTTGCCTGTTGGCCGTCGGAGGCCCCGTACCTTCCACGGAAGACACACTCACTGGCCCTTTCTTCTGCGTGCTGGCGGGACCCAGAACATGCCCCCCCGATGCCCCGATAGCGCTTTAGCGGAGGGGACCTATCGCGGGGTGTCACCGCTGGCACAAGGCATGATTAAATCGCCGTTCTGCCGACCTACGCCGGTACCAGTGGGGATTAACTGGAGCTCTTGGCGCGGAGGCCCTGGGGGGTGGGTGGGTGGGGGGGTTCGGCATAGCCTTGTCACTTGGCACACTCAGGCACCTAATGAGTCTAATGAACTTCTCGTGTGGAGCAGAGGCACGGTCACTGAGCTGTGGAAAAGCTGTGTCCGCTCCCTTAAACCCATTGTTAGCCTCCTGCCTTTAACAGACTCCTATAAAACCCATTCAGAACACAGGCGGCTGATATAGGGGGCTGCCTATGCTGCTCTAATTACACCTCATGGGTTCACAACTACATGATCAGGAAGAGTATAGTTTAATTATCCATCCGTCCATCAATCCATCCATCCGTCCTCCATAACACCACGTTCTTATCCAGTAAGGAGTTACCAGCAGCCTCCAGCCTACCCAGAAAGTAGAGGCATGAAGCAGGGAACACCCTGGAAAGGATGCCGGTCCAACGTTGGGTACATACACACACACAGGTTTGTAATTACTGTATATCTTTGTGGGGACTCTATGGGGAAAACTCTAATTCCAACATGACGAGCTTAACCCCTACCCAGCCCTAACCTTAACCATAAGTAACCAAACAATATGAGACTTTTGGCATTTCAAATTTTTTTGATTGTATTTATATCTTTGTGGGGACCTAAAAAATTGTCCCCACAACGTCAAAATAAGAAGTCTTTTTACTTTGTGGGGAACATTTGGTCCCCACAATGTAATACAAACATAATCCACACACACACACTATGGGAAATTTACAGTCACCAATTCACAGATTGTGAGAGGGATTCTGGAGCACCTACAGGAATGGTAAATGGACTGCATTTATATAGCGCTTTCAACTCTTATTAGTACCAAAGCGCTTTACAATTTATGCCTCACATTCACACTCACACACCGATGGTGGAGGCTGCCATGCAAGGCACCAACCTGCATACCGGGAGCAATTTGGGGTTCAGTGTCTTGCTCAAGGGGACAAGAGGAACCCGGGCTCGACCCTGCAACCCTCCAGTTGCCAAACAAGAGCCCTACCTCCTGCACCACCATGTACGCCCTCGCAGATAGGGAGAGGACCCCTTAGCCACCTACCTTCTGCAGCCCTAACCCCTTAGAGCCTACCTTTTGCAGTTCAAACCCTTTAGCGCCTACCTTTTGCAGTGCAAACCCCTTAGCGCCTACCTTCTGCAGTGCAAACCCCTTAGCGCCTACCTTCTGCAGCGCAAACCCCTTAGAGCCTACCTTCTGCAGTACTAACCCCTTAGAGCCTACCTTCTGCAGTGCAAACCCCTTAGAGCCTACCTTCTGCAGTGCAAACCCCTTAGCGCCTACCTTCTGCAGCGCAAACCCCTTAGCTGCCATGCCTCCCCACATAGTTAATCCTGCGTGTTCAATTTAAGAACCACAGACAGAAATTCCAAGTTAACAAACAGGTAGCATTTGATGGAGACACCAGGCCAGACTTTGTTGGGGATTAAATTGCATTCCTGTCACTTCCCCAAAACGTTAAGAGCAGTCTGTCCACAGCTCTGCATGGGTATCACTTAAAACTTCGGCAGGGGGGCAGGGGGGGGATCACACGTTTTTTTTGGCATATATTTATTTTTAATGTTTTTTTTTGCCAGGGCTGGCCCGAGACTAACCTCACTTTTGGCTTTTTGAAGCCGTTTGTTCAGGCCAAATGTTCCACCGTCCTGCCCATCAACGCCCCCCCACATGCTTCCACCCCCCCCACCTGCCACCCCCTTGTCCCCCTCCAGGCCACAACCGCCAGAATGGCACTGCACGTCTTAGTTTGAAGCACGGAGAGAGAGTAGTTTTCCAAACTTTGCAGCACCCTTCCTCTCATGTAACTAGAATTAAATGAGGTGTAAAAACTTCCTGCTACACTGATATTCTTCTGACTGTCAATCAGCATCCTGCTGGGCCTCTTTGCCCCTGGGCTTTATTAACCTGCCCAGCGGCCGGGCACTGCAACAATGGCGGCTACGTGTCCGGGTTCCAGATTTTGTCAGCGCGGACGGAGGGGTCCCAGGCGTCCTGCCGTCCACATGAAAGGAGGCTTCAGATGTCTGATCCGTCAAGCAGTAAACGCCAGAGAGTCCCGATCCCACCCACCCCCCGAACCCCCGGCCCGGGAAACGGCCACGGTGGACCCCGCCAATTGAGACGTCTCCCGCGGTCCCTCCGCGAGGAGGGGGGAGCGGGTGGGGATTCCCGAGCAAAGGCACAGCGGTGTGGTGGCTGCCCGCCCTGGGGCAGCGCCAGGCCAAGGGCGACAGCCTGCTGAGCGGGCAGTGTGCACGGTCTGAACTTGGCGTGTCGCTGGCCACGGCCGGGGGGGGATTTGTGCCTTTCTGTGCCAGGGTTGCCCGGCTACCAGCTGAAAAGGAGGCGTGTTATTTTTTGTTGTCAGATATTTCCAAAACCACATCAAAAATGTAGAGGTTTTGTCCTCTCTGAAGGCCTTGTTTGACTCTAGACACTCTGGTGTCAATTGACCCTCCCTTTGATGAAATGTGTGTGCGCCTGTGTGTGTGTGCATCTGTGTGTGTGTGCTGGTGCGTCTGTTTCCGCAGCTCTCATTATTTTACAGACCTGCAGCAACACTGCATGTCCAGTCTAAGCACCCGGACGGGTGTCGCTGCTGTTGCACGGCATCTAAAACACTTGCTTGAGCGCCGTTCCTCTGGAACGAAGCAGCCACTAAGCAGAGAGAATAATCACAGAGGAGTCCCCCCCCCCCCACATTGCTCATGTTTCTGTCACACTACGGTCACGGGGAAAACCGGAGACAGAAGCCTTGTGGAAGAAACTTCCACTTGTGGTCGTAGCCGCAGGTTATGTGTCATTTCGAAAATGAACGTGGGATGGAGAGAATGAGAGAGAAAATGAACTATTAAAAGAAAAAAAAAAGTGTGCCGGGTGGCAGAGCGCGGGCCGTGTGCGCTAATGTGCCCCATTAACCTAATTACGTTCAGTCGCTGCGCGGAGAACTCACGCCGTTTCGCATTTAATTGACTCGGCTTTTCTGCTATAGGGTGGCCGGCGGTAAACTGGGTTGATTTTGCGCTCGGCCGCTCAGCCGGCCGGGCCCCGCTGTTCGCCTGCTTTTCTGGGAAGCCGTTGAAAGGTTTCCATGTAAAAGGCGTCCCCCAGCTCCGGCGACAGGCCGAGCCCGGGACCCTCGACAGCGGCCCCTCAGATCCCGTGCCAAGCCATGTCACGTTCCCTGACGCGGCTGAAAGGTCCCGCCGCCTTGTCAGATTGTGCCGTCCTCCCGCAAATCAGCTTAGTGGCTTATTGTGCTGTCGACATCCAGGAGATACACAGATGCATCCGTAAATTAAACCGTAATTTGGCAGACCGCCGCCGCCCTCGCTGCCCCAGCCCCCGCCTCTGCTCTCGCCCCTCACCCGCAAATCCCGCCTCATCTTGTAGAGTAGCGCCTAAACAACACAAGGAATGTGAGTCTGGGTGGGGGGGCAGCCTGAACTGGGAGCTTAGAGGCATTGGGGTGAGTGTTTCTAACAGCAGTGCCCATAGGGGGCGCCCCCAGTACTGGCATATGGGGCCGAATTAGCACCCCCCCCCCCCCCGACATGAATTATCTGCTGGCTTCGGTGTCACAGGTGCTTCCACTGAACATCTGGATCCACCTCCAACTTCAGGATTTATAGGTGAGCAATGACCCACGAGTCTGGTCTTCTTGAACCTTTAGAATTTTTGCATCTCTCATGAAAGGTGAAATTGACAAGATCGTCGCGATGGCTGAATCCCCGTCCGCACCCTGCTGCGAAGTGCCAGTTATGCAGGACGAAAACACTCGCGTCATCGCGGAATTGTCTGAAAAGTTCTGTGTTTTCCCAAAAGAATAACAACAATAGGTCTACTGGCTGGAAAAGGAACATTTAATGAATAAAACATGATGCTCCATTACTGCCAAGTATAAACTGCGGAGTATGAAATGCTGGTAACTGGGATGTGTGGTTTACATTATCATTTTGTTGGAACGGATAATTTGAGATGAGTGCAGTATCAGTGGCTGCTGTAATCTGGCACTCATTCCGAGCAGCTAGCTGTGGGTGCTGGGCTTTCCCCGGTTCGGGAAAGGCTCTGGTGGAGGTCCATGCAGACCCAACTACATCTGCCACCTCTGTCTTCTCCATCCTGTCCCGGATTCTTGTTGTCAACAGCATTAGTCAGCCGAGGTTTAGCTCTTGATTCCACAGTAAAAATGGAGATTTTGGTGTCAGATGTGGCTGTGTTCCTTAGAGGAAGGCAGGACGGCGGTAGGTCCTGTCCCCAAAATGATGGAAAATGAAGGGGGGAGTAATGGGGGGTTGGGGGGGGGGGGTGCTGCTGTTTTAAGAGTCTTTAAAATGCAAATGAGTATTAAAATATAGTTGAAGTTTGACTTAAACTAAATATCTTTACAGCCATCAATAATATAAATAATTTATGACTCAATAAATAGGCAGCAGAAGTGTTATTTTAAATCATTGGTAACACTTTATTTTAGGCCATGTTTTTAGTGATTTATAAACACATTCATAATGCATTATAATGCATTCATAAAGCACTATAAACATGGCTTTAGATATTTATAAAAAAGGCGTAACATATTATAGCCATGTGCATTATATTATAGCCATGTTTATCATGTATTATGCCTCATGAAGCTCTCATCTATAATGAACTATAGATACAATGCAGTACACAACATCCTTAATGCTTAAACTGACCATTATAATGCATTATGAAGGTATCTTAGCCAGTGAACCACTGATGTGTCTTTTCTGGGTAGAACCCCAAGGTACAGTGGACCAGTCAGGCGATGGATCCAAAGGAGATACCTGTAAGTAAATGAAGATTAAACAGCACACTATGGAAAGTGAGGCTGATTTGGGAAGGGGGATTAAAATGGGCATCATTCTAATGCCACTTTTCCACTACCACCAAGAACCAAGCTGTACCACATACTGACAGTTTTCTATTGTAAATTATGTGACTTGTACTGTGAGCTGTACCAGCACTGATGTAATCCTGCTTACTAGTCCTGCTACTGATCTGCGTCAACCTGCATGGATTATCTGAAGGAAAAAGGGCTTATTCTCTATATTATTCATTATTAGCTGCATCGCACATCACGATGTATTGATGTTTACCGATTTACCGAGCCGACCCTTCTGCAGTGGAAAACCAAAGCCAACTGGAATCACACTGTAGCTAGTCTCTCTTCGCAGTACAGCTCCAGTACGGCTCGGTCCCTGTGTGCCAGTGGAAAAGTGCCATAACTCTGGGGAAGCATGGAAAGCAGGTACAGCAGTGAGAACCTGGCATATGGCCCGTATGACAGGGTGGCAGGGAGGCGGTTCTTTGTAACAGAGAACCAAAGGGAGAACCAAAGGGACAGCCTGTGTGGCTCAGTGGCTCAGGATGCCGTAGCTATCATTAGATGGTCACTGGTTCAAATGTCGGGGTCGGCAGTGTGTTGGGGCTTCAAGCTAAGTGCTTAACCCCCCAGTTCCCCTTTTGAATAAATAAATGAAATGTTAAAGCCTGCCAGATGGAATGACGTCCAACCATGACGTAGAAAAAGATGTGTGCTCAAATGGAGCTGAGAGCTTCCTTGGTGAAATTCCATGTGCCTTGTATCCCAGTGCCGCCCCTAGCTCAGGAAACGCCACCTAGACGGTGATTCACAGTGGGATGGTATTGTGGGGCTGCACCCCTCCAGGATGGAGAGGTAGGGACATGTTACCCGGTAGCTTCCCTTGTGGTGAACAGCTAAACCTTAAGGAAAAATGCACCATTCAGCAGGAGGACGATTCACAGCATCGAGTGAACAGCTAAGAAACTAAAAAAGGTGAATGGGGGAGCATCACTCCCACTGAGTTGGCAAAGCTGGTACGCCATAGGCTGCCAGTGAAGCCATGTTTCACTTTTCCATTTTCTTCATGTCATAAGTTGGTGTCCCTGTTCTGTGGGTGTAGAGTCTTCATGTTCACTCCATGTTGCGTGAGCATCCTCCCAAAGTCCAGCAACACGCCCTGGTGCTTCCAACATGCCCCTTTGTGTGTCGTTAGATAGGTGTCGGTCCTGTGATGGACTGGCATCCACTCCAGGGTGTGTTCTCGGCTTTCTGGGTTGGGCTGGATCATTGTTTGGAAGATGGATGTTATTAGTTAACTTCTTCAGTTCGAGCTTCTCCATTTCCAATAACAATACTGAATTTCACCAACATCTAGGCACCGTCCACAATAATCCTTACACATGCCTATTTGTGATCCTTGTACATCAACCGCTCTACAGGTCTTCTGAAGGGAACAGGTCCCAAACGTGCAGGTGGATGAAAACAGTCCACGGACGGAAGTTCACAAGCAGGCCTGGTAGGACTGTCTGAGGAGCTGAAGAGTCCAGACGACTTCTCTCGTGGAGCTGGAGTGGCTTATGATGATCTGAATGGGCCGCTTTCATTATACTCCATTGTCATGGAAATGCATTCCAGAATTTTCTTCATAATGATGCTGTAATACAATTCCATGCCTGCCAGTGCCCCCTTTCATGTCCTTCTCATTCTGTGCTGGTGGCTTTCCCAGTGGTTCATAGCTACGCTAACTATGCTGCTTACGCTGGAGGTAATTGGCCCTACCGCTCCTGTTTCCTAAGCATCCCATTTTTTTGTGGGGGGGGGGGTGGTGTTCCTATGTAGCCACTTAAAACTGGTATGTCTCCCTCTGATGCAATCCAGAGCCCAACATAGAAGCAATGGAATCCTTTATGTCATTAAAATGTACTATACATATTATTGTACTATATATTTGATGCAATTATTATATGAAACGGCCTGCAGTTTCTGGGATGCAACAGCAATCTGCAAATAGACACCTGGGGTTTTGTGAGCTGGATCTGTTGCACCATTTCATTCAGGTAATTAGCATTCTAGGATGTAGCCTGAATGCGTCGTGTTCCCATGTATCAGTCCCAGGGAGTGATCTGAAAGTCCAGCGGTTTCACTGCAAGATCCACAAGCATATACAAATGGCAATTAAGGAGCCTCAATTTACAATAAAAATTTGGTCCAATATGAGAGAAATGGTTGTGATTGGATTTTGGTTTTGACTTGAACAAACTGAAGGACTATTTTGACGTAAAATGTGCTTTATTCGTCTTAAGTATTCACATGTTACATTTATCTCAAAGAAAAATTATGCTGAGAACTTGCAGAAGATCTTGATTACTTTGACTGTTTGATTGATATAAGATCTTTTATTATCAATGCGGGAAATTGTTACATGGCGGGTGGTGTCAAAAACTCCTTTCACTACTGTAAGGCTCAGTACAGCAGGTGGTGTCAAAAACTCCTTTCACAACTGTAAGGCTCAGTACAGCGGGTGGTGTCAAAAACTCCTTTCACTACTGTAAGGCTCAGTACAGCGGGTGGTGTCAAAAACTCCTTTCACTACTGTAAGGCTCAGTACAGCGGGTGGTGTCAAAAACTCCTTTCACTACTGTAAGGCTCAGTACAGCGGGTGGTGTCAAAAACTCCTTCCACTATTGTAAGGCTCAGTACACCGGATGGTGTTTACTCCCTAACAAACTCCATATAAATATTTAGAAAAATAGAAAGTCCAAGCAAATATATTTGAAAAATATGGCTGCGCGGTGAGTGTTTCCTGCCAACTTCAGTTTTATCTAGTTTACATTCTTAATCTTTTTTTTTTGATGTGGCTCTGGAGGCATTAAGATCAGAACCGTCCACATGTGGCACCCATATTACAAGTCCCTTTCATTGACAGGCAAATCCATCCATCCATCCTGATCAGGGTCATGGGGGGGGGGTGCTGGAATAACATGAAAATTCTGTCTTTTATTTTGTTTATTTGTAAAGAAAAAAAAATTATAGCAATAAGCAAATTGTGCCCTGTGGCTGGATATTACCGTTTCAGACACTATTTGCATATCAGTGATCCGGACTGTAATTTAAACAAACCGAAACCAATATGGTCGGGGGTCATTTTGCCCCCCCCCCCCGCCCACAACCCCATGCCAGCATACGCCAGCACTCGCCCTGCCAGGGAAGGCTCTGGGCCGTGGTGGGCCGAGCCAGCGCCGATCCCAGAGGATAATAGGCTTTGAGCGAAGGTCCTGGAGTTCGCCGTGCAGAATTTAAGTTCTTAATCCGCTCTGGAGTGCTGGCACCAGTCCAACAGAAAGGAAACCAAATTACCCAGCTTTACTTTGGCAGACTTAAGCCATTGTCAGCGAGCCATACGTTAATTTACCCCTGCCGCCCACCCCCCCCCCCCCACTCTCTTGTTAGTCACCAGCCGGGGCCAAACCATCCAGGTCACTTGTGTAAATCTGTCAGTTTCAATGATGCACAGCTTGAGGGGAGACAGTGGAGACACTGAACAGTGTGGTCCGCGTGGCGGTCCAAAAAGAGGGGGGGGGGGGGGGACAGAAACGGCGGGACTGTGGGGGCTGGCAGGCGAAGTGCACCTCGCCGGCGTCAAGGCGCGCGCCATTATTGACACGTCAGATGAAAGACGCGGGGATGTTTGACATGCTGAGTGGCAGCGAGGCTGTTTGTGCCAAAGCCATTTATTAGATTCTGCGTGTGGCTTGGGGACGCCGTCCTGGCCGGGCTCCGATCCTGTCGTTATATTTTTTTGTTTTTTTTTTCTCCTCCGACGGCAGGCCGCCTCCAGTCACGCTTCGCTTCTTTCAGAGATTAGCAGACATCCACTGTTCGTTTCTCCGCGCGTCAGTCAGCCGCGAGCGGGCCGACGCTGCCAGGAGACGGCAGCCGCTTCCAGATCGGCGGCAGGGGCACGTCGACACTTGGCACCGGGTGGGGGCTGGGGCGACACGTTAGCCTCATGTTCAGGGAAACCTGAGACTGTCCCCACGGCATAGTCAAAATCCTGCCGATTCATTTCGAGCACTCCGATTGGCCACAATGTCAGACTCCACTGTTCAACGCTTTGATTTTCAGCAAGTGATTCTGGGAGCGCAGCTTTTTAACTCACGTAAGAACTGAGCCCCTGAAGCAAATTGACTTTGTACTTCATAATCCATAATAGTTTTATGTCATATTATGTTTCTAGGTATATGTCTGCTGTTGAAATTGATAGCGCGTACTGAACACACACCTCCTAAAAGGATACTGAACGAATACCTCCTTCATATGTACTGAACACACACTTCATAACTGTGTACTGAACACACACCTCTTTAGTGGGTACAGACAGTCCCCAGGCTACGAACGTCCGACTTACGTACAACTCGTACTTACGAACAGACTGCCATAAAGCCTAATATATTAAAAATGAAGACATACCTCCTAAGTGAGTACTAAACACACACAGTTCCGAGATTCTCTCATCCCTTGTCCCTTCCACTCTAGAGAGGAGGCTCTCATTTACATCCCATCCTGCGTCTCAGACGGGGCCCCTCAGGTGTGCTTGAATGTCTGGGAAAAACACATCATCTCACTCGAGATTCCCTCCCATGGCAGAAGCAATCTTGTGTACCTTCTCACTTGTGCTTCACACCATTGATGTAGATGGATAAATGTGGCCACATCCTTCAAACATCGTTTAGCCTCAATAAAATCAAACATGGCAAGAACAATGTCCCACATGCACAAAATGAGGCCACCTTGTTCATCCTATGTCACACCACGACACTAGTATCTGTAGAATGTTTTCAATTCAGCAGACCCACACACAGAGTAAAAGTAAATATATATTTGTTTGAATTTCTACCCATGAATTGTAGGTTGTCTGCATTTCTTTAAAATCTCAACCTGTCATAAGTTCACTGAGGTCAGCGAGTCCCTGTTTTTCCTTCCGGAACACTGCAGCACGCTAAGAACGCAAGAGACCACATGTTTTTTGTAGCCAATCGTGGACAGTGGGTGAGGTCAGAACGAACAAAGAAGTTCTTCTCGAGGAGCCTACACAGCCCATGCAACTTCGTGATGCTAAAAGAATGTCAATTCTGTAGATTTTAGCGTTGTAGCATAGGTGCTGTAGTGTGCAATTTCCACGTGCCACAGAAATCCATATTTACAGGCAGTACATCTAGTACAGATTTTAAAATAAGTCATACTTTTAAAGTATGTGCCTTGATCACGGGTCCAATAACAGGATCCAAGTTGGGAATCTTCCTGGAAACAGGTGCGAGTCATTAATCGCCGCTCCCCCTGCTGTCCTGCCTCCCAAAGTGTAACATATTTTGGACTGAACCAGCAGCAGGCCTCCCATCCGCAGCCTAAAAGCTGCCTGAAAGTGAGGCTGTATTCACTACATCATGACTCTTTCCCTCATGTGTCCTTGGCCCCCTTTCTGTCCACCCCCATTCATACCCAAATATCCTTACCAAATGTTCCCACCTCCGAACGAGAATTAGGTGTCCGGGGCGCCTCAAGCACTGGGAAGCTGGCGCCTGATGTTCCACTTGATCATTTTTCTTTAACGTGTTGCGATCCACACAGTGTCACCCCAGATGGAAGGGCAAACGGAGACACCCCCCCCCCCCCCCCCCACATCCATCCCATGCCTGGCAACCAGGCAACACGCAGACACCTGACAAACCAAGAGAGGCATTTTCTTTAAACCTTCTCACCGGCTGAGATGACCCCTCTCTCAGGCGAGGAGCGACCGTCAGGCATATAATTAATCGTGAACCACATACTTCCTGGGGAGAGCTCATTGACCCCAATACAATGGATGAAAGTGTCTCTTACGTGGAACAGAGCCCCTGACCTTCAGCCCAGTGGGGGCAGCGTCTTCTTCGTTTAAGATCTGCTGGGGCGTTCTTTCAGCTAGGAGGACCTCCACTATGACCTCTGTGAAAAAAGGGGGGGAAAAAATAAACATAATTCCACGGCATAATACACACTTCTGGCTGTAGATTGTGTCAGATGGAGGAGAGTAGATGCTTTGGGCAAAGCCTTTGTCTCGGATGGAAAACGGTCCTCAGAAATGGAGTCTAAGGGACATGCTTTGCCGCCGCTCGAGGAAGACCGTTATCCTAGATATATCCACCCCCCGGGAACACGATGCACATCGAGCAAACATCACGTGACGGAGAGGAAGATCACTTGAACTGGCGCGTGTTTTGGAGTCTGCATTGGTAAAGCTTAGATTTACACGGCATGTGTTTGCAATAAAAAGCAGATTTCAGCAATATTCTTCATTAAATTGGCTATGGATGCTTTCACTTTGGGACAATGTGAGGGATCTTGGTCTGTCCCGCATGATATTGTATCCATTGAATCCTGCTGATGCTACTATACATTATCTCTAAATGTTCTTATTTAACTAAATGTTACTATTTTATGCAACAAAAAAATGCATTAATACAGTGAGGATTTGCCAGTTCAGAAGTTTTGTTAAGCAGACTCAGGACACAGTAAACATAAAACAGGATTTTAAAAAATTACTTCAAACACTGGTCCATCACATCATCAGGGGATCAATTATGAACAAACTAAGATGCACAGACCATACTGCGGGATAATATTTTTATATTATAGTCAGCAAACAGAATATCTTGTTTTCCCAAGAGTTGTCTACAGGCTGTACCTTTGGTAATTAAACAGCTTTTAAAAAATATATACTTATCTGTAAAAATTTAGCACACTGCAGAACAGCAAAAAGCACTCAGCAATGGCCAAACAAAGGGGGTAATGAAGAAGACACAGAGTCCATGGGGGGGGGGGGGGGGGTAACAATTAACTGCATGTGATATTTGTAGCAGATTTACTGTAGAAATGCGACAGGGACAGCAGTGCTTGCGTACAGTCACTTCTCAGGGTGAGGGCTTTTGTAGCAAGCGAAGGATCTGCTTTATAACTGATTATCTATGCACAAAATTCCAGCTATTAATAATGAATTATTTCTGCCAGTGGATATCAAAGCGGATTGGCCCGAAAGGGGAAAAAAAGGAGGGAGGGGGGCCATAATGAAACGGTACAGGCATGCGGGTTGAAAGGAGAGGAACTACAGGAGGAAACTGTCAAAGAACGTGGGAACGGTAGCGTCCCGCATTCTTGTTTCGGGTCCGCTGATCAGAAGCCTGAAAGGCTCGGCCCCCGCCGTCAGGGGTCCTCTGTTTGGGGCCCGCGGTGCGGGTTTTAATCCAGTGCCGCCACCTTCCCTGTGGCAGCCCCCACAATAAAGCCAGAGCCCCACAGCCGCCCGGCATTCCGGCGAAAGCAGCTCGCCCTCCACACGTTTTTTTCCCTCTCATGCGCCCTCGGGCTTTCCGGAGCGGTTTCATCTGCTCCTGACGGATTTGCCGGAATAGAAAAACAACAACAAAAACATTTGATCTTGTCCAGTGCCCCTGTATAGGTGTTGTTTCTCCACCCGGACTGATGCGGCCATCAGATCCTGGGGACGTATAGCGGCATGGACGCGACACAAAGGGGTTTTGTAAACTTCATTAGTTCTGCTGCGGCCTGGCAGAGCTAACGAGACGTCGCTGCTTTGCCGCTTCCCCTGCGGCTGCATTGTGGCGACGCGCTGAATGCATCTGAAGTTCGTCCGTACCTTTTTACTCTGACCCTAGATGAGGGTGTGTGTTAAAAAAAATGGGATGTCAATAAAGCCTCATTCGGGAGGCAATTATAAAGCCCACAGTCCTGCATCGTGAGCTAGGTGTGCACCGCTTAACGGGATCCGGTTGGCGATTGGCTGACGGGGCCCCTGGTGACTGGCCTGTGTGCCCCAAGTGTCCCTTCTGCCCCAGGGCACAAAAAACCCTTGAGTGTTTTGTGTGTGTGTCTGAGTGTGTGTGTGTGTGGAGGGGGTTGTTCAAATATGCTTTAGCAATTTAGCCAAAATAGAGAATGAAATATGTCTATAGGCAAGGGAGTAGGAATCAGGGGCCGGGGGGGGCATGTACTCACAAATATTTAATTTATATTTAGTCATCCCCCTAATAAACTGACCATGGCATTTAAATTATTAAGTTGTGCCCCCCCCCATATTAAACTCTCTCATGCCATTGTGTATGGAAATATTTTAGCGCCAAAGTTATTTTTCTTCTTGATTGTGACAATGAGATTATATTATAAATGACAGCAAATAGACCGTTAGCATATTTCAGAAACACTCCAGTTACATCCCTAAAAACAGGAGCACCCACCGGTTTGATCATGGCAGTGACATATTCCTTCAGGTTCTTTTTGTTTTATGTTTATTTTTGAATAACACGCTCTATGAACTGAAAGCACAATGTTTAAGGAACTAATTGGTATAATTCAGGCAGCATCTTAACCACGACCCTCTGTTATATTAAACAGTAAATCTGCTTCTTACTTGCCTCCATATTCAAATAACATGACACAGGGGTTGTTTGGAAATACAGTTTTACCTTCATTCAAGACAAATCAGCATAGTAATTAAAACACATACTTAGAAATATATCTAAAAAATGAAATATCCTGTGTTTAATGGTGATCCTACTGACTCATTAAACCAGGAAATGTTAAATACACACATACACACAGACATACACACAAAACATTATTTATGTATATATTTAACATTTCCTTGTTGAATGGGACTGTAGGATCAGATTAGGTATTTTTCCTTTATTAGATATATTTCAAAGTATGTGTTTTATTGACTATGCTGATTTGTCTTTACTGAAGGTATGTTAATACAGAGAAATACACACTACATTTATTTGCCTTTTAGGAAATTTCCTTATTTGCACGTATGTATGTAAATGCACTGGAAATGTAGCCCATTGTCATGGTAGTGTGAACACGTCATTTGCATGTGGATAGATTGTTCAAAATGCTTTCTAACTGGTCAAGCCATTCTGTGGGAGAACAAAAGTATGACGATCACACGTGTAGGGGCTCCCATACAGACTGGTAATTAAGTGTCATCCTCCTCAGAAGAATGGCTTTTATGCCTCGGCTTCTGATTGGATGGCTCTCGCATTCCGGAGTACCCCCTAGGCAGAGCGCACGTGTAATTGGGCAGATCGCGGCATCATTGTCCCCCACGAACCGCCGACGGGGAGCGAAACGGAGGCCGACACTGCGCCAAAAAGTGTCGGTGAGCCAATTCAGGAGCCCAGAGCAGTCCGTGGTGCTCAGCTGGCTCAGTGCCCACTACTCACTCCCGCCCACGGGTCCAAGCAAACAAAAAAGAGGGGGTGGGGGTGGGGCGGGCAGGGGTGCACTGGAACGGTTTCTTGTAAATGTTTAATACGTTGAAATATGCTTTTTCTTGCCCTGTGACGCGGCTCAACATGGCCTAGAAGGGTGTTATGTCAAGTACCTCCCATAATGCATTGTTGCTGCCTGGTGAACTGGACGACCGGAGTGGTGATTCCTCATTTTCATCTCAACTGCGGTTTCCCTTTCTTTGCCGCGAAGCTGCACTAATCCTCATTCAGCCGGGCCCTGCCCCCCCGGATTCCCCCTACGTTCTCCCTTTCTGCCTGCCATTGTGTGCTTTATCTTTGCCTCCTTCTCCCAGTACTGCTCGCTGAATGCTCTTTCATGGACTAGAAAAGACTCGCTCCATAATGGCCGACCCTTTCCTTTTTCCCCCTAGCTTCCGACCGAGCTTTGCCATTTAATCTTCTTGAGGCGTTCAAGATGTCACTCGCTTCTGATGACCGGAGACAAAGGGGAAATCCTCGCGGGCTGAATGGCGCGCGTTTTTCAAACGCAACGGAAGGCTTTGAAGAGGGGCTCCTTGAAGTCCAGCCACCTCGCGGGGCTACCATGGTGGCCCTTTTCGGGGGCTTTGTGGTCTTCTGGGTACCTCAAATGGAACCTGCAACAGACAGTTTTTTTTTTTTATCCAGAGCTAGGGTTGGGGTGGGGGGGGGGGGGGGGGAGCGGGGGTTACGTTTTGTTGTCCATATCAATAGTGCCACTTGATCGTGGCTCTGCTGAGGAAATTGCTTGTTTTATCAAAATAGAAGTGACAGAATGAGTTTACAGCATTCCCCCCCCCCCCTCCCCCAATGACCCGGCTACAGTGAGGCCGGTGTTCAGGTCGAGCCCACACCTTCCCGCCTGTCGCCCGCTCCGGAGCGTGGCACCGGCGGGTGGGCTGAGACGTGGCAATGCTGTTAAATGGCCACTCGGGGCGCTGCACTCTCGGCTTCTAACCACACCCTGAAGTAGGGGGGTGAGCATACCTGCTCCAGGGTGATATTCACTGGGAAATAGAAATAAATGGATTGTCATGTGCAGTAACTGGCAGATTGAATCTGAACCTGAAGAGGACAACGAATATTAAATTAAGGCCTGAAATGGAGAGACGGTGCAGCCCTAACCCTAACCCTAACCCTAACCATAACACACCTGATACAGGTAATCACGCCCATCAGTAGCGTCTCAGTATTAGATCCAACTTAACTTAACTTCAACATAGCTCTAGATGTGTTAAATTAGGGTGCCACTTAAGCTCTGTGGGGGGGGGGGGCAGATCTCTGGGAGTAGGGCTGGTGACAACTGTGATAAAATATTGAACAATTTGTCTTGTTCCGTATTCAGACCCATTTAATAGGGCCGATCTTGGAAGGACATCTCAGCAGACTAATTGGCTTATCATCCTCTCCAGATCGTGACTTAATAAGCTACAATTAGAAACAGATAAATTTATGGAAAAACATAATTCATTTATTGGTGGACAGGAAATAAAATCATTGCATTTTTAAAAGTATTCCCTTCAGATTCGGGCTATGGCAGCTATGGGCAGGGAGGGTCTGACCACAGCAAACAGGTGGCTGCGGATGAGGTGTCGGGGGGGGGGGTTACAGGAGGAGGGAAGCTGGTGGAGAGGAGAGGGGGGCAGCCGGGCTGCCGCACAAGCAGCCGGGAAAAGGACACATGGAGCACAGAGGCGGTGCTGGCAAGAGGCGGTCAAGGGGCCCACCGTGGGCAGACAGAGTGCCACACACATCACCGGGGAGCAGTGCTGGGGCAGACAGGCCGTCTGCTAGGCCTGGGTGTAGCTGGGCCCCATGTTTACATTAGCCGTCCATCCATTCTATTATTCAGAAATGGGTCGTCGTGCGCCTGGAGTTTATCCCAGGATGTACCGGGCACGAGGCAGGGGACATTTTCAATGGGATTCTAAGTCCATCACAGGAAGCACACATTTATGGGGAGGGGGGGGGCAAGTTAGAGACACCAGTTCACATAATCGTATGTCTTTGGCCTGTGGGAGGAAAACTGAGTGTTTAATGGCCACCTGCAGAACACAGGGAGCACATGCCAGCGCCACAGACATGGAACGCGGGTGGGAATTCGAACCCCACCCCCCCACACACAACCCTGGAGGTGTGAAGCCACAGGACGACTTCCTGAGCCCCCCCCCCCCCCCCCCCCACTGCAGCATTAAGGTCCCTAAAATGGCGTGACACATGTTTCTTTAGAAGACTAGACCGGGCCAAGGGCCTAACACTGGCTTACCTTGGACATACTGTTCGTGAGGATGCCCCCCCAGGCCAGTCTGCACCCAACCCCCATCACCCATAGCCCCGCCGCCCACTCCCTAAAATCACCCACCGCAGTCCACAGCATGGATCAGGTTACTGCGGCAGACAGAGAGGGTCGCACTCCCAAACGGCTGTATCACCTCTCAGCTACACGGCCCCCTCACAAAGGCGATAAAACCTGCAGACTCACGCTCACTCTCCAATCAGACGCTGGCTCTTTTGCAACATTGCCAACTGAGCTGACTAGTTTTTTGGGTTTTTGGTCCCGTATTGTGTTTGTTTTTGGTAAAAACTTATTTTTTCTTTAAAAAACACTGAAGTTTCAGTGGACCTTAATAATAGACTTTACATTTTTTTTACATTGACCCCAAGTCAGAGTCTCATTCCAGTCCTATTATTCCTTGTGTTTTATCAGGACGGACAGGTGCCATTCCTTGGCTCTCTGGGAACCTGCGGTAATAAGTCTACCTTTCTTACACTGTGCATTACCTTCAGCCTCTATCAAGCGTCTTGGGCCTGAAACAGATTTCTTATCAAGTCTCTTGCTATCTGAAATAGAGACAGTAGTGGGGGCAGGGGTGGGGAGGTGGGTTGGAGGCCTACTCCAGGAGGCCTCTCTCACTGCGGGCCCTCACACCGAACTCCTCCAGGAGGCCTTCCTCCCTGCGGGCCCTCACACCGAACTCCTCCAGGAGGCCTCTCCCACTGCGGGCCCTCACACTGAACTCCTCCAGGAGGCCTTCCTCCCTGCGGGCCCTCACACCAAACTCCTCCAGGAGGCCTCTCCCACTGCGGGTCCTCACACTGAACTCCTCCAGGAGGCCTTCCTCTCTGCAGGCCCTCACACCGAACTCCTCCAGGAGGCCTCTCCCACTGCGGGCCCTCACACTGAACTCCTCCAGGAGGCCCTCCTCTCTGCGGGCCCTCACACTGTACTCCTCCAGGAGGCCTTCCTCCCTGCGGGCCCTCACACCAAACTCCTCCAGGAGGCCTTCCTCCCTGCGGGCCCTCACACCGAACTCCTCCAGGAGGCCTCTCTCACTGTGGGCCCTCATACTGAACTCCTCCAGGAGGCCTTCCTCCCTGCGGGCCCCTACACCGAACTCCTCCAGGAGGCCTTCCTCCCTGCGGGCCCTCACACTGTACTCCTCCAGGAGGCCTCCCTCCCTGGCGGCCCTCACACTGAACTCCTCCAGGAGGCCTTCCTCCCTGCGGGCCCTCACACCGAACTCCTCCAGGAGGCCTCTCCCACTGTGGGCCCTCACACTGAACTCCTCCAGGAGGCCTTCCTCTCTGCTGGCACTCACACTGTACTCCTCCAGGAGGCCTTCCTCCCTGCAGGCCCTCACACCAAACTCCTCCAGGAGGCCTCTCCCACTGCGGGCCCTCACACTGAACTCCTCCAGGAGGCCTCTCTCACTGTGGGCCCCGGCATGGTACATGGCATCTTTAAATATACAAAAAAGAATATAATACATTTAACATTTTCACATTTAGTAATAAGGCAAATAATTCATATAGCCCTTTCCCTCTGTATCTGCTTCTTAGGTGCCTGTATGGACGAGTCTTCTGGCACAGTGTTACATAACTACTTCAAAACCAACTCCTTGCTTACTGCTGTTACAAGCAAGTCTAAATCAAGGACTGGAACCAGTCACCTCCTGGGCAAAAGTACAACCTCTGTGCCACCTGATCGAGGTCCCATCTGATACTGGTAACCCACAGCTGATCCTTTGAATGTAACCGTAAGCGACAGTCCGCTTTAGCGGGCTTACCATATGTCTGCGTTCTGGTCTGTCCTGACGCTGAGAAGCATTGCTGTGACAGTTTGTAAGGAGTGTTACTGTCAATGGAACATTCCAGAGCATTCCAAATAGCTCTATATCATGTAAATTCCTAATTTTTCGGCCTTAAAACCTGCAAAACTAATGGAGTCCTATATTACTACACTTCTTTTGTGACACCCGCCTCCCAAACCTGCATTGAAGATTTTATAAATGCACGGAAAAGGCATTTTTTGAAGTTGGAAATAAACCTGTTATGTATATAAAATTGGCATTAAACGCTAAATGCCTACACTGAGGTGAAGGTCGGCTCGCCTGGAACCACAAAGGAAAATGTTTTTCTCCACCATAAGAAAGTACATCCCATTTATTTCCCATATCAATCACCATATTATGTGTGAGGGTCAGATAATGGCTCGTTAGCATGTTCTAATTGTTCGCGGGTCGGACCGAGCCTCTCGCGTCGCAGCGCCGGGCCTATTGGGCTCACAGCGGGGGTGATTTGCGACCCACTCAGAACCACAAGGAGCCCACGTTCATGCGTCGGCTCCGATCCATCACGATGAGCCCCACTGTGAACATCGCCCTTTGTCCCAGGTGGCATTCTCTCAGGCATTGTGCACTGACTATTTAGGGATTTAAAGGGTCATTTGCACAGTTCTTTTGTCAATGACCCTTTTTCTGTGCTGAATCTGGGTAGATGGGTTCCCAGTCGGGCCGGGTTAGTGCCCCGAGGCCACGGCAGGGGGACAAACAGGCAAAATCCAGCTCCCAGCTCTGCCTGCCATTTTTATTTATTTTTTTGCTCAAAATCCCAGAAGCCTCAGCGAGACACTTTGATTCATGCAATAGCACTGTAACCCCCGTGTTCTTCCATGCCCCAACTCCATGCCAGAGTATCCTTTGGAAATCCCATCTACAACCTCCGACGCCTAAAAAACAGACCGGAGCGACTGCCGGCTATTTTGGAAGCATTACGCAAAACTGTACCAAAGGTGGGCCGTTTAAAATTACCCAATCACTGGATACTTCTTGTGCTACGAGAGATTTGTTGCGTGTGACATCGTCAGCAACTCTGCAGCTCTTTTTTTCATGGCTTGGCAGAGGAATCCCTAAATCCCTGTTTACAAAACTATAAACACACCTGCATCTGACACGCAGCGAAAGGGGGCTGGATGTCTTTAAAAACAAAAAATTAACTATTGTAAAAACATCACATGTCTCCATATCATGATACCTGCAAAAGTAATCTTTTAATTAAGCAATTTGTTCAGTTAAGCAATCTGTTGCTTAACCACCTCACTATTCTCAGAGCTTCTCGTATTGGAGTGGTCAGCATGGGAAAGTTCATCGGACCCTATTGGTTTATGTAAATAAGGCAGGTGAGTGTGTTTCCTAGACTCCTGTCTGTAACTGCTATTCTGATTGGCCGGGGAATCCATCACGGGTCGGCCCCTGACCTGTGTGAGAGAGTGCCGTGCGACCCTTTTAATCCACACACCACAGAAGATACCAGAACCTCGCCGAGGGTCTCTGAGCTGGTGCTACGTTTCCACGTCAGAGATCAGAATCCCTGCTTCATAAGCCGGGACTGGGGTTGGAAAAACCGTGCCAGAAAAACACACAATAAATCAATTTCTCCACAAGCTGAGCATATGACTAGCCCTTTCCCATCCGAAAATGATCAACTCCAGAATAACATTAATTCATTGGTGTGTTTGTTTTTAAAGTGGCTTAGGGATGGTGTAAATGGTCACCATTGGTCGATAGCTTTCATGGAAGCAGACCAAATACGCCTTTACCCTTAACAGTTAACAAATTCTGCCTGATGGCAACGGGTTTCGCTTAACTGTCACGCGTTTCTCTGAAACATTCACCCATTAACTGAAACAACTTACAGCTTTAAACCGTGAACCCTGAAGTCGGACAACTTGAAGGAACAATGTGCCTCCCCCCCTCATGCAACCCCCAGCCCCCCCCCCCCGCAAACCCCCAGCTAATAATGGGGTCACGGCTTCTGGCATTAGGGTCAGGCTGGGGAAAAAACAAGCCAGCAAAACTAATGGAAAACTAAGGGTGAATAAAGTGAACGTCAGTACAATTACATAACAATTACATTACAAAACATTACCTATTTATTTAACGAGATTATTAGCAGGGAAAACAATAGAGCCTCCTAATAAATATGCATCCGTTATAATAATAATAATAATAATAATGTTACCTAAAATCCCTATAATGTGAACATGTAAACAAAATTGGCTGGTAACCTACCATTGGCCCATTTCTTTAATCGTATTACTCGCCCAGCAAATTTGTACCAGAAGTGATTTGCATTTATATTACTGCATGCTGAAGATCACAGAAACAGAGCTGCCTTATATTCGGGTCTGGGTGTAAAATCCCTACCCCTCTGACCACACATTTTCAGTATATTATCTTTTCATTAGAGCGTGATTTGTGTGTTTCGTTGCCCTAGCGCAGCGTGTCCAACCTCATTAAACACACAGATAAATCACAGTTTCTTTGGAACGCATCATGTCTGAATTAAGTGTGGACACGCATGAGAATTCCTTAACTGTTAAGTCCGGGGTTGGCGGGGGTCGGGTCTCCCGTGTCGCTGTCCTGAGCTATGTCACGGCTGAGAAAAGTTCGGGGCTTCCGTCGAGTCCGTTGTTCACCGCAAGCTCCGGCACCGGGGCCTCGGTATGCGTAACGTGGGCTCCAGAGCAGGAGTTACCTTCTCTGGATGGCTGCGCCCCACCGGGGGCCTAATAAACGCTCCGGCAGGCTGCTGAATAAGCCCCACAGAGTGGTTCTTCAAAGACCCCGCCTTTATTGACCCCAAATTACAAGTGTCTTTCATGCCTCCATTTACATGTGAATGGAAAAAAAAGAGAGAAAGCCACAACCATTTCATACGTAGACACAGGCTATCAGCTGTGTGCTACTCTCTCCAGCTTTAATCTTGGAGCTGCCATTCGCCGTCCACAGGAAATCATTCACTTCCTAATTACCTGCACATCAAACGAGCCACACAGCAGAGCGGGCAATAAATTCAATCCACTCTATTATGGTACAACAGCAACAGCTGCCTATAATTGATGTTATATATTTAAACTACTAACACATGACTTCCACAATATGCCCCATTTTCGCAATTGATTTAACTGTTGCATAGCTACCTCAAAGGATTTGAATTCAAAATGCACCCAGTACACCGGGAAGGTGCCGGTGGCGGGTGGGGGGGTACAATTATGTGATTTAAATAAAATGAAACAAAATGTAAACTTGCAGTTGACGAGCAGTCATTCGTTTTAAATTGGCTTACGGAGTTAATCCTTTGTGTAATTGCTTAAGACATGCTGTAATGAACGTTTTAATTATTTAATTTTATTTCTTGGCTGGCACCTCATTGAAAGTGCTGCCGAATTTCACTGAAAATGAGGCATTTTTAATTATGCAGAAATCAATGAGCGGGAAGTCAACACATAAGACATCACTCACTACCACTAGCAATCTGATTTTACTTTCTTTTGCATATTTCCTGTCCAAAGTATCCCTGTAAAAGTGGCAGTCAGCAATCCTAAAACATTTTCAGTGCATTTGCCCTACTGTAGCGACAAGACACAGAAGCTGATAACCAAACTACCCTACAAACAATTTAAACACCTTCCCTGTGACTCTGCTGCTCCAAGATTCAAGGCTCCTTGTCTGCCTTTTATACATCAGGACGTAGGAATTCTTATTCACGCTGCCCAATTAGTAACACAATATCATAATATCCAAGAGAGTTAGACAGCACAAAATAAGACACGGGCATTATGACTCAGGAAATGACTCAAACAGAAGATAAATTATAATAAGTGTAAGATAAATCAAATATATGGTAAATGTTTGTTTAACTACAGCTTGGAGTAGACGAACAGTGATCGTCGCAGTGTGCAGTTCCATAGGAATGCCTGGTGAGTCGTAAGGGACACCATCTAAAGCTATTGAAAAGGAAATTCCTAAATAGCACCCCCTGAACACCCCCCCCCCCCCACCCCCAACAAGAGCTGATTCTCGGGCCTTACTCAGCACATACTAGCCTGTGCACAAAAGGCCCATTCTGCAAACAATGGCGGGTATCAGGAGTGACATCGGGACTGGCGGCTGGGATTCCAGCGCTTTGGAATAGGGGGGCGGGCATGGCGGCGAGTGGACCCGCCTATTTACGGCGTGCTGATGCTCCCGGTCGGGGCTCGACCTCATCGTAACCTGAGCACGGGCAGAATGACATCAGATGTAAGAATAAAATTAAACAGGTAATATGCACTGACGATAACACAGGCATTCTCACTAAATAGCTACACTCTGCTAATTAATACATGCTACTTTCATACAGTGACAAATACGTACATTCACCCAAGATTAACATCATTACACACTGCTAAAACTGTTAACACTTTGATTTTTGATTTTTTTTGTTAGATTTTTTTTGTCTTTGTTCCCTAAATTAAACGTGCCTATATAAGAGAATTGTCTTCACATATTTCATTTTATCACAAATATAACCAAAATGAATACTTTAAGACAAAAGTAAACACAGCCTCTATTTTTATTGTGTGATTATATCTTTAAATAAAAAATTAATGGCACTATTGTGAATATTAATTGTTTTTTTCTGGACAATTTGACTAAACTGCAAGGTAAGTATTCAGTATCAGTGTGTAATCTATATCCAGCACTATTTGG
The DNA here is from genome assembly GCF_048594095.1 of Paramormyrops kingsleyae. Taxonomy (NCBI): domain Eukaryota; kingdom Metazoa; phylum Chordata; class Actinopteri; order Osteoglossiformes; family Mormyridae; genus Paramormyrops; species Paramormyrops kingsleyae. The sequence continues at coordinate 10,163,159 of NC_132815.1, forward strand.
TGACATACAACAAATCCACTATTAAATTGCACCTCATCAAACACACTAATGGCTTCCTCTCACCTTACCTGGAGGCTAATTAAAAGCAGGTGAGCAATCACCAACACAGGTGCACCTGTGAGCCTTTCAAACAGCGTGAAAACACCTCCCCCCCCCTCCCCCACACACACAGACACACACACACACACCTCATCCACAGAGGCTAGCCTAGCAGAGGCCCTCTGCCATACGTTTAGTGCCCTAGAACATTGCTATACACGGAAGATGGGATTATGGTCCACCAGTATTCCGAACGCCAATATTCCAAAAACGGGAGCTCGATACTAATCTTAAACCCATTGCCGTGTAATTATGAAGATAATAGGTAGGCTGGGGGCAGTGTGGGATAAGATGATCTCAAGTTTATGGAGACCACAGAAGAGGAAGGCCTTCTCTCTGAAAAAGCCTCCAAGTGATTGTATTACACGGGGCAGGTGAAGCAGGACTGGTTGCGTCTTTTATGTCTGTGGAAAAAAAATGTTGAATCTACAGTAATTTACACGCCGAATCTTTGCCCTGGAAAACAATCTTTTGTGACATCAGCCTTTTCAAGAGTGAGGGCGCGAAAGGTATCAGCTTCCACAAAGCACCACGGCCTATTGACGGGCCCTGTTTTTATTGTTTTGACCTTTTCGAGTGTTAGAAGTGATATCTTAGAGGTATAGACGGCAGCTTTAGATGTAAAGAGGGGTCCAGATCTTGTACCATTAAAGGTTTCTGACTCTAATCCTGTCCACTATGGTTAGATACATCTGCAACAAAACGAAATGTTATTAAAAATACTTACATCTCAGTGATATGATTTCACTCTGTAATACAGCCTGACTGTTAAAACCCGAGCACCAACCGTGAATATGGCCGCAGTATAGCTGCCCCGGGAAACGCCACGAAAGGGCCAGGAATGTCGGAAAGCTTAGCAGACAGGTCTATCCAAAGAAGCTTACACATTTTTCTTTCAAATTTCAACAGCTGGACATTTTGCTCGAGTAATTGGAGCCGTGGACTTTGCACTGGGGTGGTACCTCCAGGAAGGAACACCATTGTCTTTACACCTGCGCTGATGGTCCGGCCTGGTGCAGTCATGTCCCAGTGCTTTGGACTGGACTGGACTCTTCCTCCCTGCTCCTCTTCCCCCTTCCTCCTCTGGGTGCCCACCCTCTTCGGATAACACAGATAGCACAGAGCTGACTGCTCTTTAAAGACGTTTACTGTCCGCAGACAGATGTAGCAAACTTAATGGTACCTTTTTCTGTGGTTTTCCAAGGTTTCACTTAAATGAGCAGTTTAAAGCACATCCCCGCTGCTCCCGGCCCGTTAATACCCTTAACTGTTCACTGAGCCGCTAAAGCTGTTTATTGAGCAGTCAGACATTCTGTCTTTTATGGACAAGACTGTGTATAAATCCAGTCATTCTGGAAACGCTGTGTTGGGTAAGCTTTTGGCCTATCTAAGGGTGCTTTTCCACTGCACCAGGTACTGTACTTTTCACACGGTACTTTAGCTTTTCTATTGACTTCCAGTTGAGTACCAGTACCAAAAATTCCAGTACCAAAAGTACCAAAGCAGCTATGGTACTTTTTTAGTACTTCAGTACTTTGTGGTGGGGCTTGAAATGCTTTCTTTGGAGGTTGGTTACGCAGCACCATCTTCGAAGAACTTACAAACTCAGAAACCAATAATAAACGAAGAAAAAAAAAAAGTAGTAAAAATGGATCCATGGACAAGTGTAGAGACCAAAGTTTTAATTTCGATCTGGTCGGAAGAACAGATACAACAGGATGAAGATGGCATGACAAGAAATAAAAAAGGGCTGCACAATACTGGGAAAAAAAAATCAAATAACACCATGTGATTTTATTGTAATAAATATTGGGATATTTATAAAGCACTCTAGGGGTGATTTAAACAGCAAGGATGAAATGATTATGATCGTCTCGGAGAACACATGCAAAGTTCATTCATGCGAAAGCAGCGGAGGTAAACTTTAAACTAATTTTTTAAACATGTATTAAATAATTTTTAAAACTTGCTAAGTTTTGTTTCCTATGACAAAGTAAAATTGTTTTGGTGAAACTTAAACCCCCCCATGCTATAATGTCTGCCAATATGAAGGTATGAAACAGCCTGATCTCACCCCAGCTGATGATCGTGGTCCTTGCAAAGTGATTATTGCATGTGTATAATATCACACATCGCCCAGCTCTATAATATACTATATCCATTATTCACATCCAGTATAAAATACCCTGCCTCGCATTGTAATGTCATCCGGCACTGGTACCAGTTGAAGTGCTGTACTTTGTTACCATACTTTCTTACTTTCTTGAAGTAGTGGAAAAGCACCCTTGATTTTCCACTGGCGTAAAAAGGTTGCAGTGTCACACCTCCCATTTGGCCATTTTACCCTGAACCCCTCCCTTTTCAGAACGGCAGGGGGTTGGCTGAGGATTTCATGAAAAAAAAGAAAAGTAATTAATTGTTAAGTATATTTACTGAAGTAAGGAGGAGAGGCAATTATATAATGTACAAGAGATTTATGCAGCATGAAATACCGGGAAGTTATATGAAATTTTGCTCAAATACTATCTGCTATGCAAAATACCTGCTGTTTTCTTAAATAATGTACTGGGATTGTTCCAGTTACTAAACATATACATACCCAGTGGCCCACCCCCACTGCTCCCACTGGGTAAAAAATAGGAAAATTAAAATTCTGCCAAGGTTAATTAAAGGCCTTCTATTCTTTTACTACTCTGTCATTTCCTCAGATATCACAGACGACTGATGTCAAATTACAAGGAGCATGTGTCACAATTACAATGTCATTTAGCACTCGCATTTGCGGAGGTTTTTGTCATATTTAGAGAGGGTTTATATTTTTGCAATTGAACTGACTGATTGATATACTCAGCTCAAAAGGTAACAATTCAAGTATGTGAGTATTTTGTGATTTATGCTCTTCTGTTGGAATAGATTTCTAAATTTACCTTTGACTAGGAATTACACTTACCTTTGATCGAGCTTTTAACCTTTTTAATGTGGAGAAGTTTTTTTTAATATATAGCTTTATACGCAATTAAAATGTTACAGAATATACACAACTGAAATGAAACTGTAGCAGAGTGCCTGAAATGTAATGAACACATCTGTACACAGTTGCCTCACTCAGCCAGGGCTGGATGTTGAAATCTCACCTCTGCTCTTTGTGTGTGCAGTTTGCATGTTCTCTATGTGCTCTATGGGGCTTCCTCCCGCACATGGATGTTTTCCTTACACAAAAATGTTCTGAGGGCAGAATGAAAAATGATTGGTTTCCGAGAAATAATCAGATTGTAGAGGAGGTGGGTCCAAGTAATTAGAGGAGGCGAGGTCAACCAATCGCATATCTTGGTCCCGCCTCTAGTTGCTTGGACCCACTCTCTTTACAATCTGATTGGTTATCTCTCTGAACCAATCACTTTTCGTTCTGCCCTCAGAACATTTTTGTGCAAGTAAAACTCCCATGACTCTTTTCCCCACAGTCTAAAGACATGAAGTCAGGCTGAATTGTGTCTTTAAATTGCCTATAGTTACCATATAGCCTTGTGTCCTCCAGTGCATTTGACACCCAAAGTCTAGTCTGTTTGACTAGAGTGATTGCTGCATGCTGTACCCAGGCACGACACACTAAACTGTGCCAGGGCCTGCTTGAAGAAGTGGGCCTGGACATGGTTCAGGTAGACTCAGGCACGGTACAACGTAACCTTGCCAAGTGCGATTATGCCATGGAATACATGGATGGATGGATGGATGGTTGGAAATAACTGACCAAAGTCTATCAATCACTCCTCTGTCATAATCATGACAAGTGTAAATCGCTGAGCTCATAGCATTTATCATTAATCAGCATTGTTTAATGTGTGTATTTGGATATGCTGTGAATCAACAAGCGTGAACACTGCTGCCACGCGCCCGATAGCCCAAATCACTGGATAATTACGCAGTAATTGAATGATTGGCAGTATTTGAAAGGCCGGCCGAACACGTGGCTTGAAATAAAGACCCTATCAAGTCCTGAAATTCATGGCCGAAGTTAAAATCCAGACGCTGCTGCCAGGAGTCGACACAGCGTGAGCAAATGGCAGCGTAAACAAAGCCACTGTTGTTCCGCAGCCGTCCTCTGTTATCCTAAGAGGCAATCATTGCAAACACGTGGTCTGACCTATTCAAAAGGTTTATTGTATTGTTACAATATTCAAAGCTGAACTTTTCACTCTTCTCAAATGTCTTAATTGGTTTGAAAAAACATACTCTCTCTGGGAAGGCGGCTCAGACCTTAGATGAGTGATCCATAGTGGCAGAGGTGGACATTTCAGGTCCAGAAAGTAAAAATACAAACCAGGTTTTTGTTTCAACCAACCAGCTTAGCATAAAGAGTCACAGTCACAGAGTACTCAACTGGTTGGTTGAAACAAAATCCTGGATTGGATTTTTACTTTCTGGATCTGAAATGTCCGCCTCTGCATAGTGGCCGTTATACTTATTGTGCATAAATGCTTAAGTGGCGTGTACCAGAAAAGTACAAATCAATGTTGTGTAATAATATGCTTATGTTGTCATCAGAGGTGGAAATATCAAGTCCAGAAAGTAAAAATCCAGACCAAAGTTTTGTTTGAACCAACCAGTTGAGTACTCTGTGCCTGTGACTCTTCATAGCCAACTGATTGGTTGAAACAAAACCTTGTATATATGTGTGTGTGTGTGTAAAGCAAGAGAAAGGTGTATTGAACCAATACACTAGCAAATAACTTGTCCTGATGCACCAAAACAGATTCTCACTTTCTCAGACCTTGAAAGAGAAGGATGGACATGCTGACCAAGGATCCATTGAGTTCCCTGCTGTGCTCCAGCTTCTTTTTACAAGCTGTGAATGAAGCGGTGATGAATGTTCTTCGGTGGTGGGGGAGGGACCCTAGGTGTCTTCATTGTCATGCATCGCTCATCAAACACAAAAAAAGGAGAGGAAAAAGGGTCACATGATCAAAACAAACTCGAAGCTCTCCAGGGTGGAAAAGTGAAGGGATGAGAAGGTGAGAAGGTCACAAAAACACTTACAGGGACTTTTTCTTTTGGGTGGGTTTGGGGGGGTGTGACTTGGGTTTTTTTTTTAAAAAAAGATGAAAGTGGAGTGAAACTGTTCTGTTTCATATAGCTGTGAAAAAATGCATTGCCCCAATTAAATATGGACTAGCAAATAATAGGACAAGTTAAGTGACACCCTTTGGCCCCAAACAGGCCTGAATAAATGTGCCAATCAGTATCTATGCCCCGCATTCCTCCCCAGCAATGCCATGGTGATGACAGTCGGCCAGACCCTGCCTTTGTTGTCATCAGCTGAGCCGTGCTCATTATGTCCTTTCTACTCCCCTCGAAAGTATGAACAGAAGGACAAACCGTCATACGACATATTTTTCTGGAACCTTAAACTTGCTTGTTTATTGTAAAAAGCGACTGGTTTTCAGAGTTTCTTTTACTGTACAGCAGTACATTCGCTAGAAGCGACTAGATGCTGCTTTTAAATTCAACTGAAGATCATGCCTGAAGTAAGACCCAGTTTAAATTCATCAGTTGTCATAATTTAATCAGCTGCCCCCTGTTGCAATGTAGTCCTGGTTCAAGGGCGTATATTTGGGTTTGGACAGTGGGATCGCGTCCTTACCAATATTGTATGAGTGTTGTGTGTGGTTAGGGGGGGGAAGGGCTGAAATGGTCCATACCAATGCTGAAACTAAACCTGCACCCTTATTCCAAAATGGACCATTTTTATGCTGTCATTTATCCGATTTGCAGATTCTCACTAAAATAGTAATGAAAACAAAACAGGAGATGTGAGGAGACGAAATGGACGCTGGGCTATGGAGAGGGTGGGAGGTGTCTGGGGCTGAAAAAAGCAGAAGCCAGTGTGATATGGCTGGTAATCAGGCACAGCAGACGTCAGTGGAGATGCTGGTGACCTGATTTCATCCACACAGTTGTGATCTTAAACCACGTACACTGCAGGACCCCGTAGGCTGAGAATTAGTCACTGGAGGCTCCTCTCCTGGGACTTGTACTGACAGTCTTCAGGCCGCATGGCTTTCAAGTCACCTGATGCACTGAGGACAGTCCTATTGAGTCAGTTCAGTAGGCAAGTGAGTAACAGGGATCCAGTTCTGCCGTCAGTACTCAGTGTGCTGTTCTTAGAAAAGCCTCTGAGTTTCAAATGTATGACTTCAGTCTGCGGCAACTAAAATTTCAGGTATTGTATTCTGCTGAGTCAGGTCTCACTGTTTTATCAGCAGCATTATAAACATTAACAAAGAAAAACATATTTACTGCGTTCTACAGCATATTCCCAGGGCTATAAAAGCATTTGAATTGTTTTATTTAATTATGCATATTTTATTATTGCCTTGGGCGTGTGTTCTGCTGCAGTGCAGTCTTTTTAAAAATTTGTAAACAAAACATTTAAATGACAATAATCAGAAACATTCTTGCCTATTTCAACTCAGATTGAAGCATTCGAACACAGTGTGGTAGAAGATAAATAAGGATTTAATTTCATATTTAAATCATGAATTGTTTTTAAATGTATCAGATATTAAGACATGCCATTGAATATCAGTTATACTCATTCATCCATCCCTCAATCCATCCATCCATTTATATATGATTGATTGAGAAAGTCCTGGTGTTTACATTACTGAGAACCCCCTGTCTTGATTGAACATGGTATTAATCATATTTTACGTTGTTGAGAACCTTTTACCTCTGCTCACCTGTGTTAGCAGCAAAAATGTAAACAAAAGAGAAACATAAGAACTCTGTTGTTCTTTGATAACACAGGACAAACAAAAGAAAGGTCTCAGAGGCCCGCTGCTCAGTTTACTAGTAATTAATAGGAACGTGGAGGATCGGCTTAGTAGCATTGTGCGTAAACGTGTTTCGCCGTCAGCGTTTCGTTATTGCCCCTGGGACTGAGGTTCTGGCCTTCTTGATGAACCGCCTCTCCTCAGTTTCAAAGTCTTGGAGGAATAGCCTTCAGGTTCCAGGAGTTTCCATGAGCTAAACAGGGGACGAAATAATTAAACACTGAAATCCCACGATAATTCCCGCTATGATAAAAACATGAGCGAAACGCTTTTTAAGCAAGACTCTTTCCGAACACAATATTATTTAAAAAGTATTGTTTTAAATAATTGTCCTCACGATTCTGAGTAGGATACGCATTTGGAAGATGGATGGAAATAATATCGTACGTAAAAAGACACGACGATCTCCACCCTTCGTACAACTTAGGTTCCCCTTTTTCAGCCATTTCCTCTAACCCCAAACCTCATTGTTTGTGACTCATGTGCTTGTGACTCAAACAGGTGGAGTCAATACACGCAATTAAGCTGATTGACGCACACAGACCAGGCCCCGTCCGCCTGCCTTTCGCTTTGTTGGTCCCATCTCTGGTTTGGGGTCGTTGGGTCGGTCATCGTTGCCCATGGCGCAATAACGAAGCCATGGCAGCCTGGAAGGAGTCATGGAGACGGCAGGACCGGCTCCAAGCAAGCAGCACGCCCAGTGATCCAAGACATTCATTAATGTATTTATTTACCTCCCACCTAAAGGTGGCAGAATTCAGATTCCCGTCATCCTGATCATAATCATCATCCTCACTGACGTAATGTGCAGTAATAGATGCATGTGGGTGGGAGGGTGACAGACACTTCTGGATGATGTCGCAGATTATGTCATCTGATTACAACACAAAGCAACGTCTTTGTTAAAACCTTCTGCCCCCTCTCCCCAAGCAGTTTACTTCAGCCTTTTTAGGAAATAAGTAATTAACAGATTGCAAACTCTGTGGAGTGTTTCTGTGCTTAATGTTCCTTGTCACCCTTTGATCAACGCACCCCTAATAGATTCACCGTGATTCAGCCCCTAATATAATCTATTGTTTACCATCAATAAATATTAATTTGAAACATATGCCCTTCCCAGGGAGAAAACCAGTCAAATAAATAATAAAAAAGCCAGTCAACTCATTTGACTTGCAAAGAAACTGGTGGTAAAATCATGCTTCAATTTGTTAAATGTCATTAAAATTGCGACTCGCATTAATTTGGAATATTGTTTCTGCAACCTTTGAGAGACAAACTGTTGAAAGCAATTACAAGCCTAAATTGAATTTCGAATCCGGTCTTATTGCTTCGATACTTTTGGGAATCGCTACAATTTCCTTTGCCCGCAGATCTGGCAGATACGTCGGGGACTGGGTCTGCTTCCGGGGGCTTCAGTGCGACGACCGGCTCTGACCCGCGTGCTACGGGGAGAATGATTAAAACATCACCTCACGTTTACAGTTTGATGGCAGGACTCTTAAACGCATATCTCAGGGATGTCCTTGGTCTTACCCATCCTAAGGTCCATAGTTGGCATAGTTAAGACATCAAAGAAGTAAATGCAGATTTGTTGCTGGCTGATTCAGGATGTCACTTTTTCTAATTAAAGGGTGGACTATTTTGCAGGGAGATGAATATTGGCACCCTGTCTGTCCCTCCCTCCCATTCTCCTCTCTGCATTTGTACATCTATTTGACTCCAGCCTTCCATTCTTGCCAAAGCCAAGGTCATCCTTTCAGACACCAGTCCTTAACAAGCATTTCAGCGAGTTTGGATAGTACACACCCCACAATGCCTCAATAAGAGAGCGTGTGTGTGTACAGATGCTTACACTTGTCTGTATGTTGGGGGGGGGGGGGGCTTCTTCTGTGCGCGTGAGCGTTTCTGTGTGTGCATGCCTTAGACGTGCGTGCCGGCGTAATGTACGTGTGGCCACAGAGCTCTCCATTCACGGTGGCCTTACGTGGATGGCGCGCGCTGTCCGCTCGCATGCTGTGCTCCGGGCTGCCTTCCCGCCAGCCCCCGTCTCCGCCTCCCAGAGGAGGGGGCCGGGGGTGGGGGGCCCGTGCCGAACCAGCGACCTCCACATCGCCATCTGTATGCAAATGTCACCCGTTTTCGGTAAAAACTTTGATCAGGAGCTGCGGCCTGCTCTCCTTTATGTGTTTAGCAATTATGGTGGAACATTGGCCCTTTGTGTCATGTTATGACGCTTTGTGAAGAGCGGGCGATGTCCCCCCAGCCAGCACCTGCGACACCATACAGCAGATGGCTGCCCCGGCCATGAATAGCGGGTCCTGGCAAATATACAGTGGACAGCCGGGAACTGGCATTCCCCTCTTTATTTTATTTTTTTATTATAATCATGCATATTTGCCAGGATTAGCGGCAGCGCGTAAAGTAGCCACAAGTGGCGCATACGAAGTGCTTGTTTCTCTTTTGGAACACGCTCGGTCACACACAAACCGCACACACACGCACACATACCTATCTACCGGGGTGGGGGGGGGTGTTGTTTTCCCCAGTTTTACACCTACGAGAAGACTTCGTTCTTGGAACAAGCAGGAAGGAAGCCTACTGCCCGGCTGGGAATGATGACTTGGACACAAAGCTGGAAGCCCAGTGACCCTGCTCCTACAGGCTGGCTTAATTTTTTATTATTTTTAATCCTTTTTAGCAGGTAATATTTCAGTTTCATACTCACATTCCCGGGGTTGCTTAAGGTAACAGTGCTAAATCAACACTGTCTGAACAGCCGTGTTATGAACAACACAGTTTCACAAGAAAAAAAATGTGTATGTCTAGCACATTCATGTCTGCCAGAATGCTGTAACGGACATAAAGACTTTACTTCTCCTGTGAGGTAAAGCCATAGGCGCTTTTACCACATTCTGACTGCAGGGGGCCACACAACAAAGACGAGAATTAATCACAAGTTCATTTCAGTTATGTGAGACTCAGAGGCAGAAACGAGCTGAAAACTCAAATGTTACTGCGTGAGATTATATGTTGCAACATTTAAATCTTATCCACTGCTTTTAATTCATTTATTATCCTTTTGTTTTAGTTTTCTATCACCCCTGCTATGAATTTCATAGCAGGGGTGATAGATGACTGTCAGGCTTCATGTCACTATTCTGAATGGTCGTTAATTTGCATAAACGTCCATTACTGTTCATAACGCAGAATAATTAAGTGGCAATTTGACCATTTTGGGAAGTGCATATCCACCCACTACCTAGCGATCTCGTCAGTGTCATTCCTGCAGGTGAGGATTTAATAAAATAAATTTTGTTTACCATCTCATTATTGGTGGTGTCCCTTATATTCCCCGTGCTGATTTTCTTCATACAAGTACTGCAATAGTTTAATATTACCACCACATTTCATCGGGTTGGCATTTATTCATCATCTTCCATGCGGTTACACTTGCAGTATAGACAACACCTGGTTCATAGCACAGAAGAAGGGATGTGCAGTTCATGTCACAAACTTGGCAAAAGTAAATGTGAACATGTGCATGTGCTGTCATTTTCTGTCATGCTCACTGCAAATGGCACATTTAATTGCCTTCCTGAGGTGAGGGTGCTTTCAGAAATAAAGTGATAGGCCCTAGGCCCCCCCACGACGACCCAGCCCAGGACACATGGCCGGAAGCTGGATGGATGAAGTTCGACAGCTTATTTTTAATTTCACCCACATCAAGTTGGAGAAATGCAGTGATGCACTGCCATAACAGGGAATGGTACAGTGACTTCTGGAACATTCGGGAATGGAAACCAGCCAGTGTGGAGCGGCTTCGGAATCGAGGGCCGCTAACCAAACTTGCAGCATGGCAGCGGCGGTGGGGGGCAAAGCAGATGTTTTGAAAAGCTGACACATTTGGTTCCAAGGAAGTCGTGACATGTGACTCTTTGCTGTGGAAGCCTCATTTGAAGATTAGCAGTGGCTGTGTTTTTCCCAGAATCCTCCAGCCATTATGAAACGAGATTTATTGGCTATTTTCAGGCTTTCCTCAACAACTGGGAGCTTGTTTTGCTTCTGTTTCAAAAGCCTGAGAAGACCCCAAAATTCTGTGTGATTCAGGCACATCGTTAATCAGACAACACGTTATGTTATATTTTGCATTTCTCCAGAAAAGAGCTTAACTTTCTCTTACACAAGTATACATAGTCACAGACACAGCGAAAGCCCCTTGCAGAGGTGGAAAGTTCATGTCCAGAAAGTACAAATCCAGACCAAGGTTTTGTTTCAACCAACCAGTTGAATATAAAGAGTTACAGTCACAGTCACTGAACTGGTTGGTTGGAACAAAACCTTGGTCTGGATTTTTACTTTCTGGACATGAACTTGCCACCTTTGGCCCCTTATAGGTTTCCAGAGAAAACGGTTTTGGTTCATTATTTACTCAATGTGAGCCAAATGGTAAATACTTTCCCTCGACCCAACTCACATCACAGCCACTTGCTGCAGGTCGCGTTTTCTCCCGAAAAAAAATAAACAAGAATACGGCCCATCTCTCCTGCTCGGCAGCTGCGTCAGTTTCCATGGCAACCCCGCCAGCACAAAGCGACGCAAGCCGGAGAGCGTGTAACCTTTACTAACAAACACTGTGATGCCTTTTACTCGCCTTTGTGCTATGCGTTTGCAGCTACAGAAATAAATCAGTCTCACAATGAGGGCAGGAAGGATGACACTGACGCGAGCTTGTGTGAAACGTTACACTACGTCGGACTACAGACTCCTTACCTGCAACTGACAATTACAGGTCAACCCCTGCAAAGAAGGCTTCTATAGAAATCATGTGACATATTTCTGAATGCGATTAATGTTTTAATGCTCTCAATGCTCTAAAATGACAAAGAAATTAAGAATGTAACTATAAACATCGGCATTAGAGGTTAATAAAATCTCCATCCTATTCTGTATCTGGTACGGTGTCATTTCTGAGCACGCAGTGCATCCTGGGAAGGGCAGTGAATGAAACAGGGAACACCCTGGACAGGATGCCTGGTCATAAGTACAAAGAGACAGGGTTCAAACCTTCAGCACTGGGTGGTCTAACCAGTGGACCAGCATAGCACCAACATGCAACAAACTGGAAAGTCACAAACTCCAACAAGTGAAAGAGAACAAACTATCTAGCAAGATTTCTTTTAGAAAGTCAATTGCTAAGCGAGGTCTTAACCTAAAACACTTAAGTTTTTAACAGTTATATGTTGATGTGCTAAATGTACCAAAATACCTCCTATAATGATGGTGGTAGTATTAATTACCACTGTGAAATAATCATGCAGCATGAATTTTTACTGACACTTAAAAATTAAGACTGTGTGTTCTGACTGGAAGGTAACTGGCGAGGATTGTGGGAGCTGGCAGTGAAGGTGTAGGATGGAGTTGGATCCAGAGCGGCATTATCACACATGTGCTCGACAAAGGAGGTGAGCTAACGCGGTCGAGGATGAGGAGTGACCTGCTTTCACGAGAAGATGAATGTTTCATCAGGCCCAAGAGGTGGGGCCTGCCGTTACATAACGAACCAGAGGTGGGAAAATCAGCCGGGTGACTTTCAAAAGGGTCGCCTCTCTTATGCAAGAAAGAATTCGGAAACGCTTAGTGACCGGAATGCTAAATAAATGTGACATTCTGAAGGATTACCTCAGCTTCACCAACGGTATTATGCGCTGATAATTTGATTGCTTTTTAACAAGACTCGCTAAATGAATTATCTCCATGTTCAGCCTGCCCTCCCCCATCGTGACTCAGTATTGAGACCTAATTAAGTGTTAATCTGTGTTTCCTGAGTTCCTGCATGTTGTGAGGAAACAACATGGAGCAAATCGGGTCGTCCAGTGAGACGCTGCTTGGTGAGCACAGGAGAAAAGCTGGTGGTCCTGTGTCACACCCACCATCTCTCTGGCCCCCCACCCAGCCCCCCTCCCCCCACCGAGGCCGTCAACTGGGCTGTCAAACCTGATCCCGTCAATCACAGTAAGCCTCCTCGCTCATTACACAAGCCAACCCACGCTTGGAGTGACGACCCCCCCCCCCCCCCACAAAAGAATATCGAGTTTCGAGTCACGTTTAAAAAAAAAAAAATCCTGAAATATCAAACTTGTAAACATGAAAGGAAAAAGCTTGCTCTGCCCCCAAACCACCCTCAGCCCCCGCCCCCCCGCCCCCCCCCCTGCCCACAAAGGTATTGAAAATATTCAGGGAAAAGTGGTTTCAATGAAAGCTTTCAGAGCCCACAAACAAAGGCCAGCACGCTGCCGATCCGTTTCGGGTGGCTGTGGAGGTGAGCGGGGGCCTCGTTAGCGGTGGTAACGATTCAGCCGGATGCACTACCGCATTCCTTTTCATTGTCTATTTATTTTTTTAAACATGAGGTATTTCAAAGTGCTATAAGCTGCAGCACTAAGTGTACATATTTTTAAAAAAAATCAGTTTACCCAGTTCTATGCACCCAGAAGTAACACATATAAAAAACAAAGATGAAAAAGAAAGTAACTGTTTATAGAGTAAAAAAACAAGGGGATAAAGTAATATCTACTCAGAACTCATTTTCATACGAAAATATAAGCATTAAATTTAGTATGTTTCAGCATCACACTAAAGTATAGAGGTGTGTAAGAATTAGTAATGTACATAGAAAAAAACAAACAATATATTGTTATATTACCAAGTCTTATGATCCTCAAACATTGAGGCATTACAGTACTTTCCAGGTATATAAAATTCCAGTCTAGTATTGGCATCTTTGACATAAAAACAGGACAAATGTATACAAAAAGGCAGACTGTGTAAATAGTATTTACAAAAGTTTAGGATGTATAATATCAAGGTGCACCAAAATACATCCATTCTTTGAGCACCAGTGAGACTGAAGGAATGAACGACTCCGATATTATGAAGATAACATCATGACCGAAGTATATGGCATTGCTGTCTTTTGTGGCTTTGTGGTGAAGTTGTGAAGGCAACGTGGAGGATTGTGGGTATACTCTCACTGTTCGGCCCACCACCTCTGATATGAAACAGTAAGACCTGTGTCAAGCTCAACCTGAATAAAAAAGTTGCTTATAAAAAAGGGGGGCCAGTCCCCTTTTCACTGTTTTGTTTTTTTGTGACTGGACTGAACTCTAACCCAACATTCGTAATGTCAAAAAATGTGCAAAAATGGCAGTGAGGGTCCTTGGGGGTGGGGTTTGGGTTGGTGCTCAGCGAGTCCTGGCTAGCTCCAGCCTCCTGATGAGCTGCTGTCTTCGAACCTGCAGCCGGTCCTTCTCCAGCTGCAGCCGACGCTCGTCATCCTCCAGGGTGCACAGGTACTCAGCGGCCTTCTTCAGGATGACCACCTTGGCTGCCTTCTCGTTGCGGGCCAGTTCCGGCACGTGGTCCCGCAGCAGCAGGAAGCTGGAGCGCAGGTCGTTGCGCCGCTGGCGCTCCAGGATGTTGTGGTTCCTCCGCCGCTCGCTGTCCTCCGAATCGGAGCCCCGTGGGCTGTCGTTCTTTCGCAACCTCTGCGGGGCGGCTGCAGGAGGCACGTTGCCACCGGCCTTGCCGGCCCGCGGGGGCTCGCCTTTGGCCTTCTTCGCCGGCGCGGGGGCATCCTCCTCCTCCGCGTAGGGTGACGGCGCCGCGTAGTTGTGCTGCTGGTGGATGGGGGCGCCTCGCTTCAGGATCAGCTCCTGCGGGGGGCGGGCCGCACTCTGGCCACTGGGCCCCGCCTTGGTCCTGCCGGCTCCGCACCGCCTCTTCTCCACTGTCACAACATCGATTTCCTCCTCATCTTCCTCTTCCTCCTCCTCATCTTCATCATCATCATCATCATCGTCATCATCATCTGGAGGGAAACCAAGAGACCGGCATGATTTACTTGTTTTTTTTTTTCAGGGAACATAAACGACAGGGGATATGTGTGTTAAAAGCCACATGCCTGCTGGGGTCACGGTGATGGTTGCTCAATGTCATTACCTGGGGGAGAACTTATTGACAAAATGCAGTTATCTATCCAGCCCACAGCCACTGCCAAGTCTGATGCAACTTGACCAAATTACATATCCCTGGAGACACTGGATTTCTTGTTTCCATTTCACATTTAAAATTAAACAAATGTTGGCTTCAGTGAAGGGAAAATCAAATATACCATGTAAATCTTTGTGATTTATTAACTCTGCTTAAAAATAAATATTTATTCAATGACAAATACAATGCATTTCAGAGCCCGCTCCCGTATTTTGCTGTTTTTATACAAGTGCCGGGCTGCTACGATGTCAGCCGCAATTCTTGTATGTTTTTCTGACAAATAATCTAAGAAAGACGAGAAAACATCTGACAGTTTAGTCTTTCTCAAAGACCAGTGAGAGGGGGAGCGAGGAGACGCCGACACAGATTTGCTCGCACGCAAACCCAACCGCTCAGACTGCAGGCAAAAAAGCCACCCACTTCTCTTCCTTAACCTCAGTCTGATACGAGGCTCTTAAAAAAGGATCATGCCTTGTGCTGAAAGCACCGGAAAGCCCCATAAGAGCCAGAATGAGTCCATGTGAAGGTCGCCGCAGCGCCAGTTGGAGGTTCTCCGTAAGCCGGCGCTCTGGAGCCGCGCCAGGCAGACAGCTGTTGGGAGGCAGCGCTTGTTCAAAGCCGTCAGACTTTAAAGAGACAGGAGCCCATTTCGGGGCCGGGCCGCTCTCCCGTCAGCCTGCCGAGCCGTGGCTCCTTTTACTCTCCATGTGAAGCGAAGCTGCCACACAAAGAGCCGCGAACCACAGCCATTTGCTCCCCTTAAGCGACCCGCATGCTATTTCAATTCTTGAAATGGGGGGGACGGGACACACACACACACACACACACGCTGAAGTGAGATCGGGGGTATAAACCGCCCCGACGTACAAAGCCGAAGGGTGAATGCGTATCCATCTGCGTCAGCTATTTACTGCTCTTCCTGACACTTTATTCAAAAGCAACTGCGTGCAGATTTTAAGCAGCTGGGTATCTTACTAGAGCCAAGATATGTGAATACCTAGGGCATTACAGCAGAGCAACGACTTTAAACTATCCGATCCAGCCAGTCCACGTCCAGCACCCAACCTGCTGCAAAGTATTTAATAGCCTCCGCTGACTCTTTCATGTTTTCTTCTTTATGGCTAAATAATCAAACATGTCGGATAAAACGTGCAGGACAAAAGTATCGGCCAATGGTGAATTAGGGTACAGCATTCAACCTTAAAAACTGTGATCACTGCCACCTGGTCTATATGTGACGGGGGTGTGCCAAATAAATAAATAAACAAACAAACAGATGCATAAAGAAGTACCCATGCCTTTAGACTGATCGTGTTCATGTAGTATAAAGCATCCATCTCTTATCCAAGCAGCTCCTCCAAATTCACGCAGGTGAGCGATGGGTGTCTGATATGCCCGCGAACACAACCCGAGTCGGGATTAAGTTCATATTTAATATGTCAAACCCAGAAAACAATTATTACTGCCATCTGCTGGATGAAGCGCGCGCGGATGACACGCGCTGTATTACATCGGTTCCCACGCCTTATGTAGTTTTTTTACACGTGATCGTGAATTAAAACTAACGCTGCAGTGAGCAAGTATGTGCATGTGATCAGTGATAACAATAGTCAGTAATAACTACGGGAACTCCTTAATAAGACTAATAAATGATATATGTCGCCATCTATTACTTTTTTGTTGGTAGAATAAGCCTATTTGCCTATTCTATGAATGCAAAAACTGCAAATAACTGCAAAAAAATCGTGCAGTAGGGAATCCTCTTACTCGTGCCTAATGCTCGCTTCATAAAGTTCGTCCACTTTGTTAAGCCTGGACGCGTACCTGACAATGAGATAATCCCTTATCGACATCGCACATGCAAACATGTCGGAAGTATCCTTAGTTATCTTACCGGAGTCGCTTGGGGTGTCGTCAGCATTGCGTTTGGCAGCCGCCGAAGGTGCTGTCCCGGGAGCACTTGTACTATTGCTGCTGCTACTGCTGTTACTTTTGTTAACGGGGAAGGGGAAAACCACGCCGGGATCCACGCACTCCGGAACGGGAGCGCCCAGCTCCGCCGCCTTATCGTCCCTGCCGATCCTCTGGCCGCAGCTGGCGGCCGTGGAAATGGCTTTCCCCAGCTTCTCGCTCACCGCTCGTTCGAGGTTCTCCCGGGCCGAAAATCCACTCCACATGCAGTCTTGGATAATTATAGAGTTCAGGTTACTTTCCAAAGCGCTCCCAAACAGGTCTCCGTCCGACGCCCCCCAAATATCATCTTCGGGAAGCAGAAGGAGCTCCGACGCCCACTCCAAAGGGCTTGCTAATCCGAACCCCGGCGGAGCCGAGTCGCTAGATACAGAAGCCGCATCCCCAGGGATGCCGGCTCTGCTCGGGGAGAGAGGAGGCGTGGGCAACAACTCAAATTTTTTCCAGATGTCCTCTCCAGGTGGAGCAGAGTCGGGGCCACTTAAATAGAAATCATCTTCATCCGGATAGAAGCAAGGTTGTAAGGAGTCAAACTCCAAGTCGGAATTTTTATTTACAGCCGTCGGCATTATCTTCCCTTGAAAGAAACCCTGAACAGTGAGAGAAAGCACGCTTAGCTTAAATACTACACAACATGCATTCGCCAACAACAAAACAAAATTTGCTTCAGCACTGTGACAATTGCTACACTAACAAAGAATGAAGTCTTAGTACTGGGAAATGCAGCGTCTTTAAAATCCATGTAGCTGTCTGAAATGCCACTCAAACTGTCCAGCTAGCACAGAAAGCATTCATTAAACATCACCTCAAGTCATCCAGTAACACTCAGCGCTAGTTGCATTTTTTGTTATAGTAAATGTCCTTGCCAATTTCCTAATGAGGCACCTAAACCATAATAATAATATTTTTTTTGCATGCCATTTACACGTAAGCGTTAATGAAGGCTTACCTCGTAATGTCTGTTGAAATCAGCCTGAAACGGTATCGATGGATATTTACAATACACCTGAATATTCTCCTGGACTAAGTACCCAGCGAGCAGACCTGGCTGCAGACAGCACTCTGTCCAGGGAATGTAGTGCAGTTCAATCTTATTCGGTAATGCGCGAGCACGCCCGGAAAAAGGCTCCTCCCACAGGGGGCGTGGCCGGCGCCCCATCCCGCATAGTGCCGGCATAGTGCTTTTTAAACCGAAAATGGAGGGAAAGAATGACAAATGGGATATTTTACTGTCTTTTGAATCAACTGTAACACAGCTGTTATAAAGGACACAGTACACACAATCTTACAGACGGGTTTGTTTTTTTCTAATCTTTTACGATCTCACTAATGTGTATAAGTTGGAATCAATGCTGACGATTTTTCTAATGCAGGACCACGTGTACATTTTGCAGGCGAAAATAGTTTTAAAATATGCGAGTTTCTCAAACGTTATGCAAACCGTGCACAAATCATGTTAATCCTAGGCTCACTATTGTTAAATCTTGTGAACATAACCAGGTTCACACCCTCAGAGATTTTTGTGCATTGCACCCTCTTGTGGACAAATGCCAAAATTGCGTTTTCAAATTGAGGCTTGCCAGTTACCTAGTTACGCCAATGTCAAGATTTATGAGATATAAATGCGTTTTACAAAATAATCGAAACACCAAACAATATATACAGATATAAATGACCAAATAAGGAATAGGACCACTTTTTTCTGTCAGAACAGCCTTGCTTGGAATGCTCTCATGCATGTTTTGAACTGTGTGTTGTAGGTTGTTGAACCATTCTTGAAGAAAAAATACCTCCAGTTATTTGAGCGTGGTGGGTTCAGGGGTGTTTGGATATGGATTGTGGAGGCAATGGAAGGCATTTGACTTCATTATGATGTGCATGATGATTATATTAACTAGTGTGTGGGGGGGCATTACCATTGTGGAATATGGGGATATTAGGGAACAGCATTTTCAGCATAGGCTCTACACGGTCCTGGAAAGTGTCTTCATATTTCTTGGCCATTATACGACCATGCATGACGATCATTTCACATAATGGGTCCCACAAAATTGCTACACATACCAATAGATACTGGGTTGAAAGTATCCTTTGGCCAAACATATACCCATCTGGATGTAGGGAAACTTATCAAACCATATATTTTTTTTTATATTACTCTGGGGTCCAGGTTTTGTACACCTGGTTATATGACTTTGCACATAAGCCTTGGACGCAAACAATTTCCAAACTGCAGCCCTGCCTTAAATTCCTGCTTTGTAAAACACAACATTTGTTGAAGCTGGGTCACAGAGGTGCTGATTCAGATCTGAGGTAATTAACTATTATCTGTCCTGTTAAGTGTCTGTTCCTGTCTGTGTGGCTTGACTTGCGACCCCCATTTCCCTTCGTCACTTTATCTGTGCCTGGCATATGCAGACAGGCTTTTTTTGTGACAATTCCGCTTGACACATTGAATAATACTGCAGTTTCTGTGACCGATGCACTTGGATTCCGTGGACGCCAACTCTCTGGAACTCTGTAGGTAAGTTGCCTCATGTTGCTTTGAATATTCAAATCAAAGTGGTGATTCAGCTTTTATTGCGATAAACTGTACTGCTAACTGGCATTCAACTGAACATGACTGGCTTTGTAGCTGCGGTTTAAAGAACATTTTAACGTGATATTTCTGCTATTTTGTCCACCTCGTGTGTTCTTTATATTAGCGTTGAATCTAAATAGGCTTCATCTACTTAGAGCACCAAACAGGCATTACGGACAATCCTGGTGCCCTTCACTGTGCATCATCCTCACATACATTTTAAGTGCTGATCAGTTTGCCACAGGCTTGCATTTACGTTTATCTACTGTCTGCAATTTACATGTATGTGGGACATCTACTGACATAAGATCATAAACTTACAATGTGTTTTGAAGGGATATATATAGTACATCAATCATGATGTACTATAATGTGCATTCTGGAATTTTAGGACAGGCACACCCTACTATAGCATGACTTCACCTTTTGTGAATTTATTGGTGTAACTTTGGTGATATTGAATAACAGTTTGGGAATGTTCGGGTAAAATCATGATTTTTTCCTGTGTGTTATTTCCGATTCATTATCCTTTGTGCTTGTTCATGGTACAAGCATCACTGTTGTCACTTTCCCAGAGGAAAAAGGTGTTCACCCTATATTCTGTTCCATCTCTTTTTGTGTGTGGTAATTTTTAGTTTCCTGTTAAATTAAAGGGTAGGTGGGGTGGAGAGGGGTAAGAGGGACAGGCGCCCTCTAGTGATGATACTGTTTCAAATTCAAATTGTATTAAGTGGCTTCTTCTCCCCCCATAGCTGAATGAAAACCAAGCCAAAATAACTGGAGAGTAAAGAGAAATTTAATAAGGACCATAGTGATTTACTGGGTATTTAAAAAGTACTGTATTTCAATTACTTTTTTCATAAACATTCAGCCATGGAAAATATGAAGAGACCACTCTATATTTTTAAACAAATCTGCATTGTTAAATCCTGGATTAATCGTGGTCCTGCTGACAGAAGGTTACACTGAGCAGCAGGTTGCCCCCAGGTAAAAAATTTCTAAGACAACAGTTTGCAAATATGAAAAACATATATTATTCACAGATGCAGACCCATAAATTGAGTGAGACAAAAAAATGTGTTGTGGTCTCTTAATTTTTTCTGCGTCTGTACATTCTTTGCAGCATGGCATTGCTGTAAATGTGTGATGAAGTACTGCTACTTAAGACTGTGGCGGTTGTCAGTTTTCAGGATGGCAGGGAGGCTGAGAATACACTGAAAATTGTATTTCTGTCTGTGGTAGAAGGTGCAGCTGGTGCCGTGACTCCCTGGTGGTCCGATGCTTAGGATTCGGTGCGCTCGCCGTTGCCGGCGGGGTTCGAGTAACGGTCAGGGCTTTGCTCGTGTCCAGTGGTCGTATGTGGCTCAGGGGCTTAAACCCCTGTGTCTGTGATCAAAGTGTCACCAGTTTGAGACCCAGCCTTTGTACTATAGTCACAAGCGTGGCCCTAAACCTACCATAATACCCCTGGGCTGCCAAGATCACAGCTTCAAACCCCAAACTTCTCTCTCAGCAGTGTATATGTGTATGTCTATAAAGGAAAGCAAGGCAGCACATCTGCATTCCAGTGCAAATAAAGCTTCATTTTACTTCTATGTTTTAAATCCTGGACACTGCAGATGCTGCACTGTAGCTCCATGCATGGAACAGCACAGGTTATATAATTTCTAAATTCAATCACAATTCAGTTACTAAAATTAAACAAAGATATCTTTATACGCCATGCAGCCACTTATTTGTAGGTGTAAAAATATTCTTGGTCCATTTTCAAACTTGACATTTTGTGGCATTCTTCAGTTACTCCTTATAATATTGCCCTTACATATTACTTTGAATAGCTATGCCTGGGTTAATGAATAAATGTTTTTAAATTCAATTAGCTTGAATGACATCGTACACCATACGTGAGCCTTTCTGAGAACACTGAAAACCTCATATTTGTATTTAAGCATTAACAATGATAATAAGGTGCTTTTATGTGACCCACTTCTGAAAACTTTGGTTCGATTATGTGGTCAGTCAGGTGTAGCAGGAAACATCTAACACTGGCCAGTTAAAATGAAGAACAGACCCATAAACCGAACGATGGCCAGGAAAGGACTGGTCGTCAAAGCCAGTTCAACTGCACCAAATCTGCCTAGAGCGACTGTTACCTTTCAGAGGAATGTAGTTCTGGTTAAACGCTGAGACTGGTATTTGGTGATTGTGGCACATTACTATTGAAAGTATCTCACACCCATTTTAACAATCCATTTACACAGGAAAACGATCAGATTTACTTTCCACCCTGACGCTGAAATGCTTTCAATATTCGTATGTTACACATCGATTGTGCAATAAATACCAGTTAAATTACTGACATTCACGTGTTTGCGCCTTGTCAGTTACCTCTCACCCCCCGCCCACAAATGTTTTCAAACCATTATGACATGCACAGTAAATCTGGATTTTTAATCATCCAGCTGATTGATATAGATTACAGATGGAAGTTACTGAACGACCATTATCCGATCATAGCAGATAAAAAGCCTCAATTTATCATTAAAAAGCAAAAATTGATCAAATTAAATAGGGAATTCATTTGAAATCAATAACAATACCTTAAAAATTCATCCATTTTAAATGAGTTCATGTCTGTTTGATGAACTGAAACGGGTGGATAGTAGTTAAATTGCAGAAGTAACCAGAGCAGAGACCATATACAACTCACATGGGGCTGGACTTGAACCTGCAACCACTGAGGCAGGAAGCTACAATGCTACTGTCTTACCTATGCAGAGGTGGAGAAGTCAGATCCAGCAAGCCCAGCTCCAAACCAAGATTTTGTTCCAACCAACCAGTTGACCATAAAGAGTCACAGTCACAAAGAGCGCAACTGTTTGGTTGAAACAAAACCTTGGTCTGGATTTGTACTTTCTGGACCTGAACTTTCCACCTCCGCAGCCACCCAGAAGATACATCATGCTATTTTGTGTTTTAATGAAAAGGCTCACAGTTTGGCAATATAATGAGTCATCTGTGAAATTTGTCTTTTTAAAAAAAAAAAAAATACCATTGATTTATTAAGATAAGTGCACATTAGCCCATCATTGTTGAAGAGATAAAGAATACAATAAATGCAAGGCTTTAAAAACTTATATAACCTCTGAATTTGATGCGTCTAAATTTCTAGACATCTGCAGTCTTGCCCCCTCAGGTAAAGTGTTACCTGTTAGCAGGGGCGCCGAAAGGGGGAGGAAAGCTAGGACGATTCCAAGGGCCCCTGAGTGACAGGGGCCCTAAAAAATTAGGAAAATAACTGGATTGGTTTGGACTGGGGGGCCTAATATGATATGCTTTCATGGGGCCCAAAATCCCTAGCAACGCCCCTGCCTGTTAGTTTGCTCTTTCTCACAAATCAGTGTTTGCAAACTACATATATATGCACCAAATGGCAATTTTTCTAGAAAAAGTACAAAGTGAAAAAGACTATTGGTATAGATTCCTCAGTATTGCTCACTTCCCATGCATTTATGCAATATGAAAATACCTCTAGTGAGAACCACAATGATTGGGAACATAATTTCATTTTTGATAAATAAAAAAAGAAAGAAAGAAACTTATAATAACAATACAATTGTCTCCTATGTCATGCTGCCCAAGTTATGACAAATGAACATTTTTTTTGCTGCCATTTTTTGGAGGTTAATTGATCATGCTGCACAGTTAAATCTCAATATCAAATGAAACCCAAACCTTGGCCAACTCACAGCATTCAGCATTCAGCATTCTCATAAGATTTTAAATTACAATTTCCATCCAGCCCAGCTACATGGCCAAATCAAGATTCTGGTTCAACACCCATGTAAGATGTCAAATGAAGATTTCCGTCCAATCGCAACCCCCTCTAAGAAGTCTCAAAATCTCAAAAACAGAACACATAATATTTAGTGTTCACATATTTCCTGTAATACCTGTGTGTCAGGCATTTAAATGTGGAACTAGCATTTGCATTGTAAAAGGGGTATGTATATATTGTAGTCCTCTGGTTGAGCTCAGTAAATTGTATATATTAAATAACTGGCTACTTTGCAGACATTGAGAAGCAGCTGGTTTCACTTAGGGTAGCTGTTTGAGCTTATGCTAATCAGAGGTCTTTCTTTCGTATGCAATTTATCCAGATGCTCTCTGTGTGCAGTCTTTGTTGACGTTGATGATATAGAGAAGGACTTATGATTCTTATTTTAACTCTGAGTGACTTTGGACTGTCCTGAGTTTGAGACTACAGCTTGTCTTTATTCCATCATTAAAGCTGTAGGTTAAAGATATTCCTTGATGTAGCTGAACACAGTTTAATACCCAAACTGTAGAGGGTGTGGTCAACCAGGGGAGAGGAATAACAGATGAACTTGCACCTTTCTTTTAACTTAATCCCACAATAAGGAGTACCCTTATTTTCTCCAAGTCTAAAGTTTAAGACGTCAGAGATGACTTGCCTTCTCATAGCTGCTGTCGTGAGAATTGAAAGGCATTTGAAAGGCCGTCAGTCTTTCAAAAAAATCATTGTTTCATGCTTATTATAGTTATAGTTTTTCCGCTGAGTTAAATAGACATTTCTATGTAATTTTTACATTCGGGGAACATGCTTGGTATGTTTAGAAATGTAAGCATATCATTAGGTGCTGTTTTGACAGGGTTGGGGGGAGGGGGGGGGTCACCTAACCCTATTGTACAGGCTCATGACAGGCACACATGCATTGTTGGCATTTCAGAGATGCCAAATTTGCCTAATTGTATGTTTTTTCTCGATCTTTGGAGGAAATCTGAAAGAAACATGGAGAGAACATGCAAACTGCATGCCTCCAGTGCCTGAGGCAGGATTTACCCTATAGGCAGGGGGCTGCCATGAGTTACCATGTTGTCCTTACCCTTACTAGACTCTAAAATACAAAACTCACCACTGTAAAGCTGTATTAATTTATACAGCCATTTAGCTGCCCTTAGGTTAAAGCTACAACCAAACCCATTACGAACTCAAAAGAATCACAAGATTTTGTGAAAGGTAGGAGTATTAGCAGTGTGTAGACAATCCCCTAGCTGGTAAGAATATATTACAAGTTACGGTGTTTCTGGCTTTTTGCACGTTCATTCTCTATGAACCTGTCTGCTGCATATCAAGCTTTTCCTGCTGGATACCAAGCTTTTTGTGTTTTTGTGATGTGGACTGCACGCTAGTTTCCCAGCAACAGAGACCTTTACCTTGCCATTACATTCTGAGTGATGCTTGCAAAAAGCTTTTGTAGTATTTTGAAGTATTTTGAAGTATTCAGAGATACCTTGGCTAACGTTAATATGAAGAGACTTCGAGAGATTGTTAAATTCTGTGCGGAACCTAAATGGGATGGATAGGGTATAACGTATTGTGAGCTTTGCTTAATTCACTCATGATTATAACATCTTGGTCTTACGTACAAGGAACATACAAAGTGCTACATGATTACAGTGCAGTGTTTTTAACTGAAGTGGGCTGTAAGGAATATTTACCTTACTAATAATGAAGTTCTCAAGTAGCTTCTATAGGTCATAACCGTTCAATTTCTAATAGGCATGGACAATGCATAAGTATTCTGAAGAACTTTAATCTCACCTCCCCCCATCCCCCCATATATGCCTTTGTACCATGTCTGCAGGGTAAAACATCTGCCGCACCATTAAGACCAAAATTATTACCGGAACCCAAGCTGTAGAATTCCACACGCGGGCTTGGACAAGCAGGAAGATATCACTCAGCACTAAGACAAATGGAACTTTAAACAATGATAAGTCATGCCAGAGTGTCAGCCTTTTGGCAGGACAAGAATCTTCCTGTTTACAAACAATTTGAGAGTATCTACAAAGATAAAGTTCAGAAATGGTAGCAGACCTTCCTGCGATTTACCACGACCCTGATTTATTACACAGTTCTCCTCTCTCCATCACGACTGTGCATCTAGGTGGCAAGAAAGAACATGCCAGGGCTGGGAAGTGGTGGTTGTCACGATGTATGGAGGTAGCAGCTTGATTAATCGACCTGAAACCATAGGCCCCGTCCTCTCCCAGCAGAATGTGAACACAGGATCGTGGGTCCAGTGAGTCACCTATGGGTATAGCTATTACCATCAGAGGTGCTGAAATGCATGTAGTTCTTGAAATGCAAGAAAAAAACAGTGTTGTCCTTTAAGGTTTGACAAAAGAGAAGCATTGACAAATGAAGGCGTTGACGGATTTAACTGTTCTTCTTGCTTTTCTTCTTACGATTAGTTGAATGTTTGGTCTAGCTAAGAATCCATACAGATCAAAGCAAACAGTGAGAGTTTGGTGTGTGGTTGGGGGGTTTGTTGCGGAGAGGAGACCTTTCCCATTGGCCTTTGCAAGGGGAACCTTAATAGCGCAAGCTACAGTGAGCAGATTAGAAAGGAACATTGACAGTCGTGTTTCACATTGAATGTGGGTGAAAACCGTTTCATAAATTTGTCAAATGTCACACCTTGGTGTTATCTACAGGAATTTGCTGTTCCCTTGACTTCAGTGGGCTGGGATGGATTCTCAGGACTGTTAAATGTGTTTTTGTTTAGTGGTGTGCAGAAAAGATTGTTGCACAAAGCAGGAATGATGCTATTGTCATCCATGTTGGAGGTGAAGAAAAATTTGCCTGAGGACAGCCAACTTGCCAGAGGGACTAAAACTGAAGCCTTTTTGACTTGATTGTGCAACGGCGAAGTGGATTTGTTATGCTCCTCCTACGTCATCTTTTATGGTGTTGACATTAGTAAGAAGCCATGATGTCTTGAGGCATTTAATTGTACCACTCTTTGAAAATACTACTCTTTGATGCGATATATAATGTAATGTTTCTGTAATTGCTATAGTTTTCAGGGGTCAGTATGGTAGAAGGAAGCGACAGAGTGTTTTTGGTGTTGCACTGTCCCAAGCCTCTTTGGGAAACACTCTTTCATCCCCTCCTCTCACCCCAGCGTGACCCGGATGTCACGATGGCGGCAAATGTATGCAATAATTCCGGAACTGTTGAGGAAACGGCGCCCAAACAGTAACTCGCTGTGGCTTCCATGGGTCACGCTTCTCCTCTTGATTAACTGCTTCTTAGGCCCAAATTCGATATCCTGTTCATGAAGACAATTGTAACTGGGTACGCAAAATGAGGCCTCCTCCATTGACTTTAAGGCAGGAAGTGTACAAGTGTACAGGTTGCATTACCCGCCAGGCTAGGGCAGCCCTGTAAACCTGTCAGGGGCTGGCAGATTTATGTGCGGTTGTTAAAATAATCTGGTGAAGGCCTTTCTTTTGTGTTGGTTGGAAAAGCTGGTAAACTGAATATTCCCTCTGGTGGAATTCAGACTTGCACAACTCACAGGTTCTGTTAAAGGTAGATAAGGAGCAGGAAAGGTAAGTCTATGTGTTGCTTATTGTCTTCATTTAGATTGTTATAAATATATGCCTTGATATAAAGTCATACTTTTTACATTCCTAAGGTCTGAATTCACTCCCCGCAGGGAAGAATCGCATAAGTGCTTCACTTGAACAGGAGCCAACTTTGATGAGGCATGATCCAAGGTAACCAACAAGTGTCTGTGGTCTTTAATACCCTGTGAGGATCGAGCTGGTCATGTCACGCTCCCTCTTCATGAATTACGCCTCTCGCCGTCCTCCTCCCCTGCTGCTCTTCAGAATGCAAGCCTGAATTCAGCTAACTGCACTAAATCACCCACAGCAGCAGGTGGACTAGTGGATAAGGAACAGGAAGGTCATGGGTTTTAGTGCCTGGTGCAGTCCTGTCATTGCACCCCTGGGAGCGAGACCTCAAAGATCAATGAAACATGTAATAATTTTGGACATTATGGGAATAGTGTATTGATGTATTAGAGCTATGTTCATTGAAATCGGTACAATTGGCACATAGACTTCTGTGTACATGCTGCCAGTAGAGGCCATTGTGAGGTACTGGCCTGCAGGGACAAACAAGTAGGTGGCCATCAGGTCACAGACGATGGTTAGTTATAATTAGCCCCGTAAGCCCAGTCATGGCCTCATTGCCATTAAAGCTGTAACGAGTGCTTTAACCTGGACTGGCTAAGCAGAATGGGACTGTTGCAACTCACTGCTGGTTGCCACGGTGATAACCCAACCCTGACCTTTGACCGGCTGATGAATTTCATTTTTCCCCCTGCAGTTTTCATACTTCTGTTTTATAATACTGACACAGCCGCTACTGTAAAGGATGTTAACCTCACCCCCCCCCCCCCCACTCTCCCACAAATACATGAGTAGAGCGGCATTTGATGCTGCTTGAAATTCTCAGGGTGGTCCTGCTTCGGAGGAAAGAGAGATTAGCTCTCCCCAGTGACAGTCTATGGCAGACTGCCAGACTTTGTTTTTCAGGCCTATACGGTGCCCTGTGATAACAGCCACACAGGGAATAGCACTGCTCTATATACAATCTTAAAACAGCTGCTCAGTATAGACTAACAAAGTACCTACTATATAAAGCCGGAGACTCAGATAAACTTAAATATGAGGTGTAGCTTGGCCACTGAAAAATAAAGTAAACCACCAAAATACCTTGAATATTGTGTTGTGTAATACTGGGGGGGGGGGGGGGGGGGGTGAAATCCATCAAGTACTAATAGTGACCAGCAGGTGGCATAGCAGTTAAAGAGGATAGCTCAGGCCTCAGAAAGGTCTTTGTTGTCACACTCTCAAGAAAGGTTCCTTTCCTCAACAGCTTCTGGAAACCCTCCAGCTGCATAAATGAATATCCCTGTAAGGCAATTTGCACTGGATAAGCAACAAAATAATAATTACTGTGACGCACTCCTCAGTAGGTCATCCTCTGTTGACAATTAAAGTGTCTTACGATTATTCTGCTGTATTTATATTTCAAACTGTATGAAGAAGCGTGTGTGTATGAAGTGTTAGTTATGTTTTCTATTTAATCGTAACCTTGTGTTGTATCTCTGCCCTGGGATGTGTGTCATTTTGCATTGTCTCCCGGGAATTTTATTCAATGCTATTAATACCAGTGACCTTGAAAGGCTACAAAAGACTTGTATATACTATCACACTTTACCTTATCCTAATCCCAACTTGGGGCGTGTAATGTATCGAAAGGAAATGCTCACACAACTGGATAGTTGTGTGAAGCTCTTTGTATATAAATATTGTTGTACAGGCCTGTAATTATTGTTTATTTCCTTACTAATGTAGTACATTGCTGAATTGAAGCAGCGTATGACTTTATGATAACAATGTAACAATGCATTTAGGATTGAGTTAGATAATCCTTCTTCTTTCTTATCCAGTCCTCTGTTCATTAAATCAGTTCACCTTTGATTAGTTTGAACTTTTTTCCACTTCTAGGAAAGAATTTCATTGTAATGTTCAGGAATACAAATGTGAAACACTGTTTTTCCCTATTTTGACTGAGGGATGAAGCAAGTTTGGTTTATATTAACTGTCACAAATAAACATATACGCACCTTTTAGCTTTCTGTCGCTTATTCAAAAGTTTCACATGTTAAAATGACCTCTCTATATCAGAGGACCAATGGATAACCATTCGATGTGACTGTAGATTGAGTCATTCTACAGAAAGTATTACTAGTCACAGTACCAATGACAGCGTGTGCTTATGTGACTGACTTTGCAAAGACTCGCCAATCCCGACAAACGGACGATTAATAAAATACGTCCTCGTGTCCCGGTCCTTACAACAGCTGGGACCTCTGTATCCCTTCCCGGTTCTCAGTGGTGGGGGGGTGGGGGGGTCTCCCCAGTGGTAATATAATCCTGATGTAGCGGCCGCGAGCCGGCGGACCGCCACTCTGCAGGCTCCACGCGAGCACTGCACTCGCTGTTTGTTTTCTTTGTAAATAAATGGCAAAGTGGGAAACGTCAAGGAAACAGTGGGACTTCTGTTAGAAATGCGCACGCTTGGGGTGCGGGGGGGCGGGGGGGTGGGGTCTGGGCTATGAGGCAGGAAGACGTATGCCCGTAGCCTGCAGGGGTTCCTTTCCAGAAAGCGAGTAGAACTGCTACTCCGAGGGAAACCGCCCGTAATCGCGCAATCAGGATGATTAGTGCGCCACCCAGGCAGCGGCCCGACGAGAGAGTTCCCAAAGTCCTTAGTGAGACGGGGGGGGGGGGGGGGGGGGTTTATCGGCAGATCAGTTGGAGGCTAAGTATAGATGGGAGGAGATGTTTGCTTCAAACGCCATTAAGGGCATTTCGTTCTAGTAATATGGGAAGTGGTCAAGCCGGGGGAGATGATTGCGCTCCCCCCGATACGGCACCATACGGCGAATATGGACTCGCACGTTTCTCTGCCTTGGCGTGATGTAATACGGAAGCACTCTGACCATTGCCTTCCCAAACCCTTCCTGGCTTAATCTCTCTCTCATACATTCTTTGTACGTAGGATGCAGGCCCGTAGTCAGAAAAAAAATTCATAGGGTGTCCTGCAGCCCTACCGCTAGGTCCCTCTCTGTAGATTTTGGGAGGGGGGCGCATTCAAACCCTTAATTTTACTACCTGTGTGTGATGACTAAGATCATGCGCCATTAGTGGTTGGCTGCCTCATGAAACCAAAAGCCTTGATCCAAGGTGAGCTGTCATGTCATGTTCTAAATGCCTAGTGGTACCCGTCTGAAATGAACTTCTCTTTCTGTGATAAGTTCTCGCTCTTGTTATAGGAGCTGAAATGCAGCTGGATTCGGTGCCTCGCCACAAAGCCTGAGCCCCAGGCACCTGCCACCGCTCCTGTGGTGGCCTGGACGTTGGTGGTCCTGCGTTCTTCTTGGCTAGCGGGTCGGCTTGTCGGGGACGTGAACCTGCAAGCTGGTGGACTCCTGAGTGGGCCGGAGCTCCATGAGCAGCAGCAAAGTGTTTGGCTGTGAAGTCAAAAGGTCGATAAATATCGGCGGGTAAGCGGCGAAGTGCCACACTTAAGACCGTCACGGGTGCCTCGTTCTTTTCTGCAGACGGGTTTCTGAGGGGGTTTCGGGGTAATTTGGGAAAAGGTGATGTGCATGTGAATGAGTCGGAGAAGGCAAACAGCACGTCGATTCTATTGCATTAAGCCTGGTGGGTGGGGGGAGGTGTGTCAGCGGCTAGATGGATAGCGATTAATCATTAAGTCAATGACCTTTCCTAATGGATCTTTTGGGTATAAATAACCTTGTCAAAATGCCCATTTTTGTTTTTCACTTGTATGCTGTGCGTTATCTCCGAGATACCTGCGCAAATGCATCTTCAAAGCAAAATGAAGTTTTCCCACTTTAAGGTTAAACAGACAGGGCACAGTTTGTGTACTGACTAAACAGTCCCTTCCTGGGTCAAACACCTTTAATCTTGAGCTTTGATAGCGAAACAGGAGATGAGGAGCCTTCACTGGCCAACTCTGTCCTTACGCTGTTTTAATTTCTATTATGCTAATTTTATGTTGAAGCTCTGCTGTACAACCAGTGTCTTATTATACAGTAATCAGAAATTGGCCTCTGTGGTGTAAGTATACATTCAGTAATTTCAATTTTTAGGGTCATTTTTAAATCTTTTTTTCATGGAATGATTACAACGTTGTGGAATAAACACGGTTTTTCTGCCAAAATGATGAATGGAGGCTGAAGGAAACCATTCAAGCTAATGTATTTCAGTTAACAACATTTAAACAAGAGGCCAAATCCTGTTAAACCAAATCCCAAGAAGAGCCCAGAACAATTGCCAGCGACCATTTGCTAAAAAGAGAAATGCCTCTTGGCTATTAATAATTAGCGGTAATGTTCTTTGCCATGGGGAGGTCATTGATTGGCTAAAATACAGGAAGTGTGTGTTTGTTCCAGGCCATGCCATTTCCTGTTGGGCAAAGTTTATTTTCAATCCCATAATCAGGAGCAGAGTCTGATTTTCAGGTTCCTTTCTGGCTTTAAAGGCATCTTTGGATCCCTGTCAAAGATCGATGGCATCGCCCAGCTTGCAGTGAGCTCACTGGGCATCCTTGGTACACAGGAAGACATGTTCCATTAGGGCCTGAAAACATTTTCCTGTCTCTTTGCTAAAAATATGGTGACATGTATCAAATGGACTCTTTCCTCTGTCTGTCTCCAGTATCAACTGTGCTTCCAGGAGACCAGTTTGATGGGACAGGAAGGGGGAACCCATAAGAAAAGTCTTGCTGTTATGTCTTATTTCTCAAGAGAACTGCTGGATATCTCAGCTCAACAGAGTATCTTTGTGGCCTGAACTATTTTCCTAATATCGCTATAGGAAGATCAGGGATTCAGTAATAATCACGGTAAAACTGATCAATGAAAAAATCAGTGTAACGTGTCATGGAAATGAATCTCTTTTCTGTAACAGAAACATATCAAGAAGTTTAGCTCTCCTATTCAGAGCTGGTGTCCTATTTAGTAGGTTCTGGCTGTTAGCTGTGAGTAAGGGCTCATTCATTCATTTATTTATCTTGAGCTTTTATCGAAGGTAACTCGCATACCTTGCAATGTTTATACTTGCAACGGTTTGTATGGTTCTGGAAAAAAACCCTGGTTAAACGCCTTTCTTCAGGGCAGAGCAGACAGGCTTGGGCTCAAACCAGCGGGTTTCTGGTCACATGCCCGGTTCCTTAATCGCTATGGTAGCCGTGGTCCATTTCCTCTGATGGCAATGCTTCTGCAACTCATTGATGAAGCCACCTAACTGACCGGCCAACCAAAGCACAGTTTTGTCAATGGGCTTATTGTCAGGTCTGAGCTCCAGGATTTGTGTAAAATGCACAGCACTGCATTCAGCAGATGCTGAACCTGGGCTCTGCAGTGTGTTTTTACTTAAATGTTACAGACCAAAGGCAGCATCGGTTTTTTTTTTTGGACTATAAACTGTGGGTTGTATTGGGATTTCAGAAGCGAAAGATTATGATCACGGGTTGCTCTCCTGTCACAATGGCTCAAAACACACTCTAGAGAGGTCAGGAATAAGACGAGAAATGTTAAAAGTTCAACTGAAGCAGCTGCGGTGTTGGTGACAGAGAAGTATTATTTTGTAAGGATGAAAGGTCACATCCAAAATAATGCAGATTTTGTTCAGAAGATGCATTGGGAATACATTCATAGACATTTTCTAGGCCGAATTACACAGTTATTTTGTAGATTATAGTGAAGGCCATCAGAAAATTAAATTGATGACAATTATGTTGTTTATTTATTAACATTAACGCAAACATAACCCCAGTGTCATAAAATCACAAGGCATACTGCATGTTTTTCTTAAAAAAAGTCATTTTAAATTAATTGTGGTTTTGAAGTTGCTTGTACTAATCATGAAAAAGACCAATTAAAACAACATTTTTCTTTGCCATCGACAAATGTAAAGCGTTTTTACGATCAATTAGATGTATTTTAATAATGACCTTAACGTTAGAAGGAGCCACATGGCTCACGGCTCCGGGAGTTACTCCTGCCCGCAGGCACTGGTGTGAATGTGGAAGCTGTTTCCATTTATTCTGAGATATTTTGGTACCGTAAAGAATGGACCTGTGATCTGCCGGTCTGGCAGGGTCAGGCACCCGGATGCCGACGAGGGCCGTTTCTGTCGTGACGATCTGAAGCGGCTCGCCTCTGTCTGTCGGAAACAAACAGCTGCTCTGTGTTAGCCGGCCCGGACCGCCGTGATTCCACCAATCAACACTTTCTCATGGGAACAGGCTCCTGAATGGACAAAAAGGGTCAACGTTCGAGGCTCGCTCTGTAGGTTAATTCCAGGGTCGAAGGTCGCAGGATCACAGTCTCCACAATGCTAAACTGTTGATGTGAGCGGCCGGGGGGCCTTGGCACACTCATGCTGCTTGATGTGGCCGCAGCAGCTGATATAAAGAAAACCCCCTTTTTCCATCACCAAATCATGAATGTATTGCTGCTTTTCTAGTCTTTACTTTTCTAAGCACGTTGGGTCAAGGAAACCTTATTACACCTTGAAGATGGCCTTGTCTTCTGGTACTTTCCCTACCAGGTTATGCTGTCAGATAAGTGACACACACATTAACTTTATTAACATTTATTTGACCGTCTGGTTAAATTTTCATGAAGATTAGATTTATATGAGAAACAAATTGTCATATTGTTTTGTTGTTAATTTTTATTGCTTCTCTATGATTTCATACATTTATTTAAAGTTTTAAGCAATTAATTTATACGATGTTATAAAATATTAATCGTTGTAGCTTTACATTTGCGTGATTATTGCACTGGTACAATTACATGCTTATGAAAATGTATTATGTAGGAAAACCTGTTCAGAAATTGAAATAGTGATCAGAAGGTTACAGGTTCAACGTTTTTGCCGATGGTGGTAACCGAGTGTTTAAATCAGGCACTTCACCAGTATGTTTCAGTGATTACCTGGGTGTAGCTGGTCTTAGTTCTGACTTTAGTGTTGTTTTGCAGTACCTGTAACACTCTTCTGTGTAACTATGAAACGTTAATGATATGTAACATCACACAAGTTGTCTGCCAAGCCTTAATGTCATTTTAATTATTTGATTTGTGTTTAGTACGTAAATTTAACTGACAAACTGGGAAATTTTGATGAGTTCTTCATGCTATAGTGCAAAACTCGATGAACCCTTAGTTTCAGAGAGTATGGATCCAGGATTTTAGTCTCGAGGTTTCTCTCTGTGATCACACTGCGCCTGCTGATTGACTCTCATATTGTTTACCCCCCTCATTTTGTTTTAAACAGGGGGCTGCTAAGATGGGTCCTATTTCACCCCCACAATACTTGTGTTTGCTTGCTGCATTCATGTTTTGTCAAGCAGTCAGGTTAACTTTGTCTTTGTCTGAAGTCCTGTCGGCAGGCACTGCATGATGGATCTCCCAGGTTAACACAGTAAAGACGTACGCTTAAGGCCCTGTGTGTGTGTCTGTGTGTGTGTCTGTGTGTGTGTGCGCTTTAGGTGTTTGTTTTAAAAGGATCCCACATTGCAGGAATCCCACAGCTGGACGGTTTATCTCTCAGGAGCTTGTGATTATAAGAAAGGATTTGCCTTAAAAACGCTTACATTATTCTCTTGTGTCAAATTCGGGGGGGGGGGGGGGGGGGGTCAGTGCCAGGGGGTGATGACAGGCATCCTGGCTGGACCTTCTCAAATGTGCTAAAGAGCCTTTTGAAGAGCGTGCTGGCTTATCGGCACGGAGTCCACGAGCTCGGCCCGGCGGCCGCCTCAGCCTGGAAGTGTCAAGGGAAGCCCTTCAGCGTGACACGGTGTTTGGTTGTTCCTGGTACTTGTTCTCCCCGGCCCTCGCTGTAGCTCCTCTACAGTCGCTGCAGATAACAATCTGGGGTCTTCTCTCTGAGTGGCAGGACTCTTTCTGAGGCGGGTATGCCTCAGTTGATACCTACCTGCCCGACCACAAAATCAGGTTTGTTACTTGCCGCACCGGGCGGATGAGCTCGTTCTGGGCCAGGCGGAGCGCATGCGAGACCTGATTCTCAGCAATCGCGTTTATCCAGACGTGAGGGACGTCCTGGCGCGGAGGATGCGCGGACGTGTCACATAGGACGGCATTTTTTTTTTTTTTCTTGTGCAAAGTCTTTCGCCGTTTCCTTTGCCGCCTTGAGACCGCGGACGGCTCATGGACTCCCACAGGAAGGATTGCTTCCTCGTCCTCGCAAACTTGCCGGTCAGCTTTGAGAGGTCGGCACCCCATTAGCCCCGATGGCA
This sequence comes from Paramormyrops kingsleyae, assembly GCF_048594095.1. Classification (NCBI taxonomy): domain Eukaryota; kingdom Metazoa; phylum Chordata; class Actinopteri; order Osteoglossiformes; family Mormyridae; genus Paramormyrops; species Paramormyrops kingsleyae. Next base: position 10,198,431 of record NC_132815.1, read on the forward strand.
CTTTTAATTATGAAGGATTTAAAAAGCTGCTTGATGAGAGCCTTGGACCGTCTGAGCTCATAAAGCCGGGAACTCCCATTAAAACCTCTTTAAAGTTTACAAGCCATTCATCCATTTAACTTCATAGTACCATCTTCGTCTATCAACACTTTTTTTCGTAGTTTATTCTTTATTTAATATATGCCAGGCTTGTAAAACTGGAAAATGGAGTCATTTCCAGAAATATCTGTGTGTACAGAAAAGCATGATAAAAATGTGTCTATAGGGGTGTATTACAGTATCCCATAAATTATCAGAGTGCTGTACCTTGTGGGAGAGCATTCACATAAATAACCTTCTCTGTGTTTCTCCACAGCAGGCTTCATTTCAGCTTTGATATGGGTGAGATCATCGAGAGTCGGATGATGCCCGGGCCTGTTTGAATGCCGTGCGGTCTGAACAGCGCACCCTCACGGGCGGGGGCGGAGCCAGCTGCTTCCCGGCAAGCGGACACGAGGCCGACGTTGCATGATGCATATGAAAGTGAAGGTATTTCTTGTGGGGGGGGGGGGGGGGGGTTATTAGGACTAGCGTTTTATTGTCAGGCCTTCAAGTGGGACCCCTGGCTTCGCAGTGGTGTCATCGTGTGGCAGTGATAACATCATTTGAAGCTATTTTGGCAGCGGGAAAGTGGCACCTGGGTTATGCTACCAGAGTGCACCGCTACCTGTAATCTTACCTGCGTGATCCATTTATGGGATTAAAGGGGACTCGCTGCCGTGAATCGGAGACCACATTACCGCCTTTGTGTCGTCATGAGTCAAAATTACAAATCCTGCTTCTGGGCAGCGAGGGGGGAGTTGTGCTGTGTTGCCGCATGACTTTTCCGGCGAGCTGATTAGTTATAAATTAGGAGTTTGTGACAGTTACGGATATTACCTGTTACCTTGTTTCTTATCCCTTGCACCTACTGACAGCTGACCCCCGGCTTGCGGGTGTCTCTTATCTCTGCCTTTGATCTGCACATTTATTTGTGCGGATTTTGCCCTTAATGGAGCTGTCTTTCTTCCTCTAGAGACTTCCTGTGCAGATTAGAATCGTGCGGGTCTCTGTGGTTCACAAGGCAATGTCAACAGCACTCAGAGGCTGTACGGGTCAGAGGTTAGAGTTCAGGCCCTGAGTACCATCGGTGTAACGATATGCAGGCTCCGACTGTCAGTCAGGGTTTTTTTTTTTTAATATGTGTGCATTATTTAAGCAGTTGAAAGGGTTTGCCTGTGGAAACCTGAAAACAATTTCAAAGCCTTAAGTATTACCTGATTTCCCATGGTTCTCTGTTGATATGACTCCCCCCAATATCTGGTTTCCCAAAGTGACCTCAGATGGGGGAGTTGTTGTTGTATCAATTCTTTAGCATTCAAAAAAAAACGAGAGAGAGTGATCAAATGATTCTAGTTCTGAAAGTATTTTTCCTTTAGATTAAAAAAGATTTAGGCTGAAGCCAGTGTTGTTTCGGGCTCTGTTATAGGCAGCACGTCATGGTAGTACATTGACTGAATTTGTTTAGTCCTGGATCAAACGCTGGAGAAGAAAGACCCATCATGGAGGTCAGGGAAATCGCAGCTGTGCAGTTGCCCGTAATACACAGTGCACCTCTTTAATTACAGCGTGTAGCCCTGCCTAAATGAGAGCATGGCGTGTTGTTTTCTCTTCATTTAAATAACATTTTAAAGTATATTCCGTGCTGCAGCCTTTAATTACCCTGATGAATTAGACCACACGCTAACTCCACGCCGGGTGTAATTCCCATGCCTGCTTGTGCTGACGTAGCATAGATGGCCCCTGAAACTGTACACAAGTAGGGAAACGTCAACACTCCATCACCATCAGGAAGATGCTGTTAACAGGCACCTCTAAGTAAACGTTTGCCCTCAGTCTTCAGTCTAGCACGTACCTCTGGTGGCATCTATCCCACGATGGGCCACCTCAAAGCCAGTTGAGAAAGCTCTGCTGCATCTTACGAGAACTGGGAGATAAACACGAGTTTTAGAAGTTGGTTTCTGGAGAGCAGAATGGGCCAAGAGAGGGGACAAGTGGTTAACGGGGTGGAAGTGGTGTTCCTCGGCAAAGTTCACGTCGGGGTGGCGGTAAATATTCCGGACGTCTTAAAGCGGAACTGCGGAATACTTTGATGATTCACCTGTAGGCTCTGAGATCAAAAGCCGAGCAGGAGAATGTGCACTGGGGGCGGCGAGGAGGAGTGAATCTGGTCTCTACTTGTCTGCAGCTCCCTGGAAAAAGGACAGGTCATGCCGCGCATCCGCTTAGCGTTACTCTGGTCAGCTCCCCGCTCGACGAGGGCTTTTCAGCCTAAAGCACTCAGCTCACATCACAACCTTGTGGGAAGGTGGCGTGCGTGAAACCCTGGCAAGTGTGAGGTTATTGCAGTTTTGAATGTCTCACTGTATCCGTGCTCTATTACTGCTCTATCCGCTCAGTGAATTTCTCCTTAGGAATAAGAGCGGACCTTCCTGGTTGGTCCTCTGTTTGATGGTTTACCAGGGAAATTATTTGTTGTTAGAAACAACAGGCTGAAAAGTAGTTCTGTGACAAAAGCCCACCCCCCCCCCCCCTTCCTCAGGAGGAGTTTTTTTTTTTATCTAATTCCCAGTGCCACTAATTTTACCATTACAACAGCACTGGTGCCCGTGGAGACTTACATCAAAGGGAGCAGGACGGGAAAGTCAGAGTCTCAGCCTAGAGGCAATCAGAGGTTGGAGGAGGCTGAGGTGGAGCTCGGGGGGGGGGGGGGGGGGTGCAGGCAGAAGAAGGAGTGCAGTTACAGCAGCCCCTGAAAGGCACTTACAACCTTTGGAGGCAGGTAGCTGAGTGACCTGGACTATAACCAGTAGACAACTGGTTCACGTTCCAGAAGGGTTTTTGTTCCTGAACCCTTGACAAAACTGAATCGGGTCACTCGAAATATGGGGAAAGTGTTTGTGTGGGACTGTGTAAGCCACTTTAGATTAAATCTGAATTCTTCTCCGGCAAGTATTTAGCCAGTCACATGAGCAGATGGTCGCAGGCTCCCATCCCAAGCAGAAACGCTGAGGTGGTTTCCCCGTCCGGTCCATTTAACTTGATTTGTGACAGTAGAAGCTGACATTTCCTGAAGGGATGAGGAGAATGAAATAAAAGGCCATTCTCACTAGGGGTGCTAAGCTAGCTGATAATGTTCTATCAATATCTGACCTTACTTGCTGTGAATGTAAGGGGGGTGGCCCTTTAAACTGAGATTTATATACGTTTTAAAATCTTTGTTTTATGAAGCAAGTGATAAGCGTTTCCTCCCACCGACTGCGAGTAAACTCATGCACGCTGGAGTTTGCGCCATCCTTTAAAAGTTATCTCATGGGACATGTCTAGTTTTTTTTTTTTTCAAGCCATATTTTAAAAACTCATGACGAAGTTTTAAAGGAAAGTATCCCGGATGACTTCACATCAACAGAAGTCGGTCCAAAAGCTGACATTTCGGCGGGCCGACAGCGAGTGGGAAGCCGCGGAGTGCGGAGATGGGCCTGCATGCGGCCTGCCTCCCACACACCGGCTAGCTGTGAGAGCACTGTCCTCAAGGACAATGCCATAATTCACCACCATTAAAATATGAGAATCACCATTTCCTTCTATCACCACCAATCTGCAATTTTAATCTTTCTCTTACGTTTCTGTCTTGCCCTTTTCCTCTTTGCCCTGGCTGTCTTGCCCTGGCTGTCTTGGCCTGGGGTGGGGGTGGGGGGTGGAGACAGGGTACATGATTCTCCGGGTGCATCAAAGATGTTCGCTCGTCGAAAGACGACTCCAAGCTCACGGTGACGGCAAACTGGGTCTGGAGGAAGAGGCATGGTGTCCTTGTGAGACTGAAGTCCTTAAAATAGTTGTTCACATGTTTCCAGTTGCTTTATTGCTTTCAAAGAAAGTGTCAGATATTGGTCCTATTCTGAGGGACATAGACACCCATGAGCCATGGACCAAACCTTGTCAGCCAACAGGATTCAGGTCAGCAGCACAAGAATTTTTATTTGTCATTGTGCCAGTGGATCACACAAGTATGACAAAATTTAGTGGCTGCCTCCATAATGAGTGTACTGTACTATACTATACTATAGGTCATTAAATTGCTATACAGACTGCCTTCTACTTACAGACCACTGTGTGACTTGCAGTGACTCTCACATACAAACAAACAAACAAACAAATTAATAAATATGTGAATAAATTTCAGGTGTAGTCTGTACTAAACCATACTATACCATATCATACAAGTAATTACTATCCCATGCTATACTATACAGAAAATTACTATGCTATGTGACACCATGCAGATAATTACTACACTACACTACACTACACTATATTATACTATACTATACTACGCTACAATACAATATACTATACTGTACTTTACTGTGCTATACTAAACCACACTATACTGTACTATACCATACTATACTAACATGGGATATAGCATTTTCAAACAAACAGGAGATCTAGCCTTTGTGTTCCCCTTGGTTAATGAAACATTGAGTTTTAAACTCTGTTTGGCTATGATGCCAGCCTCCCCCAGGCAGCTATAATGGCCTTTACTGAATGTGTTTAAGCTATCCACCTCCTTACCAGGATCTGTTCTGAAGAATCGGATGTCAGTCCTGGGGATAGTGACGACACATGCGGAGGTGCCACCTTCCACCCATCCATCCGTGTTTCATGATCATTTACCCACTGTAGGGTCGCGGTGAGCTTGAAAGCAGACTGCCTTGAGAGAAGCCCACTCAAAATATGCAAATTTTGCACCCGGAGCCAGGAGTGGGATTTGAACCCAAAAACACGCAGCGATACAAGGCCATAGCAGTGTGTAGTAAGCCGCCCCCACTTTTAGTCATGGTGAAACAAATCACTGTCCTTCAAGCTGCTGTTGTCCTCCACGTGGAGAGTGTGCTGAAATCTGTGTTTATTCTACATGCAGTTTAACAGTGTTTATTGCTTACGAGACTCTACACACATTTTTTTGTTTGTCTCATTTATGGACCTAAGAGCTGACCACAAAGTGCCTGGTTTACGGGGGGGGGCTGACCATCATGACAGGAGATAAAGATCACAGGAGACCATAACCAAGATTAACACCATAACGAAGACATCAGCTGTTCTCCTTTCTGCTGAATCAGCCATCTTGTAATGTAGCATTCCTCCAAGTCCACGCTAAACAGACACCACGCCCATGGCTCACTGTGTCTTATAAGGTTTCTCACATTATCTGGCTAAATTGTCAGTCTCCTCACAAAAAAAAAATGCAGCCTGAATTCCAGAGCCCCAGTGCAAACGTTTCTCTGGTGAAACACAGAAAGCTTTATTCCCAGCCCGGGCCTAATTATGGCCGTGTTACTTTAGACTCCTCCTTGAGACCAGTGCTCAGCATGTGAGATTAATCCCTTGCTGACCTTACTTCCGTGCGTAATATTTGTTGGAGGCACAATCTGCCATGAAGTGACCTGCATGCTCCTGAGTAGCGTGCTGTGAGCTGTTCGTCGGTTGTGGAAGGAGAACGTGACATCTACTTTGGCTCCTGTAGTAGCACCACTGTTTTTCTGTTTGATGTTGCGCCAGTGTAAACAATAACAAAACTTTTGGTGCCCTTGCTGTCCGTGGTAAACACAACGGGGAGGCAAAGTACTGGCACAATGACGTACAAATAGGGCACATTCGCTATGACCACCAGTAATCCCAAAACAAAGCAATCTTGTTCTTTGCATAATGGGTTTCAGATGACTTTTTTTGCCAGTGGTCAAAGAAAATTGCATTTGAGTTGGCCTGTTTGAGAAGTTATACTGGGTTTTTTTGTTTGGACATACTGTGGTGTAAGTTCAGTACCTACATATTTGATGTTCACTGCGAATATCCCTGCGTCCAGAAAAGACACAATACGTACATAACTTGGTCCGGTCATATCCACACTTTCTTAGTGAGGGAGTAGATTCCAATAAGAATTTCTTTTTTGGCCATCTCGAATAATCACTTAGCTAAGCATCCAGCTAAAAAAAAAACCCTTCTGGAAACTTTTATTACTTATGTATCCAGTGTTTTTCATGAGGATCATTTGCTCATGGTGTCTAGAGATTAAAATAGGTCTTGTCAAAAGTGGCCTTTGGATTGACATTGGCGCAAGGTCTCCCTGTGCCGAGGATGTCAAAGGAAGATGACATGGCGGAATGGTCTAGAACAAGACAGATGATCGGGTCTATATATATATATATATATATATATATAGTCTGTAAATAAGAAATAGATGACTTCAAGTGAAGCTCTGATTCTCAGACTGTTTTAGCATTGCAATGCATGACTCATCAAGAGTGAAGGTCCTCACAGTAGAAAATAGCTGCTGGAGGTCAGTGGAGTTAATGATTGTGGATAGAATTTTAATGAATGAATAATTGGTTGTCTGGCCACAGAGTTGTTATGCTAATGAGTGGCCCTTGAGTCGAACCACCGATTTACGGTCTGGGCTGAAGTCTCTGCAAAGGTCAGGCATTCTTCCTGGGTCCGGGGGAAGGCCACTGGTTAGGCTCAGGGGCGTTACTAATGATGACAGATTGACGGTACTAAACCTATTCCATCCCAGCAGGTGATGGAACCCCAGCCAGTCATCAAATCTGCCGGGGTAAAAAAAAAAATCCCCCTTGACAAGAGGTGGAGCTGTCCTGTTGGTTGCCAAACTACGCTTCTTTGATCATTTCGACAGAGTAAGAGTGGAATGTGCAGGAGAGTCTGATTGGACCAACATCATTCCGAGTTAGAATGCAGTTCATTTATCATAGTAAGATTGGTAGATCTACGGGGGCATTTAACCAAACAGCCGTGGAATTTGTCCGAAACTGATTTATGAAAGTAAACGAGACTCAGTAAGCAAAACAAGGGTTTCCGAAAAAATATATAAAAGATGGGATATAAATGATGAACATTCTCCTGATGGTGGTAGTGTGGGTTAGGTTGGTGTAAAGCCTTGATTAGTACTTGCAGGGATTATCTGTGTGTGTTGGTGTCTCCTAAGTCCTGGGGCTGTGCGAGGCACAGCTGTTCTGGAGGCCATAGTGCCATAAATGAGAGGCTGCGCCGGGTTTTACGATGCCGGTAACCGCAATTACATTTAAGTACAGTTGAAAAAAAATGACACGCTCACAGCACGTTTTAATTTTATTGCTCCAAGCCTGTCTGCAGCATGTCCACCCAGCGAGCAGTTTGAGAGTTTGTGGCAAAGCGCGTCAGGCTTCTCAGAAACTTTATTCTGGGATGTGAAAAACGGCTCCAGAATGCCGAATTAAGTATTCTCCTTCGGCCTATAAAAAAAAAAAAAAGGTCACAGTTGTTACCCTTTCTCCCCCCGCCCCCGCCGTCCTCTCAGCAGCAGCAGAAGCCTGATACAGAAACAGACAGATGGACAAATGACCCGCAAGTTCTGCCGCTGTGCCGTCTCTGAACAGCCGGATAACCACGCCCCCCAATACCAGAATGACTGTTTTACAGCATGTACAGCTGGGTCGTCCCAACAGCTGAGCTTGTTACATAACGGCCCACGCACTGTGACTGTGGTGGGGGCGGGGGGGCAGGGGGCGGGGCCGGGGCGGGGTGGCAGCCAACCCCGAAGCTTCAGCGCGGATGGCGGTCTGCCCTCACACCTGCGACTCATTCACTCGCGGTTGTTTATTTAACTTTCCTGAGAGCTACCAGTATTTCCTTTACATGTCCCCTCACCAAATGCAGTGTCCCCCGGGACTGGGCCCGGCGTGGACTCCGCTTCTATGCACCGCATTCAGCCAAAGACAACCATTAAAAAAATAAATAAAAGATATAATAGCTCTTTACTCTAGATCAAAGTATGAAGAAATACAATAATCTGACTTTATTAAATGCCCCCTTTCCTCAACTGATTCCATCCACACTGGTGTTAAGTTTACCCCACGTCTGTCGACCAAAGGCCACGTTACGTCTTCGGGAACCGTTGTGGTGCTTTAGCTTTAAACCAAAGAATCCGCCTGTAGGCACATCGTCAGCACGCCTGACCTTAATCTCACACGTTGGCACGTGTTAGACCTCCTACATTATCACTTTTTAACAGGTTTCAGTTTGATCCAACACCACTGGTTCGTTAAAGAAGCGATAAGCTTGGCAGCGTTACCTGAGGTGTGAAGTATTTCCTGAAAATCAGTATGACTAAGTCACGTACTGTTCAACAGTGAAAAAAAAAAATCAAATTGAAGCTTATGTAAGAATGAAAATTGACTGTATGCTTATGGATACTCATCCAGCCAGCCTATCTTCAGTAGCAGAAGGTGCCAGGCAGGAGGAGACCCAAGGTGAGAGACTAGATCATCATAGGACAAGCATAAGCCCCCAAAATCGCACTCAGTGCTCAGATGTACTGGTTTGCTTAACTGTGTGTCACTGGGCTGTGTGTGGAAACCCGCATACCATGGAGAGAACGTGCAAACTCTTTCTATGGGGAAAACTCTAATACCAACATGACGACCTTAACCCCTACCCATCCCTAACCTTAACCATAAGCAACTAAACAAAATACAAGACTTTTGGCATTTTTAGTTTTTAGATTTTTATAAAATAGTATTTCCCCTCCTGGGAAATACCAAAATAAATGGTCCCCACAACGTCAAAATATGGTCCCCGCAATGTAATGTATCTCTCTGTCTCAGTCTCTGTCTCTCTCTCTCTCTTTCACACACACACACACACAGTGGGGGTGCAACTCAAAACCCCCAACCCTGGAGGTGTCACTGCCACGCACTAATCCACTGTGCCATGCTTTTATGAATTACAGGATACGCCATCTTCACACGCCACAGAGCTCCAGTAGAAATCACCTTGTCATGACACGGGGTGAAGATTTTCTGCCAAATGTTTTTCAGGTTCTACATCCCAATTAGGACATCTTCTGGTGGCGATCAAAATGCCTATATTATCCTCTGTACTATTTCATTACTGAACATGATACCTGTTCACCTCACTTTGTCATTAGACACATCTCTGGAGTGGATCACATCTTCAGTTTTATCTAGTATGTTACCTTTCATCAACGTCATGATGAAACGGTAGATTCTTAGTAAAATGAAACTGCCGGATGCTTCTGCTGAAATTTCCCTGCTTCAGGACGGCCGCGCTCAGGATCGTACAATCTGAAACAAGAGCGCTGCTTGTTTCCGCTGTCCATGGTATGGTTCAAAGCACAGGATCCCCACTAGAAGAATGTTAATTACCAGCGGTCCCTTGGGAAATGCGAACGGGATGGGGCTTAAGTCGCCCTTTAATCTTCCGTAATGTCTGGTGGTATCTGAATCCATCCTTAAATCGGGGCGTAGAAACCTTCATACCAGAGAATGGATGATGACAATCTGATCTGCTGCATTAAGGAAAGACCCTTATGTGTCATTGGGTCGGCTGTATAATCATAATAATCCTAAACCATGTGCTGGACATAGTGGGTGATTGACTACTTGGAAAAAGACCAAGATATTTTTATTGTCACTGTACAAGTACAATGAGACGATGTTTGGATTTTCCTGTAGAAGCGTCAGTAAAAACTGTATAAGCTAAAGATAATTTTAATGAAAAAATAAAATAAAAATAAATAACATATAGCAATTGCAAATACACAGTATAAAAGTATAGGAGGAATATTGAGTATGAATTATTGCACATTAGATAAATGATTGCACCTGAGAAAGGCATCAGTTGAGAGTTGCAGCATTACTGCAGGATAATGATCATTATCAACAATATTGCACTGTATATTGGATTATATGCAGCAATACTATGGTACAGAGTTGAGTGTGAGTATGACGGCCATCAAGAAGTTCTTGGAGTAGAGAGTGTCAGATGTGTGCGGACCTGCTTCTGAACCTTGAGGTGAAGCTCTTTGGAGAAGCTCAGCTGGGGGTGGAGGCTGTGGTGCAGGGGTGTATGGTGGATGTGGTAACTTAATCCTGAGCCAGAAATACCTGAGCGGACGCCAAAAGTGCACATTCCAGGTAACCTCCCCGTGGCTGGTGGTATGATGCAGCCTATCAGAACGTAAACAAAAACAAGGAAGCTACCATCTGCTGCAAAAAGGGGGGGGGGGTGCGATGGGTCAGCAGTTCAAACACAGCAATCTTTTGTTATTTGTTTATTTAGTTCTCTGTTCCAAACGCTGTTGGTATTACAAGGCTTTGTTTGCATAGCCTGTGTAGAGGTGAGAGATACGGCATGCCCGGCCTTCACCGTGCGCATAAATAGCCCCAAACCACAATCAGTATCATATAATTTTCACTATTTGGGTTCTACAAGCAGCGATGTAGCGCCTCCTTGACTGTAACGGATCTGCGGAGGCCCTTTCCTGTAGCCGGACTCTGCCGATAGATGGATGTGGCTTGCAGACAAAGCAAACTGCTGTTTGTGTTGTAGTTTGCAGGCAAATGGAGCGTGAATGAGCCTGGCGGTCAGCAGGCGCATTACGATCTCAGGCGGGGCTAGTTAATCATCTCCGTCCGTCCATTAAGAGCAGATAAATGATTCTGGCCTGGCAGGATATGTCTAAATACAGATCTATTTTAATCTCTTTTAATTGATATAATCTATACAACTTTGTCGTGCATTCACGGTAGGTCTTTGAACCAAGTTTCACTTTGATTAAACATAAAAAATATTTGTAAAACACAAGAAGACTAATGTTCATCCGTACGAGCTGTGCTTCTGCTCCCAGCGGCGAAGGCCATTTTTCTCTGGTAATAGTGCGTCTTCGCGGTCGAGCTGTCTAACACAGTGTTCCCGTTCTCCATGTGCGAGCCGCACCATTGCCAACTTCTTGCTAAGCATGTGCCGATAAGACTGACACGCTGGGACAGCGATGCGGGGCCGCCGTTTCTCCACCCCCCTGGTAAACAGCCAGGCCCCCGGGCTGTCTCAACGGCTGCCCGTGTTCGTCTTCGCTTTTGAGGACCCTGGCGGAACTTGGTCCAGTGGTGACCTATTAGTCGCAGACTCTTATTTTGCCAAATCCAAGCTTATGTTTTGCATTAGGAATGACATTGGGGAACAAAAAGAGCATAAAACTGTTTTATGTGTGAGGGAGAGCATAGCTGGTAAGCCATAGCTGGCCTTTCAGGGGGGAAATACATGCTTTAAATTCGGCGAGCGACACCAGAGTGTGCTCAAGTGAAAGAGCCCGACTATACAAATTTCAGCTCATTTGTGGTGTCAGTCCCTCTGCCAGATGCTCAGGGAGACTGCCTTGTTTTAAACTGTAGCACAACTGATGAGAGCTTGATTTAGGAGAACAAAGCCCAATGTGAACAATTCGAGCAATTTACCCAGAAGCAGGAAACATGTACAGAAGGTAGGGGGCGATACCGAGCAGACAGCGATGGGTCAGGCGCCGCCCCCGTCTGTAGGCATTGTCAGGGGGAGACCTGGGGGTGATGTGGCGAAAGGCCAGGGTCTGTGCTCTCACCCTGGAAGGATGTGGGGTCAGCGGCAGCTTCGTGAGGCAGGATGGGTGTCTCTCCTCTACTCTCTGTCCATCCCTCTGTCCGTCTCGCTGTTTCCCCGTCTCTATTTTCGTCTCTTCTCTGTCTGCAGCATTAAAGGAAATCCTGTGAGATCTATGGTGGCGTTACTTTAAATACGCACACAAGGTAAAAAGGAGTTATATCTTTTGCAGTGGATTCTGAGAACGATGCAGATGTTTACTTGTGTGTGGGCGTCGAGCCGCTCTTATCAGCTAATACAAACGGGGGAATGAGGCGCTTGTCTGTATATGGAGCTGTTAGAGACTCGGGATGCTGGGAAGGCCTGGTACACTGGTTACGCATCAGCCACATACTGCTTCGGTCATCGGATACCACTGCGTAACGGCCAGTGTGGTAAACTGGGAGAACAGCTTCTGATCACAAAAAGGTGATGGGAAAAAGGTCTCAGTAGCACCAGAATCCTCATCCCTGTACTGAACATGGCCCTAAAGGGTAAACATGGAGACTAATTAAAGACTGGTCTAAAAAACAAGGAAGACACAGCAGGCCACAGGGATTTGAATGAACTCTGCAGTTTTCAGCGGCACCAGAGCCCGAAAGGACCGGTTCTTACAACATTAAAGTAATTATGTGCATGTGCAGTGAGCTGGTCTCTGTACAGCCGAAGCTCTTTAGAACACAGTATTACTGACACAATTTTTATGTTCTTAGTTACAAACACGGACTGTAAATGCTGCCGAAACACAAAGACTATTATTCGTAAAACATATCGGCACCTATAATCCTCCTAATGGCAGTGAGAATGACGACAGCCGGCCGGGCAGCAAATGAGCGCAAACGGCGGCGTGAATGTAGCACTGACACGCTAAGCGTTTTGGCGACTGTTGCCTGCCGTCTCTCCCTCGCCGCCCGCCTTCCCGCGTTCACCCTGGGGCTGCACACCGAAGGTCCCCAGCCCCCCAAGGCCTCGGTGGGCCCATAAGCCATATTTAACACCCCAGGCTCATTTCTGCCGCCGTGTGCAGGCGTAGGCGCCGTTTACTGTCGCTGGAATATGATGAAAGAGCCTTAAAACTTAATGGATTTTAAAGCCCTATTAAAAACAGAGTGAAACAGCCAGCTGGCTGGGTGTAGATGGAGCAGCACTCCTGCGGTGAGGAAACAACTACATCAACAAAGGTTAGGCCCCTCGGCCGTAAAGGGGCCAATCTGCAAAGGTGGGGGGCGGGGTCAGGGGGGGTCGCCAAGATGCACCATGGAAACCACACCTCAAGTGGAGCGAATTCCTTTAGTCAGAGCCTCATTCCGGAGGTCCGTGAGTGTCAAACCTATATGCCTTTGAGCTGTTTTTTTTTGCAGTTTGTTTTTGGGAGGGGTGCTGCGGGCGGTGAAAGCCAGGCAGCCCCTGAACTCAGCCGTCAGGGACAAGGTCAGCAGTTATCTACCTACCATCTGTCTGACCCCCTCCCACCGCCTTGAGGCCGAAGATGGGCCGGAATCGGCATGAGCCCTTGGAACAGCCCTGCGATTGTTCCCTGGCTTTGAAGTGGAGCGTGGACAGACAGGGCTCCGAACCGTGAGGGCGGATCAATCCTGACCATTCATGGGTCAGATCGGGTGAGTCCTGATGCAGGTGGGAGGGCCAGCAGGGGAGCGGGGGGGGGGGGGGGGTGGACTTGTAGGCAAGTCAAGTCAAGTGGCACTTTATCGTCACGGCAACTATAGTCAATATCCTGTATAAGGTGGTGTAAAATGTCCCCCAGCTCCACGGTACTACATATACAGACGCTCCTCTATGTACGAACTTTCAACTTATGAACTTTCAGACATACGAACGAAGAGGACTGCAAATCCGAATTGTGTTCCTTGGGCTCCCGTTTCCTGTCCGCAACGTAATAAATTTTTTTCTGCGTGCCAGTCCCGCCTAGTACGACTTCTGCCCGCTAATCCCGCCGCGCAGCAGCGTAGCGTGCGTACTCCCAGCACCCCAGGTCTTTGTACCTGCGTATACCCTTAAAATGATGTTGAATAACGACTTACGAACATTTTAAGTTACGAACGGCCATTCGGAACGTAACTCATTCGTACGTAAAGGAGCGTCTGTATACGCAAAGTGTAGAGATAGACAGAACAAATGTGGGGGAGGGCACATTGACACACAATGTAAAGTGGACAATGATGGAATGTTTAGAGGGGGCAGTGTTGGAAACAGCTGAGCACAGGTAGATTCCTAACCCATGTGATCTTCTTGGCCCGTGTTGATCTAATGGGGGGCAGAGAAGGATTGAATCAAATTGAATTATCTCACAATTTAATTTAACCATGCCGAACATTTCTAATTGGCTTGACACAACTTAATAACCGGAGAAGCCCAGAGTTGGTTTAAATGGGAGAAAAAAGTCAAATTAATTCCTGACCCAAGAGAGGGCCGTCATCGTGGAGAAAAGCTGAGCACGACTAATGGAGCCGTAAGATGTAATGCTGCACCGCAGTGGAGGAGCGTTACACTGTATGGGGATGTCAGTGCCCCATGCCTGTGGAGCGTTACACTGTATGGAAGTGTCAGTGCCCCATGCCTGTGGAGCGTTACACTGTAGGGAGGTGTCAGTGCCTCGCAGCTGAGGAGCATTACGCTGTATGGAGGTGTCAGTGCCCCATGGCTGTGGAGCGTTACACTGTATGGAAGTGTCAGCGCCTCGCAGCTGAGGAGCGTTACACTGTATGGAGGTGTCAGTGCCCCATGGCTGTGGAGCGTTACACTGTATGGAGGTGTCAGTGCCTCGCAGCTGAGGAGCGTTACACTGTATGGAGGTGTCAGTGCCTCGCAGCCAAGGAGCGTTACTCTTCATGGAGATATCAGTGCCTCACGGCCGACGGCCTGTTTCTCATTGACCACCAGGCACACAGATTCCAGCTCCAAGGTCACCCTGTGGTACGCGAGGGTGGGGGTGGACTAGTTACTTTTTCTGGAGTATCGATGCAGGGTGTGTTTGTGATTATCTGTAACAGCCCCCCCGCATCTGTGTGTTCACTGGGTTGCAAAGGCTCGTCTCATTTTCATTCATTCACGTAGTCCATTCTCCTTTCAGACCCCCCACCCATGTCATTGGGTCCATTTATCCCCTCTCTCTTTATCCCTCCTCCCTACCCGGTGACGTTCCTCATTCAGGCTTCTTCTCCTCCTTTCTCTGCCTCTGTCCCACCATTCAGGCCTCACTCACTCACCCCCTGGTGGCCTGGGCCTTGCTTAAGCCTTGTGCTGCACACTGAACCCCCACAATGGCCCCCCACACTGGGCCCCCATACTGGGCCCTCACACTGAGGCCCCCACACTGGGCCCCCATACTGGGCCCTCACACTGAGGCCCCCACACTGAGGCCCCACACTGGGCCCCCACACTGGGCCCTCCCTTTAAAACAAGGGCGGACAGAACTTGCTACAAAATGAACTGCAAGGTGGAACATCATTAAAATTTGACCGAATATTAAATGATTCCTTACTACGGGAAAAAAAGGATTTTGTGTTTGTTTTCTGGAATTGAGCCCTCAAGGCATTAATGATAGCAATAATAAATTCATAATTATGTATTAGCATGGTGATATCATCAGTAGATGTTGTAGTGGTGGTATGAGAGTTACTAGCAGCAGTGAGGGATATTGCTATGCAGAGGTCAAAGTTGCATTCCTGGCAGAATGTTATTTGATCAGGGGCTTACAGAGGAATGTCGTTCACATGCATATTGGATTCATGCGAGTCATTCTCCCAGGTCTGGACTCCCCACGCTGCATCGCTGGGCCTCTCTACAAGCAGACTGCCCTTCACACCGGCAATATTAAACACAGAAGCAGAAAGCCCCCGAATGGAGGTGTGTTTCCACAAAGGGCGGGTAGCGAAATGTAGCCGTGTGAGAGGCATGCTGGCAGGGGGCCGGAGGAAACAGCTGAGAGCGTTTGAAGTGCGTCCGCAGCCTGGCGTGAATTGCCTTTTTATTTGGCTCTGAGTACCCGTGTGGCTCCTTCTACTCGGCAGTCGCCAGAAGCGTCTGGGAGGTGCCGGCGGGGCAAGAGGGCGACGCTTCCATGTGGCCGCAGCTCGCTTTACAAGGCAGAGCCAGGAGGGCCGAGGTTTATGCGCTCGTGTCACGTTGGGCTTGATTGTTTGTGTATCCAGGTGCCAGTGAGATACCGCAAACTCCAGGAACCGACTCCTATGTGGGCTGCTCCTGTAGCTATACTAGGGACAGAGACCAGAATCAGAAAAACCCAAGTGGTTTGTGGCCCTCCTGCTTATCAGCATCCCAGGAAAAGTGCATCATGGGAAAATCAAGGAAGGACATGATGACACAGACCCCAGTGTACACTCAGTGCTGCTCTACTGGAAAGCATGGAACACATGTAATTCAACAACGGTAGACACCAAACTGAAGAGGAAATTAAGCTATTTGATTGCAGGCATCCCCACAATCGCCTATTCAGCCATATTGATTAGACTGACTGAAAGTATTTCTAAGAAAAAGTTCTGAAATTCAGATCAATGGATTTGATTTTGGGGCACCTTCGTTTGGCCTTTTTGGTGGGGGCCTCTGAAGGCTTTTTTTTCCTCCACTGTGGATTTCACTGAACTCTGGAAAATGTCACAATTTACCTTAATTTGTGCAACTTCAGGTGAAAAAAAAAAATGAATGAATGGAAGAGCGACTGCATAAATGAAAGCAGAGTGATTGCAGGCTGCCTTCAGCAGAGGGTGGTCTTGCCTGATCAACCCTGAAACCACGCACATCGCGCTTCCCCTTTGGCCTTTTGCTGGAACAAAGGCTGGCTTTTTCTTCATCCGTGGTGAAGAGATTGACTGACAAAAATCCACAATCAAATAAAGGAGACCCCTTGCCATCACCTCGCCCCCCCCCCCCCCCTCCCCCAGCCCGAACAAATGTTTGATAAATGCTTTTTTTGGACATACACCTTGTTTAAAGACCTTTTCAGACATATAAATAAAATTCAAAATCTATGCATAAGAGAATGAAGGGACAGATTCACACCACATTCATCATCTAAAATATAGGAGGAGTAGGAACAACTTTTCAAGGCAATAAATAATTAACCCCAGGTTTTATGGTCTCACAGAAAAATATTTTCAAGCATTTTTTTAAATGGTAAGTTTAATATGAATACTTTGGTCAGGTCTTGCGCAAAAGCCATCCAAAAAAGAAAAGCTTTGCATTATATTTCCCTTGTAAAGATATGCTAAGTGGTTTTACTGGAACTTCCAGTATCCACCAGATGCATGCGTGTGGTTCCCCATAATAGCCTCACTTCCTGTTTGCGAGGACGGCCTCCATTCGCGCCTTTCGCCTGTACGTCTCATTGTAAATAACTTTTCCTGCCTTGGTCTGCTGTGGCATTTAGGAAAGTGGTTTATAACAAAGACTTGCACCACTTGCACTGTTGGCCAGAACACATTTTGCTCTACAGCAGTGAGCAGCAGTGCAGAATCCGTATCTCTGCTGGCATTTTAACAAGTGTTTTGCATTTGTTGTTTTTAATTTTTTTTAGGTGTGTTGTGAAAGCTGAGACAATTCGTGGTAGGGCTTGGTCCCCCAGGGTCAGAGGGGACACAGGGGTGACTTTGGCTGGTCATTATAGCACCATCCAGCTTCACAGTGACTACCTTGGCTGACCATAATAACTATACGCTCTCATAAAAATAACAGACACGCCTGCAGGTCTCGTGTGAGGGGGTGCTGCTTGGTTCGTGCTGCTTGGTTCGTGCTGCTTGGTCCGTGCTGCTTGGTCCGTGCTGCTTGGTCCGTGCTAAAGCCATGGATAGACCCACATGTCTTGTGCCATCTTGTTGTGGACTTCGGTTAAAAGGTGGGGGGGGCGAGGGGGGGCATTAAGCACACAAATTGGGGGTTGGGGATTTGTTAAGGAGGAGCTCTGAGAAGTGTTTTCCCCTGAGATTGCAGCTTTAAGATGATGGGGAATGGATGGGGAATGGATGGGGAATGGTCAAAGGAAGGTGCTCCAGAAGAGATGTTAATTGGGGTGCGTTAAAGATCAATCAAGTGTGCAGTTTAGAATGAGATTTTTGGGAGGTGGTGGGGGGGGGGGGGGGCACTTCAAGGAAGGCGACGACATACTGCTCAGGCCTGGGAATCCCTGGAGGGGCCTGGCGGTCGGATTTAAATCCAGTCCCCGGCCAATCAACACCCCCCCAAAGCGGGCCAGAGGGTCCCGGGCGTGACCCGTGACCCTGGGCTCGACAGCAAGCGATGGGACAGCGCACAGCTTGACATGGAGACACAGTCCGGAATAGGGGGGGGGGTGTCACACAGGCCTCAGAAGATGGGAGAATACAAGATCCAGGGCCGAAGGACGGCGGAGGAATGTGCAAGGCGCATAAACTGCCCGTCCCGCTCTAGTTTCAGGGCACAGGGGGTGGGTGGGGGGCGTTCGGCTGCCTCGGCGCTGAGCTGAAGGCCAGCTTTACGAAAACAGTGTCCCGCGCCGATGCCGCAGTGCAGACTCCGAATGAGCGTCGCCGCTATGGCTGCAGAAACTCAGACTAAATAAATACAGGCGAGCTGCAGCACTGTGCTCACATATCGGGACGACGGACACGTCTCACAGCTCCAAGTGGCAGTGGGGGGAAAAGTTTGTTTATTCCCGCCCTAATATAATGTACAGTGCGACACTTCAGTGAAAGCTGTAATTCCATAACCAGTGTAGAGTGTGATGAGAGTTATGGCTTATTTGTACTGCTGCTGATTTTTTAAATGTGGGAGAGCTGCTTTGACGGGAGGTAGACTGACGGACAGGGTCTTAGAACCTTAGAACACCACCAGTGGCAGCTGTCCTGTGAATAAGCCCCACAGGCAGCTGCCGCATGCTGCTGGCTCACCGTCTGCTCGGTCTGAGCACCAGCGGCAATAACCTAGCACTCAACGACAGAGGTGGGCTCGAGGGACCACCCCCCCCCCCCGCCCGCCACACACACACACACACACACACTTGGGACGCACAGTAGACGCTGTGTAAACAATGGCCGTTGAGGGAGGAAGGTCGCCAATAAAACACTTCCTGCTACCTCATTATTCTCCTGCCGGCTCATGCATCAGTTGATCCCGTTCCGGCACCCGTGAACCTCAGACCCCCTCCTGTAGCAGGAGAGGACAGAAGGGGCTTTCCGCCACACGTGCCCCCCCCCCCCCCCGCCCACCGGAACTGTACGTGTCATCACTTTTGGTGCTCTCTGCAGGTCTACACAGGAACTCTGTCTCCACCTGCTGACTCCCTCCAACCCAGCTGCCTTCCTCAGGCACAATGAGCTCGAAAGTGACTTTCCTTTCCTCCGCCGGAGCTCAGGACAGCAGCGCGGTGTGACTTAGGCTAATCCTCCTAATGGTCTTAGCTGGCAGCTAAAGGTGTGTAGGAAAATGGGACCAAGAACTCACCTGGATCCCAGCATGTTCCGCGAGCAGTGCAGCTCATGAGAACTCGGGGGGTGTGCTTCCAGTGGATTGACGTTTAGTTCAGATCATTTGTAGCAAGCTATTCAACATGAACAGCATAACAGATAGACATAACAGCAGCTAGTTGTACAATTTTAAAAGTCAGTTTGAAAATTATGTCAACGGAACCTTTGATGATTTGTACAGGATAAAAAAGAGCGGAACCAAGGATAATGGGTTCTGAGCAACTTTCTAAATGCCTAAAAATTTAAAGATTGGATGGTAAGGCCTGGTGGGCTTCTGCTGATCCCAGGCTCAGTGTAAAGATTGGATGGTAAGGCCTGGTGGTCTTCTGCTGATCTCAGGCTCCATGTAAAGATTGGATGGTAAGGCCTGGTGGGCTCCTGCTGATCCCAGGCTCAGTGTAAAGATTGGATGGTAAGGCCTGGTGGTCTTCTGCTGATCTCAGGCTCCATGTAAAGATTGGATGGTAAGGCCTGGTGGGCTCCTGTTGATCCCAGGCTCAGTGTAAAGATTGGATGGTAAGGCCTGGTGGGCTCCTGCTGATCTCAGGCTCAGTGTAAAGATTGGATGGTAAGGCCTGGTGGTCTTCTGCTGATCCCAGGCTCCATGTAAAGATTGGATGGTAAGGCCTGGTGGGCTCCTGCTGATCCCAGGCTCAGTGTAAAGATTGGATGGTAAGGCCTGGTGGGCTCCTGCTGATCTCAGGCTCCATGTAAAGATTGGATGGTAAGGTCTGGTGGGCTTCTGCTGATCCTAGGCTCAGTGTAAAGATTGGATGGTAAGGCCTGGTGGTCTTCTGCTGATCTCAGGCTCCATGTAAAGATTGGATGGTAAGGTCTGGTGGGCTTCTGCTGATCCTAGGCTCAGTGTAAAGATTGGATGGTAAGGCCTGGTGGGCTTCTGCTGATCTCAGGCTCCATGTAAAGATTGGATGGTAAGGCCTGGTGGGCTTCTGCTGGTCTCAGGCTCCATGTAAAGATTGGATGGTAAGGCCTGGTGGGCTCCTGCTGATCCCAGGCTCAGTATAAAGATTGGATGGTAAGGCTTGGTGGGCTCCTGCTGATCCCAATCTCCGTGTAAAGATTGGATGGAAAAGCCTGGTGGGCTCCTGCTGATCCCAGGCTCCGTGTAAAGATTGGATGATTTGGCCCCTGGCTAAATGTAAAAACATGAAAACATGTCCCTTGGGTGAGTTTTGGAGATCTGCTCTTCACAGTGACGTTCATGTCAGCCTTTCCCAGCTCGCCACCTACTGGGTGGGTAAAAGCCATCGGGCACTTGTGAAAGACCTGGGATGCATGGACAGCAAACCCCCCCCCCCCTACATATGTGAAGTGTTCAGCTGATCACCTCGCCTGGATCCCTGTGCTCAGTCTGGAGCTGTTAATTTAACACATATTCGGACCCAACAATATTTGAATTTGCGGAGCATTTATGACACAAATTTCTCATCCCTTGGGGGGGCAGGTCAGGCTTGGGGAGGTAGACTGCACAGCTCAGTCCCCTGAACATAGGCTTGGCTTTTATAGTTTGCCTAACCACAGCTTAGCACAGACTAGGAGGTATTTATATAGCCTCAAAGCTGTTGAACAGATTCTTCGTAGACATTGACTGGCATACCAAAGTCCTCCAATAAATGTGTACAGGAGTCCGTCAGTGTCACAGAGAAAGAGGGTGGTTCTGACGGATAATTGGTGTTTATTGGTTGGAAGTGACCTTTGACCCCTATTCCGAATAAGCTGAATGGGTGGATGGTCTTAAGGGAAGCAGCACTCCTTTAAATGCATGTATTCCCAATAAGCTGCTACCCACTGGGGGTCATCGTAGAAGTTTCTGCTGCGTCCCTCTCGCCAGGTGGCCGTGCAGCTTGTTGAAGACCTGTTAAATGAGGGCCTCACAATTGGCTTCAGGACATTGGTTATGGTTTCTGGGCTTTCAGCGTCGACTTTAGTCAAGCGTACACCTGAGAAATGAAGGCCAGGTATTAGAAAATGCTCTTTGATTGACCCTGGACTCAACTATGTGTCGGCTACAGGGAATCAAAGAATTCCCTGTAGAACCCCTACAAAATGGCATTTTTTATATCTCAGGCTATTCACATTGTGAGACGTAATGTTAATCACTTTTGGATGAAGGGATATAGATGGCATGACACTTGGAGGCATCTGAACCAGCACGTGAAAAGGTAGGATGTGTCCAAATGAAGCCCTGGAGGACAAGATCCTTAATGTGAGTCATGTCTCTCTAACGTCCAAACACGTTCGTCTCGTCCCGTGCCTTCGGGGAACTTGTAGGACTCACAGAACTTCCCACCAGGCGTAACGTACTTCAGGGCTGTCCTGAAGCTTCCACGTTACAGGCATTGCAGCTTCCTGCCATAAAATATTCATGGGTTTGGGTGCTGTATGTGTAAGGGGAGTGTTTGCATGGCTAGTCACAGATTTGTCTGAAATGCATCACTTTACATGCATCTTTTGAAGTGTCACTGGACTGTAACCACGGACGTACTTAAAATGAATTACGGCGGTTAGCTCTACTAGGTCTTTTTAAAGTGAAAGCTATGAAATATGTGCGTTTTTATTCCTTATAAATCATAGAATTATAACATCAAGCCTTCCAGGTGTCTCTTACAGTAGCTGTCAAAGCAGTGGGGAGCCACGCTGGCAGAGAAAAGCCGCTTCCCGAGTTCAGCGTCGTGACAGTAATGAGAGACACATTTAATCTTGGGGGGGGGGGGGGGTTCCCAATGAAGGCCGTCGTTCCTCCCTGCGGAAACGACAGTGAGCTTCCCTCTTTCACTCGTCATCCCGTGTTCAGCAAGTGCGAACAGCTGGCCTTGGTAAATGGATGAAGCTCCACTGTCAGGATGCCGTCGCACAGGAGGGCGGGGGGGGGGGGGGTGTGTGGTGGTGGGGTGGGGGTTGGGGGGGGTGAGCTGGACATTGCAAACATGTGTGCATTTTTCTATTCTCAGTAGTTCAAAGCTTCTGGCTTTGAGAAATCGAGCGCCCGCTGTGCCGCTCAGAAAAGGGAAAGGCCCCCCCGACGCCAATTATTATTTTATGCACAGAGGCGGCACTTTGCAAGGATGCCGTGGGGTTGCTGGGGGGCTCCTGTCCTGAGTGGATGACACGCCAGCGCAGGGGACAGCAGGCCGGGTTCCTCGCTCACGCAGCTGTTCCTGCTTAAGCAAACAGCAACATGGAGCACGTCGCACATAAAGTCATAGACGGGGGACGATTGCCTTCCGTTGTTTCCCCCCCCGCCTTACATACACACACAAACGCGTTCCATCTTTCAGTCTCTCATTTCATGCTCTGTAATTCGTAGCCGTGACGATGGGGGGGGGGGGGGGGGGGGATTATAGCATGCTTTCATGTCCCGGCGTCTGACCTCGCCTTAAACCGGACCATAATTGCAGGGGGGCTTTAATGGCTAGAATTAATTGATTTCCGTTTAAAAATCGGTCATATCCTGCACTCGGGCTGCTCCCCGCCATGATCCCCCAGCCCCCAGATCCCCCTCGAAACACCCAGGAGTTTAAGCATGAGGCAGCAGTGGTCGGGACTCTGCTTGGGCTTTACCTCGTGGCCAGTGAAATATGGTAGCTGTCGCATTAGGAAACCCATTGAAGTTAATGAATTCTCTGCTTTTTTTTCCCTCTCCCGTGAGCCACATCTGTTGGAATGGGGGGGGGTGGACTTCGTGATCCAGACTCACGGGCTGGTGGGGGTGGGGGGGGGGGCACATGCAGCGAGACATGGGAACAGGTTCACAGGTTGGCCAGCTCATACGGTCCAGGGAACATGAACGTCACGTCGCAGCCGTAGCCGCTCCAGGTTGGCTGTTTGGTAAGTATTCTTCTCCTGTTTTTCTTCGGGAAAGGCGTGTCTGCACCTAAAATATGTCTTTTTTGTTGTGCTTCCCGGCAGGAATGAATTTCATGAATTACTTGTTTAGCAAGACCTTGTTTACCAAGTTTACCTTGTTACCTTGATGACTTGTGCTTTTCACACAGCTGGGTGTGCTTGTCAAAACCGTCGTGATTGATTACCCTGTTTAAGGACACAACAGCAGTCATTGCCTTGGAACGCTTGTGCACATGTCCAGCTCCTTAACCGCTGCACCACCTTCTGGCCCTGAAGATAAGCTGCAGCTGTGATCAGCTAAGGTCCAAGGCAACTTGCTTCTTTGAGGCATGTAGTTGGAATGTGCTTCAGTGGGGTCTTGGTGACACGTAGCTATTGTATGGAGGTGAGGTGGCTATTTGTGAAAGCCGTCGTTCGCGAATCACTTCTGCACGGCCCCCCCAGTCACTTCTGCATGGCCCCCCCAGTCACTTCTGCACTTGCCCCCACTCTACCCAAAGGAAGTTTCCTTTCCCTTGGGGTGGATTGCATACTGCAGCTGGGGAGTTGAAGTTGAGCCACACTGAGCCCTCGGATTCTCCCTTCACTGGGGTTCGGCTATTTTGGCACGGATTAAAATGGCGAGAAATCGCGGAATTAGTCTTTTCAAATGACGCTTTATTAAACGCGTGTAATTTTAATGACTTTTTCAGCAGAGCTGAAAAGTGCCATTTGAAAAGCATTAGCGCTAATTGCTCAATCAGTGCTTGACTCGGATCAGACAGCACATCCCTGGGCACTGATGTTATAAGAGCGATGTCTCCAGCCCCTTGCTGATTGGGTAATTCAGCCGGCTGGCCGTGCGTGTGATAATGATGTATCGCGGGCCTCGCTTAATAATCTCTCTGGGTATGTAGGTGGAACATAAACAAATGTGGATGCCCCACCACTGAAGCTGCTTCCCAACATGGGGGGGCACTGAAGATGCTGCCCAACATGGGGGGGGTGGAACTGTGTCCATGTCACAGGATATGTTGGGGAACTGAAGCCTATGTAGGCCTGACATCAGATGGGAGTAAAAAAGACTGATGAGCATCGCAACTGATGCATGGATCGCATGCAGTTACCTGAGATAACTGAAAATAAATGGGGAAAAATGCCGGTTTTTTAGCTGGATTCAGGAAAAAAGGAGCATTTGTGATAATTTCTCAAAAACAAAACAAAACTGCTGTTTGTAGGCAATGGTACCATGAATAAATTTTGGGGTGATGGAGGCTTTGGGCTGCATTACACTCGGTCAGAATTCCAGCATGTTGGTGTGGAAACAGATTCTTTCCTTAACAATTTAGGGGTTTTTCCCTTTTTGTTCCCAGCAGTGCCTGATATTTCATGTCATCGTGCCTTATTTGTTTTTCGTCCGGCTGGAGCCCTTTCCTTCCTTTTCACATTTCTATGTTTTCGTTCTCCCTTCCGTTATTGGGCCTCGTTCGCTCGCCCGGCGACTTGACCGCGGCGACTCCCTCGTACGTGGCCAGAAGCCGCTCGCCGCGACACCAGCGTCGATTACCAAAGCGACGTATCTCTCGGCACAGGAAACAGAAAGCTCGCAGGTGGGGCCCGGCACTTTCCTTGGGACCTCGCAGAGAATTCCTTGCAGACACAGAGGAATGACACCCCCCCGCCCCCCGCCCAATGCTGGCGGCTTCCCAATTCTGGAACTACCAGCCACAATCACCGGATAACAGAGCCCAGGCCGTCCCCTTGACTTCGTACCGGAAGGTCCAGCCTCTGCATAGCTTGAGCGTTTAACTCCCCATTTTCCAGCTGGCCTGATCCACTGACAAATATCCAATTTCAAAGTAAATGCAACCTCGCAATAATGTATATTTCACCATGTAAGTAATCAAGACAATGTCAGCATATACAGTGTATTTGTAGATACTCCCGCTCAGACTGAATGTCATCAGGAGAAGAAAATAAAAAAAACAGGAAGTGATGTTGCAGCGACGAGTGCCCATTTCCTTAGGCCTTACATGCTGAGTGCCAAGGCCAAGGAAGAGGAGGGTCCCTCACCCCCGACACCTCAGCCCCCCCACGCCAGACACAACATCCTGCCTTCAGTTGGAATGGCTGTCCTTGGGCTGGTGACAGACTCTTCCCCTGGCGCTGAGTTGGAGATGAGGGGGATTCCCAGCAGCTAGTGCTCGAGCGGAAGAGTGAGTTGGAGGGGGGGGGGTGGTAAATAAAATGAGACAGACACCGAAAGAGATTCTGCAGGGCATGTGGAAGCCACTGCGGGCCCCCTCCCACGTGAAAGTGCCTCACTGCGGCGTGACCACCACTGTCACGCGTCCACTCGCCTTAAAAATAGCTCAGAGAACACTTTCACCCCCCCCCCATATTTTCGAGGCCTGTGATCTCTCAGGTTTGCCCCGTCATGGGCCAACGCGCATCCTCATTCCGATGATTTACGCAGACGGTGGTCGCTCTGCCGTGGTTCCCATCTCCGCCATCTCCAGACGAATAAATCAGCCTGCGCATTTACAGTAGTGTGTGGTACGGGGGGGGGGGGGGGGTAAAAGGGGAAACGAGGTCAAAAGTTTAACCGTGGTGGGAACAGTGTCCCACAGGGAAAGAACACACACGCACACGCGCATGGCGGCAGGAGACGAATGGGTCGGATCCACCGTCATCTGGCCCCGGCGGCTCTCCGAAGCTCTGACACGGAAAGGCCTTTGAGATCCTGGTTCACGAGCCATGGAGAGGTCACCTTACGACACAGAGTGATGATCTCAAGGCTGTAAGAGGGAGCGCTATCTTCCCCGCGAGAACGATAACGGCGTGTTACTGAGACGTAGGAGCTGTGCAAACAATTCATTTATCTCTGGGGATTTAGGTGGATGGGTGGGCCTCTTAATTCGGGACCTGGATGTGGTCTCTGTGCACATTGGCCCGTAAGACGTGAGCTGTAGGATGAATTGATGTGAAAAACAAGGCGCCATGTTCGTGGTGGTCAGATGCTGGACTTCCGTCTTGGCAAAGCCGTATCAACAGAAGTATCTCTGAGTCAGGAGAAGAAGTCGTGTTTCCCTGGACGACGTGTGTGCAATTTGTGTTACAAATCACAGCTCGTCTTCCCAGTCCACAGAATCAACCATTCTCATCCAGAGTCCACCTCACATCCACAGCATCTCAGATTCTTGAAGCTCTTGAAGGCTCATAGACACAAAAAGGCTCCTTTCTTGCTAGATTGTCAGTTATCATCGGACTGATTACCGGCAAACCTGCATGATCCTGTTCCGACGGGTCCCTTCTCCTGCGATACCTGCCTATATTCTGTGATGTATGCTATTTTATCGTGTGATTTCCTTGCGAGGAGAGGTACATGAAGGACTGCTGCTGTTACATCCTCTCCCCAGTGTATCCTGTCGGACTTTCTTGGCAGCAGATCAAGGTGGACCTGAAAGCGGCACTCTGGGGTGTGTGTGTGCAGCGTCGAGACACAGCCCTCATTAGCGGGCTCAGCAGCCTTCCACGACATGCTTTAAAAAGTGAGTAATGTGCCGCATTCGGCTTGGCTGCACCAGTTTAATAAATGCTACAGTTTTATTACCGCTCCTTTTAAATGAAGGCTTCTTGCTCTCTTTTTTTCTCTCGCAGGGGTCTACATTTCTGCCATTGTTGTAGGTGGCAGCTGAGGGATTTCCTGCTTTTTGGGTACCACTGCAATTAAAGGCAAGGAAGAGGACACAGCTGGGAAAAGGTGTCTTTGAGAGATCCTCCCTTCAGCTCAAAATAGCGCCCCCTGGTGCTGGGAGGCAACCGACAAGTGTCCGGGGTCTTGGATTGCCTCTGAATTACCGTTTGTGAAGGATGAGGGTCAGTTTCATCGAATCAAATACTATACTGACAAGACTGTGAATCTCGTTAATATGAAAAACAAGCTGGATAAACAGTACGATTAAATACCTATGTAAAATCACTCAGTCTGCATACACATCAAATAAACATAGCTGAATCGTCCTCTCTGGATAGTGTTTGTAGAGTATTTAGAAAAGTAAAAACTTATTATTTTGTTATCTGTTGAATAGCTCTTGGCTGAATTACCTGTTTTTATAATTTTATAACGGCCCCACATGGCCCTACCTCGCCTCCCCACACTTGCGATCTCTGCAGTGATCCCCGAGGACAGGATTCCGGAGCGTAATCGGAGGAGGCGGACACTGCCGGTTCCCCAGCAGCTCCCGGGGATCCCAGATATCGATTACGCTGCATGTAATTACTGCCTAAGTGATATCACAGCATGCATTGGCCTCCCGTGAATGAAGCACACAGCGAGGGCAATTAGAGGCAGCTGCCCATTAATTGGTGAAGATATGCAGCTTTGCTTCTTCACTCTCTCTTTTAATGTGGTTTGGGGGGGGTGGGGGCGCGATAGCGTCAGGACGAGGCGCGTCCTCTCCATGCCACGCATCTGTAATTTCCCTTACTGCCGCTGTTTTCATCTCTGAGGAATAGAGACAACCATTCGGGGGACTATGCAGTTTGTATAATAGGCAGCTGCTGTTGGGGGGTATAAATTTCCACTGAGGAACATTTGAGTTGCATTTAAAAGAAACAGAAACTTCTGAGACAGTTAAGAAAACCGTCTGTGTAATTTTAACAAACCTTTCGAATGAACTGCTGTAACTGGGGTTAAGGAGCCACCCAGACGTTACACTTAATGACCAACTCAGGCTGTCCATGCAAAGAAACCTGCGGTTTGTGGACGTTTAGAAATGATTCCCCCAAGCCTCTGGTTTGTTTGGACGGCACAGCTGACATGAAAAGAAGTTCACTTAGAAAAATAAAGGCTGGGCCTTGTCATCGAAGGCCACGCTGTGCATTTTGTAGGACAAACCAGTCTAAGGTGGTTTCTCTCTACTTGTATTCATTCCTCTTTAATCTTAAGTGCTCCGTTTTGTTTACCAGAGTCTGCTGCAACGAGCTGTGGGGCATTCCTGCACTGAGCTCTGCTGCTTTCCCAGAAATTATGCTGGGCACCAGTCATGAGGCCCCTATGGTTCTCTGCATTGGGCACCCAAGCCTGATCACGAGGCCTTCAGGGTCCTATGCATTGGGCACCCAAGCCTGATCACGAGGCCCCCTAGGCCCTGTGAACTGGGCACCCAAGCCTGATCACGAGACCTCCAGGGTCCTATGCATTGGGCACCCAAGTCTGATCACGAGGCCCCCTAGGCCCTGTGAACTGGGCACCCAAGCCTGATCACGAGGCCCCCTAGGCCCTGTGAACTGGGCACCCAAGCCTGATCACGAGACCTCCAGGGTCCTATGCATTGGGCACCCAAGTCTGATCACGAGACCTCCAGGGTCCTATGCATTGGGCACCCAAGCCTGGTCACGAGGCCCCCGCCAGAATCTATTGCCCCTCTAGGACCAAATATCCATATAAATATCTACATGTTTTTGTACTAAAATATGTAACAGGATTACATAACTCAACACATAAGCTCCACCTATGAGTTTATTTCCAACATTACTGCTTCTGCATGTTAAATTGAATCCAGTTGAGATGTCGTAGTAGCCAGCTGGAAAAGCTTTACTCTCTTTTTTAATAATTCACAAGGGCTTATTAGGTAAAGCCTGTTATGTAGGGATGGCTAATTAAATTTGAGAGCACTTGTGAAAACGTGAGCTCCTGTCTGCATGTGGGCCCTCTAGCATATCACTATGACTAATTAGTGCGGAGTCACACTTGCGATTAATAGCAGATGAAACGGCGGAACTTATAAACACCCCCCTTTGAAAATTGGCCCAGTAAACGGTCGGCGGTGATGCGGCCGCGGACCGCCGGCTCGCTCTCCCGCAGCGAGCTGTGCCGTGGGAGACTTTCTGAGGAAAGTGCAACAAACAGAAGCGCTGGTGAGTGCCACGTTAGCGACCACCGCACCAGTGGGTGTGAAAAACTTTTGAAAGTGGAAAAAAGTTTGTGATCATAAGAGCTATTGATTCATGGGCGTTCCCACTTTGCTTTCGAGGGCTTTGCGATTTTTAGTCACCAGAAGAGCAGCTGTTTGCATCCCTGATAGCCTATTATCATTACACGATTTAGGCAGGAACGTGTTCAAATTTTATTGCTCCAGCTGAAAAGTAGATGGGTGTTTTGCTTAGATTTCTGCTTGACGGGGTGCTGAAGAACTATGCCTGGACAAACAAGGTTCAGTTCTGGAGCTCACCTGCAACACACTAATGTTAAAGCTTACCCACTGGCCCCCACAAGCAGTTAAACTGACCCCCGTGTTCATTACGCGTGAGGAATGAACGATGGCCTTGATTGCCAATTAGGGCACATCGCGAGACTTATGTGCTTTGAAACGTGAGGGATCATGCGGCAGGCAGTGGGATGTCTTTTAGGACGGACCACTATCAGAAGGACTTCAGGGTTAAGGTCAGCGGTCTAATAAGAAACACACTCGCCCCCAGCAACGGGCTAAATGCTTTCAAGATCCTTCTCGCTTTCTGATTGCTGCCTTTTAGACATTGCTAGAGTGACCCCCCACCCCTCGTAAAATAAGGAGCCTCTATCGGGCCTTTTTAAATAACGCTCGGGAGATTTATCCCCTGATAGTTGCAGTCATGCTGTTTTAGCCCTGTGCCTGGGGCACATTCCCATGTGCGCGGCTGTTTTCACGGATGACGTCCCGGCGGTCGGCTCACGAGGGCGGTCTGGCGGGCGGGTGGGCGAGTGAAGCGCTTCTTTTGTGGGGGGGGGGGCATAGCCGCTGTCCGTGGCACTTCACCTTAATCCACCTTATAAACAAAACAAAAAAGCAACCACCAGGACACCGTACGCTGAATGGCACGGCACTGCATACCAGCAGTTCCACGCTGCAGCCAAACACACAGCAAACACCATACCACCCACCCACCCACATCACCTGCAGGATGTGCTGCTGTGGTTATTCTATTTTTTTTTTTTAATGTAAACACATTTACAACTCTCCCCCCTCCCTAACACTTGCAGCAAAAGTAGTAAAACTATCACACTGTTCTCTGCTACTTCACATTGCCTTTTAAAATGCCAGCTCATCTCTGCCACTGCAGCTGGTCGGTGGCATGCAGAACCCCCCCCCCCCGACCTGTAGGGGGTGCTGTTGCTTCTAGGCCGTACTCCTAGAGATGAGTGCATCGCCATCTGTTGTTTGAGTTTGGGCAGAAACAAGAATGACGCATAGGATCGCCTTCCAGAGGGCTGATGAGTCAGAAACGTAAGGACTCGAGCCCAAGGCCACCCTGCCGGAGGTGTAATACGTGCAGTAGGGCGATAGGGGGAGCTCTCACACTTGAACCCAGTCACAAACATGAGGACACATTTTTCAGTCTCACCATCCATCTGTCGCCATTCCCTCCAAGCGCTCCTCAGCTCCTGAGTCATTTGGAACTCAGTAACTCAGCAGCCCCCCCCCCCCCAGCCCAGCCCCACCAGCCCCCACCCCCTGCTGCTCTTTCTCACTTAGGACAGGGTGAATTCCTGCTGCCTGTGCACCATGGACCACCATGCCTCTGTGTTTAGAGATACAGGATTAGTGTAACTTTAGCAGCATAAGCTAATGCTGGTTTGACCGTGAATGAGGCCGGTTGGGTTTCTGGGGGGGTAACAATGTGAAGGTGAGCCATCTGGAACCGGGTGCTGCCCTGCCGTTGATGTGTCCTATCAGGCAGCAAATTCCACCCTTTCTCTTAACCTCACAGACTTCCTGGTCCCTTGTCATACCATATTTGTCCTGTACAGACAAGCGTAGCCTTTTAATGAACTGTTCCTCTTTTAGCCGAGCATGTGTCTGAAACACTTAATGCTTCGAGAAGAGGGTCTTTTTTTATAACATGTGTTGTTATAAAACAATGAAAAACATCCCTGCTTCTGCAGCGTTAGTGCGACTGGATTGCTGTTTAAGTAACGGCTTTCTATCACATCATTTACGCGAGTGACTCACTTCCTTCAGGTTGAGTGTGACGCTGCTCCACTGAGCTCCCCTCACTCAGGCTGAGGGTACTGTACCTCACCAGGTGTGCTACAAGTCGCTTTGCCACAGGGCTTGTTTCGACAGGGCTCTACCCCCTTCCAATGCCCCCCCATTTCTGCTTCTGTACACAGGTGTGGTACAAGTGTTTAGTTTGTAGGGTAAATATCATCCCCAACATTCACACCATCTCATAAAGAGAAGGAAAGGCTCACAGGAAGTGAAATACAGTCTTCAAGAATATTTAAATACACAATATGCAATATACAGTATCAAATATGCAATATATGCATATTCAGACTTCAGCGTAGGATCCTAAACTGTAAATATCCAGCATTCTAAACACAGGAAGTGTCAGACTCTCCCTTCACAGGGAATATAGGGGGCCACGTGTTCCTCAGCTGTTTGACAGCGCTGGGGACTCTCGGTTAAATCCTCAGGAAAACAAACGGCGAATGTCAGGGAGACGCGGCGTCACACCGCCTGCGCACCGAGGCGACCTAGTGACCCAGGGCGGACGAGGCAAGGCGGGTCAGGCTGGCAGGAACTAACAAGATATCACGGGTTACGCCTGGCTTAAAGAAATCAAATAAAGGAGAGGAATGCCCAGAAGGAGGTGGCGAACCTTCAGCAGTGCAACGTGCCTGGATCTAAAGGGCGGAACCAGAACAAGCACAGCGACACGGACCGTTTGATGCATCACAGATAACAGGCATTAAGCGGCACGCCGGCGAGTTAATATCCTTCCTCACTGGCATTCCTTCTTCCTCCCTCCCGGCGTGTGAACCCGAAAAGGAGAACTTGTTATAAAAAACGGCCGTTTGCCTGAAATGCCAGCCACTCGCCAAAGGTGCCATATTGACTTAAGATGTATATACAGTACTGTATATATGCAAAAGTCTTATAATGATCATGCTGGTGTAAAACTCTTATTTGATGTCTTGTGACCAGTGTGTCAGCGTAGTAAGAACGTCTCCTCCTGTCACCCCAGGAATTATAGGCACCATCCTATATACAGATATATCTGCTGACTTGACCCCTGGCCTATCACGTTTGGCTAATTAATTTCTCATCAAATTATTTCACTAATTACGTTTGTACACCGATCTCAATTGACCGAGTAAACGGAAAGGCTGAGGTGCCGCTGAAGGGAGATTTAGGGGCTGAAGCGGAGTTCATCTAGCCATTAAGCAAGATATTAATACCTTTCTGGAGAACAGAAGAAAGTTTTGCCGACTGCCTTCGACTTTTGCGGAGTTGTGTGTGTGTGTATATATGTGTGCAACACACACACACAAGCTGAATTACACATTACACTATGTTCTACACCCTTTCTTTAATAAAGGAAATTAGAGACCCACACAGACAGTGTGACCCTTTTATGGATAAACTACCAAAGGCTGACATGTGCAACACCCCCCCCCCCTTACAAGGAGCACCAATGTGAGACTACAGTTTACACAGCATCTGCTCTGTTTGCCATCACGGAGTTTCTGTGGAAGCTTGTCAATACACATCTGATGGGTATAAACATTAAAATGCTGGATGTCACCCTTGGTCACAGGCCTTCCCTCCCCCCTCAGTATTACTACACTATCCTACCCCATCATCTCAACCACACAGACAATCCATCCACATCCCACAGATCACAAGGTACAGTGGTGACACCTACAGACAGTTAAGTAAAATTGCAGGACCACCAGCGTCAGTGCTGCAAACCATTCCCATACTCATCTACAGCATATCCATTATTTGGCTTTAGCAGTTCCTGAGAGATTTTTGGAAATGAAAGACAGCACGAGATCAGCTACTGCTTTTTTATTTCATTTCATTTTTCCAGATGTTCCAGTGACATGCGTTAATGATTTGAGCTTTCTGTTATAGGAATACAGAAATTCAAACCATACTTAAATGTTTGCTTTAAATCTAAAGTGTAATTTTACCACGGCCATAATTACACCCAGAAGCTCCTGTGATGTCCGTTAGTGTTCTGTGAGACGCCTGCTGCCATCTAAAAGGATCTGAACAGCTGGTTGGGCAGGTAGCCAAGGTGCAGGAAGGAGGTCTGGGCCTCTTTCTCCAGGGCGGCCAGTTCCTGTACCGTGGGGGCCAGAGCCTCCACGTGACCCTTGTACTGTCCACCTGTTGGGGGTGGGGGGGGCAAGACCGTTCACGGGGTGAGATCCTTCACCAAGCTCACATACGTAACACAGCAAGTGGGCGGAGTCATGCAAGAGAGCCCAAGGCTACTATAGAAGGAGCCATTATCAAAACAGCATCCACTGAGGATCACGGCCTCTGTATTTATTATGATAAAACATTAAGTGTATAAGCAGACTAAAGTAAATCAGTCACGGATACTATGAGGTTTAATTAGTGAAGGAGTTAAAGGATAAGTGATGGCTGACTGTAAGCACCACGCATTTGTAACGTTAGTGAAGATGTTACACGTTCTCATGAGCCTGATGGAGATCCCACCTCCAGCGGCCCTCCTCTGGCCGTACGTGACCTTCCCATCAAACTCGTCCAACGGCACCTTGATGTCGGGCTCACACTGTGTGATGATGCAGTTCAAATGGTCCTCAATATCACCCAGGAGCTACAAGACAGCGGGTGCGATTGGACCTGATCAGCAACTGGGACAGACCATGGCTCAGCCGCCACGGGGGGGGGGGGGGGATACTGGCTTCCTTTTAAATCTCTCACCTCCTTCTCGTTGTACCAGATGGTACAGCCGCCATTCTCCTTCAGGCGTGTGTTGTAGCATCCTCGGCCTCGGTTCTGGCACACGTGGTACCACACCTGCACACAGTTTGGATTTCATCAGATCTTATGCATGGAAGGATTCTGATATAAAGCGTCATCAAGGTTCCTCCGTTTACACGCCAGCCACACAGTTTACGGTGTTCATTTTATAGGTAGAGACATTAAACCAGCGAAAATATCCATGCAGTCCATATTTTTGCTCCCTCCTAGCGATCAGCACATGTGAACCACACCATCCAGCAAATAGCTGCTACAGGCATGTTGGGAACAGGGAGGGAGCAGAAACGTGGAATGTCAGGGAGTCCTTAAGGAAGTGACTGAGAAGCGCTAGTTTCAGCTAACATGTCCAGTGTATGTTTCACTTGCTGCTTCATGTTGTGAAACATGAGCAAGTGACACGGACTACCTAAGGGTGTGTGTTCCCGTCCAGGCGTCCCTTGCTGCCGCTGAGCCCACGAGGAGAATCGGCTCAGTTTACACACATGACCTCCTTACCCCAGGCCTCTGAATTTTACACATATTTCATGTCAGGCATCAGGTGCGAAGGAGTCGTCTCCTCAGATATACATCTCAAATTGCACATTCTCAGCCTTCACTGCATTTAGTCACCCCCCACCTCAATATTAATCCTGACATTGTGAAAATATTTACATGCAATTACCAGTACCTCTGCATACTGAACATTCGATGTCTCATCATCTTAACCTGTATGTCATATTTTAAACATATTTATTTAAAACACTTAGTTTTCCCTTTTTGGCTAGAAATAATCCCACACCAATTTTCCTCATTTATTTTAATATGAAGGTTATACTTTCATTATTTCATCTGTCTTTGAGTG
Source organism: Paramormyrops kingsleyae (assembly GCF_048594095.1). Taxonomy (NCBI): domain Eukaryota; kingdom Metazoa; phylum Chordata; class Actinopteri; order Osteoglossiformes; family Mormyridae; genus Paramormyrops; species Paramormyrops kingsleyae. The sequence continues at coordinate 10,232,930 of NC_132815.1, forward strand.
CCAAGCAAGGTCAAAAGGATGCGGCAAAGCAAAGCAATGCTAACAGCCTCACCGATGCGAATATGCTCACATTAACACTGTAGAGCCTGGGGTCACATGACATGCCTGTAACACTCGCCAGTGTTATTCAAGAGTTGTTTTATTTTTTATTAATTGGTCATTATTTTTTCTTACCTTTTCTTTCTCTGTGGCTACGAAAGAAATGGCCAGACCCATCCTAAAGAAAACAAAAACACAAGAAAAGCTTTAAAGCATCCATCTTTGGTTATTGAGGCCAAACGCCACTGACGTAGACGTCACTGTGATGGAGCACTACCGTTCGGCCCGCCCGACACGGCCGATGCGATGAACGTAGTTCTGCTTCTCGTCTGGCAGGGTCACGTTGATGACTGAAACAGAGTGACAAGTGAGCACAGTGCATCCACCTTCTTTTCAGCATACGTGTTAAGGCAGTGTTTCTTAACCCATTGCTTGGAGATCACCAGAATAGGCACATTTTTCCTCCCTCCCAGCTTCCAGCATACCAAGTAAGTAAAAATTATTTATAAAAGCACATTTAAAACACAGCTATTGCTGACCAAAGTGCTGTACAGCAATAAATAATAATAAAATAACCAACAATCAAGGGATCAGAAACACCAAATACAACTATGTTGAGAGCTGGGAGGGAGCAAAAATGTGCCTATTCTGGTGATCTCCAAGCCCTGGGTCAAGAAACGCTGTCCTAAAAAATGAATCTTAATTGTTTTAAACGAGCCTGTTTGCAGTTACATTTCACTCATTAATAGCAAACTTGCAAAAACTGACTCAGAGGATGCAGTTACCAGGCTGGCAAACTACAGTGCTTCATCAAAGAGCTTCCAGGATCTTTAAACATGAGTGAAGGACGGTAGGAGAGAGTAGGAGCAGAGGCCCCCCATGTTACCATAAGGCACGCCGCGGACATCGATCCCCCTGGCCGCCACGTCCGTGCAGATGAGGAACTTCACCTCACGCCTCTGAAAGCACGTAAACACAAGTACGTCGACACGCATCGTCTAACGGGGGGGGCGTGGGAGGTCGTAACGGGACACGAGCGGGACGGGGGCGGCACCTTAAAGCGCTCCAGGTTGTACTTCCTCTCGTTGGGCTTCCTGTCGCCGTGTAAACAAACACAGGAGAACTGGTGCCCCTTCTTCTCTGGTCCTGCAAAGAGACACGCATCGGCGTAAGTGTCATTCAATCCCAAACACTGCAGCCGCACGGTCACAACAAGCCCCCCCCCCTTACCTCCCCCATGTTTGATGAAGTACTGCTCCATGTTGTCACAGTCGATCTTGGTGCGGCAGAAAATGATGGCTTGGTCCATCTTGTGCTCCTTGATGGCCTTGAGGGTATAATCACCTTTCAGGACCTTGATGGCTTCGGACAACATTTCTGCGGAGCGAGGCGGTAAGTCACATGGCTGGGTCTCACTGTGGGGAGATCACCCTACCACGTGGCACCCCCCCAGCAGTCACTAACCTGGTGTGTGCGCGCCAGGCCGCGTGTTATCTTTGGCGTGCACTTCGTCTGTCTGCAAGAGACAAAACATGCAGATATTAGTTTATTTATATATAAAAAAAAAAAAAAAAAAGTAAGAATGCACCCTCCCCCTAAAACTGTAAAAATCTGTAATATCTCCAATATGCATTATAAATATGGTGTTTAAACTTTACGCAATATTTTCCACATCAATCCAAATGCAGACTTCCCATCACTCTAAGTGTCCATCTCCCCTGACGTCATCTCTCTCTCTCTCTCTCTCTCTCTCACACTCGCCCCCCAGTCCTCCCAGTCACCAGCCAATACGGACCGCCGGCGGAGAGGATCACATCGGCGGGCAAGCGTGCCTACCTGGATGTGGTTCTGCCCCAGCTTCTCCCAGGTGCGGTCCGTCTTGGGGTTGACGAGGACCACCACGTGGTGCACGGTCTCGGGGACGGAGTCCTCCCCCTTCAGGTCCACCCAGGTGGGGAAGTGCATGATCTTCTCGGAGAGCTTCTTCACGTCAAATGAGTGCAGGGTGGCCGAGCAAACGATCACCTGGGGGGGGGGGGGAGGAGAGACCCGAACCCCATTAGTGCCTTTGTGATATTCATGCTTTCTTCTATTCACTCGAACATCCCAGATAGGTATGAGGGAAGGTAAAGCCCAAAACTGGGGCCCTGATATATTTTAAGGAGATAGTCTGAAGGCAGGTACCCCAGCACCTCTGCTGGACTGACAACATGCAGGCTTGCGAGGGACCCACATCCCAAAGTCTGTACGGTAAAAACGCAAGTGGAAAAAGTGATGCAATATACAGCGTTAAAGGAGAAATGAAAAGGACAGGAGCCAAACTAAAGAAGTTTCTACCTGCAATCTCTTCCCATCAGACGTGACCTGCGGGATCTGATTGTAGATCCTCATGATGAAGTCCAGGTATCCAGCGCTGAGCAGTCCGTCCTGAGAACGGGAAGGGAAATAAAAGCCTAAGGAAGGAGGGCGGACCCCAAGCGGTGCCGGAATCCGTACGACGCGGGAGTCCATACGCACGCATTCGTCCAGCACCAGGAACCGGACTTGGGACAGGTTCAGCTTTCCAGTGGAGATCAAGTCGTCCAGTCGGCCGGGTGTCCCGACGACGATGTCGACCTGCCGCGACGGACGGGGGAAGAACGGGCGCCCGCGGTTAGAAGAGCGCAAGTTGACTTCGCACTCGCGCTGATGGACATCGCAATTTCTCCAGAGTAAAATCTCACAAAAATGGAAGCTTCTACAACTGCCACAATGACAAGGATCACCGACGAACTACTAACCCCTTGTTCTAGAACGGAGAGCTGCTCTTTTGCAGCCACGCCTCCAATGACCAAGAGTTCCCTGGAAAGACAGCCAGCGTTACTCCCGGCATACCACGAGCACGTTGCCATAGCGATGCCTCGAGCGATGCCTCGAGCGATGCCTCGGGATTGCCGAGTCACTCACCTCACTTTAGGGCTGTTGACATACTTCTTGAACTGATTTACGTTGTTAAGGGTTTGTTCGGCCAGCTCTTTGGACGGCTCGATGATCAGAGCCTTGGGGGCGTTGCTCATGTCTTTCACCTGACTCACCTGCGCAGTACCTACGAGAAAACGCACACACTGATACACAAACGCAGACGCAGGCGACAGCAGCTAAAACAAAGACTGATTAACGGCCTACCGGTCTTGGTAGACTTTGTAACATGTCCCTCAGGTGCCTTGTCAAGTGCGTTGAAACCTTGTTTCGGGGGATTTTTGAAGCTCTCCCCACCAAAGTTAAACTGAAGTTCGGCATTCTGTTACAGGGGGGCCAGTAAGCAATATTAAACTCCTAAAGCTTTAACATTAATACAATGAATATTTTCCCTCCCCTGACGGTATTAAGGCATATCAAAGGACATGCTTACCTTTAGTACACATGATGCAAAGAATGGCTGATTCCTCAGGTTCTGCGGGATCTCAAAGGCCAGACCCAAATCCTTCCCTGTTAGGCGAAAACCATCACGATGCAGTCAAGCTAGCAGAAGATTCTCAGGAAAGTGGAATTCATCTGTAAAACGCAAACTAATAAGCTTCACGCACCATTTTTGGAAAATGAAACATGTCCGTTGTCGAGGTCCAAGTAGCAACCTATGACATCATGCATAGTGAATTCCTGCAGGAAACAAAAAACATCACCGATAATGATTTGAGTTTCAGTGAAAAATCATTTTGAGACACTGACAAGTGAAGTGAACGCCTACCTCTCCATAGCTGTCAAACTGTTTGTTATGGGATTTCTTCCCAGTTCCTCCAAATCCAAATCCGTTCCGGTCAGTGCCTGGCGGCGAAGATGCCAATAATGATGAAAATGGGCGCGAGAGTTAACAGATCGACATGGGGGCACATCCCTCAAACAGTGAATAATGCTGCGACCTTTTCAGAAGCTCACCCAAATCCAGAGAAGCCTGTCCAGTGGACCAGCCCACCCGACAGAGACCTTGGTCATGACAGGAGACTTCATAGTAGTACTTCCCTGTTGGGACGAGGGACACTTTTAGTCAAATGTTACGCTGATTTTCCTGCTGCATTCAGAGAAACTAAAACTGGGAATGGAGCCTCACATTCCAACAAGGGACTAATTCTGTTCCCATAAGAAAGGTACTTTATCATAATTAACAAGTCCTGGTAAAGACAGTTCTTAACATACACTTCAGTTCTTTGCTTGAGATGCTATATACCAGGGCTCTTCAAATCTGGACCTCGATTCCAAATCCAGGCCTTTTTTTCAGTTCTCCCAGGTAGTTAGTTAAATAATTACTAATTCTGATTGGTCACAGAGGCTTCACACCTGTCTCACGGGTAAAGGAAGGCTGGAAAACCAGCAGTACTCGGACCTCGAGGACCGTGATTCGAATAGCCC